>NC_089863.1:28170226-28800453 GCF_036373705.1 Amia ocellicauda | reverse complement strand
TGCTTTGCGGTGTACTCCTCCCCCACACCCCACCCCAGCACCAACTGCAGGTTAAAACAGCGACTTCCTAAGATAACATAACATATTTGGCGCACTTGGTATTGTGTCATAATGTGTTTATGTTTATGTTCACCCTTCCCTGGTGTTGTCTACAGAGACAATCTCTCAATTCAGTCAGGCCGCTCCCACTGCTGGGGCTGTTTGTGTCTGTGTAAAAGCACTGAGGGAAGACAGAATGTGTGTTGGGGGAGTGTGTGAGAGTAAGCGCAGATTATTATTTTTTTCCGATCAACAGTTTCCTACGTGAGTCACATTATGCAAGAGGGCAGAGACCCTGAACGCTCCCCCGCACCCCACCTCCCTCTCTCCCTCCCTCCCTCGCTCCATCCATCCCTGCCAGTCTGTGCAAAAAGATAAAAAGATCAGCCCAAATTCCTAGCATAACTGGTGCTGACCTTGCTGTGCGTTTTTTTTTTTTTTTTTTCGTGGGGCCCTAGTGTAGCGGTCTGGGCCGGGGACGACGACAACGCTCATCAGCGGTCGAGAGAGAAGAGAGACTCAATGAAGAACGCAAGGTGAAAATAAACACACAGATGAATTATGGATCACTACTGATGCTCACCCCTTAGCCCAGTGCCATGAAAGAGAAAAACAAAATGGCAATAATCAATAACTGCTAAAGATTTGTACCCCCCCTTCCCTCCCTCCTTACTGCAGTCTTTCGCTGCTTGGGAGGGTTTCCAAACTCGCCTGTCCTTAACTCCCCAGCAACACAGCTAATGCGTGTCAAAGGGCAAGGAAAAACCCCTTATGGCCTGGAGATCTCACTGCCAGGGAGGAGGCTGTAATTACCTCACTCGCAAACATACCATCTGTTCCTTTAATACAACATATTAAAATAATAATAACAATAATAATATCAACAAACAAAAAACACAGCCAGAACACCCCCTTAAGAGACATTTTGTTTTTTAAATACAATAACAATAACTATTACTCTACAGCCCAGCTGCACTCAGACACAGGAGCATGTGCGTGCGGGGGGGGGGGGGCAAAATTTCTGCCACCAGCCCCTGACCCGCACTGTGGCATACTGCCGCACACCTCACAGCAAGACCAGGCACTGGTAGCGTGATCTCCACAGGCCCCGCCACGCCCCCGTAACCGCCACCTCTCACTATCGTTCAGGTTGTCCTAGCAACCCAGCCACCACCAGGCAAGGTAACGAGGCCTTCTCACGGCAGGCTGCACAAAACAAACACACGACAAAGGCCTGGAGGAATCCTGTTTATATTGGAGAGGAGGCAAGACACACAGCTTTTCATCCCCCAGCGCCATCGAGATCACCTGTATACCCCGGGCTCCATCTCCCCCTCCCTCTCTCTTTTTCCACTCTCTATCTCTCCCTCTCTGCCCTCTCCCCCTCCCTCTCTCACACACACACACACACACACACACACACACACACACACACCACACTTTGCAAACTTGCCGTCAGAAGATCAGCTTAAAATCGTAACATTTTAAAAATATTTGTCTTGCATATTTTCTCAGCATATTTCACACAGGGCGGATAGTAATCCACTGTCTCACTCCACCCACCCGCGCCAAGTCATGAAAATGTGTCAGAAGAAGAGTTGCCATCACCCCAGGCTCCTAGACCTGTTCCCTTCAACAGATGTCAGCTCAGTAAACTCATCGCTTTTGTGTCACCCCTTTGATCTCCTCTCTAACCATCTTCCTTTAAGAAGAGAGAACACATTCCTATGCATGCAGATGGCACAGGCAGTTGCCGCAGTGGCGGGGGGGGTGGCAGTAAAACAAAGTTGCGAGAAGAGCGCAGTCTCGGCACAGCTTGTCTCCCGCTGCACAGACTCTCCACCCACAGTGCTGGAGATCAGAGAGAGGGGGTGAGACGACGATCAAGACAGAGAGGGAGAAAGAGAGGGGGAGAGAGACCGAGCGGGTGACCGAGAGAGAGAGCGAGACAGAGAGACGGGGAGGATTCATATCTTAACTCCAGCCAGCTCATCAGGTATTGATCTTGATTTGACGGTGGACCCAACCTGGCTGTGTTGACCAGACTGGACCAAGGGGAAGTTCAAGTTTCGTTCAGTTCCCCAGATCATAGGACTGGTCTTTAGGTATGATACAGTTCCATGCAATGTAGCGTACGGTAGTGCAGTGTAATATAGTGAAGTGTTTATTACAGTGTAGCGCTATAAACAATCAAGAACATAAAAGAATGTAACCTGAACAAAGTAATTTACGTCTGAATGATACAATGAACCTGTTAAGTGAGTAACAGAGAACAAAGGCACCGCAGCGCCCCCGGTGTCCACAGGCTCCACCTACTTGCACCGTTTCAACACACACGATGCACACACGCTCACACGCATGCCCACACTTCACGACACATACACAACATGCACACACAGCATGCTCACACATAGCAATCACACATGCACTGCACCCCCCCCATACTCTACCATTGGCAACCCCTACTCCCCGTCCACAACACTATTTCAACACACACAACATACAACCAGTTCACACACAACATGCACACATTCTCACAAACAGCAAGCACACAAAAAAGCATGCAAACACATAGCACGCACCCCCCCACCGCTGCAACCCCAGCCCCCCCCCCCCCCCAACAGCCCACCATGCCTATGTAATTTCCTATGTAGGGGGAAACACTACAGAGTACATAAATACTCTCACACACAACATGCACGCACATGCACACACTCACAGCAGCTGTTCTCCTGCTCAGGGTGCTGTCCCAGCATGATTCAGAGACATTTTCAAAACTTTATTTTGCTACAGGACAAACCCAGTATTTATTCTATTAACTTCATAAAGTTCATAAAAAATACAAATATTCTATCAGGTTCAAGAGAATGCTGCTGTAGAAAACATGAACACACACATGTATGTTTGTATGTATATATAGTGATCCAGCGTGTCATACAGATCTGATTCGTTTTGCATTGCTCACCTGTCTGGCACTCACTCCGAAACCGTCCCCCCCACCGTGTGCTGTACTTTATCACCATTTATGGCCATGTATCTTGATCCCAGCTCGTACAGGCTCGCCACAAAAAGCGCTCTGGGCATCAACAATTCATGAGCATCCGGGCATCTGATGGCGGTCTCTGTCAATAAGTGCAGTGTCCAGTACAGGGAGGATTGCACGCCACCTTAAACAAAGCTACGACCGTGAGAAGGACCAAGGTTTTGTTGCTTGCACTGGACTGCAGGGAAAAAGAGAGTGGGGGGGAGTAGAGAAGTGGTGAGAGAAGGAGGAGAGGAGGGGGAGAGGGAGAGAGAGAAAGGAGAGAAGAAAAGGAGAAGGAGGAAGACAGAGCAGTAGAAAGGCGAGGGAGAGAGGGAGGAAGCTGCAACTAGGAATATTATTCTCCTCAGCTGCTCTCACTGCTGCCTCGCGCCTTCCCTCTCAAGCTGGCAGCTCTTCACCTCCACATCTACGTTAACAACCTACACTCCCATCACACCTAGGGTAGCGTCAACCATATCCACACACACAACGCACCTGTCCTCACCCAGGCCACTCTGGGCAGACAGACGGACAGGCAGAGTGCCAGACAGAGACACACATGGGACAGCTGTCACTGAAAAGCAACAAAAGGTGAGTCTTTGTGGGACAATACCTTCTGAAGCTCAACTCCTGCTCAGCTTGTTGCCGCCGCCCTCCCTGAGCTCTCCTCAAGAAAAGATCCTCTCTCTCTCTCGTCTCTCTCTTCTCTCCTCCCAGAAGCACTGTGTTCTAGAAACCTGTGTCTTACATTTCTCTGGGCGATGCCAAGAAGGCAAGGAAGAAAAAAAAAAAAAAAAACTTGCAACCAACCACAGCCCAATGCAGCCTCCACGCCTATAGCCCTGAGGCAATTACTTAAACTGAATTTTTTTTTTTTTTGGTAATTTAAAATAAAAAACTTTGCAAATCCATTAACAACTGCTAGTGCTCCCTTCCCGCATGGTGTCAGGTTTCTGTTTTTCCAAGGAACCAGGGCTCGGCTGGTTTTTGTTGTGTAAGCCACTCGGCTGCGCGCCACCGCCCGGCGCGGCTCAGGAAACTGGGCTGTCTGTCTAAACAACGACAAACCAAAACTCATTGCTGTCAATGAGGACTTACAACAGACCCTGATGGGACATTAAAGGGACAGTAGCCACACATGGGGCTACAGACGGACTCAAATTATGCCCTATCCCTGTCCCTCTGCCTCTCACTGCCTCCATTTCAAGAATACCTACCTCTCCCTTTCTTTCTCATGCTCTCTCTCTCCCTCCCTTTATCTCTCGGATTCCAATGCACAGTTTTTAGAGCGCCGACAACAGCAGCCACTAAGAAGCAGGGTGCCAGCTGGCAAAGGGTTAAGAGTTTACATAACACAGCATAACACGTCTGGCGCGGTGCATGGAGAGGCTTTGTGGCTGTCTGAACACCACTCACCAGACAGCCCACCTGTAGTCCAAACAAAACAAAAAGCAAACAAAACGCACAAGGAAAAAGAAAAGAAAAGAAGCCTTCAACCCCTTAAGGTCTTGGCCAGATAATTCGGGATACACGTTGGGCTCTGCTGCTTGTTCTACCTGCTGTGTTTACTGAAAGCATTAGTGGGGTTTATGGTTACCTCCTGTCAACCTTAGAATACAGCACTGAAGTCACTATTATTATTAATACTTTGTCAGACGCCTTTTTTCCAGGATGACTATCTATTCACAGAGAGCTTAGGTATGTGCTGAGGTAAGGATGATGTCATCCCATTTCAGGAGAAGTGGGCGAAAAAACAACTACAGAAAAAAAAAAAAAAAATGTTACTCAATATGTGTAATGATATTTTCTAGGTAATAGAAACTGTCTGGGACTGCCAAGGAATGACAGGGAATCAACTCTTAAAAGCCACCGCGATTCACCAGCTACACCTCATCAGAGACATGATTACTGTGCAAAACTCAGTAATTAATTCAGTTAATTAATTTCTTTCCCTTGAGGCCAAATGTGTTATCGTCATTTTGGTGAGAAGGGAAAAAAAAAAAAAAGACACTGTAATGGGATCGGACTTCAAACTCGAATCCACTGGCCAAATACGTCCCATTTAGTGAGGACCATCGCGTTGATGGACCTGCCAAACCATGAGTGGTGGATAACCATTGAAGAACAAGACATACACAGTAGATCTACTCAAGAGACCTGTCCAGTATGGAAGGCCTTTACTCTGTGTCTAGAAACTGATTTGTATGTATATTTACCCCTCTCTCTGCCACATTGGTTAATTCATAGTACCTTTGGTATGTTTGTTTCTTGTTGTTTGTACAGGGATGGAGAGAGTGAAGGAAGGAGAGAGGGTGTGAGGGAGTGAGGGAGTGAAAGAGGGAAATGCACGATACTCCCAGCACATCGAGGTTCAGCACCCCTGTCCAAACTTGGGCACTGTCACGACAGTGTGACATACCACACTCCCCCGTGAAAGAGAGGGGGGGAAAAAAAAAAAGTGTGACATACACACACTTTCTCACTTCCCTGCGAGTGTGTCGGCCGACCCAGCTCTTCTCAGCTGCTGCCTAACACTTGAGATTAAGAGTTGGCACACTGCACATAGAAATTCTCACCAGGGCATTGGGAAGGGGTTAGTAAACAGGGCTGCCTGCCCTCACGTATCCCCATAACACTTCATCAACGGGCTAGCGAGAATAGCTTGGTTGTTCAACACGTTGTAAACTGACTTTTGCAAACCCTACACTGTCCAAATATTCTGCATGTGCTTGCTTCTAAACTCAACCAGAAATAACCTACACAGAAACACCAGTCTAGGGTGTAGTCCAGGGTTGTCCTCTGTGTCAGGCAGAGACAAGCACATAAGTGTCACTGTTTATTCCCCCTTTGCTCTGGACCCCAGTGCCAGATCCTAGCAATTTTAGTAGCAGATTAACACACCACAATGTCATCCTTCACCTCCCTGCTAAAACCTCCTGCTTTAATAAATGGGGCACAATTTATGATCCCCATCAACAGAGGCTGTCAGCAGATGATGGGCCAGTTTTCAGAAGATGGAATGACAAAGAATAGATGGGGAGTGGGGGGAGTGAATTGGAGCTCCAAAAGCTACAAAATTAAAACAATTAAATGAGTTTAGGTTTCTTTCCAACTTGCACCCTGACATTATCTTTGTCATTTTTCAGCTGGCTTGGGTCATTTCAAAATAAAGAAAAAAGTACTTCTAAAAAGTAAACAACGTTTTTATGAAAATGTCCCACCAGGGTTTATTTTATTTTATCATCATCATTATTAATATTAAAACACAATCCTCCCTTCCAGAAGCAGACAGGCTATCCCCCTTGATGTTTCAATACAGCCCTGGTCTTGCAGCTCTCAGTGTTTCTGTTGCCTTATCGCACTGCACACATATCTCCCTGTGCCAGCGAGTCATCACCCATCACCTACAGTGAGATTCAGTTCCTGGAAGGGTGGGTGCAGAGCGTCCTGTATTTCATTCCAGTTGCTGCCATTTTCTTCATGAATCCACTTATATGATCAATGACACATATTTCATATTCTTTTTAAGCAACTGACAGTTTTATGTGTTGTTGTTTTTTAGGTCAAGGTGCCGCACACCATCTTATTACATCCACATCCACATTAATCGGCCAGTTAGAGCAATGCAGTGTCTGAAAGCTGGGTTGGAACATAAAGCACCAGCCTAGAAGTGCGTCCGAGACCTCTGGCCTAAGCAGGGCTTGATCCTGGCAGGAGTGTCCTACATAAACCAGGAGAGGCAGAGAGCCTGCTCACTGTGGTTGAACATTAACAGATTTTAAGGGGGGGAAGCTGGAAGCAAGTTAATGAACACCTCATTCTGTGAAACCTCATAGGCTAAAATACCCACGTTGTGTGCATTTAAAGCAATCAGTTTCACAGGAATGAGCGAGCTTCTTCACTTTTGAAATCGAGACCTAATGTGGGGGACGGAGAGCAAGTCGACCCGCAAGTGCGTGGTGCGTCACGCAGCCTTGCGTGCCAAATTGAAATTAACCCATTAAGGGCTAATTAAACAGTCCTATCACAGATGAAGCCGCTGCCAAACTGCACTTCGGTTTTATTGCACTTATAAATGTTTATGTCATAGGCGAGTTTCACTTTGTTTTAGGAAGCGGATTTAGGTCAAACTGACTTCACTGTTCACGCCTAAGTAATCAATATTAACATTAATTCATTTCCATATTAGTAGTTTCCCACACTGTGTAAGTGATACTAAAGTGCCTGATTTGTTTTGCAGATATAAACGAGATTTGCATCATTTAACTTTGACAGCGAATTTAAAAAGACTCAAAAAAGCTGCGAGCAATCAATGAATATTCGTTTTATAGGACGTCAGGTCTTGGCAGATCTCGCGGTGTGCGGGTTGTACAGCAATTCGACAAGCTGCAAACTGGACCTGACGCAACGAATAGAAACTTGTGCGTATTTATCCGAGACAAATACAAATATTTAACTTTCTGTCCCCGATTTCCACAGCTCAGAGGCGTCTTTTGTACAGTTCAATTGGAAATTGAACGAAAAGTCTTTCAGAATGGGATTAACTATTGCTTTTGTAATTGATTGGGGGTAAATTTGGTGTAAATCTATCATGCAATAGAAATGGGATATTCGACTACAAATACTTAGAAAAGGGTCTTCTTAAAGGTGTCTTTATACAACAAACGTATTTATGGAACTCTTTAGACATTATACAATGACACAAGGTTAAATAATTACATATAAAATAACGTATACACAGATATTACCTGTGTTTAGTGTTTTCCATACTGTAATACATTGTTACTCAAAACAACAGAGTAACTTGAGTTTTAGTATGCATTTTATGTCTTCTGACAATGTCATTTAACAGATGAAGGAGAAATATGAGTAACTTTATGGAACCAAAACATTGTCAATACCAGCAGCAGGAATAAATTATTTAAAACAACTAATTACACCGCATGCGATATTGTGTCCGCTATCTAATGGTTCCCTATAGCGCATGCATGCAAGTTAAGATGCTAATTTAAAATATGATGTTGATTGACACAAATTTGATGTACGGCACAATGTCATATGCACATCCTAATCCTACATACTTGCGTAAAAGAAGATTGATTTCGTTTCTATTCACCCATACGTCCACATCGTTTCCCCTCTTATTAATCTAGTCTTTTTTTAGTTAGTTTGATTTGTTTTAGCACAATTATTCCCCTGTGTGGCTCAGCTATCCTTTAAAATCACATTTGTATAACGTTTCGTCACACTTCTTGCTTTTGCATTGCTGGTACTCGTGTTTATTTTGATTCCCCCCCTTTCCCTTAGCTCGTACTTCACACCTTGTCTGCACCTATTAGCTTTTACGATACAGGATGTAGGACTTATATTATGTTTACTGTATATTTTCCTATACACCTGTGTAAATTGGAACTTGTAATTGCATTATGCTTTGAACTGTACTGTATTATTGCACTTTGTATTGCCCTGGATAAGGGCGTCTGCTAAGAAATAAATAATAATAATAATAATAATAATAATAATAATAATAATAATAATAATTACGCTACTCGCGTCATCGCTCAGACGGAAACAACAGTGGAATAAGCGACACGGAACTGTGTGGTGGGAGTCGTCTGTGTACTCACAGGTTTCTCATTGAGATTACCATGCTTATGTGAAGGATTTTATTTTATATTTACATATTTGAATTATCAAAAAAAAAAGACGAGAAAGGTGAATTTCCTGTAACCGAGAAAATAAATGTATTGTATGCCACTTACAAAGATTAACATTATTATTAATATTAATGTATCATCGGCATTATAATAACGCAATTATTTTTGATATGTATATAACAATAATTACAAAAAAAAAAAAAAAATATATATATATATATATATATACATACTTACATACATACATACACACACACACACACACACATACATACACACCTGCTTGTGATGCATTTTATTTATGTAGTTAGTGAAAAGTCGGTTAGATTAGTAATTTACCTGAATGAATGGGAAATTTTATGGTAGCAAAAACATATTCGTGTTACAATTAGATTACCAATCAGAGTTGTAATTTCGATACATTTAAAAGTAATACAATAGTGAAACACGTATTTTGCGCCTTACCCAGCGCGACACAACCGGTCAAGTGCCCTTCTGTATCGCCTTTCACCACCGAAACCCAGCTCAACACAAAAACAGCCGGTCGTGCTCTCATTATTGATATGATTAATATTATAACAAGTTACGTGATTTGGGAGATGAATAACCATAGCCCACGGATACAAAAATAAACCCTGACGAATACAATTTACAGAAGAGAAGAAAACAAGAGAGAATATAGAGCAACGTATGCAGAAGTACATTTTGACCACTATACACTGAACAACACATGGAGGCTATAGGCAATATCTGATTATAACACATTACTTTAAACTTTAAACGTTTAAATAACCTACTTGTTGGTCGCCATACAGTATAAGTACACTGATGTATACTGCATACACCAAAAAGTCATGTATGTGTATGGATTACATATGTATGTGTGTGTTTCCAATAAGCTGAAACAGAGTTGGTAAAAAAAAGTTGTACTCACCGTTGAGCCGTTCTCTGTCCTAATGTCCTCAAAGGTACACAGGCTCCGGGTAACTCCATGCATCTCTCTATTGATAGTAATAATATCGTCAAATGATAATTTAAACAATTAAACAAAATTACTCACAGAGTGATTAACAGTGAGAGTGACTAAACTTTCTAAAGACAACAGCGAAGTCAAGGGGTCAAACTCCGAGTGGATTCACTCTGTGATAAGAAGACTACACCCTCCCTCCCTCTTTCTCTTTCTTTGCTTCAACTTCAGCAGTCCGTCCGAGGCGCACACGGTTGAATGTACTTTTTACCTCGGTGGGTGTTTAATTTTTTGGGAAGAAATCGTCCGCTGTCTGGAGAGAAAGCGCTTTATCAATAGACTGTCCCTCCTCCCCGCATGCGCGTCACGACGTGCCTCCACAGCCCCGCCCCTTTCTCCCAAAGCCCGGAGTGTTTCTGCAGAGGCGCAACACCGGACACACAGCCATTTATACATGCATACATACGTACATACATGCATGCATACATACCAAGTCTAACAGAATATCCTAATGTAATGGCTTGCCAAAGTTGTTGCTCACCAGGCAAAGATTTGCAGGTCTAAATCCGAGATTAATCAAACAATAGTATTACTAATTCTTACTTATCCGACTACTATGGTATACCTCTGTTGCCGAAGACCATGGATTAAACGTATTATATATTATTGTTGTAATTATTTTAAAAGCTGATATTACTTTTGTCGCTCATCATTTTTTTTAAACCACTGACATAGGTAATGATAAGGCACTATATAGCACTTGTCATGCAGCTATTTCATTGCATCTGTAAAAGCGCAACTCGGGACACTTCAGCTCTCCACAGACAGCGCACCGGTTTGCTACAGGGGTCTGCGCACGGATTGAGCGGGTAGTTTCCTGCGTGCTTGCGCAAATGCGTGGGATTCCTGACGCCACCGCCGAGGTGAATCCAACAACCGCACTTCCTCTCTCTTATTGGCCTAATGACGAGCGGGCGTGCTTTGACGATAAATCAATATGAGAAATGAAGAAATACCCCTGCAGGTTAATCCAAGTTGTAGTGCATTAGTACAGCAGTCTGGTTCAGTAGAGTAGTACAGTGCCCTATATTGCAGAGTGCAGTTGGCCTATAGGAATAATACCCTGCAAATACAGTACAGTATAAAAGTATGGCAATAGACCATACTAGTAAAGTATAGTGCAGTATAGAATTATGGTATAGAAGCAGGCCTGAACAATTATTCCCCTCCTTCAAGAAAAAACATGGGAAAATAATAAATACACACATCAATAAACCAATTAGGCAAACAAATAAATAAATGATAACCAAAAACTCATCTGAGGTTACCTGTCTCTGAGGCGTATGCACAACACGGTCACTGGTGCTGTTCGGTTCTTCTTCCTCTTGTGCTCAGTCTTCTACAGTGCTGCCCGTTTCCCCTTTCCCTCTTGCTCCACTCCCCAGGTAATAGCACGGCAGCCTGTCCCAGAGCTAATCCAGCCTGAAAGGGGCAAAGGCAGTAATGGGATCACGGATTAGGGGTAATTAATGGAGTTCTGATGTACAGCAACAGCAGCTGCGAAACTGCAAGACCATTCTGCCTCTAAAACCTCAAGACAAGATGCAGCTCATACCTCTCCAGGGTAAGGAATGTGTTTCACACGGTAGTCTGCTTCTGGCACCTTTGCACTTTAATTTAAATTTAACAATTTAACTGAACAGCTGCTGCTATAAAGTAAGGGCGCCTTGTTAATAACTTGATATGGTTCACGTAGAACTAAATTATACTGCACGGTTTTTATTATTATTATTATTATTATTATTATTAGCCTTTATTGTAACAAGTTCTGGGAAAGATGTCTTCTAAACATACATACATACATACATGATTTTTTGGCCCATAGTTAGCCTGCCAACCGACCACTTGATAACCATAAACCAATGTTGGGCCAGTGTTTAGTTTGCTATCCGGGCTGATTGTTGGGTGATTGCAGGTTTCGGACAGAATGCGTGCAATCTGGGGACTTGGGAATTAGTAAATTACAGCCCCTGAGCTCTCGGCAGACTGCCGGCCCACAATCTGCCAATTATCTGTCTGGCGCGTTAAAGCACGCTGCCCATGAAAACAAAACAGGGCCCAAAGGTCGTGTGTGGGGACACTCTGCTGTTACCGGTGTGAGAGCATGCAGGGCAGAGTCCATTATACCTGAGTCCATTCTTTCATTCCACCTGTCACAGATCAGATAAGATATGCGTAGGATAAAGCTGTATTATACTTTTTTAAAGATCTTAACATAAGCCGCTTCTGCCCGCCCAGACATTTTTTTCTGTTTTTCAAAACATTAAAACACACACACACACACACACACACACACACACTCACAAACGTGTGTGTTCCAGGTGTTCGTGTTGACATTGTTCTGTCCTGAGAGAGAGAGGGAAAGCAGGGGTGTGTGGAGTGTGTGTGTTGGGGGAGGATAGAGGTGTACACTGTCCCTCTTAAATGTTGTTTGCTTGACTTCCCACAGACTTCAGCTCCCTTCTTCATTGTGAAAACTTAACGCCACATAATCCCATTACATCAGTTGCGGCTGGCATTCCTGCCGTATTAGGTAATTGCTTCTCACCCAGAGGGAGAGAGAGAGAGAGAGAGAGAAAATAATAATAACAACAATAATAACCGTGCAGGAGAAAAGTACTCTGCATGTTTTCTCATTCAAACTAATAATAGCAATATGATAATAATAAACCGGACAGGTATAGTGGCAGGTGTGCAGATGACTCAGTCGCCGAAACTTCAATTCAAATATTGACTCGCAGATACAGATATGCGAATTCAAAAAGCTTTTTTTGAATTTTATTGTGATAGAGAGTGAGCAAGAAAGGGGTGGGGGACACACTGGGGAAGTACGTTGCAGACATCTGCCACTCTCTGCATAAAGAAGCATGTCATTACCATTCCTCTGTTACAGTTTCAAAGCTACAGGGTGGCCAACACGCAGTAATTTCATCACAGGCATGCCTGTGTTTAGCATAGTTTATACTACTGTACTGCAATGGTTATGATTCAAAACACACAGGTTTCGTTTGGTCTGTGCAGTAGGTTACATATCAGAATGCTGCGAATTATTAACATAAGGAAAACTAAATGTTATGGTGTGTATTTTCAATTAGTTTTTTGCTTGTTTTGTGTGTGTGTAATACACAAATTTCCTCTTTTTGGGATGCCTAGTTTATATATTTTTATATCCCCCTTGGCCTATATTACATTGCCCGACTGCAATCTGGATTTGCTCTCATCCCGCTCCACCCCGGCGAAGCATTCGAGCCTGGACTGGAAGACGGTATAGGCGGCTACCTGCCGCTACCCCCCTCCCAGTATCGCAGGACTTCATATTAGTTTATGATTAGTTTGAATATGAAAACATACAAAACACGGTTCTCGTGTCGTGTTATTATAGATTATTAGTATTATAAAGATGAGGCTGCAATGTTGTACCTTGCCTCTGTCCCCAGTCACACTGCTCTGACTGACACTCACTCAGTCTGCGTGGGACTGATGCAGAATTGTTATCATCTGCATGTAATGAGTATTATTATTATTATTATTATTATTATTATTATTATTATTACAATTCCATTTGTACAACCACTAGGATTCTGTCTCATACATACACAGTAGGTTGCTTGTAGGCCACTTTTTTAAAACTTCATACAAACACACTCACATTGTCTAATAAATGATCGCCTTGTGTGTAATGATACGACCGCAGCTGCTGGTCAACAACCATCATCATCAGCGCTACCATCAGGCCAGTATTGACTCTGTGTGGTGGACGGGGGAGCAGTGACGTCATCGCCGTGACGTGTCCCAGCCACCCCGCATGACCTCACATCCTCCTGACCCTTCGGGCTGCGTGTCGTCAGAGCGAAAGTCGGGATTAGCCAAACCGTGCTTAAAAACGCGGCCCCAGCCCTCGACGGATAAAGCCGCTCAATTTGCTAAATCCTGGTTTTTGCAATGGTTATCTTCCACGCAGTGTTATCGACTGGAGGGGGTCAAGGTACAGGACCTGGCTATACGCCCACATACCAGCCGCTCCCGCTGCGTCTAAATATAGTTATCAGCGCGGCCCCGACCCACCTGGCTGCAACCTGCGCCTGCGCCAGCGGTGGTGTTAAAAGGCGGGGGGGGGGGAGCATTCTGAGCCTCTTCTGGGCGGCTCTGTAAGATTCCACAGCACGGTCTCACATTCCACTGCGCAGAATCACGGCGCTATAAACGTCAATAACGATTCCGTGGAATAATAATGACAATGGGTAATTATTACTCTATTGTAACTATTTGTCTCGCAACAGAAGCTGGCAGCACGACAGATCTTCGTGCTTAGCATTCCGCAGCAGACAAGCCTCTCCTGGGACAAAGGGGCGTGTCTGCTCATGTTTTATTATTTTAACACCAATTATATACATGGTTTAATAAACGGCGCCCCTATATACTCACCAAGTCGTCTGACACGACCCCCATCTACCCATCTCCCACTATAGCACTGTATCGGTTGGCGTTCCGTCGCAGTGGAGCTTTGGGGTTTGAGTGAAAAGTATTGCTTAACTGTCCGTCAACAAAAGTGACTGCAGAGACAGTGGAGGGTTAATGTAGACTGCACTGTCTCTCTGCAGGACCAGGGCTGGAGACCCTGCTGGACTGTAGGTTGGGTTGAATGCCTCTGGAACAGGTTGCATTTCTATTGGCTTTGCTGCCCTATTTTGCAATACATCCTCTTCGGAAAAAAAGTTTCAAAATAATCTAGCACCTGACATTCCACACCTTCCCACCAAAAAACCCACGCCAAGATCACACACTCACACCAAAAGAGTGCAAAAGAGTCAAACGCATGGTATTAGGTGTAGGCCAGATTAAACCAACACAGGACAATATTATTATTATTTGTTATATATTTCTTAATAGACACCCATGTCCAGGGCAACTTACAAAATAGACATGGCAAATCAAGTGGCTTCAGTGCTGGCGTCAGCTTTACAGCATCTCACTTCACTCGATGCCCCTCTAAAGTCTAGGACCTTTTCCCCTTTCCTGCTGGCCACCAATAATCCATAGTTTATATGGATTCCAGTCTGTAATTAATTAACACAGGTTAATAATAATAAAAAAAAAATACTATTGTATATAATTAATATATTAAGACTGGCAATACAACTGAGTACTTGTTTTGTTTGTCTATCTTTGTTTATGAAATGCTATATCTCCCATGCCTTATCAGGTACAGGTTACACAATAAAAACCATTAATTTTTTTTTTTTTTTTCTTGGCAGACGCCCTTATCCAGGATGACTTGCAACATACAAAACCATAAGAATAATGAATCAATCCTGACGGAGTAGGACAGCAGTGTGTTTAATAAAGAACACAGTCACAATGAGCAGAAGATAAGAACAGTGACCGCAGGTGCTACAGTGTAACAGTGCAGAGCTGTGCATCCTGGGACACACTGCGTCTCAAGGCCATTGTAGGACAGAACAGGGGGAACAGGACGGCCAGCGCACAGAGGACAAAAGCTTGTGTCCCACTGAGAACAGTAGCAGATCAAACCATACAAAGGGAGGGGAGGTGCAGGAGAATAGAATCATGAGGAACAAATTAAAATGAAACAAAACAAAGAGCAGGAAGCAGTCCAGTCTGTGTGAGGAACAAAGGACGATTCATCCAGGGTGCAGTGGGGGAGGGAGAGGGTGAGGAGACAGACCTGCAATTCCCGTGGCAAAAGGACGTACAGCGTGCTCAGCTTTTCCCAAATAATATTTATTGGAGACAACAAAATATATGTGCACATGTAAATACAAATTCACAGTGATTCAGTTGTACAAATCTGCCCCCCCACCTCAAAATGATCATATCAGCCCGTACAAGAATCAAGATCACACAGCTAAGAGGTATTCCTTCAGTTTCCAAGTACAAAATAAAAAATTCTTGCCCCTCAATTTAATTTCACTCTGATCTTCCCATTAAAAACAAAAAAAAGCCCCAAAACATTAAAACGACACACAGTGTATTTAAATAAACTGTCCTCATTTACAACTTTTGATTGACATTTGATTAGAGAGACTAACTTCAAGAGAGCCTTGCGCTTCCATCTGTCAATCAAAAAGGTACAGCATAGACAATAGTATCTCTCTCGGCCTGTGGACTGGGTGTGGTTTCGTGCAGGTCTCTGCTGCAGACGGTCTGCAACTGATGTTACGGCCTCTGTCCATAAATATTTTACATACAAGACAAGGAACTGAATTTAATCATTATTAAATACTAAATTAAAGAGAGAAATAAGATTGCAGATTATAAAATATGTATATAAAAATACAAAAGTAAAATATATCCCAGTGAGGAACAGCAGTTGATTAATTCTGGCTAACTGCAGACAGGTAAGAAGTTCTCTTCTTCGGAGAAAATGCAACATAGCAGTAGTTTTAGTAAAGAAAACAACCAAAAAAAATATTAATAAGGCATATCAGTGAGATTTCATTATTTACAATTTATCCCAATGCAGTGTTCCAGCTGAACTTTCACCTTTGACCCCTTACCACAAGGGATTAAGGGTACAGCACAGTTCCACTCATTGTAATCAGTGTTTTGTTTTGAGGAGTTGGCCAATAATAATTGTATTGCTCTATACTGTACTGGTACTGTATTATATACACTGATCAGCGGTCTTGTGTGACTTTGTTTGTCCCCATGCTTTGGTGGACAGTGTTCTGTGCAGCGCAGGGCAACAGAGGATCCGTGTCTCCAGGAACAAAGCTGGAGGACCTGCTGTACTGGGTCTCTCCAGTAAACCGTGAGTGTAGTGAGCTGTGTGTATGTAGTGCATAGAGGGAGAATGGTATTTCAAACATGCTCATGGGAACTATAGAATAGGTGTATGGTGCTTAAAAACAAACTATAATATCATCACTGTGATGGTATCAAAACCACATGCTGATTTCGGGCAATGCGCTGTGCTTTCATAATCAGGCTGGGAAGAGCATGTGGTGGAGTAGGAAAGTGGGACAGTGTGTCAGATTGGAACAGGTGCAGACAGCAATGTAACAGTGCGTGTGAGAGAACGTGTGAACTAAACATTATACATAACCAGATTGACAGGGAATGGGTGCAGGCAGCATTCGAACCTAAAACCCCGCTCATAATACCCCCACCAGAAAACCTTTTAAAAAGACCACATGCCACACGGAGTTGAGCTGAGAGTTTGCGCAGCTGGTCTTTTTCATTGGTGACAATTCCAGATGGTCCAGAAAATGTCTAAATGGATTTTTAGTCAGGACAAGGCAATATAAGTGTAGAGGACAGGAGAGGAGCGGGGGGGTGGGGAAGACAAGACAGACAGAGTGAGTAAGAGAGCTCAACAGAAGAGAGGGAAGGGGATTGTGAAAGCAAGATGGTGGGATGGAGATAACATGAGCAAGAGAGGGAATGACATGTAGGGAGAGAAAGAGCTGGAGGGAGAGGACGGAGAGAGAGGCAGGGGCGTGGGGTCTAGCAGGAGCTGGTCTGCAGGTTGCTCTCCGTCAGAATGGAGGTGATGGCGGTGGGGTCGTAGCTCCCCTCCTCCTCATCCGAGCTCAGCGCTGTGGAATCCAGGGCCGCCCGCTGGGACTGGGACTTCCGCCTGGAGAGAGAGAGAAAGACAATGTGGTATAGAGCCAGAGTGCTATAGAGTCAGTGCTGTACCACATCTTCTCCAGCAGGGGGAGAGAGTGAGAGAGGGACTTCCCAATAACAGAAGCAGTGCTTAATACCATAGGTGTGCACCTCTGACACACACACCCTCATAGATAAACATGTCCACCCATCAAATCCATTTGAATTATTGTCTGGCAATACACCCCACTATAACTGGCTCTGTTGGAATAAAACAGCTGTCTCCTACAATGGGTTTCTGGATAATTACGATAATGTTGCGCTATACAAGTGTATTGGTGTAGTCCAACACAATAGAAAATGTAATCATGTTCCACTAGAACCCTTTGAAATGAAAATGAAAAACAATATTGTAACATTTTGGAAATTTTCAGGCCATGGCGGGGACTCGAACCTGGACCTACCGCACCGCACCGCACCGCACCACACCATTTAACATTGCTTAATGTGCATTAACATAACTATTCACTTTCGAGGGTTTTGTATGTTTACAGATGGCATTTCCTATGCTACCAATAAAATAATACATCAAAAACTCCTGAAGTGTTTTTGTATCCAACCATTTTTCATTTTCATTTCAAATCTTTTAATGAAGGAGCCGCACATGTTGCGGGTGTGACAGCTGTATTTAGTCAGAAATCTCTGGGGTTCTAGTGGAACATGATTACATTTATTACTAATTTTATTTATTAGCAAATCCCCTTATCCAGGGAGACTTAAGAGCATTATAAAAGTGCAGTAGTATAGAATTACAGATCAAAGCATAGTACAGATTACAAGTTCAAAATTGAATAAGTATCAGAGAAATATACAGTTAATACTTAAGTCATAATTGCAGACAAGATGCAAAGTCCTAGTTAATAGCTCAGGGGAAGGGACATAGGGGCAACCAATATAAACAACATGCATACTAACAATGTAGAAGTAAGTTGTACCATGAAGTGCAGTTTAATAGGAGAGCGGAGCCTCACAGGGGAAGTTACAGGTACAGTCTGAATAGGTGCGTCTTGAGTAATTGCTAGAAGGAGGTCAGGGACTCTGCTGTCCTGATTTCAGTGGGAAGGTTGTTCCACCAGGATTCCTTAGAATCTTACAAAGCGGTGTATGGGGTAAAGTCTATGACATCATTAAGTCAATGCACACAGAAAACATGTGCGGTGTGAAAATTGGGGACCAAAGAACAGAGTTCTTCAGTCAGGGGCGGGAAGTGAGACAGGGCTGCAGTCTGAGCCCAACGCTGTTCAACATTTACATCAACGAGTTGGCCACAGTGTTGGTGCAGTCTGCTGCCTCTGGTCTCACTCTCCACGATAAAAATATCATGTTCCTCCTCTACTTGGATGACATGGTGCTGCTATCGCCCACAGAACAGGGGTGTCAGCAGAGCCTGTCGCTGCTTGGCATGGACAGTCAATCTGGACAAGACCAGAGTTATGGTATTCCAGAAAAAAGCCAGATCTCAGGGTAACAGATACCGCTTTACCCTGGGCAACAACCCCCTGGAGCACAGCAAACTACAGCTACCTGGAAACTTCAACCTGGCTGTAAGTGCATTGATAATCAAAACACACAGGGCTTTCTATGCAATACAGAATTGGCTATACAAAATTAAACCACCACTAAGAATTTTGGGTCTACATCTTTTCATCACGCACACTTCATCACAGGGTACATTTAATCAACAATTTGGATATTCATCAGCAATTTGCATATTCAGTTACAAACTACATACAAGTCTATTTTGTTATTTTTTATTTTTCGAATATTCTTTAATGACTTACGATTCAAAAACAGGCTTGTCAAATGTAAGGCAGTTGAAGTCTGCTTTTCAACTATTTAATTTCACCCACGCTTAGCTTGACTGTTTTTCAACACTCTCATTTGTCCCCTTTTATTATCGATTAAGGCATCACTCAGTCGGCTTGTTTGCATGGGTACGTTCAAGTCGCGCAGACTTTCTGCAGTCTGTGTGAGGGAAGCCATTTACATGACCTAATATTCCAGGAATACATATTGGGAGAAATACTTGCATATGAAACAGCTTGAATACATAATGTGCAGTACACCAGGTAAATATTTGTAGTTTGTGGTCACTCAAGTTTTTTTTGTTGTACATGTTGCATTTATTTTTATTTCTTGTTATTTTGTATGTATTTATTATTAAATAATAACAATAAGGCGAGAGAGATGGGGAGGAGGGAATAATAATAATATTATTATTGTTGTTAAAAATAGGGCTATGTGCAATAATTGTGCTAATCGCATTTTATGAAAGGAAATACATCATTTTACTTTTTACTTTATATAACGTGAAGCCCTTTGAAATGGATCCACCTGTCTATTGCAGAAAATGCGCTTTTCAACAGGGCTGTTTGTGTAGTAAACTGGCGGTGTCTTTTCTGCGTGTGCCCGGGGGCAGCTGGCTGAAGGGGATTCAGTATTGATGCTGAAGCCAACAGCAGTCTAAACGCTAACACCAGCAAGCCTGTCGCCTTCCCTACACTGATACAAAATATTGAATTCAAAAGGACAGTTAGAAACTTGCTGAGTTTGATCAGAGGACGAGCTACATCTGTGATTCTTCAATTGTTTATCAAAA
The DNA here is from genome assembly GCF_036373705.1 of Amia ocellicauda. Lineage (NCBI taxonomy): Eukaryota > Metazoa > Chordata > Actinopteri > Amiiformes > Amiidae > Amia > Amia ocellicauda. The sequence continues at coordinate 28,780,474 of NC_089863.1, read as the reverse complement.
TGTGCGCATATAGGATCCATAAACAAGAACAAAAAAACGAATAAAATTAACTTTTAGCAATAAACTGTATAAACTGGTGTATGAATCAGTATGCACATATCTTAGGAGACGTATACAATTAAAAAACAAATGACCAGTTTTAAAAATAGCATAAAACGAAAGCTCTTTGAAATGGCTCCTCTTACAGCTACGTTTCAATGCATTAAATTGGCTTTTCAACACTACAGTGCCTTACACTAGTATAAAATAACTAGCATCATGATCAAACAGGTCAAGGCATTGATCCAGAGACACGGGTTTGCAACGAGATCAACACTGAATTCCAAATGAAAGTTAGAAACTTGCTGAGCTGATCAAGACACGATATCAACAACTTTCACAATGACTAAAGTTATTACAAAGGCCAGATTGTCGGCTATATTATATTCAGTAGGCTATACAGTGAGGGAAAAAAGTATTTGATCCCCTGCTGATTTTGTACGTTTGCCCACTGACAAAGAAATGATCAGTCTATAATGTTAATGGTAGGTGTATTTTAACAGTGAGAGACAGAATAACAACAAAAAAATCCAGAAAAACGCATTTCAAAAAAGTTATAAATTGATTTGCATGTTAATGAGGGAAATAAGTATTGGACCCCTTCGACTTAGTACTTGGTGGCAAAACCCTTGTTGGCAATCACAGAGGTTTCTTGTAGTTGGCTAACAGGTTTGCACACATCTCAGGAGGGATTTTGTCCCACTCCTCTTCGCAGATCCTCTCCAAGTCATTAAGGTTTCGAGGCTGACGTTTGGCAACTCGAACCTTCAGCTCCCTCCACAGATTTTCTATGGGATTAAGGTCTGGAGACTGGCTAGGCCACTCCAGGACCTTAATGTGCTTCTTCTTGAGCCACTCCTTTGTTGCCTTGGCTGTGTGTTTTGGGTCATTGTCATGCTGGAATACCCATCCATGACCCATTTTCAATGCCCTGGCTGAGGGAAGGAGGTTCTCACCCAAGATTTTACGGTACATGGCCCCGTCCATTGTCCCTTTGATGCGGTGCAGTTGTCCTGTCCCCTTAGCAGAAAAACACCCCCAAGCATAATGTTTCCATCTCCATGTTTGACGGTGAGGATGGTGTTCTTGGGGTCATAGGCAGCATTCATCCTCCTCCAAACACGGCGAGTTGAGTTGATGCCAAAGAGCTCCATTTCGGTCTCATCTGACCACAACACTTTCACCCAGTTCTCCTCTGAATCATTCAGATATTCATTGGCAAACTTCAGACGGGCCCGTACATGTGCTTTCTTGAGCAGGGGGACCTTGCGGGCGTTGCAGGATTTCAGTCCCTCACGGCGTAGTGTGTTACCAATTGTTTTCTTGGGGACTCCCGTGTAGTTCTGGGCTATTTCCTCACCGTTCTCATGATCATTGAAACTCCACGAGGTGAGATCTTGCATGGAGCCCCAGACCGAGGGAGACTGACAGTTATTTTGTGTTTCTTCCATTTGCGAATAATCGCACCAACTGTTGTCACCTTCTCACCAAGCTGCTTGGCGATGGTCTTGTAGCCCATTCCAGCCTTGTGTAGGTCTACAATCTTGTCCCTGACATCCTGGGACAGCTCTTTGGTCTTGGCCATGGTGGAGAGTTTGGAATTTGATTGATTGATTGCTTCTGTGGACTGGTGTCTTTTATACAGGTAACGAACGGAGATTAATCTCCACTCGTTACCTGTATAAAAGACACAACTGGGAGACAGAAATCTTGCTGATTGATAAGGGGATCAAATACTTATTTCCCTTATTAACATGCAAATCAATTTATAACTTTTTGAAATGCGTTTTTATGGACTGATCATTTCTTTGTCAGTGGGCAAACGTACAAAATCAGCAGGGGATCAAATACTTTTTTCCCCCCCTCACTGTACACTCTAAGAAGTAAAGGTTCTAATAAGAACCTTTTAGGGTTCCCGGGGTTGATACTGTGGAGGAACCCTTAAAAAGGTTCTAATTAGAACCTTTTTACCAAAGTTCCTTGCAATCATGGATCCTTAAAAAAACTTAAATGTAACTGAAATCAACCACGATCATGATGAAAAAGGGTTCTTAAATGATCCCTTGTGTTCATGACTAACCTTGTGGTTCTTAAACGAACCCTTTAATGAAAAAAAAACTCACGCCAAAGGTTCTAAATAGAAGTGCTGAAGAACCTTTTAGAGTGTAGCCTACCGGATAAACTGCATGTCTGTATGGCAGTTTTTTATTTTGAAGTGTTTACAGCTGAAATGCAATATATTCTTACTTTAACTGAAGGGAACCTGTGTGGGGTGGTTTCAGTACTGTTAAATACTCTATGTTCCTTACATACAACATCTTTGCGCCAAAATAAAAAGAAGAAAAGACGGGATCAGAAGAATTTGGCTAAAATATTTTGACAGCATAATAAAGCCAATTGTTCTCTATGGCAGTGAAGTCTGGGGCCCCCTTTTGAAACCCAATTAAAAAAAAGTGGGAAAAAAGCCCATAGAAATTCTCCACCTCGAAATTTGTAAACACCTCCTGTAGGTTCACAGGAGTGCAGCCAAAAGCGCCTGCAGGGCCGAACTGGGCCGGTTTCCAGTCCTTCACTCCTTATAGAAACAAGCTCTAAACTACTGGGTCCACCTGCAGCAAGTTGACCCTCAATCCTACCACCACACAACCCTCACAAGAGAATCCTCTCAGAAATATGGTACTGAAGCTCAGCCAACTGAGACAGATTAACACCAGTGAGCTTCAGAACACCATCAACAAAAACACAAACAATGAAACAAATTAATCTAAATCTGGAAGACAATTTTAAACTACACAGGCAAAAAAAAAATACAATGCTATCTGGCCCTAAAGAAAATTTCCACTGGCAGAATATCTGGTCAAGGTAAAAAAAACACAGACAGATCCTGACCATGTAGCATCTGGCCGGCACAAAAAATCCTGGATGGAAAAGAGGCTGGGCTGTGGTCCAGGAGAGGTAGAAACAGAGATGCACTTCCTGTTATCCTGCCCTAAATACAAAGATATACGAGAACTATACACCGATCAACCATAACATTATGACCACCTGCCTAATATTGTGTAGGTCCCCCTTTTGCCACCAAAACAGCCCTGACCCGTCGAGGCATGGACTCCACTAGACCTCTGAAGGTGTGCTGTGGTATCTGGCATCAAGACGTTAGCAGCAGATCCTTTAAGTCCTGTATGTTGCGAGGTGGGGCCTCCATGTTTGTCCAGCACATCCCACAGATGCTCGATTGGATTGAGAGCTGGGGAATTTGGAGGCCAAGTCAACACCTTGAACTCGCGATTCATCAGACCAGGCCACCTTCTTCCATTGCTCCGTGGTGCAGTTCTGATGCTCACATGCCCATTGCCGCTTTCGGCAGTGGACAGGGGTCAGCATGGGCACTCTGACTGGTCTGCGGCTACACAGCCCCATACGCATCAAACTGCAATGCAATGTGTGTTCTGACACCTTTCTATCAGAACCAGCATGAACTTTTTCAGCAATCTGAGCTACAGTAGCTCGTCTATGGGATCGGACTACATGGGCCTGCCCATGACCCTGTCACCAGTTCACCGCTTTTCCTTCCTTGGACCACTTTTGATAGGTACTAACCACTGCAGACCAGGAACACCCAACAAGAGCTGCAGTTTTGGAGATGCTCTGACCCAGTCGTCTTGCCATCACAATTTGGCCCGTGTCAAAGTCGCTCATATTCTTAAGTTTGCCCATTTTTCCTGCTTCTAACACATCAACTTTGAGGACAAAATGTACACTTACTGCCTAATATATCCCACCCACTCACAGGTGCCATGATAATGAGATTATCAGTGTTATTCACCTGTCAGTGGTCATAATGTTATGGCTGATCGTTGATCCCACTATTTGAAAGCAGCATAGCAGATTGTAACCTCCTCGCAAACCACAACAAAATCCACAACGCACTGAAAGAGGAGGAACAGACTCCTCAGAGACAGTGTGCTATAGAGACAGTGCTGTACCAGATCTTCTCCAGCACAGTAAGAAAGAGAGAGTGCCATAGAGACAGTGCTGTACCAGATCTCCTTTTCCAGGACACTGATCTTGCTCTCCAGCTGCTCCCGCAGCTCCTGCTGCTCCTCCAGCTCCCTCAGGGCCTTCCTGCGCGCCCCCTCCAGCCGCTCCACCTCCCCCTCACCCTCGTCCACCTGCCTCTTCAGGGCCTTGATCTTCAGAGAAAGCTGGACAGCAGGAGGGGTGGGAGAAGAGTCAGGGTGTCAGTGTATTAGCAGGTGAGTGTTGGGGCACCAGTGTGTTGACAGGTGAGTGTCAGAGTATCGGTATGTTATTGTGTTAGCAGGCAAATGTCGGGGCATCAGTGTGTTAATGTTTAAGCAAGGGAGTGTTGGGGCGTCAGGCCATAAGGGGGTCACGGTGTACCTGGTCTTTCTGGTCATTGAAGTGCTGCCTCTCCTCGTCCAGCTGAATGGTCAGCTCCTTCACCTTCCGCTCTGTCCGCCGCAGACTGGACTGCAGGGACGCCTTCTCCCTACACACACGCATGCACACAGACAGAGACCATTATTAGTCTTGGTAAGCGTAAACTTTTAATCAATAAGGACACAGTGTGGGTGGGGTTGGGTGGGGTTGGGTGGGGTAGGGTGGGGTGGGGGGAGGCAGTACTGACCTCTCCTCGCTCTGCAGCCGGTCCTCCAGCTCCTGGATGCGGCTCTCTAGCTGACCCAGGCTGGCAGCCGGCCTCTGCTGCCCCTCCAGGGCTGACAGCCTACCTCGCAGCTCCTTCATCTGGCAGACAGAGACACAGACAGACAGACGTTAGTAAAGGCAGGGAGACTGGCGGAGAGACAGACAGACATAGAAGTCAATACAGACAGAGAATAAAGGTGTGTGTTGGTGTGAGAGTGAGGGGGGTGGTTGTTGTGATGATGTACAGTGTTGTGTGCTGCTCACCTGTCGCTCCATGGCGTTCTTATCCAGCTCCAGGTCCTGCTTGGATGACCTTTCTTGCATCAGCTCTGAGCGCAGCTGGTCAATCTGACAGAGAGAGAGTGGGGTCAGGACAGGACACGATCAGGTCGGTGGGTAATGGTCAGTGTGTTGTGGTCAGTACCTGGTCTCGACTGCGGCTGATGCGCTCGGTCAGCAGCTCTGCGCTGGTCCGTTCCTCGTCCAGCTCCAACTCCAAGCGCTTCACCTTGTCCTGACAGACAGATGACAGACAGACAGGAAGTCAGTGTCCCGAGATTCCTGCTCTGTGACCCCTGACCCCAGCCCTTGCCCTCTCAGCCTTCACCCTTACCTCATGATCCCAGTGACCTTGCCCTTTCACCTATAACCTACAACTAATACTCACCTTCTCTCTGACCCTTGACGTCTCAACTCGAACACCCTCCCCACACCTAGCACCCTCTCACTTCCAACCCCAAGACCCCAGTCTCACCTCCAGGGCCCTGACCTCTCGGGAGCGGTCAGTGTGGGAGGTCTTCTTGGCCTCCAGCTCGCCCTCAAGGTGCTTCAGGCGGTTGGTCAGCAGTTCCTTGTCCAGCGCAGCACTGTCCCTCTCCTCTATTGCCACCTGCAGCTCCTTCTTGAGACGAGACACCTGGACAGAGAGAGGGACAGAGACTGTCAGACGCGGACTACAATACAGCTAGCGACAGAGACACACACAGACAGAAACCAGCACAAACACACACCTCGTCCTGCAGGGCATGCTGCGTGGCCTGCACTCTCTCCAACTCTCCCAGCCTATCCTTGCTGCTGCGCTGGGCCTCCTGCAGCTCCCGCCGGGACTTCTCCCGGAACTCGTCCAACTGGGACTGCAGCGCCACCACCGACCCGCTCGACTCAGCCGTCATCTGGTCCATCTGCGCAGGGGCACACAGAACCACTGCCGTCAGTGTCCCTCACAGGATGACACCATCTGCTTGTCTCTTCTGGCTTTCTTTCACCCTCTACCCATCTCCCTCTAACCCACTTTCTCCCATTCTCCGCCTCGTTCTTATACCTTACGTCCCTCTCAACCCCCCATCCCTCTCTCCTGTCTCTCGCTGCAGTTTCCTGCTCATCCCTCCCTCCTCTCACCTCCTTGTTGAGTTTGTCCAGTGCTCTGTCCAGCAGCCTCTTCTGCTCCTCCAGGTTGCTCTTGCCCCTGCGCAACTGCTCCCTCTGCTGGCTCTCCTCCTGTAGCCGCTGGGCCAGCTGCTCTCTCTCTTGGCCCAGTCTGGCCACCCCACGCTGGGCCTCTTCCAGTCGGGCGCCCAGGGACCGCTTCTCTGTCTCCAAGGCCTCCGATACCTCCATCGCCTGCTCCAGAGAGGCTTGTAGCCTTGCCCGCTCCGCCTGGACACACCCCCCCCGAGAAAGGATTCCATGTCAGTGTTTGTTGTTACCATTTACAGTCAGTCAGTGTCCAGCCTCCACCAGTGAGTCGGTCAGTGTCCACGCCCTGGTCAGTCCCTGTACCTCCAGCCTGCTGTTCTTGTCGGCCAGTCTCTCCAGCTGTTCCTCCAGCTGCTGGGCGTGGTCCCTGTGCTCGGCCACCTGGCGCTCCAGATGCCCCACCCTGTCCCGCAGAGACTCCGCCTCCTCCCGCACCCCCCGCAGCTCCACCCCTTCCACATGCACTGCCGCCTGGGGAGATGGGGGGGTGAACATGTAATGCAGATTAATAGTCTGACAGATGGAGAGAGAGATGAAGGGAGCAAGACAGACAGAGAGAAACAGACAGAGAAAGAGATATGATGCATGCACAGGAGGACAGATTTCAGCCACTATGACAAACGGCACCTGCTTGGTCTGTTCCAGTGACCTCATCAGGTCCTCCCTCTCCCTGTGGTGTTTGTCCCGCAGATTGTCAATCTCCTTCTCATGCTCCGTCACCTGCTGGAGAGTGTTTTTCCTGATGGACGTCAGCTCTGTTCCCTTCCTGGCAAGCTCCGCTTCCTGCTTCTCCAGCTGTGACTGGGCCTCCAGGAGGCTGTCGCGGCAACGCTGCAGCTCCTGAAAAAAGGACCAGTGTCAGTCAGTATGTGTGTGTGTGTGTGTGTGTGTGGTCAGTCGGTCTGTGTGCGTGGGTCAGTACCTGTGTCAGTCTGTCTGTGTGTGCAGGGTCGGGTGTAGTGCTGTGCAGCTGCTCCAGTTGTCCTTTCATGCTGGCCAGTCTGTCCTGCAGCTCCTGCATCTCTTCCTCAAACTCCTCCTTCTCCAGGCGGGCCTGCAGCAGCCTGAGAGCACAAGGACACTCACACACTGCAACACAGTTACACCTGCAACATATTGCACTGACAGACAGCAATGGCAGCTGAAGGACAACAGAGAGGAGAAAGAGAAAGAGAAGAAGCAACAGATGAAAGCAGCAGAAGCAAAAGATGGAGGAGAAATAATGGGGAAAGGATGGGGGGACGGGGGAGATGAGGGAGAAGGAGGGGGGGGGAGAGGGCTGTCAAGGCTCACTCTTGCTTGGTGCTGCGCAGCTCCTCCTTGGCCCGGTCGAACTGCTCCCTCCAGTGGGCGATCTCATCACTGCTCTCGTCCAGCTGCTTCTGCAGGGAGCGCACTGCCGTGTTCACCCGCTGCCTCTCCACCTCTACAGACTGCTGGGACTAAGAGTGAGAGAGTTTTAGAGAAGGAGAACGATCCCCTCCTCTGTATGCCCCCAAATTTCCATCTTTTACCCACTCTAACCCCCTGCAGTCCTGAATCACCCCCCCTGTCCCCCTGTGACCCCCTCTAAACTCCCCATGGCCACCTATGACCCACTGGCCCCCTGGGACCCTCCCCATGCGCCCTGCCCCCGGCCTGGCCCATACCCGAGAGACCTCCTCCATGTTGCTGCGCAGGCGGTCCATGTCCGCCTGGTACTGCTGCCGCAGCGTGTCCATCTCGCGATCGTGGCCGGATACCTCCTCCTTCAGTGCTCCCTTCAGGGCGGTCAGCTCGCGCTCCCGCTGCCTCAGGGCCTCCTCCTGCCTCTGCCTCAGCAGCCCCGCCTCTGCCAGCTCCGCCCGCAGGGTCATCAGCTCCTGCACAGCCAGAGGGAAGGGGGTTTGTCCATCTCACTGACTGACAAATTGACACACTGGCAGGCTATGACCGATTGTGCACGTCTGTCTTCCGGTCTGTGTCTGTCCATACCGTCTGCAGGGTGTCCCTCTCGGTTGAGGAGTCGCTCTCTCTGCGCAGCTCCTCCTGCAGGCCGGCCAGCTGGTCCTCCAGGTCTCGAACCCGAGACTCCGCCGCCTCGCGGTCCATGCGCAGCTGGGTCAGCCTGGCGGGGCGGGGCAGAGCACAGTCAGCCCTGCTACTCCACACTCTCTCCCTTCTTTCCCCACCTACAGTCTCTACCCCCCTACCCCATCCCCTATCCCTGCCTTACTCAGTGTGGGTCTGGTGCAGCTCGTTCTTCTTCCGGTCCAGCTGCTCCTGGAGCTGCAAGTTCTCATCCAGACAATCCTCCAGCTCTGCCTTCAGGGCGGGGTCTCCACTCTGCTGCTTCTGTTAACAAACACAGATGCCAGAGAGACAGATAGGAATCAGACTGCAGTACATCACAGAGACACAGGAGATGGAGGGGGAGAGAGGGGGGATTGGAGGAGAGGGAGGCAGGGAGAGACAGAGGGGCAGGGAGGTAAGTGTTAAAGATCATGACCCCAGCTGACCTTCCTCTCCTGGGTGAGGCTGTGCTGGAGCTCCTGCACCTTCCTCTCCAGCTCCTCCGCTGAGTGAAGCTCTGCCTGTGAGAAACCACTCTGCACCCCAGGACGCACACAGAGAGACAGAGACAGGCACTTATATTAGTATTTACAGCATTAATAATCTTTAAAAATATACTTCTACCATACTTCTGTACTACCGCTCATCAGATTGACAGACAGAGTTAGTTCTGACCTTTAAGCCCTGGATCTTCTCAAAGACAAGACTGGTTTTCCGCCTGATGGCCAGCTCACTCTCACTGCTCCTGATACACAGTAACATAGAGAGTAACACACCAATCTGCTGCAGTCAGGAAGCACAAAGAGTCTTCTCCAACTCACATCCTTAATAATTTTCTTCACTTCATGCAAGAGGAGGGCTCCGGGTTAATCTGCATTTAATTTTTTTTATCATGGACTTATTTCTGAGAATTTCTGAAACCTCTACAGCTGGCTCCAGTCTGGGCCCTATACTATATTGCACTCGGTGTGCTAGAGGCAGACACTCACCCCTCCCTCAGGATGTTGTAGATGGTCAGCTTGCTCCGGTCCTCCTCGCTCGTACCATCTGACCTCTGACCCTGGTCTCTCAGCAGGTCGGGCGTCACCTTTGTCTGAGCGAATCGGGGAAGAGAGAAGAGACGAGGTTTAAGGGTGACAGGGGTGGGCGAACAGTGGTTGCTCCGTCACAGCCCGGATTTCACTGTTCCAGAAAAGGGGTGGCATCCCTGGTGAGAGGGACAGCAGCTCAACAAACCCTGGGGTCAAAGAATCTATAACATCAGTTATTCTGTTCTGTCCAGACTGATTGGATGGGCACTCACCTCCTGTTCACACTGTGCTCACGATATCTAACAGTACCTTTCATGTTTATTGCCTCCTGCCCTGCCTCCGCCACACAATCTTCCCTCTTTCAAAAGCCCCCCCTTCCCTCTTCCCTATCCCTCCCCTCACCGGTGCATCTGCCTGAACCTTGGCCGTCGTCTCCTTGAGAACAGTCCTCTCTGTGGACCACTCGCGGGCTGGGGCTGGGGTGGGGGCGGGGGCAGAGGCTAAAGGCGAGGAGTAGGAGGTGGTGGTGGTGGTGGACCCGAAGGCCGCTACTTTGGCGACTGAGCCAGAGTTCCGCCTCAAGCTGGCTGCATTATAGGGGGAGGAGAGGGAAGGGGAGGAGGTCGTGGTGGGGGCAGCAGGGGGGGGGCGGCTGACCGAAGAGTACGAAGAGGAGGTGGAAGAAGGGGAGCCTGTGACCCTGCCCCCTGCCCTGGTGTCCATCTGTCTGTCCTCTGCTGATGCTGTCCCCGGACCTAGGTGCCCGTCCACACTCCGAGAGCGCCTCCTCTCCTCCGAGGACAGCCTGCCCCTCGAACCTGGGCGCCCCCTGACCTGCCCGCCACCCCCACCCCCATCGAATTTACTGATCAGCCGGTCGATGGGGGCCAACGACCCTCGGTCCACGGTGTGGGCAGGGGCCTCCTCAGGCAGGCTGACAGGGGGCGGGGGGGCGGGGAAGGAGTCCAGGGATCCGTTGTGGTGCTGCTGCAGCTGCTTCCGCCTCCCCCAGGTGCTGTTGTCCACCCGGCCCCCCCCGTTGCTGTATCCACTTGGGGTGGTGCAGGACTCTGGGGGGGTGTCCACTTTGGGCACGACTCTGTCCCTCTCCCAGTCTCTCCTGCCACCTCCCCCTCCATCCAGTGCCCCGTAGCTCCCTGACCGCCCATCTCCAGGAGGGCGATGTGGGGTGTCTGGCCCCACTGCCTCACTGGGGAAATCACTGTCTCTGTCCAGGATGGAGCCCTGGGAGTGGGCCCTGCGGAGGCCAGGCTGAGACCCAGAGGTGATGTCTGCATAGGGGTTATCGGGGAGCCCCTGGGTGCTGTGGTTACGGGGGAGGCTGCCATAGAATGGGGGGTTAGCAAGGGGTGGGCGGGTAACCCCCATTTTCTCCTGCGATCCCCCTTTCTCTCCCTCCTTCAGGACCACGTAAGGATGCCCTGCGATGCCCTGCACCCGGACTGCCACCCCATATGAGGAGGAGGAGGAGGAGGAGGGCGGGACACCTCCTCCTCCGGCCCCACGCCGCCCCCCACCCCCACCACTCTCATTCAGGTCATTGATGAAGCGGATCTGGACCCCGTAGTCCAGAGGCCCCCTGCGGTCCCCCGACTCTGTCCCACTGTGCATCGCTGAGAGGAGACTGCAGAGAGAGGAGAGATGGGATGGGGAGGGGAGAGGGAGAGTGGTGGACAGAGGAAACAAAGGAAAAACAAACATAAATAATCAAATTCTGAGAATCAAGAGACAGACAGGGGTACTGGGGCCCATAGTGTGTGTGTACATGTCCATAACTGAATTACTACAATTTGTAATGATTTCAAACGTTTCTTGTTTAAACTGTCAGGACGACTAAGGGCCGGCTAAGGCTAAGGGTCTGCTAATAAAGAAATAACTGCAATACCAGATGACAGATCCCAAACAAGAAGACACAGGCAACATCACAGTCTGTGTCCATCACCCCCGGCCCCCAGCCACAGCCAACCCCCGAGGTCACCTCCATTGCAGGATCAACAATGCAAATCTGATACGCAACACAGTCACACAGAAAGGCATGTGCTCACTCCGATATGCACCGTCACACACACACAGACGCATATAGAGACACACAATTACACACAAACAGTTACCAACACACATATGCCGACTGTACACAGGGTCACAGACACACACAGTCACAAACGCATACTGATGCACTGTCACCAACACACAGACAGTCAAACTACTAAAATCACACAGAGAGACAGACACACTCTGAACCTCTCCTGGAGTACAGGTTCATATTTCCCAGAATTGAAGCATGGGTCCCCTCACTGTGTCCTCTCATGAACTTGAGAAGGAGGGGGCTATTGTGTGACTCACTACTATGACCTTACCCCCCCCCACATCATCTCATCATTTTCCTTTCAAAGTCACAACACAGAAGACAAACCTGATACCAGTAGGAGGGGGAGAGGCAGAAAATCCATAATATAATTATTCAAACAATGCTGATAAAGTGGTACAATGATTGTAAGTGGTTCATTAATGAGATGCGCACAGCGTGGGGGGGGGGCAGTCCCCCAGCTGCAGACCTGAATTCTCAGCATTGCTGGGCTGATTTTCTGCTTCATGTCCTCACAATGGGACTTCAGCTGAGGCACGGAGTACAGACGCACACAGCACAGCTACACACAAGGCAGTGCTAAACATACACATGAACACACTGAGTTGTTACACACACAGCCCCACTACAAACACAGAGCAGCACAGGCAGAAACTCACCGCACATAGACACACTAACACACACATAGAGCATACAATGAGAGCACAGCATACAGACACAGACACACAAACAGCCAGTTCCCCTCTCTGAACCGTGTACACTGACACAGCCTCCGAGTTGATGCCCCACATTGCCCCCCCCACTATGACAGTGACACTAGCTCACCCTGACCCCCACTGTGACACTAGCCCACCCTGCCACAGCCCTGTGTGGGAGAGGAGGAGGAGGAGGAGAGAGGATAGACACACTGTGCAGGACAGTGTAGCACTCTTATCAGCCTAGAGACTGAGCACAGACACAGGACAGACTGTGTAGGGATAGAGAACAATGGGGAGGTTGGAAAAGGAGATGGGGAAGAACACAGGGGAAAAGAAGAAAGAAAAATGAGGGAGGGATAGGAGAGGGAGGAGGCGTGTTCATTTCTATGTGTACTCAGAAGGGTCTCTCCAATCTATCAGCCTGCTCCCCAACCCTCACTGACATTGAACGACACAGCAACTGGTCTGAAGGGATCCAGCCCAATCTGCCCCTGTTCCTGTCTGGCAGGAACCACTATTCTTACTGGTAACACTGGCCCAGGACAGACTAGGGCAGTCAGCAGAGAGTACACCCAAGCCTCTGGCTGCCTCATATTAGGCCCCAAAAGCAGCCTGGGCCGCAACCTCAGCCCACGCCCCCAGAAGTCCAGCCAGGCCTTACGATTCCACACTTGTCTCAGCTGAGACGGTAGAAGAGCAACCCCTACCTGAACTCCAAGCTGAATCCCGGCATGATCAAAACACAACCCTCCTTTGGTGGCTACATTTACTTGCATTAGGCACATTTACACAGCCGTTACTGATCCAGATCAAACGCATCAGTAGCATTTGATGCCGGCAGTGTGGTCACTAGACCGGCTCAAGTTTCAGCATGCACTGCAGAGAAATGACGTTGTTTGTTTTGAAGGCAGACAAACATCCTTCGCATCAGTGGAGCTAAGATAACACTTCCCTACTATCCATTTTATAAATAAAATAGTTAATTGTAAAATTGTTTTCTGGTTTATTTGGTTTTACTTGTTAGAATAATTCTTAATGAGAAAAAAGGTTGTACAAAGGTGTTGTAAATTAGTAATTTATTAATTGTTTGGATTTATGTGCTAGTGTGCATGTGAAGATCACTGGGGCTGCTGTCAGCTGATCCTGATCAAATGCACAGATTAATCTGATCCAGATTAGAAATGACAGTGTAAAAGCACCTATTCATGCTCCCTAAACAAACCTTACACCACAACCCTAATTTCATATCAATGAAAAATACAACCTGAATGAAACTTTCAGACTATTCTGGAATCATCTGCATGCTTTAAATAAAACTGTATTGCACAAACTCTCAGTTCCGATTTTGCTTTTTCTGTCGTTTAGACATCCAAGTCTTCAGATAGCACAGACAGTCACTGGTAAGCTGATACTGAAACGGAAGGGAGGGTTAAGGGTGGGTCTGTGGCCCAGATTTACACATTGTTGAGTGTAGGGGGGGGCTGTGTTGGGGCAGGTTAATGACTAACCCAGTCTACAGCAAAGTCCACTCTGATACACAAACAGATAAATCACAATGCTAACAGAGGGTTTGAGAGAGAGCAAGAGAAAGAGAGAGTGTGTGTGTGTATGTATGAGAGAGAACACCACAAACTACCCATACCTGGGCCTGACTATCAGTGTCAGGGAGCTTTAACCTGGCAGTGAATCTGCCAAGAGAAAAAGCATCCCAAGCTTTCCCCCCCCCCCCCCCAATTAAAAAAGGCTATCCAAAATGTATATCCAAATTAGAATTTGGCTTAAAATATTTGACAGTGTAATCCAACCAATTATGTTATATGGAAGTGAGATACGGGGTCCAGTCAGTCAACTGCATTACACCAAATTGGAAAAACACCCGGCACAAACCATACACATTCAATTCTGCAGAAATATTGTACAGATTATATACAATGCAAAACAACAAACAATGCATGTAGGACTGAATTAGGCTGTTTTCCTACTGCTATTCAAAACCCCCCAAAAAAGAGCACTAAAAGTCTGGTCCTATCTGAGAAATAGCAACCCAAATTCACTCCATCACAAGGCCCTCTTAACCCAAGAGTCCCCTCAGCCATCTGGTGCTGAAGCTCACCTCACCTCACTAATCTCAGTTTATAATGACCCGCTCCGAACCAGCAATGCTCATACAGAGCCAATCAGAGCTAACCAAATTATGACAAATTGAATACTCTTATTTGGAATATTGGAAAGACTAAACTAAAACCCAAAACCAACTTGACTGCTGAAATCACACCCCAGCAGAATCCCTCTTCGAGTCAGAGATACAAAGCAGCAGCAGATCCTGAACCAGTACAGGCTCAGTGACCACAGCCTGGCCAATGAAATAGGCCGACCTGGCTGCCAACAGGCACGGCGCTGTGGTCACTGTGAGACAGGAGAGGTGGAGACAGATGCATATTCTCCTGCACTGCAACAAATTCTCTCCCCCATTTCCCCCAATTAACAGAGAATTTCTGAGAGGACACACAGCCCTGCTAATGGCAAAATATGTAACGGCCTGCCAAAGCCTGAAGAACCCAAAATGAGCGCTCAGCACAGCATTAGGCAGGCAGACCTTCAGCTGATTCATTTTTTTTTTTCTTGCCTCTCTCGAAACATAAGTTTATTTACATACAACAAGTAAGAGCGGATAACTTTTTAATTACAAATTAAGCCATGGTAACAAGGATTAATCCAAACATGTGCATGTTGCAACACAGCTTTTGAACTGGGGAAGCTTGTGAGGTCATTGACCTCAGCTCAGGTAGTGCAGTGGAACCACGCACCAGGCCAGATCGGTTTGGTTCCGGCTTCATTCAGGGAAGGGTCAGATGTGCCAGAGGAAAGAGGCATCACTCAGCCAATGCTCATTCGGAACAGCACGCTGCATGCGCACACACCCACACACACATTTGGTTGAGTGCGAGAGTGCGTGGTTACGTGTGAGATTGTGTGTGCTAGCCTGATCCAGGGACCGTGGCCAGGCAGCAGCCACTGTGCACACTGAGGAATGTGAACAGACCAGCCTTCCCCTGGTTTCACTGCGCATTCCACAGCCTGTGACAAGAAAGCACTGCACCCACGTCCCTTGCTCCCTCCCTCTCTCTCTCTCTCTCTCCCTTCAAGTCTCTGTCCATCTATTCTTCATAGACACGCTCTCTCTCCATATTTCATATTCTTATAATCTGTCTCTCTTATTAGTTTCACTCAATTTCACCTCCTCTATCTTTCATAGTCTCTCTCTCCTCCCACCCCCATTAGGCTAATCTCCAGGAAACGGAAGAGAAACTTGATAGTCCCAGCAGTCCCTGTGTTCTGCACTGTTCACCTGATCGTGCACTGCATTGTACCACACTAAACCACACTGCAAGTCACACACACACTGACCTGCTCGGACTCACACTACATAACGTGACATCACACTGGCTTGTCCACACTCAGAAATGTGTAGTGTACCTGTTATGTAGATAGATAGAGAGGTAGAGAAGTAGAAAGATTGAGAGATGGAGTGCATGAGAAATATTTATAGATGCATTTCTGTCAAGCAGACAGAAATAGACAGGTATCAGACCGGTACCATAGGTAGTTGCAGGTACTCTGCTGCCCCTCCACCCAACTTCCAACTCATTTAAATAGTATTCGCTGTTCCAGAGCTTGTGCACTTTGCCAAGGGAACGCAAACCTCAAGCTTACAGAAAATTTAAAAATCCCATCCTTGACACTTGGCTCAGTATCTACACTACAGACTGGGCTGCAACGGGCCGGCATGAAAGAGTATGTGCATACAGTATGTTACCAGACAGGGCCTGAGTATTTCCTTATGCTTAACTCTGTAGACTGAAAGTTTAATTTTAGGGGACAAAAATCTAAATGTTCATCATGCACTGACAGAACTGAGTAACGATAATTTTAATTTCAACCCTAAGGAAGTGGAGCGAAACCAGGGTGCCATCAGTGAACATAACCTATCCTTTGAATAACACATTCACAATGTGTTAAGGTCTTCCGTGCTCCAGCTTAGAAACCATTGCTAAATTAAGAAAATTCCTCTCATTGCATGATACTGAGAAAGTGATACACATGTTTGTTACATTATGTGTAATTACTGCAATGCCATTCTGTCAGGTAGCACGAATAGAGCTATTTCTGCACTTTCAGTTAGTTAAAAATGCTGCAGCAAGAATCTTAACTAAAACAAAAAAAACATGAACATCACTCCAGTATTATCTTCTCTTCACCAGCTCCCTGTGCAATACAGGATAGACTAAAAAGCACTAAAGGGACTAGCACCCTCCTACTTAAAATATCTTATCAAATACAGTCCAGGTCGGCCATTGTGATCCCAGGAAGCAGGTTACTTAGTGGTCCCTAAAATACACAAGAAAACTGAAGTTGGCAGAGCTAGTTATAGGGCCCCGAAACTGAGGAATGATCTTCCAGCCTATGTAAGAGATGCTCCCTCAGTCTTAACCTTTAAATCACGGCTAAAGATTCATCTTTTCAGTCTCGGTTTTTCAAATCCTTATAACCTACAGTGCCGCTGGTGTGCCATGGACATGCCATGTACAATGCATTCTGTCACCTCCTGCATCTCTCTATTAGTAGCTGAGCACAATTCTCTCTCTTTATGCCTTCCAGACATAGAAGCCCCTGTGAGGGGCTGATGAGGCACCTTGACCCCCACCCTGATGAGTCATTGCTACCCAAGGGCCATTGATGTTCAACCCCCCTGATGAAGGCCGTCGAGGGGCCCCCACCAGAGGGAAGAAGCACTGTTTAAGACATTTCAGATCTCCTTTCTGCTGTAACATAGAATTATACCGCCTGGGAGGGAGGCAACCATTAAGTCTAGGCCTTAAGTCGAGGACCCCCATTGATTTATTTTCTTGTATAACAATCTGCCACTCATACGAGTTTTTGTTTTTCCTCCATGCCTAATTATTTATTTTGGTTTATTACATTTTAGCACATTTTATTAATTCTTTATACTTTGTTAATTCCGTAAAGCTCTCTGTGGCTGCCCTGCAAAAGGTGCTATACAACTATTGTTTTTGTATTGATTACTGGTATTGCGTGGATAAATATGTAAGCTATACTTGGTCTCGATTTTATTGACATGTGCATGTCGAAAATTGTTTTGATTGTAACTACACTGTCACTGGGAAAAGCAACTGCCAAATACAGGCGCGATTGTGTCACCTGCCCAACTAGAGTATCGCTAATTTGACGTTTGCGCCCCCGCAACCCACCCAGTGTGGAGAGACACAGGCGGTCACTGGACAGACACCCTTCGGCACTAGGCAGTCAGTTCGCGCATGCCCTCACTGCGCCGCAGTGCTGGCAGTGCCAGTCAGAGCCCGAGTTTATATAACTGCCCCACCATAGCACCACCTCGACACGAAACGGAAAATAAGTTCGCATTTTCTGTTTGATACTGTATTCCCAAAAATAAAATCTGAAAAGGCACATAATCCCAGAAAAGCAGAGCATAGTATTGTATAGTACACCGATAAAGTACTCTGTGTATAATAGATTCACAGGCTGTATAAAACTGTATAACGTGCGCGTCCGTTTGTAGACACAGTGTCAGATTCATGTGGCTCAGGGTCAGCGCACACACTGACACACTAATGCCTAATGGGATCTGTGGGATCTGTGTAATCCCGCAGATCTGCACAGATCTGCACAAAACCGCGCAGAGCTGCGGGAGTCTGCGCTCTAAATCGCGACAGAGGCACTGGCCGGACTGCAGTCTGCCTGTTGCGCAACAGCGAAACCAAGCGTTTCGGTATCATCGAGATTGTGCCGGAGCGCGTCAGCGGTGCGTCCCGGCCCAGTCATCTCACATACCATCTCCCCATAGCTGAATAATATATACACACGTGTGTATATACATATTTCAATCAACAAAATCAAATAAATAAACGCTGTTTCAAAATAACTATCTTGAAGGGGGTGTCATACAAGAGAAGACCCCAGACTGTCGAGATGCACTAACTGCGCCTCCCGGCGATGGAGGGGGTCCCACGGCAGCGGGTCGTGTGGCCGGCCGCAGGCTGAGCGGGGGAGGCCGGACAGTCCCCACAGGTACACTCGCCACACATGCACCTGCGTGGGAACAGTCAGTGGCGCCGGGGCTCCTCCAGCGGAGCGGCACAGAGGACGGAAAGCACACCCGCAAACGACACACATCCCGCAAACGACACACATCCCGCAGAGCCGCCGCGCAACACACATAACGATATGGCAAAGGCGTCCGGCCGGGCGGGGATAACTCACCTACAGACCGCCTGTCTGCCACTTCAGTGTGCGGGTTTGCGTCCCTGCTCCGTCTCCGCCACTCCGGTGATAAAGGTTTGCGACTGTGTCTGGTTGTTGTCGGTTCACTGTTTCGTGGCTTTTTTAAAACAGCGAGCAAAACAAACACTCAAGTCCCGCAAATCAACCTGTTGACCGGCGCTCTGTCCCCGCCGCTCCCAGGCCGCCCCGCCCCGCGCCCTGCGCCGCTGCCATTGGCTGGCCTCCGGACAGGGGGCTGACCCTCCCGGCACAGGTGCGCCGTGTCCATTGGCTAATCCTGTTGTCAATCGGTGGATGGCCGAGATCCGTTTGGCACTGCGGACCGTCCATCACCCTCGGTACTGCTCACGCTTTCATTGTTTGAATTACTTATTAATAATAATGATAATAAAAATTATTATAATAATTATAATAAATTATAGTCATACAACTTGTTCATCTCAAATCACGGTGGCTCCACATCGCACATGTATTTTAACTGTATTTAATTTCCCTGTATGATTAAAACATTGAATTGTGTTTCAGTGCTCAGTGGTTTCTGAGATCTAGTCTCAGTCATGGCACTTGTCCTTTGCCCTGAGTCAGGTGTTGACACAGTCCTCTGTTGAAACGCCAGTCAACTCTGCCAAAGATACGGGCGAATCAAATAATGACAATAAACATTCCAGCCCTGAGTGAGTGTGTGTGTGTGTGTGTGTGTGTGTGTGTGTGTGAAAGAGAGAGAGAGAGAGAGAGAGAGAGAGAGAGAGAGAGAGAGAGAGAGAGAGAGAGAGAGAGTGTTATCTGTGTGTTTATGTGCAATTCAGTGGCGTGTAGTGACGTAACACAGACCCCAGTTAAAGGTGTTAAATAGTTAGCGGGTATGCTATACGCGCCAAGGAGGTTTCTCCCCTACGACAAACTGTAATGTGCTGTGCCGTGGTATAAACAAAGTTAAGTGTAGTGTGGTGTGTGCTGTTATACTGTAGTACAGAACAGCGTGAATCAGTAGTTTATTAGTGTAATTAGTATATTACAGTGCAGCACACTGTATTGTAGTACAACACTGTAGGCTATATTACACAGTACAGTGTATTAAAACACAGTTAGCTATATTAGTGCAAAGTCAATATGATTCAGGAAAGTGATAATTAATTCTAGATGATATGATATATAACAAATATATC
This sequence comes from Amia ocellicauda, assembly GCF_036373705.1. Lineage (NCBI taxonomy): Eukaryota > Metazoa > Chordata > Actinopteri > Amiiformes > Amiidae > Amia > Amia ocellicauda. The sequence goes on along the minus strand of NC_089863.1, from coordinate 28,760,913 downwards.
CCCAAAACTTACAACAACAAAGTGCAATAACTTGGATGCATTCTGGTTATCACCTAAGACACTTGTGTCCCCTTACAATACTCTACTTAATCCTGTATGATAATTTTAGTCCCACTTGGTTCTTTTTGACCCTGCATATGACATATTTTGCTCACATAGATTAATTTGTGTTCTCGTTTGGCAGTGGTCTGGTTCCTGTATCCCACTTTGCCTGTCTTTTTCTTATTGGGCTCCTGTTTGCATATTAAAATGGGTTATCATACAAGAGGTTATAATACTAACCTATTCACTGGAACTAGAATGATAAAAAATTATTATGTAAAAAAGTGACAGTATGCACCTGTAATAGTGTGTGTCTGAGTTTGTGTGTAAATTACTGTTTTTGTGTGTGTCTATAGTTTGCGTGATTGATGGTGTGTGTCTGGATTTATACGTGAGTGACTGTGTAGCATCCCTGTGTCAGTAGTGTGTGTGTCAAAAGTGTGTTTGTGTCAATAGTGTGTGTCAGTAGCATGATTGTGTGTGTTAGAAGTGTGTGTGTGTGTGTGTCAGCAGTGAGTGCTTGTGTCAGTAGTGTGTGTGTCAATAGTGTGTGTCTGTGTCCCAGAAACAGCCCAGATCAGTCCTGTGCAGCGACTGGGAACCACCCACACTACCCTGTGACTGTGATGTCACCCTCCTTTATTGTGACTGACATCACTTCCCCCGTCTCACCGGCTCACCTTGTCTGACTCACTCACCCATGGTGCCACGTCTGAGACCGGGGACAGCAGACACATAACGATAATAATTATAAGAAAACAAATTATTATACACTTGATAACAATAACACAAGCATTACCGATAACAAAATTGTAGGAGTAAATGTGCCTTGAAGGTCTGGGGTTGAGCCGGGACAGTCAGTCAGTCTGCGGGTTTCCGTCGGGCCTGCTGACGCCTTTCGTTTTACCTCAGGGTGTCAGTCACTCCCCTGACTGGCGTTGATATCAGGATGAGAAGTCCAGATCACCCAGTTTTTATTCCAGGTGGGAGTCAGTTTCTGAGGGACAGGTGCCAATTACATCTGCTACAGGATACTGTTAACCCCTCGAGAACTAGATTTTCCAGTCTCTGGTATTCAGTATTATACACCTGTCCATCTGTGAACCTAAAAGATAAGTGCAAGGTATTACTTGCAGGTAACAAAAATGTCCACTATAATTACACTATTGAAGGAATAGAACTAGATGAAGTAACGCATGACCTATGTGGACTCCTCACTTTCTCCATCCAAACAATGTGGGGAAGCAATAAAAAAGGCAAACAGGATGTTAGGGTATATTGTCAAAAGTGTAGAATTTAAAACAAGGGCAGTAATGTTCAGACTGCACAATGCACTAGTTAGAGCTCATCTGGATACTGTGGACAGTTCTGGGCTCCACACTTCAAGAAGGATATCGCTGCTCTAGAGACAGTTCAGAGGAGAGCAACCAGACTTATTCCAGGTCTGAAGGGAATGTCCTACTGAGAGACTGAGGGAACTGAACCTTTTCACCCTGGAACAGAGGAGACTACGTGGGAACTTGATCCAAGTCTTCAAAATCATGAAAGGCATCGACCACATCAAACCAGAGGAGCTTTTCCAGATCAGCAGGGGGACACACACCCGGGAACACAAATGGAAATTGGGCTTCAAGGCATTCAAGACTGACACATGACAAGACACTTCTTCACACAGAGAGGCGTCACAATCTGAACAAACTCCCCAGCGATGTGGCTGAAGAGGCAATTTGAGAACATTCAAAAACAGACTGGATAGGATCCTTGGATCACTCAGTTATTAATGGAGACCAAACGAGCACGATGGGGTGAATGGCCTCCTCTCATTTGTAAACTTTCATATGTTCATATACACTCACCTAAAGGATTATTAGGAACACCAAACTAATACTGTGTTTGACCCCCTTTCCCCTTCAGAACTGCCTTAATTCTACGTGGCATTGATTCAACAAGGTGCTGAAAGCATTCTTTAGAAATGTTGGCCCATAGTGATAGGATAGCATCTTGCAGTTGATGGAGATTTGTGGGATGCACATCCAGGGCACGAAGCTCCCGTTCCACCACATCCCAAAGATGCTCTATTGGGTTGAGATCTGGTGACTGTGGGGGCCAGTTTAGTACAGTGAACTCATTGTCATGTTCAAGAAACCAATTTGAAATGATTCGACCTTTGTGACATGGTGCATTATCCTGCTGGAAGTAGCCATCAGAGGATGGGTACATGGTGGTCATAAAGGGATGGACATGGTCAGAAACAATGCTCAGGTAGGCCGTGGCATTTAAACGATGCCCAATTGGCACTAAGGGGCCTAAAGTGTGCCAAGAAAACATCCCCCACACCATTACACCACCACCACCAGCCTGCACAGTGGTAACAAGGCATGATGGATCCATGTTCTCATTCTGTTTACGCCAAATTCTGACTCTACCATCTGAATGTCTCAACAGAAATCGAGACTCATCAGACCAGGCAACATTTTTCCAGTCTTCAACTGTCCAATTTTGGTGAGCTTGTGCAAATTGTAGCCTCTTTTTCCTATTTGTAGTGGAGATGAGTGGTACCCGGTGGGGTTTTCTGCTGTTGTAGCCCATCCGCCTCAAGGTTGTACGTGTTGTGGCTTCACAAATGCTTTGCTGCATACCTCGGTTGTAACGAGTGGTTATTTCAGTCAAAGTTGCTCTTCTATCAGCTTGAATCAGTCGGCCCATTCTCCTCTGACCTCTAGCATCAACAAGGCATTTTCGCCCACAGGACTGCCGCATACTAGATGTTTTTCCCTTTTCACACCATTCTTTGTAAACCCTAGAAATGGTTGTGCGTGAAAATCCCAGTAACTGAGCAGATTGTGAAATACTCAGACCGGCCCGTCTGGCACCAACAACCATGCCACACTCAAAATTGCTTAAATCACCTTTCTTTCCCATTCAGACATTCAGTTTGGAGTTCAGGAGATTGTCTTGACCAGGACCACACCCCTAAATGCATTGAAGCAACTGCCATGTGATTGGTTGGTTAGATAATTGCATTAATGAGAAATTGAACAGGTATTCCTAATAATCCTTTAGGTGAGTGTATATATATTTTTATATTCACTTTTTACTTTTAGTATTCATTGATTTCTCTCTCTCTGTTGATTGTTCTCCCATGATGGTGTGAGTTAACTGTCATCACAGTGTGTATGTCAGGCGTGTTTACAGGTCGCCCTCTTCCAATACAGGAAATGCGTGTCGTTGCGCCACATGGTGGACATTAAGGAGTCGCTTCTGCGAGACATTTATATATTGAATGACAGATGTGGTGAACTTCAGCATAATTAATCCATTACTACAACTACAATGTTCTGTACAGCCTTCCATGTACATATATAAGTGTAATACCATAAATGTACACATAACTCGAGACCTATGTCACCTGAACAGGATCTGTGATCAGCGAAAACAAACTAAAACCAGCCCCAAACGCAAATGAAAAAGAAACAGAAGTAATTTAAGTGTATTTATTTTCCAGTATATATTAAATAAACATAAATTATTTGCAAAAAAACTGAACCATTATAATAATAATTTCCACCGGCCTGTAAAACCCTCACCGCAAGGCTGGGGAAAGAGAGCCTGGCGCGTCCACAGGGCTCAACACACCACCGGCCAAAACGCCTGGATTACAATGTGAGTTCAAAGTTTATGTAGTCTGCGCGGTCTGGATATTTCCCCTCTCTCTCTGGCTCTCTCTCTTTGCCAACTTTTTCAACAATTATATTGCAGATACGCCTCTCCCTCCCTCTTTCACATTGCTGTTATAAATGGACGTTCCTGGTGTCCTCGGAATACACCCCTTCCACTTCTGGTCATGTCTGACTCTTCCTGTCCGCCATCTTTGTAGGGATGTCCTGGCCCACATATCATTCCTTCCGTGAAAACCATTAAGAGCTTGTCATGTTAAAAGCTTTACATAGATTTACAGCTTCACTGTCCTGTTGTGGTGTCCATTAATTGCCATTCAATGATCTGTTAGTTCAGCAGCATTTCAACACTGCCGGCTAAAGTTCTTCTGCGAATTACAAACCTTGTTCTGCTCCCTGACAGATGCTCCCTCACTCCCCTTCAGGGCTAATACAGAGGGAACCTGCGTTAAAGTGCACCAAATATTCCAGGACTGGGCTGGGCTGGGCTGGGCTGGGCTGGACCACTGTGCCAGGTAAACCGATTGAAAGTGGAAATACATGTAGAGTCCCCCCTCTCCTCCTCAGTGGGTTAGCTCACTCGCCACAGACCTGCTCTCCAGTCAGTATTAGACAGATCCTGTAAGAAAAAAGACAAACAGACAAACACTCAGACCTGTATGTGCATTATTACTAATTCACTTTGCACCCCCCCACCCCCCTCATTATTAAGGTCTAGGTATCCTGTTCCAACACACAGGATGTCACCTTTCTGTGTGAAGTGTGATGAAAACAAACAAGGATATAAATCCCACCCCGTGCTCTGAGGGGATTAACCCCTTCATTACCCCTTCACTGCTGTCACTCACCTGCAGCCTAGTGCACACCGGACACCAGGAGAGCAGGACGGGAAAGGAGATAGAGAGAGAGAGAGAATGGGAGGGAGAGCCAAGTCTGCATCTGTGGGTGGAATTCAACTGGGATCCAAATCCAAACAGCAATGGGAGATGGGCGTTTTGGAGTTCTGGGAATGGGATCGTGGGCCAGTCTGGGTCGCATTAGTGTCGTCAGTCCAAGATTTCCTTGATGCACCAGCAGCACAACAGGAAGTACAAGCACTCCTTCAGGGACTGGATCAGCCCGTAAGCAAAGTTGCTCCCAAGTAAGCTCTTGTTGCGGCCCAGCCCCAGGGCCATGTTGCGCAGGGTATGGCCCAGGGAGGGGGAGGCAGGGGAGGCCGTGGGGGTGGGGCGTTGGGGGTGCATGGGGGCCGGAGGGACCGGTGCGGGGCGGCTGTGCCGGGAGACTGAGCTGTAGGGTGGTTAGATTCCTTCTGCCCCGTCTCTCCCTCTCTCTCACCTTCTTCGGGTGTATGTTTTCCTCCCTCTCTCTCTCTCCCCTACCTGATCTCACACTCTGGACCCCTCCTCTCTCTCACTCTCTCTCCTCCGTCTCAGTTTCTTTGTTCTTTTCAGTCGTTGTTCTCTGTTCGTCCCAGTTCAGCTCTCCTCACACTGCCACTCGTGGAAACCAGTAACCCCCCCCCAGTGCCAGCGCAGGTCTATTTATGTTTTCTGTTTGACCCCCTCCCTCCCTTCCCTCTCTTTTTATACCCATCAATCTAGCGCATTCCATGTTACCAATAATCACTCTCCCCACCCCCCTCAATGCTCTCTCAAATTCTTTCTCTGGGAAAACTATTATCTAACCCCTAACCCCCCCCCGGCTCTCTCTCTCTCTCTCTCTCATGTTCTCACATGTCCTCCCCTTTCTCTCCAGTGCCATTGCTTTCGTTTGGACTGATTCTGGAAAGCAGAACAAAACCCAGAATAACAAAAAGACTGGTCATCACAGCACCTGTCCCTCTCTCCCTCTCTCCTTTTTTCTGCTCACTCAGCTCACACCAGATCTCTTTTTGCTGACCACCAATCATACTCCTACCATCTACCCCCCCTTCTCTATTAAACCTAAACTACCCCTCTCTCTATATACACATTAACCCTAAACTACCCCCCCTCTCTCTAATAAACCTGTAACTCATTGTATGACGACAGTCAGTCCAAAAAAATCCAACTGGACTTAAATATCCAACTAGAGAGGATATATTCTTTCCAAATATGGAAGTGTTGGTGGTCCCCCACCCCCATGCTACAACTTCACTAATTAGAAAAGGCCACTTCAGGCCAGACTTGGCAAGATTACATCAGCTATTAGTGCAACATTGCCCTCTTGTGGGCTGGCTGGCTATCTAAACTTAAACATGCATTGGCCATTCATTTTTCTTTAAATGCATTAGACTCGTTATTCCTTTAATACTTTATTTCCACCCCCCCCCTTTTTTTTGTCTAATGCATTTCCTGTTTTATTACAATGCACCAGAGTGTTTTGGCCTTGTTGGTATTTGTTTCACTTGAATTTGTTTGCATTAATGTTTATTTTAATGCACTAATCTACTGTTGAGTTCACTTTTCACTGTTTTGATTGATTTATTTCAGAATTGTAATGATTTTAGAAATGTTTTTTTGCATTAAAATGATGCATAAAAGTTGTTTTTAGGTTTGTAATGTAAAATACTTTAAACAATAAAACAGTAGCTAAACACATAAAACTTTAGATATTTGGTATATATTTTACAGTAAATGTTTGAAAACTAAAAGTATAAATTCCCTGGTAAATGTTACAGGTGCCTCAGGAAATTTGTATTTTATTTATTATTATTATTATTTATTTATTAGCAGACACCCTTGTCCAGGGCGACTTACAAAATACATTTCCCACGGATAATCTGCATCTTCTGGTTGATGTGGACAGATGCACAATTGAACAGTGGTAGGACAGGTGTGCTTACCACTCTCAGTTGCGATCTAGATGCGGTGTGCTCAATCACTCTGCTCTGAAATTATGGTCATTATGCAGAAAATAGTCATTCAAATGAAAATGTTTACCCTAGTAAGTCTACTGAACGGTTTGCTCATGATCTCATGTAGGCTGAATTTCCGTATAGGCTACAGACCTATCTGATCAAATGCAGATCACCAAACTGCTGTTACATGTGAATAATATTTTGAAATGTTAATGTGTGAAAAAAAGTGTTATTATATACACACACCACAGATATACCCCATATATATATAACAAATTGGTCAACAAACACACAAGACACCAGTTAATCAAAGCTTATACAAGAAATTATATTTAAAACCATAACCACCAGGAAACTGTGAAAGATATATACTGTATATATATAATATATATTTATCGATATTGATGTAAACTTTTTTTTCTTATTTCCTCACAACATTATCAGAAAGTGTACAAAAACATAATTCAGGAATCAACAGTAAGTGTTTACAATGACTAAACAATGTGACTACTTTGGCTTTGGCTTACGAACAAAGATAATAAGAATAGTGATAATGAGGTTGATAATATAATATTGAGAATAAGGATCAATTTACATGCAATAACATGGGGGAAAAAAAGCAAATAAAGATGAACAAATATTCACAGATACACAACAGAGACGCACACAACCACACACACATGCACACACGCAGCGAGGATGATCAGCAAATACACACGCGCACACACACACACACACAGGCGCTGCCAGAGACAGTGAGAGAGAACGAGAGAGACATTGGTAGGGAGTTTGGATTTAATCCCTCACCACCTTCTCCCTCTCTCTCTCTCTCTCTCTCTCTCTCTCTCTCTGTGTGCATCACAAATGTAGCTCACCTGCGAGAAAAACATAAAACCATTAAAAATATCGACACTGACCAAACGGCAGGGAAATGGCATTGCTTCTCTTCTGCAACAAGCTCAGAGTCCCATTTTGTCCCCCAAAATCAAAACCACCAAAAAACAACTGCAACAGGCACAGCACCTGCGACACAGTCACGTCACACAGAGAACACGGTCACAATGGAGTTCATATTCAGATCTATGATAGCAGTATAACAGCCATAAAAATAACCATTAGTGATGACTAAGCACTGGACAGACAGACTGACAGTGACTGTGTGTGTGTGTATCTGCATTCTCTTAAGAGCTTGGCTGGATTGGTTTAAATCAAATCGAGACCCAAGACACACTTATATAGCCAGGAAGTGGGAGGAGGAGCAAAAGCTGCCCCAGGGTCCTCCCCAGCCCTGCCCCCTCTCTGTCAGTCAGTCTGTCGCTCTGTCATCAAAAAACATTCGTTGTTCATCTTTTTGCAATAATGTAACTTGTGTATTCATGTATGTACTCCTTAATTATTATTATTATTATTAAGTTAAAAACGATTGCATAAGCGACTGGCTTGGCCACAAAATGGGCGGCCTGAAGGCACATTCTGAGGAAGTCTGAGAAAATGGAGGGAGAAGACTGCAGGAAGGAAAAGACAAGAAGAGAGGTTCTCAGGTTCGGTCATCCCTCTCCTCTGCTCCCCTCCCCTCTCTTTCTCTTCTCTCCACTGTCAACCTATTGCAAAAAACTCCTGCATATCCACTGCTACTGAATTCTCTAGAGTTTGCTTTTTTCCCTCCCCCAACAGAGAGCATTGTGGGTATATAGGTTCAGATCTGGGTAAAGATGATTCACAGATTGATGGATTAAACTTGTTAAAGTGATTGTCTGGTTTACCTTGTTGACCCCCACACCCTTCCCTCCCCAGCATAATTCAATTTCCATTGTCCCCTACCTCCCATTTCAGACCCAAAAGCCGATTGTTCCTGTGAAAAAAAAAAATCTGTCCGGCCTTGTCATGACAAGCCGCCTCCAATGAATGCTGCCAAGCCTGGAGTGGACTACATTTTCCACAATGGACCCCCCCCCGGCCAATTGAACCAAGCAAAAGCAGTATCAAGTTCAGGAGAGTTCAGGAAACAGGCAAGAGTGGAGGTGGTTTTGGGCCAAGGTGTGGGGTACATTACAGTTCCCATGATGCACCAGGCACAGCGGTGACAGTCAAAAGTGCAGCGGCTGCAGGAGGTTCTGGAAGATGGAGTTCCTGTGCCATCTGATAACAGAGAGTGTTCCCAGGAAGAGGCGCCTCAGTAAGGGACTACCATTCCCATGAAAAAAGGTAATCACGTAATCCATCCACAGTCAACAGCAAGGAAGCTTGGGAGTTGTTGCTTTTCATACGAGAGTTCAGAGAATTCCACTAGAGGTGGGGATGGGGGGAAAGACACTTCCCATAAATGTACTTATACCCCTTAGAGCTGCCCATGCCCATGTCAGATATTCACTCCCACAACTACAAAACCACACCCCTTTCGAATTAAGGCATTGGATTGTTTAATTCCATTCTGCGTCTTCCGTCTCCTGCTCTCCAACAAGAGACTCATGTTTTATAATTCATACTGGGCTGTGTTCGCAGTGCACAGTAAAGATCTCAGTCTATCCCTCCCTTTCTCCCTCTGTCTCTCTCACTCACTCTCGCTCTCTCTTGGTTCTGCAGGAGACCTCTGCAGAATGAGTATGCTACACTACTGGGTTCTCATCTCTTTGCACCCCACTGTCCCTTCTCCTCCTTTCATTTCTCCCTCTCTCTCCATTTAGAAGAGTAACAGGAGTGATTGTCTAGAGGCTAAAAACAAATCTCTACACAAGCATTGGAATCACCCCCCCTACTTCTCTCCCCACCCCAGTCCCTTTCACAAGAGAGTAAATTTACATCTTTGGGCAAACTGCTTTCTCTCTTTTTAAGTATTATAATTATGAATGGCTCCCTATTTCCTCTTAAACCGCAGCCGCACCCCACTGTGCTATTGCATCGTGCAGAGGAGAATTACAGATGTAAATGTCTTTGGTATGATCAGAAGTGGGCTGGGTTGGGAGGCACACAACTAAGGGTCATCATTTTTGTTTAGTGCAGGGGGGCACTGCACTGCTCTGGGGTTGTGGGGTGGTGTCGATCTGGAGTGTGTTACACAGCTTTGGCTTTGGCTGTAGATCTGTGGCGGTGTGCAATCCAGGGGGAATGCTGTGCTTTAAATTAATAGAAATACAGGTACTGCCAGGCCAGAGAGCTGTACATTGCAGGGGGTGGGTTGGGGGCATATTTTCCTTCATTAGTTATTTTTGTAGGGTGGTTGGAATGACAGTCTCAGCCCTGGGCACTGTCCCTCGGTGTGACTTCACATGCGGATCAGCCATCTGGTCTGGCCGAGGGCGGTCCTGCAGCGAATTTCGGGGTGGGGGGGAATTTCAGGGTGATTTCACAGTGATCTCAGGAAGATTTATCCTGGGTGATTTCAGGGAGATCTGGGAAGGGTGGATTTCACTGTCATTTCAGATTGATTTCAAAGCGATTTCAGGCTGATTTCCAGGCAATCTGGGGGAGGGGGATTTGAATGTGATTTGGGGGCAATCTGGGGGTGATGTCAGGGCCGGCGCTCCACGGGCTGCTGCAGGTACACCTCGCTCCCCGCCGACACGATGGGCAGCTGGTTGTCCATGTGGTAGCTAATCAGGTGACTCACGCTCTCGAACCGGTGGTCTTTGGTCCGCACCTGTTGGACCACAGAGAGGCACAGGGAGATGCTTCAACATATAAATCCGGTAAAAATGAACCACTCCTTACAAATTATAAGAAATTTGATGACTTACACAAATGTCACCCCTTCTCCCCCCAGTTACAATCATATAATATTTATTTATTTATATTTGTGGGGCGAGAAAATCTGAGTTATTTCGTTAAATATAAAGCTATGCTTAATACCCTGCAGCTGCGATAGAAACTAAAAAAAAAAATAGTGGCGTGACATTGGAATAGACAGCTGTAGCATCAACATAATATCGTCTACTGGCACAACCCCACCCCCTCCCTCACCACGCCTTCGGGGTCCACCAGCAGCAGGTGTTTGGCGTGTCCGGCCTGCAGGCCCGTGAGGACGTACTGGCCCGGCGTGGTGGTGCTCTCGCGGACCAGGAAGTCCCCGTCAGTGCGCAGCAGCCGCTCCGCCTCCTTGCGGCTCAGCTGCCCGTGGAACCACAGCTCCCCCCGCAGCTGCTGTGCCAGGGGGGGAGGCGCTGGCGCCCGGAGTGCATCCTCGAAGGGCTCTGATGAGGGAGGGAGGGAGGGAACAGCGAGGAGAGAGTTTCATTAGGCTGCGGTTGGCGAGATGGTTGGCGGTCAGGCAAATCTAACAGGGACAGACAGACAGAGACTCACTCATGTCAAAGGCGTCTCTGTGGGCATTGCCATTGGCAGCAGCTGGTGGGCGGGGCTTGTCCACATTCACGTAGGAGGGGTCATCAAAGAGGTCAGGGCGCCCCACCCCTTCCTTCACCCCCACTGAGAGACAGAGAGAGATGGAGAAAAAGGATAATTTACAACACATCGTGACACACCAATGTAACAGGGTGGGGGGAAAGAGAGAGAGAGAACACTAGCGACACTATGATTGGGTGTAATTCGATCATTGGCCCACCCTCAAATGTTGACTGCAGAAAAATTCAATTAGAATCTCGTCAATAAAAAAAACAAAAATGAAAATGTCCCTCACCGTAAATTGATGTCGATCTACATTTTCAACACAGTTGAAAATCGAACACAGATGCATTACCCCCTCCCCCCAGCGTACAAAACTATATTGAAAATGATCCACATCAAAGCTCTCATTCATATTAAAAGAGTCGACTCTCTGTGCCTCCGGTTTGTACAAAATTTAACAATGAATTAAAATCAAACCAAACTGAAAAGTGAGATCTGAGCAGCAAGGCGACGCTGTACTTCCAGCTGCAGAGACGTGTCTACTCAGCTCAACACAAACTCGTTCATTGCAGCAACAACACTGACTCAAATAGAATACATTCATTTCACTAGCAAAACTTTACTGAATAATATTAATGTCCAAATGTTTCTTATATCACGTGTATGTAGTATTAGTACAATTATTATTGCTCGTTGTTGTTTCAGTCACTGAATCAGAATGAAGCCAACCAAAAAAAGGTTAAAATGTTTGCTAACAAAATAATTATATTATTAATAAAAAAAACGCATTTTGAGAGGCGTATGTTAGCCTTGGTCTTATAGAGCTGCATCTTGCCAAACCCTGATCTATAATATATATATACACTCACCTAAAGGATTATTAGGAACACCTGTTCAATTTCTCATTAATGCAATTATCTAACCAACCAATCACATGGCAGTTGCTTCAATGCATTTAGGGGTGTGGTCCTGGTCAAGACAATGTCCTGAACTCCAAACTGAATGTCTGAATGGGAAAGAAAGGTGATTTAAGCAATTTTGAGCGTGGCATGGTTGTTGGTGCCAGACGGGCCGGTCTGAGTATTTCACAATCTGCTCAGTTACTGGGATTTTCACGCACAACCATTTCTAGGGTTTACAAAGAATGGTGTGAAAAGGGAAAAACATCCAGTATGCGGCAGTCCTGTGGGCGAAAATGCCTTGTTGATGCTAGAGGTCAGAGGAGAATGGGCCGACTGATTCAAGCTGATAGAAGAGCAACTTTGACTGAAATAACCACTCGTTACAACCGAGGTATGCAGCAAAGCATTTGTGAAGCCACAACACGTACAACCTTGAGGCGGATGGGCTACAACAGCAGAAGACCCCACCGGGTACCACTCATCTCCACTACAAATAGGAAAAAGAGGCTACAATTTGCACAAGCTCACCAAAATTGGACAGTTGAAGACTGGAAAAATGTTGCCTGGTCTGATGAGTCTCGATTTCTGTTGAGACATTCAGATGGTAGAGTCAGAATTTGGCGTAAACAGAATGAGAACATGGATCCATCATGCCTTGTTACCACTGTGCAGGCTGGTGGTGGTGGTGTAATGGTGTGGGGGATGTTTTCTTGGCACACTTTAGGCCCCTTAGTGCCAATTGGGCATCGTTTAAATGCCACGGCCTACCTGAGCATTGTTTCTGACCATGTCCATCCCTTTATGACCACCATGTACCCATCCTCTGATGGCTACTTCCAGCAGGATAATGCACCATGTCACAAAGGTCGAATCATTTCAAATTGGTTTCTTGAACATGACAATGAGTTCACTGTACTAAACTGGCCCCCACAGTCACCAGATCTCAACCCAATAGAGCATCTTTGGGATGTGGTGGAACGGGAGCTTCGTGCCCTGGATGTGCATCCCACAAATCTCCATCAACTGCAAGATGCTATCCTATCAATATGGGCCAACATTTCTAAAGAATGCTTTCAGCACCTTGTTGAATCAATGCCACGTAGAATTAAGGTGGTTCTGAAGGCGAAAGGGGGTCAAACACAGTATTAGTATGGTGTTCCTAATAATCCTTTAGGTGAGTGTATATAGATCTATGTATTAGATACGAGTCCACCACGAGCGATAATACAATGTAATTTAACATTTCATACTGACATGCCATGTATTTTAGTATTTTAACAATATTGTACGGTTTGTATGCTTGGGAAAATGTTGAACCTCCCTTAACACACGGCGATACTTTCCACCAATTGCAAACGATCACGCATTGGAGGCAGGTGTTTTCTTTGCAAACATTTTGCGTCATTTTGTTCATACCCCCGTTTGCAGTTTCCACAGTCAGTATAATGTCCCCTATTGATTTTTATCTTATCGCATTTTAGCATAGGCTAAATATAGCCAATTACAAACACATTTTGAAACTGAAACAGATTTCAAATCATTACAGTTCGACCAGCCCAACCAAGACTGGAATCCTGGCGCCGCGACAGAGAGAGAGGAGGGACACTAACCTGGCAGAGGAGGGAGAGGCTGTTTGTGTCCGTCTGTCTGTCCAGTCTGTCCAAAGGGCTGTGGAGACACCACTCAGTTAAAAGACAAATACAGTTTGAGTGTGTGCGCATGTGTGCACGGTGTGTTAATACAGTGTGTGTGGTGTGTGCTTATACAGTGTGACTCACCAGAGTGGCCCCTGTGCTCTGGCCTGGGCGACCCCGCATGTCCACCAGGCCCCCAGGTGGCGGCTGCTTGCCGGGGAAGTTGTTGTAGTACGGCACATCGGGGGGGCTGTCCTCCTCCTCCTCCCATGCCGAGCTATCGAACGGGGCCATCCTGGAGGGAGGGAGGGAGGGAGAGAGAGTGTCAGACACTGAGATAACCTATGCACATACAGACAGAGACAGGGAGGCATACAGAAAGACAGGGAATGTACAGACAGGGACGAAAGGACGGACAGAGAGGTAGGGGTGGACAGGGACAGACAGACTGATGGAGAGGGAGGGGTGTAGAGGGATGGATGGACAGACAGAGAGAGAGAGAGAGAGAGGGGAAGGGTAGACGGGGACAGTCAGACGGATGGAGAGAGAGGGAGTGGTGGACAGGGATGGACGGACCTGTCGTGGGGTGTGACCAGTTTAGGGGGGTTCTTCAGGTACTGTTTGAAGCGCAGCTCGAAGGCCTGGCCAATGGTGCTGATGACCTCCTGGGCCAGCCCCTCAGCACACTCCAGGATATGACACGCTGACGGGGGGTGGGGGGGGGGGGAGAGGGAGAGAGTCAGTTTTACCAATAACATATTAAATGGCTCCATGTAGCATAACAAACCAGTTATAGAGAAAGGAAAGAGACAGGGAGAGAGGGAGTAAAGAGAGCGGAGAGGGAAGAGCGGAGAGCGGAGAGCGAGACAGGGAGAGAGGGTCCTCAAAGCTTTGGCAATACCAAACACAGAGGTCATGCCAATAAAGCTCAATTTGAATTGAATTGGGAGAGAAGAGTGAGGGAGTAAGAGGAGATGGATAGAGCTAGAGGAGGCAACAAGAGAGAGAGCAGATGGAGGGAGATAGAGGAGAGAGAGAGAAAAAGCATGCAAGAGGAGAGAGAGACTGTCTGAATGGTTTCTTTACCTCTCTGGTTTACAGGGTCTTTGGCTACATATGCTACATACTCTGCTGTGTCCTGTGGGAGAGAGAGGGAGAGTGAGGGTAGGGGGGAGAGAGAAAGAGAATGGGGAGGAGTAGAAGACAGGGAACGATGGTGAGAGGGAGGGAGAGAGGGAAAAAGCTTTGATTAAGACAGGAAACATTAAAAAGCTGAACCCTTCAAATGCCGAACATAAAGCCTTGTTTATCAAAAACAGACCAATTCTCTCGATATTCCACGATTTACAAATATTATAATGAAAGCGGAAATAATGTAGTTAAGAATCCACCTGGGGATCAACTCTAAAGGTCACTGCTTCTCGACTGATGAATGGCATAAAATCTGAAGGTTCTCCTCTTACACACTTGCTTTGCGTTCCTCGATGTTGACAAGGTTATTTCTTCCACATTTGAAGGTCTAATGCCACACAGCTAGGCTCAATAAATTGCACAAAGCCTCATCAATCCAACAAGGCAAGACTTTTCGATTGATGATAATCCTACGCTGGGATATTCATGTGCTAGGATGCCGGTGTCCAACAAATTATGGAGAATTGGGAGTCGGAGTGTAAAGGGTTACAAAGAGTAAGAGACTACAGTTTACAACTATAGTCCAGACATGCACGTACACGCATGTACGCACAGTAATACTTTTTTTTGTTTTACTTTTTTAACTTGAAAGACAGGGGCAGAGAAGAGAGAGATGAGAAAGGGAGACTTTAAAACTCTGTAAAAAAAAATAATAATAATAATAATAATCTTGAAATAGGGAGATAGAGGGTGTGAGAGGTGTGACTCACTGGGTCTCCTCCTGAGGCAAATGAGATGGACTGCATGTGGTGATTGGCAATTATCTGTTGGAGAGAGAGAGAGAATGGATGGATGGGGAGGGAGAGATGGAAGAGATGAGAATAATTTGCTTTGTTGGTCTTTCACCTGACACTCACCTGACTGAATGCAGCCCTCCCTCCCTCACTCTCTCCCCTTTACCCATCACCTACTCTCTTCTTTACCAAAACCTCCCACCCCATCCCATCCCTCCCACACCCCCCTCTCCCTCTATGCCTCCTCATCCCCTCTATCCTTCCCCACTCTGTCCCTCTTTCTATCCCTCTGTCCCTTCCTCCCTCCCTACCTCTCTCCCACTTACCCATCTCTCCGTACCCATCACCTACTCTATTCTCTTCCTATACCACCCAACCCTCACCCCCCACCTCTCTCCCTCTCTCACCTGTTTGCAGTCTGCAGCCAGTAGGTTTAGGCTGCTAGTGGACACTGTGAGGCTGATTGTCATCCCAGCGAACTGCAGGTTACTCTTCCCCAGGATAGAGGACAAACAGCGTGTCGAAGGCTGTGGGGGGCAATGGAGGCAGACAACGTAAATGTGTGTATATATACTGGCAGTAGGGCTGAACCGTGTCTGTGAGAATGTAGGGTCAAAAGTCATGTGAAGTGAGGAGGTGGAGAGGGTCAGAGTTGAGGGTTGGGCGGGGGGGCGATGCATTATTGAGATTGAGGGTGGTTTGGGGAAGGGTTGAATAATTGAGTGGGAGGGGGGGCATTGTTGAGGGTTCAGGGGGAGAGGGATGGGGGGGCAGTGTACCTTTCTCCTGCGCTGGGCTCCTTTGGCACCTGGGACAGCCTCACACACCACCGATATTGCCTCCCTGAGACATACCCAACAAAACACCATCAACACACAGCCTACACAACAGCACACAATAACCATCAACACACCCACACAGTCCACAATCCACAGTGCACTCTATCTAATCCACTATTATTTTCTAGCAGAGGCAACGTATTATTGGGGCAACTGTTACAATATTTCACATTAGCTTTACATACAATGACCCATTTATACAGCTGGGTTCTTACTGGAGCAATCTAAAGTATCAGTACAGTATCTTGCTCAAGGGTACAGCAGCAGTGTACCCCACCAGGGACAACACTGTACACTGTGGTGTAATACTATCCACTGCTCCGACAGAAAGCATACAGGCTGTTACACAGTGTTAACATAATACTGTACCAGATAAACCATTTCCTTCACATACACACTGACATGGGTGCTGACACACGCTGACACAAAGCTAGAATGAACGCAGGAAGTGGATAGCGAGGGAGAGAAAGAGAGAGAGGGAGGAAGGTGCAGATGGGATGAGTCAGGAAGGAAGGGAGGGAGGGAGGGAGGAGGGGTAGAGAGAGACAGACAGAGAGAGAGAAAGAATGGGAGTTATGAGACCAGGTAATAAAAAAGAGGTGAGAGAAGAGAGACAGAGAGAGAGGGACGGGAGGTGACATAATAGGGCAGAGATGCAGTGAGAAGGAGAGAGAGAAAACACTTAAAATGACTTTAAAATGTAAAGGAAAAAGATAAAGACAAAAACAGATGTAGAAAAAAGGCAGAGCAACAGATAGCTGAACGAATAAGAGAAATGAGAGATACAGAAATGGACAGATTAAAAAAGTGAGATAAACAATGACAGATAAAGAAATGCAGAAAGAAAGAAAGAGAGAAACAGAATGACGTGCCGATAAAGAGATGGAAACAGTGAGATAGACAGAGAGAGAAGAGAAAAACGAGCCAGAGACAATTCTCAGAAACCCACCACAGTGACATTGTGCAATTCAAACCACAGCCGCAGCCCCGGGATGCACAATGTGCTGCCTGTGCATGTTTGTCCTGCGTTGTATTTTGTGCTATTTACGAGTGTGAGCATGCTGTGAGTTTGTGCTTTCGTGCTGTGTGTGTTTGTGTGGTTTGTATATGTGCAGGTTTCTTTTTGTGCTGTTGGTACATGTGCAGTGCATGCGTGATGTGATTATTTGTGCTCTGTGTGTGTGTGTGTGTGTGTGTGTGTCTCTCTTCTTGAATGTTTGAGAACGTGTGAGTTGAGACTGTGAGAAATGTGTGTGTGTGTGTGTGTGTGTGTTTGGTCTCTCCCTCTCTCACTTCCGTCCAGTGACGAGCCCCTCCCTGCATGAAATATTTATTGTCTTTAAATCCTTTTCTTTCCTGGCTAGGATGGATTGTGGGGGATAACATTTGGCACAGTGTGTATACTAGCCCCTGCTGATTCAGACACCTGGGGGACCTGCAGAGACGGACAGAGACAGACTGCACCCCTGGGTTCTTTACACTGTCCAGCGCCTCTGAATATAAAACGAGGGTGAGAAAGGTAGACCAGAAAGCAGACTGACTAAGTCGGACCTGATGGGAGACAGATGGACAGCACAGAAGAGGGACGTACAGACAGGACAGGAGGACGGACACAGGGACCAACCTTGTGACCTGTGTGCGAGTGTTGAAGTCTAGAGCTCTCATGGATTGCAGAACCTCCACACAGCCCATATACTGAGAGAGACAGGGAGGGATGGAAGGTGAATGAAAATCACACAAACATTTCCAGAGAAAGGTCAGCTTTAACCACCAATATTAAAAATAATCATAATTCATAAATACATATTTTTGACTTTTGTGTAATTACAAATGAGTTGTACTCTGGGACCCTGCAAACTACAAAATCCATCATTTAATTGAACTCCTCCTTAATCCCTCCCAGTCCCATCCCTCTACCAGCCCCTCCCAGGCACCCCATAGCCACTCCCACCCCCCTCTCTCCCCTTATCCCCTCCCTGCCCCCACATCCATTCCCCCTATTTTCTCCAAGCCCTCATCTGCCCCCCAGACCCACTTATAGCCCCACTCTACCTCACTCTCAGTCCCTCCTATCCTCCTATCCATTCCATCCTAGCCCCTCTCACCTGCCTCCCCGCCCCCATGTAACCACTCCCAGACCCTCCCTCCCTCTTGGATGCGACACTCACCCTGACGGTGTAGCAGACCCCGGTGCTGCTGACCACGCTGTCCGAATGCAGCCAGCCCCGGGTGGGCTTGTTCACAAAGGAGCCGTGCCGTGTCCACTCGTCGCCCCCCAGCTGGCCGCCCTCCACCCGTGCGCGCCTGGACACCCCCCCGAGCCGGTTCATGTCCTGGGGGGTGCGGGGAAGGGGAGAGGAGGAGGAGGCCATTAGAGAGGTTAGGGGCTCGCCAGGGGATGGGGGGGGGGCGGGTGGCGATGAGGGCCCCTCAGTGCGTGGGGGGACCCGGCCGGCCTTGAGGCCTGGGAGCAGGGTAGCTGACATGCCCAGCCGCAGCGACCCCATCCTGGGGAAGAAGGAGCAGAGGGTGGTGGGGCTGTTCTCGGCAGGGAGCGGGGAGGAGGATGGCAGCATAGGCGCCAGGGAGTTGGCCGAGAGGGAGGGGGGCAGCCCTGGAGGAGTGGGGAGCTCGGAGTGGGGCAGGGAGGACTGGGAGTTGGTGTCGTCCGCCGAACTGACGGACTCGTTGCGAAAGTGACTATATTTGGTCTTGGGGATGATATCCATGGTGGAAGTTGCTGTGGTATCTGTCTCTCCCTCCTAATATTTTCTTCACTGTCCAACAAAGTAAGATAAATATAACAGTCTCTTCTGTTGACCCCCTCTTCTCTTGTTTCAGTGCTTTTTCTCAGTTTGGTCACACACACGCTCTCTCAGTGTGGCTGTTTCTCTCTCTTTCCCTCTTCATAGCAGTTGTCTCAGAGAGGAGCAAAGAAGCCCCCTCTCTCAAAACATGGGCAGGGTCAGAAAATAAAGCAATAAAATCAAAACAGCAATGTGTAGTAACGACCATAAAGATGGCAATAACTGTAAAAACGACAACCAGAGCTTGTAAACGCGCACCACACCCTCAGAGCAACTCAAGAGAGATGGGCCAGCTCATCTTCCCACAATGCACTGGGGCATCTGAAGTGACACCCACAGATTGTATTTTTTGGTTCCAACCCCCCTCCCCTTTTGTACCCAAAAACCTGACCGCGTTAGGCGTTAGGCTTCAAACACCTGGTCTGTCCTAACCTAATACCTATGGACACGTATGCAATTGCCACGCTGAATTGGGTGAGCGGGCGCAAGTGGAGAAAAATAGTCTCAATTCCTTTTTTCAGCAGATGCCGGCACCCCTCCTGCACACATCCCCCCAAACAGGAAGTGCAGCACAATATAATAAGGGGAGAGTGAGAGAGTCTGTGTGTGTGTGTGTGTGTGTGTGTGTGTGTGTGTGTGTGTGTGTCAATGTGCTTTGTTGTGTGCATGTGTATTGTTGCGGGGGACAGTGATGGAGTGTGTGCATGTATACAGTTCTGGATGCGGTGTGATTGAGGGGAGCGCGCAGTCAGCGAGGTGGTACGGATTCCAGCTTCCGAATAACATCAATGACTCTCTGTAACTGCAGGGGCCAGAGACAGGATATTATTAGCTGTGGTTAAGTGCAGAGAGCTCTGCCTCAATAAAAAGCCTATTAGTACAGGATAAGAGCCCCTAGGAGGATCTCTCTAGGGCCGCCAAGGCTTAATGAATGTACGCTACGGCAGCCAGGTAGTCACCCCACTGCCCCCCCCCTCCTTCCCCTCCCCACCCCTCCCCTCCCTTCCAAAGCTCTCCCACAATCAATAACTGCACTGAGAGCCTGGGCTGGGTGTCTCAAGAACATAGGCCCAACCTCCTCTGCTCTCCTAAAGTAACAATTGGGGGTTAGGTTGCGTTTTCCATTATATTATTTCCAATCCTCCTTCATTCTCTTGCATCTTTCCTTCCTTCTTCTGTTTCCTTTTCTCTCCCAGTTTTCACTCTCCTCTGCAGAGGATGGTCTTTCCTATGTATCTATGGAGATCTATAGGATGGGGGGTCCTTGGAACATACCCAGAGACTTGGCTCTATATTACTGGAAAGGAGATTAAATAAATAAATACATAAACTAAAAACAAACAAAAATGAAAATGTAAGTGTAAGTGTAGCCGACTGGCTGCGCACACAGACGCCCTCTCCCTCCCTACTTTCCACCCTAACCCTCACCCCCAAGCAAGCGAAGAATGTCGATCATCGCCGCCCCTCAGCTACTCTTAAATCACCAGTCCGAGTGTCATAATCCTGCTACTCTCGCTTTTGATTTATTATATTATTATTGAGTTAGTCGGTCTTCCTTGGTTGCTTCTTTAAAACAAATTGACAGCCTTTGAGGCAATTGTGCTGTTCAGTACTATGGAGAAAGCCAGACAAGCTAGACACAACAATAATAATGAGGATTAAAATTAAACATTTAATATAATTATAATTATAATAGGATGGAAAAACAAAATTGTGCATTTGCTCAAACACCTCTGCAGTCTGTCTGGGCGGCCGTGTGCAAACAGTGCCATACACCTCCCTATCTATCACACCACCGCCTTAAATCCATACATCTGGTATCAATCCTCTCCCTGATATTCTATCTGATCAATGTGAAAATGACTATCTATTCTTTGTGAAAATAAACAAACGATCTAAAAGGCTTTATTTAGACAATAGAAAATGTTTGTTTTGTGTGCAAATCTTTTTTATTTTTTAATTGCGGATCGTTCAGCTGTGATCAGGCCGGAGGTTTAAAGTGTCCGGCTGAGGTGGTGGACAGCTCTGAGCAGGAAGACCCTGTGCGTGAGGCCCATACCGGGGGCTCCGTTTCTCTGCTGCTTTCCTGCTCTTCTGCCTATCCTCCCTTCTTTCTCTGTGTGTCGAGTGGGGTTGCACCATGCAGGGCACTCTATGGTTTGTGTGTCTGTGTAATCCAGCTATTGACCCCCCTCCCCCTTTATACAGACAATTACCTAACCCACGCCATACTGCCAACCCCAACTTAACCACCCAAATATATGCCGATGCACCCAGACACCCCCTCCCCCACCAACCACTATTATAAAGCCCCTATGTTAACTCTGCAACCTCCACCACCGTCCACAACTTGGCCTCTACTCTCAATCGACTCGTCTTACAAAAGCAGAAAGAAAAAAAATGAAAAAACAGGAGAAAAACAAATTAACAGTGGGAAAAGAAAAACACAAAAACAACTTGGAATAATAATGCTCTCCTCCAGATACAGTCAGCTTAACTTGGTCAAAGGGCAAGTTAGAATGACACCAGTCACGTGAGTTCTCATTAACATCCCTGTTAGTAGAACTGAGAGGATCAGGACTGCCCCCCCATGAGTCACTGCCAAAAGCCTCAGGAAGCGGTGGTGCCCCCGAGACAGTGACTCAGCAGCTGGGCTGCCACAGGGATTTTTTCTTGACGTCACGGTTCAGACTGACCGGTTATTGTTATGGTTCTCTCTATTAATCACAGCCCGACACACTAAGGTAAAAAGACACTGTAGAGTGCAGCACAGTACAGTACAAAATCAGCGCAGTACTCTCAAGAGCACAGCACGCTCTCTGTCTACTGAGCTGGGAAAGAGCGCTTTACAGCTGTGTTAATGCACCCCATTCGCACCTCCACTGTCTCGGCTGATTATTGGTGCTGTTATTATGGTAAATGTTACTGGATGTGGCTGGACAGCAAGGCTAGCACTGGGCTGCTCTCACGCTCTATGGAGAGGGACAGCGCAGCAACGGCTGCAACTCGCCCTCTGTCAGAAGCCTAGAGTGTCGAGAGGAATCGCGATACAATCTGTGCCCTACAAACCCCCTGACACACACACACAAACACGAACATAGACCGCTCCACGTCCACTGTAGCTACTGCCTGCTGCCATCGCTGCAGCTCCCCCTAAACACAGAGTTCATTTTCACAGCGTGCTTCCCCGCCTTTGTGACCTCATTTCCTCCCCGATTTCAAACCACAAGATTGCAGAAATCTCCCGTTCGGTTACTTGCACAGGTGTCAAACTACCTTGTCCTAAATCTCATCTCCACTACCACCAAAACGGAGAAAAAAAACAACTTGAAATTCACCCGATTCCAAAATTATAATAATAATAATAATAATAAATATTATTATTATTATTATTATTAATAATAATAAATAATCCAGGGGGGGTTGCTGCTATTTAATTGCTGTTCCAGTTCATCCTCAGAGCTCTCCCTCTCTCTCATTCGTGGGCAGTATGTTTAGCGATGAGGTGGTGGGGGGCTGCTCCCTGAGGTCCCCCCACCCTGTCCACAAAAAATAAAAATCCAAGTGAAAAGAAACTAAAGAAAATAAAAAATACTCCCAGTATACTGCCTCCAAATCCAGTTATCTTCTGTGATGCAGAGATGGAGAGAGACGCAGCGTCTGCCCTAACAGCTCTGGTCCCCTCCCAGAGAAGAGATGCCTGTTTTCTCTCACTCCACCCCCTTCTCTCTCTCTCTTTAAAAGGTTTCCGCTTCCCCTGTGTTCATTGGGGCCGGAGGCAAAGTAACAAAGGATCCCCCAGGTGAAAGAAAATGTACAAAAATCACAATGATCGCTTCTTTGTAAAATGGAGAAAGAGACATGGGGAAAATCCGTCTGTTTCTCTATCAGCAGGTCCTGATGTCTGGAGGTGCTTGGCAATACTTTCAAAACGTTCCTTTTTTTTCCGTCGTTAATGTCACTCCTGTTCTTGGGTAGAGGAGGCTGTGAAGAAAGCAGGCCCGGACTCCTCTTTTAAATTTCTAAAACAGAGGGATACAGATGGAAACTCCTCCAGTAGCAAAGCTCTTCTCTTCCATCTTTTCAGTCTCTTTCTCTGGCTCTCTGGTGAAGACCTGATGATGCAGCTTCCCCCACCTCTCCCACTCTCTGTCTCACTCTTACTTTCAGCAATGCAATCTCACTTCTGCCTGCACTGTGTCCATAAGGCAAACAAGAATAAAACACACACACACAGGGGGAGAGGGAGATGGAGGGAGGACAGAGGGAGGGGTGATGGAGGGATAGATAAATATTTGAAAACAAGTGATTGAATGAACTGAGAAACACAGACACCCTCACTCCTCCTGTAACCTGACCACACAACTGCTCCGACCATCCCCATTGAAGAAAACAGACACGGGGAGGAGAAAGGGAGGGTGGAGAGAGAGAGAGAGGGAGGGCAGTAAAAAAAAAGGAGATGAGGGAGGGAGGGGAGGAGGAGAGAGAGAGGGGAAGTAGAGAGGGAGACAGGAAGAGAAGGGGTGATAGAAGGAAAGAGCAGAAAACAGGGAGATGGAGACAGGGAAAAAAAGAGAAGGAAGGAGGAAGGAAGGAAGGAGAGGTGGGGACTGAAAAGGGATGATGGAAAAAGACAAGGGTGGGGGGGGTTAATACAGTCACACACTGACTGACTGGGTAGACATTATAGTCCATTAATATTGCACTGAGGCTGAGAGAGGAGGGAGGTTAATGCTGGTGGACTGAATGACAAACACACTGATTGACACACTGGACTGATTGACAATATAGTATAGGACCAGAGTGGAGCCAGCACTGTGTGGACTATAGTATAGTATAGGGCCCAGACTGGAACCACCTCAGTCTTAAACCCGAGTTTCAAGTAATACAATAATCCATTTCACCCACATTTTGCACCGGAAACAACAACTTTCCTCACCTTGTCCTGGACAACATATTCATGGGCCACTTAATCAAAGTAACAATAGTAGTAATAGTAGTAGTAGTAGTAGTAGTAGCAGCTCTAATATTAGTAGTAGTAGTAGTAGTAAATGTGTAGTATTACTCTAAAGTCAACAGAACAATAATAATAATTAATCAGAAAGGTGTGTGATCAATAAGAACAGTGGGCTTACTTTGAAAAGGTCAGAGGTCAAAGGCCGGAGGTTGGAAAACAGACTCCAACTGAAGCCCTGCACCGCAAGATGGGTGGACGGTCCCCGAGAAGGAAGGACAGACCGCACCCCCCACCACTCACCGTCACCCACCCGCACAACACAGACTCCCAGTGCACAACAGTCTGAGCCTCAAGACTAAAATGCCCCCTGGGAATTGTGGGGAAGAAACAGCTGGTGCAAATTTCACCTGTGACCCTGCTGAGGAGTGAAGTAAGAAAACAGACCAACCCTTACTCACTCAATCCATCTACATTTTTACTGAACTGGGACTGGACTGTACTGCACTGCACTGCACTGTGCGTTAAAGAGTCTGTGCTGTGCCTCTGTACCCTGCCACCACAATCCGCACCCACAACCACCTCCACCAGTGTCTCGGGTCTCTTACCACGTAGTCCATCAGTCAGTGCTGGCTATGGGCCACGCACCCCCCCTGACCCAGATACCTGCGGCCACCAAGAGAAAACAGCACAGGGCCATCAGTAACCAGACAGAGGGGTCACATATGTCACACCCCCCAACCCACTCTATAAAAATAGGATAATAACCAGCGCACTGGGGATGTGGTTCTAACACAGGCAGAAGGGGAGGCAGGGACAGAGTTCCCAATGCCTGCATCATGTTCACACAAACACGCACACAGGGACATGCACAAAGACACACACACACACACAGAGGGACATGCACAAAGACAGACACACACACACACAGAGGGACATGCACAAAGACAGACACACACACACACACACAGGGACATGCACAAAGACAGACACACACACACACACACACACACACACACACAGAGGGACATGCACAAAGACAGACACACACACACACACACAGAGGGACATGCACAAAGACAGACACACACACACACACACAGAGGGACATGCACAAAGACAGACACACACACACACACACAGAGGGACATGCACAAAGACAGACACACACACACACACACACAAGAGAGAGGGACATGCACAAAGAGACACACACACACACACACACACACAGAGGGACATGCACAAAGACAGACACACACACACACACACACAGAGGGACATGCACAAAGACAGACACACACACACACACAGAGGGACATGCACAAAGACAGACACACACACACACACACACAGAGGGACATGCACAAAGACAGACACACACACACACACAGAGGGACATGCACAAAGACAGACACACACACACACACACACACAGAGGGACATGCACAAAGACAGACACACACACACACACACACACACACAGAGGGACATGCACAAAGACACACACACACACACACAGAGAGGGACATGCACAAAGACACGCACGCACGCACGCACACCCCTTGTGCTTTGGCTGTGCTGTCTCTGTGGACAGAAGGGATAAGACAGCTGCACGCACACAGGCAGGCAGATAAGTTAACTGACCCAACTGGCTCACAGCTGGGTTCAGCAACTCCATTCCGAGATGACTGGACAGGTTCCTGGGCTTCTTTCCACCTCAGGGAGCTAATTACTTAATTTAATTTAATGTGCATCAGGTGCTGATTGACAGGTGCCTATAAGACCAGCAGGAACCCGTTAACTGGTTCAGATCTGGAGTTGACCAGCCTTGACAGGCTAACAGGCACACAGACTGGTACACAGACTGGCACAAAGACTGCTAGAGCCAGATCCACAGACACAGATGCGCTGCCATGTGGATTGGGGGGGGAGGACAATGGAGAGAGTTGATACAATCGTTCATTTTCAAAGTTCTGACTGGAGGGCAGAGAAATTAAAACAAAGGAATGCAGGATATAGAGGATGAAAGAGAACAACAATAAAACCCCAAAAAAGAGAACAAAGCAGGGAAGGAAAGGGAAACTAGAAAAACAAAACAGGGAAGAGAGAGAGAAAGAGAGATTGTGTGAGAGTGTGTCAATGTGAGTGTGAATGCGTCAGTGTGTGTGCGAGTGCCCATGCCAATATGAGTGTGTCCGTGTGTGTGAGTGAGTGCGTGCACGTGTGTCAATGCGAGTGTGAATGTGTCAGTGTGTGTGAGTGAGAGTGAGTATGCGTGTCAGTGTGAGAGAGAATGAGTCTGTGTGTGGCAGTGTGTGTGAGCATGAGAGTGAGTATGTGAGCGTCAGTGTGTGCGAGTCTGTGTCAGGCTTGCCCAGACACAGGGAAGAATGTATGGAATTAGCCTACAGAGCCAGCCAGCGTCCCAGCCTGCATGGGCAGCCATAGCATTGCACAACACGACACAGCATAATATGCACATGTATGTGGATGTCAGCGTGAGTGTAAGTGTGGGGTGATTTCAACTAGAGGAAAGGAGATTCTGGGGAAGGGAGAAGTGCTTCACTGGCAATCCACCCCCCACACACACACGCAGTAACAAATCCAAGACAGCTGCCCTGCTCTGACCGCCGCCCCGGACTATCGTGAGCTCTGAGTCGGCACTCTGTCACCGTGCGCCGACTGGCTGGCAGTGTGCTGAGCCAAGGGCAGACTCACAGGCCCAGAGCCAGGTACGGCACGCACAGCACACCCCATGCTGCCGCGCAGAGAGGCCGTTAGCTACTGCCAATATACTAATATTAATGCTGCACATACCACTGTTATTGACGACACTGCCACTTCTGCTACTACTAATGGTAATGCTAATGCTGCTGATACTACTACTGTTGTGGTTGATGATACTGCCACTTCTGCTATTACTAATAGTAATGTTAATCCTGCAGATACTAGTACTCTTGTTGATAATACTGCCACTTCTGCTTCTACCACCACTGCTATGTATATTGCTACTACTAGTACGACTACAACAACTGTGGACAATACTACTGCCACCACGATAGATACTAATAGAGAGATAACAGCCAATAATAATACACATATTAGTAATACTGCTGCTGTCAATACTACCGGTTTCTCCAGAAAGCTACTATCACCACTACCGCTATTACTATAATAATTACCACCGCAATCACTACACTAGCAAATGCGCCTACAGTCATGCTATTCTTGTAAAACAAAATCTGCTTCCAAAATTCAACTTCTACTACTACTATTATTATTATTATTAGTAGTAGTAATACTGGATAACTTGAACAACCCCATCAATAAAGTATAGGCAGTCTCTTTCCCATCATTTGGACGACTTGAACGGTGGGCTGCCAATGAAACCGTTTTGATGCTAATAATACCAAAAGTTAATATAATAACTGACGTGCATTGAAGACATTTACTGTAACGGTAGCTGTCTGGCGATCCTGCTAATATCACTACAACAACAACTCTTACTCTATGAACGATAACTTAGACGTTAATGATAGCAAACTGTACAAAAAACAAGACTGTCAATGAGGTAAATAATACGCAGTCTAAGATTTGTATGAATAGTGATATTATTATGAACAATAAGAATGTAATCAGATCAGTTCATTAATAGTAGACCTCGGTGTCCGTAGGCTAGGCAGGTAACCATGCAATTAACTCGGCTAATGAATTGGGACAGTGTTGAAGACCAGGTCAGACAGCCAGGTTGTTTGCTCTCAAGAAACTTCGTTCCTGCATAAGGCAGAGCAAAAAACAAAAACAAAAAACAAACAAACCACAAAATGAATCTGGTTCACCCGTCCCTGCCGACGCACAGCCCCGAAACTCGCCTCGTCTCCGGCCTGTCCACACGTCAGCTTTCGAAGAAACCTTGCGCAGGCGGGCGGCGGGCGGCGGGCGGAGGCGCGGGACTCGGCAGCTCTGTCCGCCTGTGCGCCGCTGTCGTCCCGGCGGGTCGCGTCTCCTTCAGCCCCTGGACCCGAGCGAGTCAACTGCAGTCTGTGCGTCCGTGTGCACCTTTAAACAACGCGACCCAGAAACAGCGGGAGTACACGGACAAAGTCCAGAAACTTTTTTTTCTTCTCCTTTTTTTTTCTTTTTCTCTTTCCTTCCTTCTTTCTCTCTCTCTCTTACTTTTTTTTTTCTACCCTCCTCCCCCCGATCCGCCAAAAATAAAAAAAAATCCCACTTCCGGGACAACAGGAACTGTGTGACGTCAGTGGCAGGCGCCCGCACCTGGCTACTATGCGCGCCCCCGAGATCATCCACACACGTGTTAGACGCGCGTTCATGCGGAGTTGGCCCAAAAAACAAACTGTAACAACGTCACCCAGCAAGATGTCAAGCCTATTATTTCCCTCCTCTGGAAGGCCGTGGTATTGTAACTACATGTGAAATGAGCAGGGCAAAACATTTCCTGTCTCTTTTATAACTGCCCACAGCAACCTCCCCCTTCCCCTGTCTCCCCCAACCCCTGTGTGTCAGTCATGTAGCACAGTGAGTCATGCAGGTTGGCTTACATTTGCTTCACTATATCACTATATTTTTCATACACCTGTCTTTTACTGGAGCATTCTAGGTACAATACCTTGCTGACGGGTACAACGGCAGTGTCCCCCAGCTGGGATGAGACCAACGACCCTCCGCTTTGGAGATCAGCATCATGACTACCAGTCCAATCTCTTCTAGAGCCCTAACACTGACATATAATAATAGAAATTATGACACAATCCATCAAATAACACCTTCAAAAAATCCAATCTTCGGCTATAATTTGGGCCCAAAACTATACTATACTATGCTATAGTCCACACAGCACTGGCTCCAGTCTGGGCCCCTATACTATACTATACTACAGACGGGTGACAAATTAAAGGAAAAACCTGAATAAATGAATGCAGGAACATAACGAATGCAAATGCCTCCAAACAGGTGTACTGCATGATACAATTAAGCAATTAACATCCTATCATGCCTGTGGCATGTATACAAATGCTGAACATGCCTAGTTTACCTTTAGAAGAAAGGATCTAAGTGCCTTTGAATGAGAGGTCATTATTGGGGCACCATATGCACTGGTGTACAGAGATGTGGGAAAAAGTGGTATGGTCAGATGAGACTTCCTTCACCATATTTACAACAAGCGGGCGACTGCATGTGTGGTGACACCAAGAGAATGGTACAGACATGACTGCTTGACCCCTAAAGTGAGGGGGTCTGGAGGCTCTGTTATGCTGTGGGGGGCATTTTCTTGGCATGGTGATCCTTTATCTTATGGTGACACATTTCTTTCCTGATGGGAGTGGCCTCTTACAGGATGACAATGCCCCCATCCACAGGGCACGAGGGTCACTGAATGGTTTGATGAGTATGAAAATGGTGTGAATCATATGCTATGGCCTTTGCAGTCACCAGATCTTAACCCAATTGAACACGCATGGGAGATTTTGGACCGACGTGTTGGACAGCGCTCTCCACCACCATCATCAAAACACCAAATGAGGGAATATCTTTTGGAAGAATGGTGTTCATCCCTCCAGTAGAGTTCAGAGACTCGTAGAATCTGTGCCAAGAGCATTGAAGCTGTTCTGTCGGTGCCCAACACCTTACTGAGACACTTGGTTGGTTTTTCCTTTAATTTGTCACCCATCTGTGTATTGCAGTCCAACAGCGCTGGCCCCTGTCTGGGCCCCACTGGTTTGCCAATATTTTTCATTTTGCAATTGGGTTTGTTGTGATCATCATTGACCAATCTTCCAAAGGATAGATCTTCTTGTGCTGCATCAATGGTGCAAACAGAACACATGTATAAAATATGAAGTGACGAGATATTGCACGAGGATGTTAGTATCTCTCACTACATGGATGTGATTTAGTGACAGGAAAACAGCTGAATGAACATCACTGAGATAAAGTATTTTAGAAAACGGCAACCGTATAACAGTTAAGGGACCTCTTTTGCAGCTCTTTTGTCTCCCCATCATACTGGTCTATTGATTGAAACAGCTTCGTCTTCATGAAAAGTTTTTACACAGCATGCCTTAATAATAAAGCTTTTTCTAAAGTGAATAAAATACTCAGATACTCAGCTCCCCCTATATGCAGTACCACGCTCCAATCTCCAATCTCCCCTGTGAAACTCCAAACACATACAATAGTAAAAATAATAATAATAGTGATAATAATAGTAATAATAATAAGAGTAACACTAATAATAATATGAAACCAATATATAGGTTAGGTACTAATCAGGACACTGGTTTTAATGTGCTAGATGTCTGAACTGCAGGAAATCTTTCACAGCTATTTCTTAACCAAGGGAATTTGCATAGTCCAAAATAAACATAGGGGAGGGGAGAGAGAGGTTAAGTATAAAGTCGTTGGGGTTACGAGCTGGAGCACAATATAGAATATAATACAGCAATATAAATCAGTACAAATTGTAGGTCAGCAGTGATAAGAGGGAGGACACTGCACAGACAGGAGGCAGTCTTACATGTGTTACTCAGAATAGCATCTTTTGGTAACTGCATTTCCATAGCCCGAATCTCTCAGGTTCACGCAGGTCCTCTGTTCCTCTGTTTAAACATGGACCCGGGTTTCCCTCCAATTGCGAGTGAAACCTTTGTCCAGCAGGGGGCTTCG
This sequence comes from Amia ocellicauda, assembly GCF_036373705.1. Taxonomy (NCBI): domain Eukaryota; kingdom Metazoa; phylum Chordata; class Actinopteri; order Amiiformes; family Amiidae; genus Amia; species Amia ocellicauda. Next base: position 28,730,260 of record NC_089863.1, on the reverse strand, counting down.
AACTGTATTTTGACAGTCTTTTTCTTCTGTTTGCAGGGAGCTGTTCCACCAGGCCAGACGAGACGAGACAGGGAGATTCCAGTTCACAGAGCTGCAGAGTCCTGGGTCCTTGGAGCGGTCCGGAGGCCGAGGCAAGTGGAGATTGGGACAGACCGGGAGCGACAAGGGACCTAGCCAGAGGAGTCGGTGGACTCCTCACGGAGTGGGTCCTTACCAGAAGCCTGGCCGACCATCTACCCGGAGCCCGGCCTGACCAGGACTGCTCCCTGCTGACGTCACCAGCCAGGATCCAGGAGAGGCCTCGGATCCCAGGGACCGATCGGCGAACGTCCCTGAGGGAGGCCTCCTGCAGCCAGGGCGCGGACTTCTCCCCGCAAGGCCCGCTCCATGCAAGAGCCCCGGAGGTGAAAGCTGCTCCCCAGCCAGGTGGACTTGCCCCGACCTCCGGATTGAGAGCCTCTGGACCCTTTCCCAGGTAGGAGAGTGCAGCATGGCCCAGCGAACCGCCAGTGTGAGGCGCCACAATGCGATGCGCTTCAGCCGAGAGGCTGGAGTCGAGACCGCGGCCCTCACCCGGCTGGAGTTTAGCAGGTCCGTGCTGCAGAGGGGCCTGGGCTTCGCCCCTTCTGAGCTGAACTGCGTGGTGAAACTGCCTGGACCTAGGGACGTGTTTGAGGTGAGTTTTAAGAACCCTCAAGTGCTGGAGAGTTTTTGGAATATTTATAGAAAAAAAAGGAATGTATGCCCCTGAGTGACTTTGTAGTCAACGCCTTGACAGATAGAGAGATAAAAATCGTTACAATTCAATTCTATAATGAAACAGTGGCAGAGTATGATGTAGAGGTATGGCTGAGGAGACACTGTGAGATCCTTTCTGAAAGTAAGAGGGTCAATGATGAGGATGGGGTTTGTACTGTTGCTTGACGGTCGCAGGTGCGCCTGCAGGTGGAAGTGGCTGCCATCGGCGGAATACGCCACCTGCTGAGCACCGTAGTTTTAGGAGCAAACTGGGGGGTTGTCTTCTACCATGGCATGCCCAAACTGTGTAGGAACTGCGGGGCCCTGGGTCATTTAGCCGCAGCCTGCACTGTTATTAAGTGCAAGGTCTGCGGCGGGGAACATCTGACCAGGGCCTGCAAGCAGGAGAGGGCCTGCAACCTGTGCGGTGGGGGAGGGCACCTTTTTAGGAATTGCCCCTCCTCCTATGCAAATAGGGCGCGGGCCCTCGGGGGTAGTGGACAGGTAGAAAATCAAGTGGAGGCTCCTCCAAAGGAGATACCCCAAGATAGGGGTAGAGAGGAAACAGTCCTCAGGAGTCTCATAGGTTGCCTCTCAGACTCTGGGTCGGAAGTGGAGGCAGAGGGGGAGTGGACAGTTGTGGCAGGGAAGAGGAGAAGGGCAGAGAAGAGGAGCATGGGCAGGGGGGGAGCGAAGAGCAAGCGGATTAATTCTGCTGGCTCCCCCCCCCCCGCCAGCTCCCCCTCCCGCCGCAGAGGCCTCTCCCTCTCATTTCTATACGCCCCACTCCGAGTCCGGAGGGGGCCCTCCCCACTCCCCCCAGTGTGCAGCCTGGTGGAGGACAGGCCCCCTAATAGCAACATTCCTCCTGCCCCACGCCCTAGACTCTCTCTGGGGAGGGGACAGGTATGCCCTCCCGGCAGTAGTGGGAGAGCCGCAGGTCCTCAGGAGAGGAGAGTTAGCGCCAGTGTCTTCTGCCAAGAAGACCTCAGGGCCGCAATGGTGGAGTCACTGGTGCTAGGAGAGGAGGCCTGCGGCAGCAGACAGCCGGGAAGGGAGAGACCACCCCCTCCCCCACCATTAGTTAAAAAGACATCTAGCAGGGTCTACCCAGTCCTCTCCTCAGTTACACACAAGGCCTCTGCTCTGCCACTTGCTTGTCGGGCCTCGGCTGCAAGGGAACCAGGGAGAACCTCCAGCACCATGGGCCCTGAGCCCAGTGGAGTTTCGCCAGCCTTACCGGGTGGCGGGAGCTGAGCCCCCCCCATAGTCTTCCTAGAGGATCAAGCGGTGAGGCAAATGGTTGAAATGATGGGTGCAAGCGCTAAGCTAGGTGAGGGAGAAGAGAGAAGTGGGGAAGAGGAGGGTTTCTTTACATGATTGTTACGGAGCGGGTAATTGCCCTCACCACCATTATGGCTTTAGTTATTATATCTATATCTATCTGTGAGGAGCATTGCTGAGGTGAAAAAGAGGGCCGATGTTTTAAACTCTCTGGCTGGTATGAAAGAAGACATTATCTGTTTGCAGGAGTGCGGCATCCCGTTCCAAAAAGAATACAAAAGTACCCTAGGCGAATCTTTCTGGTCGGGGTCCAATGTGTCCCGAGTGGACGGGATTGCCGTACTCCTGAAGAACCCATTTATATCTGTTAAAAAATGTAGGGTGATAGAGGCGGGCAGGTTGGCCAGCCTCGACTTTAAATACAAGGGGGCTGTATTGAGGCTGGTCAATGTCTATGCCCCCACAAGCCAGAGAGAGAGAGTCCTCTTTCTCCCTCAGCTACGCCCGCTCCTGATCCTCACCTTACCAGTTATCATTTCAGGTGATTTCAACTGTGCTCTGAGGGATGTAGACCGGAGTAAGCCCAGCAACGATAGATCCAACAGGGACCTCACTGCGTTCGTGGAGGACTTTGAACTCTGCGATGCAGGTCGGGACCTGGTCCCCTTGTTCACCTGGGTGAGTTCTTCTGGCGCACTGGAGAGGACCGCCATGTCTTTGGAGGCGGTTTTCTTTTCAGACCACAGGCTCCTGACGACAGAGGTGCTCATCACGAGCACACGGGAGTCGGGGCCTGGGGTCTGGAAGTTCAACACCTCTCTGCTCGATGACCCTCATGTTATTAAGACCTTTAGCAGACGCCTCGAGGAGTGGAGGACCCTGAGGGACCTTTTTGATTCTCCCATAGCATGGTGGGAGATGGTGAAGAAAAGGACCAAGGGCTACTTCATTCAGTTGGGGAAACGGAAAGCTCGCGAGAGGCGGGCGAGATATTCCCATCTAAACACTCGCCTCCAGCACCTGAGTCTTTTACAGCTCAGAGGCTTCGACCTAGCTGAGGAGGTGGCCCGGGTCAAACTGAGTCTCTCCGCCCTCTATCGGGAGGAGCAAGAAAAGATCAAGGTCCTTTCCAGGGTCCTCATCATGGAGGACAATGAGAAGTGCAGCCGCTTCTTCTTCAAGAAAACGAAGGAGATGCGGCCTGCAATGTCCTCCATGATCGACTCCTCGGGGCAGGAGGTGGAGGGCAGAGAGGCTGTTGAGACAGTGGTGCGGGACTTCTACAGGGAGTTGTACGATCAGAAGGTGGTGGATCAAAATCTGATCCATCACTTTCTGTTCCTGTTGGAATCCCGCAACGAGGGGGACGAGGAGGATCCAGAGATCACCACCACTGAACTCTCCCAGGTGATAAAGAGTCTTAACTCTGGAAGGACACCGGGTCCCGATTGGATCCCTGCTGAATTCTATAAGATCTTTTGGGAGGTGCTTAAGGAAGATCTGGCTCAGGTCTTGGGGTCGATGTACAGAGAGAGTAGACTGGCCCCTTCTATGAAGAGGAGTATCCTCTCTCTTCTTCATAAGAAGGGAGATCCAAAGGATCTGAGGAACTGATGGCCGGTCAGCCTCCTGTGCACCGACTACATTCGGCCTCTGCGCCATGGATAACACCAGGTTGCACTCGTGGGATCCCCCGCCGTTCTACAGGGCGCTCCGAACCTTTGCGCTCAAAGTAGGCCTCCATAAAGTCGTGCTGGCCTCCTGGGATTATAAGACCATCTGTAGCCAGATGAGATCTACCCAGGAGACCAGCCGGATAGAAGATTTCCCTCCCGAAACCTGCCGGTTTATCTGGGCTAATGCTATGCACGTTTGCCTCACAAACACGCAGAAAGATGTCTCTTGGATGGCTGTGAGTCGGTGTCTCCCCACCCAAGTGTTCATGCACAGAAGGGGCCTGGCACCTTTTGACATCTGCCCCTACAAGGGTTGCCTGGGGAAGGAGACAGAGGCTCATATCTTTAGGGATTGCCCCTCCGCCTGCAGGGTCTGGCTCCTGTTTTCTCCGTTCCTCCACAGGTTTGCCATTCCTGTGCCGGCGACCGCCCAGCAGATCCTCTACGGACCAGCTAAGGGAATTACATCTACAACCCTGAGGTGCTGGTGGCGTGTCGTCTGCGCAGTGAAACAGGCCCTGTGGGAGGGACGGAACATCTGTTTATTCAACAAGCAGGAGCTGGACCCAATTGTCATCGCGCGGAGGGGCATGGTACTAGTCAGGGATTACGTCAATCTGGAGATCCACCAGAGGGGCAAGGAGGAAGCCTTTAAGAACAGGCAAATAAAAGATCTGGAGGAGCTCAGGATCCCATGATGGGACCCACCTCCGGGGATGGCCATCTCCCCCTGCTGGAGCCCGAGTTCAAGATCTTTTAACCTTTTTTAATGAATGATTGTTTTTAAAAATGATTTTTAAAAAACGAATTTTAATTGTTTTTAAAGATTGAGTTGATTTTAAAGCTTGTTTTTTTTTTTTTTTTTTTTTGGTTGTTCTGTTCTATTATTTTGTCAAATACATTGGCCGTTTGGATTTTAATTTTAAATGCATCAGACCGTTTTGGTTTTGTTTTTTATTTTATTGTTTTATTTGTTTTTTGTTTTGTCTGATGCATTTTCAGTTACTTTCAATGTATTTGACCTTTTTGTTGGTTTGCAGCTTTTATCACAAGTTTGTTTTATTGTTTTATGCACATGTTTAGTTGAGTTTGTATTATTCACATTAAGATTTTAAAAATGTTAAGTGATTTTAGGAATTGATTTTAAATTTTTTAATCATAAGTATTAAAATGTTGAATATGTTTTTATTAATATTTGAAATGTAAAATATTAAAACCAATAAAACAGTATTTTACTTTACATACTTGCTGGTCTGTGCCGTCTCTCCCTTTTTATCCCTGCTTACCTTACTGATAATTAACATCTTAATTGTAAACCAATTACAAAACATACATTTTCACATAGCAATTAAGAAACAACGACTTTGGACATTTCACTGCCCCCCCCTCTTTTTAGAGACATGTGCAAGATCATAGGCAAAATTACTAAAACATGGTTCAAGTAGTTGTAGCGCCTTACAACCAACTGACCATCCTGTTTTGGCAGTTTGTACAGTCCGTCACTCAATTTCTCCACACCAAGAAAAGAGCCCTGAAAGTGATGTTGAAACTTGGCACACTCCTTCTGACAGTGTCCTTTACCAATACTTTTTCTAAATAGTATAGCATCTAGAATAGACTACTTCAACTGAATAGTATTGGGGGTTACTTTAGAATCATAAAATATTGCTGTTGATGGGCTTGAACTGCACTTTTGCCATCCCTAAATTATCTCCTGTCTTAGAATTATGTAGTGACTGCAGCACAACTGACACTGATGACTTTGGCAGAACAACCCTCCAGTTGAAACCAATGATGGGTTTCTTGGTATTTTTTTGTCATGATCTTGTACTGCAAGCTGTTACCATAACCCCAGATATTTTCTTTAATCAGGATGCATTTCCAGCTCAGGCCATAACCCTTGGTTCCTGATATTCAATATGATCAGCTGAGCATACTGTGGATCCTTCTGCAGTCTAGATCCTCTCTCTGGATAGCATTCATCTGTATGGCTGGACCCCCAACATCTATCTCTTGCTCACCTGCTGTTCAACGAGACAAAGCATCTACATTACTGTGAAGATGACCAGGTCAATTAATCAATTTATAGTGAAATGTGGCCAATCTTTCCAGCCATCGGGCCAATTGTCCTTCTGGTTGGCTGAAATTATGTAGCCATCACAATGAACTATGATCTATATGAAGTGTATATTCTTTCCCCAGAAGGTATAATGTCTAAAATACTCAGAGAAGGTTACAACAGCTAGTAGCTCCTTTTTAATAGTAGCATACTTGCATTCTTGTTTAGAAAGTGTCCAGCAAGCATAGGCAACGACTTTCTCCTGCTCCCCTTCCAACTGAGAAAGAACATCTTCAATGCCCCTGTCAATGGTATCAGTATCTAAAATAAAATACTTACTTGGATCAGGATAAGACAAAATAGAAGCAGATATATCTTCAATTCTTCAAATGCTTGGCTACACTCTGCAGTCCACTCAAATTGTATTCCTTTGTTAGTCAAATGGTGGACAGGAAATACTGGCAAATTCTGCAGCAAAACATGAGTAATAAGATGCTAGTCCAACAAAACTTCTAACTTCAGTAGGAGTCTTTAATGTTGGTCACATTTGTACACCTTCTACCTTAGTTGGATCAGCTTGAATCCCCTCACGGAAATTACCTATTCCAAAAACTGTATTTTAGCTGCAAAAAGCTGGCATGTGCTTGGCTTTATCTATAGATTGGCTTGATTAAGCTTTTGTAAAACCTCTAATAACCAACCTAAATGTTCCTCAAACATCAAAGGCAATAATGTCATCCAAATAGACAACGTATTTGGTCCATTGCAGGTCTCAAAGAACCAGCTCCATTAGACACTGAAAAGTGCTGAGTGCATTATATAGTCTAAAAGGTAACGCATTAAACTTGGTAACAAAAGCCATCTCCCGATCTTTTGGGTCAACTTCAACCTGCCAGTAGTCACTGCTGTCAAGGAACCAAGAGTGTCATAAATCTTAGTTGGGGGATAAGCATCTTTCATGGTCACAAGCGCTGATAGTCCACACAAAATTGCAACATCATATCCTTCTTCCATACGAGCACCACAGGGGCTGCCCAGGGGCTATAAAATGGGTGGATTACGTCATTATCCAACATGCCATGGATGTCATCATCAACCTTCCCCTGGAAGTGTAGGGTTAACCTTTGTGGGGCTATCCAAATGGTGAGAAGGCCCAGTGTCTATTTGATGATAACGAAGGTGCGTCCTGCTCATGTCATGTTCACCCCCACTAAACAAAGACAAGTATTTCTATAGTTCCCTCATTACTGCCCTACATTGATTATTTAGTACCCTTACTCATGTCCTTGGTGGTGTCACCTACACCGCGGGGGTCATAGTGTTGGTACCACAAAATGTCTGACAATGGCAGGTTTGACGCTTGCACACCCAGCATGCAGACAACAATATACAATATAAAGAGAAAATTGTATTGATTGATTTCGGTACAGAGTATTTCCAGAGGCAGGGCAAGAAGTCTGCCTAAATGTACAATTACAAAAGTGTATAAGAAAAGGGGGTTAAACTGTGTATTCTAAATAAAACTAAGCAAAATCCCAATCCCCTCAACTATACTAAATTCTAACTAGCTGCCAGTGATTTCCTACTTCCCCAGACCCCGAGTCTCAAACCAGTTGTGCTTATCTGTAAAGTGCAAACAGTGCAGAAGTCTTCCTCCTCTTCACCTTTAAAAGATGCAGGTGCCGAAACCATAAGATAAAGCTAACAATTGCAGGTAACACCGTCCCGTGCCTTTTCTCTTTTGCTCTCATGTGCTCTCCTTGGTACTTAATCAGCTCTCTTTCAGCAACAGGAATGCAGCAACAACCAGGACTTGCTGTACCAGACCACAATGTCAGGGAACCAGAAAAGAAGGAAAACTCTGGTAGGTGTGTATATATGCTCTAAAACCTTTGCTATTCCTATAATAATAATTATATCCTTTGTATTATTCATATTCTGAATTTATTTTTGTCTTTATTATGTATGTAGTTAGGTAGGTATGAAGAGAGAAAGCAGTAGCCACACTGCTAATTGTATGTCATGCCAATAAACTCTCTTGAATTAAGTTGAATTTAATGAAACTGAATTGAGGGAGAGAGGAGATGGATCGGAGGAGTACAATCTGCACCCCCTTTCATTCTTGGGTTCAGCACAGACCTGCCAGCCAGCCAGCCAGCTAGCCTCTTTGCTGGTGCTGGTAACTGTGATGTCATCCATGATTTGCCAATCAGGTAAGAGAGACAGAGGGAAGGAGAGACAGAGCATGTATGTGCTCTGTGATGTCAACACTGACTCATCTACAATGGATGAATGTGAAAGTAGAAAGAGAAGGAAATATACAATTGTACTATTCATATTCTGATCTATTTTTCTTTATTACATATGTAGATAAACAGGTATGCAGGGATATACCAGTGGCCACACTGCGGATTTTATGTCATCTTGTTATGCTAGAATTTAATTGATTTGAATTGAGGAAGGTAGGAGGTATGAAGGGGGTGACGCTCTGCAACTGAAGAGTTGCAGAAAATAGCACGAGACTCGGTGTGTGGTAGAAGGTTGATTCTTTATTCTGGCAGCTGCAGGGGAGCCTGACAGGAGAAGTTTCCTCAGACAGTTTCAACAATTTAAGTTACATTTGGTATTTTATGGGTTGTGTACAAGCTTACTAAGCAATTTGTAACTAATTAACAAGAGACATTTAAATTGCTTACTACATATACAATAACCTCCTGGTCAAAGATGCCAACACAGCAAATTTTGTTAAACAACAAGATGTAGTGAAACAACAAAATACAGAGCCTTAGAGATAAGATAGCTATATTTGAAATGAGAGAAAGAATCTATACTGTTTAAGGGAGGCTGTGTCAGCCTTAACCAGGTCCAAAGAATCCAAACAGATAAACAGAGTCAGCTTTAAAAATCTAGTAATGTGAAATGTATCTAGAAATATTAAATTTAGCTCTAGAAATATTAAATTTTGATCTTCAGCAACCTATTACATTCTTGGGTTGAAAAATACAGCACAGACCTGCCTTCTGGCCTGACTAAATGCTGATAACTGTGATGTCATCACTGATCTGCCAATCAGGTGTGAGAGAGAGTGAGAGGGACAGAGCATGTATGTGCTCAGTGATGTCATCACTGACTCTAATGGGTGAATGAGAAAGTGGAGAGAAAGAAGAAAAATTAGAATTTTATAATTTATAATGTTTTTTTTTTCATTATTATGTAGGTAGGTAGGTAGGTAGGAAGGCAGCCGTGGCCACACTGCTGATTGTAACTCATCCCAATAACCTCTTTTAAACTGAATTGAATTAAATTGAAAGGAATTGAAATTAAATTAATTGAATTGAATTGAGGGAGGAAGGAGAGGTGGAGGGGGATATGCTCTGCACCACATTTCATTCTTGGGATGAAAAATGCAGCACAGACCTGCCTGCCAGCCAGACAGACAGACAGACAGACAGACTGACTGACTGACTGACTGAATGACCGAATGACTGAGCATAGAAATGCTGGTAACTGTGATGTCATCATTGATCTGCCAGTCAGGTGAGGGAGAGAGAGAGGGAGTGAAGGAATGAGCTTGTGCTCTGTGATGTCATTACTGACTCAGCAACAATAGATGAATGAGACAGTAGAAAGAGAGACGGAAATATAGAAATATTGTATTCATATTCAGATTAATCTTCTTTATTTATTTTGTAAATAGGTAACTACGTATGTAAGTAGGTAGCAGTGGCCACACTGCTGATTTGTAAGTCATGCTAATAAACCATATTGAATTAAATTAAATTTACTTGAATTGAACTGCACTGAGGGAGAGAGGAGGTGGGCTGGGGATGTGCAATCTGCATCCCTTTTCACTTAGGTTGAAACATGCAGCACAGACCTGCCAGCCAGCCAGCCTGACAGACTGACAGACTGACTGACTGACTGACTGACCGAGCATGGAAATACTGGTCACTGTGATGTCATAGTTGATCTGCCAATCAGCTGAGAGACAGAGAGGGAGGGAGGAGCATGTTGGTGCTCTGTGATGCCATCGCTGACTTGACAAAAAGGGGTAAATGACAAAGTGGAGAGAGAAGAAAATATAGAATTGTATTATTTATAATCTGTTCTTTTTTCATTATTATGTAGGTAGGCAGGTAGGTAGTAAGGCAGCCGTGGCCACACTGCTGATTGTAACTTATCCCAATAACCTCTCTTAAATACATCTGAATTAAATTGAAAGGAATTTTAATTAAATGAATTTAATTTAATTAAGGGAGGGAGGAGGGGTGGAGGGGGATTCGCTCTGCACCACATTTCATTCTTGCAAAGAAAAATTCAGCACAGACCTGCCTGTCAGTGATTGACTGACTGGCTGGCTGACTGACCGAGCACATAAATGCTGTTAACTGTGATGTCTTGCTGAGTCGGCAACAACGGGTGAATGAGACTGTGAAGATAGAGAAGAAAATATAGAATGATTTTATTCATATTTAGATTTGTTTTCTTTATTTATTATGTATGTAGGTAACTGTGTATGTAGGTAGGTAGCAGTGGCCACACTACCGACTTTAAGTAATGTCAAAAAACTATTTAGAATTAAATTAAATTGACTTGAATTTAATTGAATTGAGAGAGGGAGGAGGTGGGCCAGGGGTGTGCAATCTGCATCCCCTTTCACTTTGGTTGAAACATGCAGCACAGACCTGCCAGCCAACCAGCCCGACAGGCTGACAGACTGACTGAATGTCTAAGCATAGAATGCTGGTAACTGTGATGTCATCGCTGATCTGCCAATCAGGTGAGAGAGAAAGAGAGAGGGAGTGAGGGAAAGAGCTTGTGCTCTGTGATGTCATTGCTGACTCGGCAACAATAGGTAAATCAGACAGTAGAAAGAGAGATGGAAATATAGAAATATTGTATTCATATTCAAATTGTTCTTCTTTATTTCTTTTGTAAGTAGGTAACTATGTATGTAAGTACAGTGAGTGAAAAAAAAAATATTTGATCCCCTGCTGATTTTGTACGTTTGCCCACTGACAAAGAAATGATCAGTCTATAATTTTAATGGTAGGTGTATTTAAACAGTGAGAGACAGAATAACAACAAAAAAATCCAGAAAAACGCATTTCAAAAAAGTTATAAATTGATTTGCATGTTAATGAGGGAAATAAGTATTTGATCCCCTATCAATCAGCAAGTTTTCTGGCTCCCAGGTGTCTTTTATACAGGTAATGAGCTGAGATTAGGAGCACTCTCTTAAAGGGAGTGCTCCTAATCTCAGCTCGTTACCTGTATAAAAGACACCTGTCCACAGAAGCAATCAATCAATCAGATTCCAAACTCTCCACCATGGCCAAGACCAAAGAGCTGTCCAAGGATGTCAGGGACAAGAGTGTAGACCTACACAAGGCTGGAATGGGCTACAAGACCATCACCAAGTAGCAGTTGCTGCGATTATTTGCAAATGGAAGAAACACACAATAACTGTCAGTCTCCCTCGGTCTGGGGCTCCATGCAAGATCTCACCTCGTGGAGTTTCAATGATCATGAGAACGGTGAGGAAATAGCCCAGAACTACACGGGAGGATCTCGTTAATGATCTCAAGGCAGCTGGGACCATAGTCACCAAGAAAACAATTGGTAACACACTACGCCGTGAAGGACTGAAATCCTGCAGCGCCCGCAAGGTCCCCCTGCTCAAGAAAGCACATGTACAGGCCCGTCTGAAGTTTGCCAATGAACATCTGAATGATTCAGAGGAGAACTGGGTGAAAGTGTTGTGGTCAGATGAGACCAAAATCGAGCTCTTTGGCATCAACTAAACTTGCCGTGTTTGAAGGAGGAGGAATGACCCCAAGAACACCATCCCCACCGTCAAACATGGAGGTGGAAACATTATGCTTTGGGGGTGTTTTTCTGCTAAGGGGACAGGACAACTGCACCGCATCAAAGGGACAATGGACGGGGCCATGTACCATCAAATCTTGGGTGAGAACCTCCTTCCCTCAGCCAGGGCATTGAAAATGGGTCGTGGATGGGTATTCCAGCATGACAATGACCCAAAACACACAGCCAAGGCAACAAAGGAGTGGCTCAAGAAGAAGCACATTAAGGTCCTGGAGTGGCCTAGCCAGTCTCCAGACCTTAATCCCATAGAAAATCTGTGGAGGGGACTGAAGGTTCGAGTTGCCAAACGTCAGCCTCGAAACCTTAATGACTTGGAGAGGATCTGCAAAGAGGAGTGGGACAAAATCCCTCCTGGGATGTGTGCAAACCTGGTGGCCAACTACAAGAAACGTCTGACCTCTGTGATTGCCAACAAGGGTTTTTCCACCAAGTACTAAGTCGAAGGGGTCCAATACTTATTTCCCTCATTAACATGCAAATCAATGTATAACTTTTTTGAAATGCGTTTTTCTGGATTTTTTTGTTGTTATTCTGTCTCTCACTGTTAAAATACACCTACCATTAACATTATAGACTGATCATTTCTTTGTCAGTGGGCAAATGTACAAAATCAGCAGGGGATCAAATACTTTTTTCCCTCACTGTAGGTAGCAGTGGACACACTGCTGATTGTAAGTCATGTCAACTAAGTATATTGAATTAAATTAAATTGACTTGAATTTAATTGAATTGAGAGAGGGAGGACGTGGGCCGTGGATGTACACTCAACTAAAGGATTATTAGGAACACCTGTTCAATTTCTCATTAATGCAATTATCTAACCAACCAATCACATGGCAGTTGCTTCAATGCATTTAGGGGTGTGGTCCTGGTCAAGACAATCTCCTGAACTCCAAACTGAATGTCTGAATGGGAAAGAAAGGTGATTTAAGCAATTTTGAGCGTGGCATGGTTGTTGGTGCCAGACAATCTGCTCAGTTACTGGGATTTTCACGCACCACCATTTCTAGGGTTTACAAAGAATGGTGTGAAAAGGGAAAAACATCCAGTATGCGGCAGTCCTGTGGGCGAAAATGCCTTGTTGATGCTAGAGGTCAGAGGAGAATGGGCCGACTGATTCAAGCTGATAGAAGAGCAACTTTGACTGAAATAACCACTCGTTACAACCGAGGTATGCAGCAAAGCATTTGTGAAGCCACAACACATACAACCTTGAGGCGGATGGGCTACAACAGCAGAAGACCCCACCGGTTACCACTCATCTCCACTACAAATAGGAAAAAGAGGCTACAATTTGCACAAGCTCACCAAAATTGGACAGTTGAAGACTGGAAAAATGTTGCCTGGTCTGATGAGTCTCGATTTCTGTTGAGACATTCAGATGGTAGAGTCAGAATTTGGCGTAAACAGAATGAGAACATGGATCCATCATGCCTTGTTACCACTGTGCAGGCTGGTGGTGGTGGTGTAATGGTGTGGGGGATGTTTTCTTGGCACACTTTAGGCCCCTTAGTGCCAATTGGGCATCGTTTAAATGCCATGGCCTACCTGAGCATTGTTTCTGACCATGTCCATCCCTTTATGACCACCATGTACCCATCCTCTGATGGTTACTTCCAGCAGGATAATGCACCATGTCACAAAGGTCGAATCATTTCAAATTGGTTTCTTGAACATGACAATGAGTTCACTGTACTAAACTGGCCCCCACAGTCACCAGATCTCAACCCAATAGAGCATCTTTGGGATGTGGTGGAACGGGAGCTTCGTGCCCTGGATGTGCATCCCACAAATCTCCATCAACTGCAAGATGCTATCCTATCAATATGGGCCAACATTTCTAAAGAATGCTTTCAGCTCCTTGTTGAATCAATGCCACGTAGAATTAAGGCAGTTCTGAAGGGGAAAGGGGGTCAAACACAGTATTAGTTTGGTGTTCCTAATAATCCTTTAGGTGAGTGTACAATCTGCATCCCCTTTCACTTAGGTTGAAACATGCAGCACAGACCTGCCAGCCAGCCAGCCTGACAGACTGACAGACTGACTGACTGAGCATGGAAATACTGGTCACTGTGATGTCATAGTTGATCTGCCAATCAGCTGAGAGACAGAGAGGAAGGGAGGGACAGAGCATGTAGGTGCTCTGTGATGTCATCCCTTACTCAACAACAATGGGTGAATGACAATGTGGAGAGAGAGAAGAAAATATAGAATAATCTGTTCTTTTTTTAATTATTATGTAGGTAGGCAGGTAGGTAGTAAGGCAGCCGTGGCCACACTGCTGATTGTAACTCATCCCAATAACCTCTCTTGAATACATCTGAATTAAACTGAATTGAATTGAATTGAGGGAGGGAGGAGGGGTGGAGGGGGATTCTCTCTGCACCAATGAAAAATGCACCACAGACCTGCCTGCCACCCAGTCAGCCTGACAGACTGATTGACTGACTGACCGAGCATATGAATGCTGGTAACTGTGATGTCAGAGCATGTGTGATGTCATTACTGACTCGGCAACAATGGGTGAATGAGACAGTGGAAAGAGACAGAAATATAGAAATATTGTATTCATTTTCAGATTTGTCTTCTTTATTTATTATGTATATAGGTAAAATTGACCTGAATTTAATTGAATTGAGGGAGGGAGGAGCTGGGCCATGGTGTGCAATCTGCACCCCCTTTCATTCTTAGGTTGAAAAATGTAGCGCAGACCATGCTCCTTAATTGATAGGAAGTTTTAAAAAGCTAACAAGTTGTGCTCATTTCTTCTGTTGTCTTAAAATCCTTGCATATCTGGCATTCTGCCATCAAGATATTTAAAACATTGGTTTTATATGGTGTTTTCAGTCTACCATCTTTTGAAGGACTCAATTTCAAATTAAACACATCAGAAAGTCGGTAAGGTACTTAAAGAGTTTGTAAGACAATCGGATGTTTTTTGTAACTTTACTTCCTTATTACTCTTCCTACAGATTGGGAAAATAGGATTTACTGACGCTGTCTTAAAGTTTTTTGTAACTTTATAAGGGAGTAAAGTTACAAAAAACTTTAAGACAGCGTCAGTAAATCCTATTTTCCCAATGTACATCTTGGAGGAACAGACGCTAGTCCATAGACATGTTTTAATCAATTGTACGTAAACAACAGGCACACAGACATATACAGAATAGCAAAGTGCACACGACACTGGGCTGGACTCAGTCAGTAGTCAGTGATGTGTGGCGAGCACAGTGAGAGGCCTCGGCCAAAGCCTCCAGCGCGCCCGTGTGCTGTCACTGGATACAGTCGGTAGAGCCCTGCATTTCAGCCCGAGCCCGACGGGCCCCGACTTATTGATGCCCCTCGGGCCGGGGGACTTCGGGTCAATTTTCACGTCATAGTTCACACGCGGCTGGGCATCGGGCCTGTTTTAGGCTCCTCCTCCTTTTTATATTTTAGACATTAATTAATTAAAAGAAACTATGAGAAGTTGATGATGGTAAAACAAAGGCAGAAAGACGTTTTATAACCTATCACACTGACACGCATGACACAGTCTGCTCACGCACACACACGCACACATGTTTCCCACGGGCAACAACAGAGCTACTGCGCCTGTGCAGACCGGCTCGCATGGTGTTAGTGTCCCCGCCAGCGGCAGCAGCAGCAGCTGGAAGAGTTAGAGAAGAAACAGGACTGAAACCTCCACTGTGGATGCTGTGCTTGTTCTCCACGATGCTCTGTAAGAGACTGTTCTTCTGGCTGTAGCCATGTTAAGACAAGGAGGCTGTCTTGTTTTTTGTTTGATTGGACTTTATTGTCATTAGTCTAACTGTTGGAAACTATTGGAAATAAGAATGGCCATGTTCTGTGGTGACACCTTGATTTTTGAGGTAAGGTAAGATAACCTGCGTGTTTTGTTTTATTTGTTTAGATTTAAACTAACATTAGTGTTTTATATCTATGGAATTTATTGTAGGCAAGTCAAGTGTTGATTTGAGAGTCTAAATTGATCAAACGTGATCAACTCACTGCCGCTTGGTCATCACTTTAAAAAACAAAAACTTTAATTTAACAAACAAAAAATGCCCCAAACATTTTTCTAAATTAACTTAATAAGCAAACGAAAATGAATAACTACTTTGCCATTAAAAACAAAACTATTTTAATGGCTGCAACAGTAGTATAGGCTGTGTAATGGGAAAAAAAAAATACATGGCAGAGATTGTGATAAGCTGTCGGACAAGGGACGGGCTGGGGCCTGAGCGTCTCGGGCCAGGGCTGGGCTAGGGCCTAGATTTGAGGCCCGTGCAGGCTTTAACAGCCGGGGCTCTTTACAGTGCAGCCACACTAAATATCTAGCTATAGTCTGTATATGTCTGTGTGCCTGTTGTTTACGTACAATTGATTAAAACATGTCTATGGACAAGCATCGTGGCGTCTGCGTCTGTTCCTCGAAAATAGGATTTACTGTCTTAAACTTACATATCACACACACACCCATCATATATAATATACTGTACGTGTATCTAACGAAGCCAATCTCTTGTAATGACTGCCAGCACACAGGGTTTCCCAGGTCTCTGAGCTCCTGAAAACTATACGGACTGCACAGCCGTTCAGCAGGTCCACATTGAAATGATGGTGTGACTCTACAGTGCTGACCGTATTACCTGTAAAGCCACTTCTCGCCTTTCTTTACACAGGGGATGTTGTTGTGTGTTGAAAATAAAACATACACAACTCTGGACTTATCACTATTTTTTATATCGTATATATTTTTCAATATTATAATCATTCATGTATTTTATTCAAGCTGCCGCAGATTGGCAGCAGGGCGTAACAAACAGAAAGTATTCACAATATACAGCACTGCGCCAGAGGGACTTACAGACTCATCAGAGTGCGCCACTGCGGAGGCACGAAGAGACTCTTACAGCAGTCCAACTCCACTCCCACCCGAGACTGAGACCTCCCCCACCACACACTAAAACAGGTGCTCCACGGAGCTGTCCGCTGTGCCCTCACCGCTGTGCACCCATTTCCGACGACTCCAAAACATCAGCATATCAGGACAGAATGCAGTTCAGTGCTGAGCGCTAAGCGCATTGCCCTGGCGCTGTCCACTGGGCGCTGTCCACTGGGCGCTGTCTGCAGTGCACTGGTCGGCGACACAACGGCCCTGAGCAGCGGCGGTGGCGAGGCCAAGCAACCGTTTCTGACGTGGAACTAACCAACAGCGAGCCGACGGAGAGAGGCTCCTGAGAAGGCTGGGACTGGAAACCAAGGCTATGTATGCATTGTGGAACTACTGAACAAAGTGTGAACACAGCTGTAAGAACGGCTCTTATTAAAGCAACGACAATCCCCGTCTCGGTGCCCTTGATCGGAATTGGGATATTGAGTGCTTTCCCCTGTGCCGGAGAGACTGGGCATTGCGGCGACAGGGGTTGCTGCAGTAGCTATATCTAAGGGAGAGAGAGACACATATTAGTACATTTCCCTTTTGTATTTTTGCACAGAGACTTCCCTTATTTTGTATTGTTGCACAGGGACATGTTTACATTGCTTGCTTGCACGTGCCTTTATAATCTCCTTTTTCTAGGATTAACAAACTCTTGTTTTTACAGGGAGAATTAGGAAATACTGTTTTAATGAATAAGTATTTTACATTACAGAATAAAAACATTCAAAATTTTAATACTTATGATTAAAACTTTTTTTTAAACAATTCTAAAATCACTTAAAACTTTTTAAAATCTTAATGTGATTTAAATTCAACCAAAAAATACAAAAACTCAAAGTACTTGTGAACTTGTGATAAAAGGGCAATACTGCCAAATGAAACACAATTAAACAAAATGGTCAAATGCATTGAAATTAAATGAAAATGCACCAGATAAATAAAAAAAACAAGTAAAACAATAAATTAAAAACAAAACCAAAACAATCTGATGCATTTAAAATTAAAATCCAAACGGTCAATGCATCTGACAAAAGAACAGAACAAAAACAACCAAAGAACCAAAACAAAACAAGTTCATTTAAAATCAAATCATTCTTTAAAAGCAATTAAAATTCATTTTTAAATTCATTTTTAAAAACAATCAGTCATTAATAAAAGGTTAAAAGATCTCGGACTCGGGCTCCAGCAGGGGGAGATGGCCGTCCCCGGAGGTGGGTCCCATCAGATCTTGAAGGTGCCAGTTCTTGAAGGCTTCGTCCTTGCCCTCTGATGGACCTCCAGATTGACATAGTCCCTAACTAGGACTATGCCCCTCCGCGTGATGACAAGTGGGTCCAGCTCCTGCTTGTTAAACAGACAGATGTTCGGTCCCTCCCACAGGGCCTTTTTCACTGCGCAGACGACACGCCACCAGCACCTCAAGGCAGGAGATGTCAATCCTTTAGCTGGTCCGTAGAGGATCGCCCGCACAGGAACGGCAAACCTGTGGAGGAACGGAGAAAACAGGAGCCAGACCCTGCAGGCGGAGGGGGCAATCCCTAAAGATATGAGCCTCTGTCTCCCTTCCCAGGCAACCCTTGTAGGGGCAGGTGTCAAAAAGGGCCAGGCCCCTTCTGTGCATGAACACTCGTATGGGGAGACACCAATCACAGCCATCCAGGAGACATCTTTCTGCATGTTTGTGAGGCAAACGTGCGTAGCGTTAGCCCAGATAAACCGGCAGGTTTCGGGAGGGAAATCTTCTATCCGGCTGGTCTCCTGGGTAGATCTCATCTGACTACAGATGGTCTTGTAATCCCAGGAGGCCAGCACGACTTTATGGAGGCCTACTTCAAGCACAAAGGCTCGGAGCACCCTGTAGAACGACGGGGGATCCCACGAGTGCGGCCTGGTGTTATCCATGGCGCAGAGGCCGAATGGTCTCAGGCTGCTGGCAAAATAAAGGCGATTCATAAAACTCATTTTCTTGCCAGCAGCCTGGATGTTCTTGACCACACGCCAGCCCCTGTGCCTTTATAAGCTGCACAACGTCCGGGACCCCCCTGCCTCCATCCAGGGTACTCTTCACCATCTGTACTATTTTCAGCCTCTCCATTTTGCTCCCCCAGACAAACCGAAATATAATTCTGGTCACTAATTTTGCGATAACCTTGTCTGGGGGGAAGATCATGCCAACATAGAGAAGTATCGGGAAGAGGATGGCCTTTACGACCAGCACCTTACCAGCCATCATCAAGGTCCTTGTGCTCCAGCCGTGGATCTTCCTTTGGACCTTAGATAAGGCTTCCTCCCAGCTCTGGGTGCCCGTGTTGGTCCCGTCGATTGTGATCCCCCGAACCTTGATGGACGGCTTCACAGGGAACACGGTCGGCGGGCCCCGGCTGACAGGCCATGCCTTGGAGAGGTAGACCTCGCTCTTGGCCTTATTGACAGCGGCCCCCGTCGCCCTGCAGAAGCCGTCCAGCAGTTCCTCAACCCTGGCCACGGACGGCGTGTCTGTGTAGACCACGGCCACGTCGTCCATATAGGCCAGGGCTTTCAGTTGCTCTCCGCCGGAACCCGGGGGATGGAAACCTGTCACCCGGATGTCCCGGCGGATCGCCTGCATGAATGGCTCCAAACAAAGGACGTACAGCAGGGCCGACAGGTTCAGTCAGGTGGCGGTTCATGAGGACCCTGCTGCTTAGACCGCTGTAAATGATCTTAACCCACTTCCTCAGGCCAAGAGCGAGACCCATCCTTTCCATAACAAGCTGCAGGTATCAATGGCCCACTCTATTGAAGGCTTTCTCCTGGTCCAGACTGATAAGGACCAGGGGAAGCCTTCTCTCGTTCGAGTTGGCCACGGCATCCCTGAGCAGCATGGCGTTGTCGGCCGCTGATCTCCCCCGGGCACCTCAGACCTGGTCGGGACCCACGACTTGAGGGAGTGGCCGCTGCAGCCAGAGAGTCAGTGCTTTGGCCAGTATCTTGTAGTCGGTGCACAGGAGGCAGACCGGCCCCCAGTTCTTCAGATCTCTCGGATCTCCCTTCTTATGAAGGAGAGAGAGAATACTCTTCCTCATAGAAGGGGCCAGTCTACCCTCTCTGTACACCGACCCCAAGACCTGTGCCAGATCTTCCCCTAAGCACCTCCCAAAAGATCTTATAGAATTCAGCAGGGATCCCATCGGGACCCGGTGTCCTTCCAGAGTTAAGACTCTTTATCACCTGGGAGAGTTCAGTGGTGGTGATCTCTGGATCCTCCTCCACCTCCTCGTCCCCCTCGTTACGGGACTCCAACAGGGACAGAAAGTGATGGATCCGATTTTGATCCATCACCTTCTGTTCATACAACTCCCTGTAGAAGTCCCGCACCACTGTCTCAACAGCTTCTCTGCCCTCCACCTCCTGTGGAGTAGTGGTTAGGGCTCTGGACTGGGTTCAAATCCCAGGTGGGGATTTGCTGTTGTACCCTTGAGCAAGGTACTTCACTTAGATTGCTCCAGTAAAATGCCCAGCTGTACAAATTGGTTCAAATGTAAGTCACCCTGGATAAGAGCATCTGTTAAATGACAAATAATGTAATGTAATGATGTGGACCCTGGAAAGGACCTTGATCTTCTCTTGCTCCTCCCGATAGTGGGCAGAGAGACTCAGTTTGACGCGGGCTACATCCTCAGCCAGGTCGAAGCCTATGAGCTGTAGAAGGCTTAGGCGCTGGAGGTGGGCGTTTAGACGGGAATATCTCGCCCGCCTCTCGCGAGCTTTCTGTTTCCCTAGCTGAATGAAGTAGCCCTTGGTTCTTCTCTTCACCATCTCCCACCACTCTATGGGAGAATCAAAAAGGTCCTTCAGGGTCCTCCACTCCTCGAGGCTCGTGTGCTCGGGATGAGCACCTCTGTCGTCAGGAGCCTGTGGTCTGAAAAGAAGACCGCCTCTGAAGACATGGCGGTCCTCTCCAGTGGCTTTCTGAGGAGGACGAGATCTATCCTGGAGAAGGAGGAGCCAGAAGAACTCACCCAGGTGAACAAGGGGACCAGGTCCCGACCTGCATCTCAGAGTTCAAAGTCCTCCACGAACGCAGCGAGATCCCTGCTGGATCTATGATTGCGGGGCTTACTCCGGTCTACATCCCTCAGAGCACAGTTGAAATCACCTGAAATGATAATGGAATGGCCACAGAATGATGAGAGGTGAGTAACATTAATTTATTTTAATCCTTAGTTTGTATTCTGTGTGACTTACTTTTACAATTGTAAGAAAAGTAATTGATTATCGTGTAAAATAATGCATAATACAATAATTTTTATATTTAGTTATATACAACATATTATGCATTAAACATCTGTGGGATAATCCACTTTTTAAATTAACATCTGTTAAACGTCTAAGTATGGATATTTTAAATATGTAAATAACATGAATGAATAAATAAATAAATAAATAAATAATAGTAATAGTAAACACTAAATATGTTATACATTCAATGTTGGCAAGTATAACAGCCCCACATACACACTCGCTGGCGCTGCTGGGCTGCACTGCTCAGATGAGGCTCAATGCGCTTCAGCGTCTCTGCAGTCCCGTATGGAGGAGACACATCTAGTGCACAGCAGGCCTATGGACAGGTTGACACAAAAGGTGTCAGAACTATTTACACATTTTTTGTGTAGAATTTCAACACATTACTTCTAAGAGTGTATTAGTGCGGAAGAGTCATGGAGCCAAGTGAAACAAAACCCCTCCTAAATTCGACTCGAAATTTAAACTTGTAATCTCTCAAGTTGGGGTTTAACATGAGGCATTCTTGTTTCGTTTTTTCTTGAGCATGGCCCAGGGCTCTTCCGTACATTAAATACAATGTATAGACGATTTTTTTAAGGGTTCTAGTGTTATGTTGGCGATTCGATTTTTCAAGAAGGACAGGTTATAGTTGTAGTATAGTAATAGTTATATACCCACTATAAAAAAAATAATATTAAAGTAGGGAATGTGCCGGTAATATAATACTTTGGCGATTCTGAAGCCTCGCTAAGACGTTCAGTGACGCGGTGGTCTATACAATGTGTTTTTGTTTTGTGTCTCAGGATGATTTTAATTTATATACTGAGGTTTAAATAATACTTCATCGTTTAATCAAAGATAGAAACGGATACATTATCATGTTACTTCACTTTCGACCTGTGCATATGCCTGCTGTGCACTAGAGACGTCGAGTGTCCGTCCCCTCCACACGGGACCGCAGAGCCGCTGAAGCGCATTGAGCCTCATCTGACTCACTGTCCTCTGAGCAGTGCAGCCCAGCAGCGCCACTGAGCACAAGATACACTGCACTGAGTGTGTATGTGGGGCTGTTATACTTGCCAACATTGAATGTATAACATATTTAGTGTTTATTTATGTATTCATTCATGTTATTTACACAATTGAAATATACAGATTTAGACGTTTAACAGACGTTAACTTAATTTAAAAAAGTGGTTTATTCCACAGATGTTTATTGCATAATATGCTACAAAAAATTGTATTAACCATTATTTGACATAACTCATTTTCAGAAAAGCATCTTTATCGTAAATATTGACAATTCTTTACAATTTCATTTTGTATATGCTGTACTGTCTTGCATGAATTGTTTATGAATGTAACTTGTTGTCTACTGAATAAATTACTTAAGACAAAGACATCTGCTTCATGTTACAAATATTATAATTAATATGAAGGTTTATCTGTTGTCATTAAATTACTACATAGTTTCCTTCGTAAAATCAATATTTTGTTTAGCTTTAATAAGGCATCGTGCCGAGTAAATCTAAAATATTTGTCACGGTTGCCTGGGGGGCTCGGGAACAGGGGACCCAGGTGCAGTGCTGGATTGCCGGATGGTCGGATAGGCGTGGGTCGGTTACCGGCAAACAGGGCAAACAAGGGCTGGGTGAAAACGTGGTCGTGGTCACGGGCGATGCTCGGAGTCGCAGGCAGAGCTGAAGAAACTTCGCCCCGACTGAGGGCAGTGAGGGGATTATGAAGGGAAACAGAAACCAGGTAGGGAGGTGCAGGTCAAATGGGAACAGACAGTGGAAGCAAGAGTGCACATGGTTGACCGGAATGTTAATAGACTGATTGAGGAGAGCAGGGAGAAGGCAGGGAAATGGCGGCCCCTAGTGGGGATCGAGGGGGAGCACTAGGGGACCATGACAATATTACAGTGTTCATGAAATAACACATTTGTGCTAATATTCCTACACAAAACCAACACATCTTCCGAGTAAAACTAACCCATAACGGTGTTAATTAAATAACACATTTGTGCGACGATGACAAAGGAGGAAACAATTCCCACCGTCACGTGACCACGCCCCCCCTATTTTATTCCAGTGAGGGGGGGGTCTCACGATTCCCCTCTCTCCCCGCACAGGCTTTAGCAAGACCCCAATGTACACACCACAGAGTCAATATTTGGAAATTCAACACTAGTTTATTACAATGGTTGCCAGGGGGGGCACGAAGTCCGCCGGCCTAGAGGCCCCATTACCTAAAATTAGAAACACTAAAACCGCCTTTAAGAACAGGCGATCGCGCTAGCAAATCGATTTAAAAAGGGAAAGGTTTAAAAGAAAGGCAAAAAATAAAATACTAAAACTAATCCTAAAAGTAAAGCCTGTCTTTCCACCCCCCGCAAAATCCAAGTCCCAGAATTAAGGTGCGAATCTGCTGCAAGGAGACTTCGTCACCAATGTCCATTCAAGTTCTTAGCAGGTGGATTCCCAAAGAGGCTTGGCAGTACGGTGCCCCCCTCCTACTGTGTCAGCCCCTGGGCCAGGCTTTGCAGTGCCACCAATCCTAGGCAGGGAGAGAAAAACAAGGAAAGGACATTCAGAGGAAACGCGTCATTGAGGCAGAGCAAGTGCGACCACACATACTACAGTGGTTATTTTCCCCAGTCACGTCCCTCCGCTATCCTTTTCCCCAGCGTGTCCCTCCACAGGTGCACTGTTTTCCATCTCAGGCCCAGCTGACCACCAGGGGAACACACACCATCTCTACCAGCCCTGTCAGGCAAGTAGGAAAAATAGGAAAATTCAGTCCAGGATCTCTTCTCAAATTAAACTTTCCTTTTCTCCTCAGGACACCACATGTTATACAGAGGCAGCCAGGAGCCAGGAAGGGAACACAGCAATCATCAGCCAAAACTCATTCAAAACCAAGGAGAGGTTTCCCATAAGACATCAGAGTACTTATCCTGCCATGAACAATTCCCCTGTTCCTATCTGCAGCTTTATCTATTCCTCAAAGCTATCTTCTAGGCTTGTTCCCCATTATCGCGCACACACCCCCGCCTGACTCCCCCACAGTGCTGTCCTCCTTCCTTCTCAGTCCCAGGTCCCCCACTTCCTGCTCTCTGCACTCTTTTTAGAGCAGGTGCTCTTCAGTAGGGGTCAGGAGATGAATGAAAACAGTTGTGCTAATTAAAGGAGTGGGGGACACCGCCCAATCAGACGGGTGTGTCCTTGATTGGTGTCTGCAGTTGGTGAGAATGTTGCCTTTAAGTGAAAACAATTAAGTGAAAAAAGCAAAGCAAATCAAGTGAAAATTAACAAGCAATATAACAAATACAAAAGTAATAACAAGTGAAATAAAACCCCACAAACTCCGTAATAAAATAAACATAATAAATAACACCAATTAATAGGCAACACCAATCACCCCTCCCAGCACCTCTTGTAACATTTGTGCTAATATTCCTACACACAGTTTGTGTTAAGTTTAGTCCTTAACCACACTCAGTGATGTGTTAAAAAACAACACATCATGTGTTGTTTTTAACACATTTGTTGTAAGAGTGTAGTGAACTTCAAGCTATATATTTTATTAGTATTTTTTCTATGTCTTTCCATCTTATTATTGATTAGGTTAGGGTTTTAGGATTTTAGTTGCCAGATATATCAAAGGCATCTGAGCTAGTTTTAGTATTATAATGATTTCTACTATGGTATAATGCTGT
This sequence comes from Amia ocellicauda, assembly GCF_036373705.1. Lineage (NCBI taxonomy): Eukaryota > Metazoa > Chordata > Actinopteri > Amiiformes > Amiidae > Amia > Amia ocellicauda. The sequence continues at coordinate 28,705,682 of NC_089863.1, read as the reverse complement.
GTGCAATTACCTGTAGTAGGGTGTGTGTGTGTTGTTCTGAACATACTTCGTGCCTGTGTCAGCTGTGCATAGTGTAACAATAAACGTGTGCTTCCTCTACTCATCCGTGTGGTGGTGCCTTGGGCTCCGTCGGGCCTGCTCGGGGAGAGACATCTAATTGGGTGTGACGAGCGCTTCCCTCTGAAAAAACGCAGTGGCGCAGTCTGGTGTGGCGTGTTCGCCCCTTGCACCCATCGGCGGTGCCACACTAATGCCTCTTTTCCACTGGTGCCAGGCTGGACACGTTCCAGAGCTTTGTGTAAAACTTTGCTATTGTAGGAAGCCCATCCCTGTCGTGGAAGCAGCCAGAGCCATTCTTGGGTAATGTTGGATCTGGTTTTAAAAACAAGTAATGAATCAACACGACAGAGCCTGACGTGGAAAGGACTTTTGAGCCTATTTTATTAAACAGTTAAAAAAAGTTAAGTTAAAAAGTTAAACAGGAATGAGAAGATATTTCTCAGCGTTGACAGATTTTATTTCTAAAATTATCAACAATACAGTTTAATGCAACACACATTTATATTTAAGCAAGACTAAATGATATTACACATTCTAGAGTTATGAATCACAGATTAACATTTCTAATTGATTTCTCAAATGTCATGAATGATAAACTCCAAACTGTTAAACTTATCTGAACTTCGTCGCAGAGAGGCATCTCTGGCTTCGGGCTCAGATAACAGCACACGGCACGAGGTCCGTGTGGTTGGGAACAAAGGCAGTCCGGTTCGGCTTTGTCCAAGAACTTCCACTCAGTCGATGCACCTGGAAGTTGGGGGTTTGGAAATGCCGGTTGGCCCGGGTTCGTAGCTCTATGTCGGGTGTCGTCCATTTCAACGAGTTTTTATTACCTACAGGCCCCCTTCCCCAGACATCTCACAGCAGGGATTCCAAACTATTTGGCCTATTCTCAGTGCCATCTTCCCAGACTGTCACTTTGATGTAAACCAGTTCACAGCTGATGAGTTAAGGAAATCTGATAACTTTGGGGGGGAGAGGTCTTCTTTAGATCAGTGCTTCAGCTCAGAGCTAAAATGCTCTTACCAGAATACACCCCCACACTTAACGTTACATACCCCCTTTCTTGAATGGGACTGAGGTCGACAAGGACGTTATCCCCTTCAAGACAAAATAAGACGTTAAGCATTTATCTCAATGTAACAGAATTCAACAGCGGACTTCACTATTCATGACTTCGAGAAACCAAAGAAAACAAACTAATAGTTCATTATCTAAGCAGAATGTATTCCAATCAAATTGACAATCCTATACTAATACATATACAGGTTACATATTATATATCGCTAAGAACGCTGTCTAATTTAAAATTGTGTCCCCGGAAGGCGTCTACAATTTCAATTTCAGTTTCATATCGCTCAGAGTCTAAATGGTACAGAGCTAAATCATCGATGTGAGCGATCCCCCCTTTAGGGACATGCACAAAAATGGTCTCGTTGGGAAGTTGTACTTTGGTGGCTGTATCATATCTGTCATTCAATTCCACCTGCTTTGGTGATTGCACTTGAGCCCACAACTTGTTCCGTTTACAATTGATAAGTGGATCTAACCAGTTCAATAGATCCTGACCAGTGATCAACTTCTCTGTTTCAAATTTGGAAATATAAACTGGATGAACCAACTTAATCTTCCCAAAGGTGAACTCTAACAATGCCTTTCGAGTGAGCTGTGCCTTAGTCTCTGTGTAACTTGTAACGTTCACACTACAAGCTTCCACTTTCAGTCGTTGGTCTGAGGTTTCCATAATTTGTTTCAGGTTGCCAAATGTGGTGGCGAACATTAAACAAATTTCAGCCCCAGTGTCCAACAAGGCTTCACACTCCCACACATTCTCAATGGTCACTTCTATGTAAACTTGCTTGGCTCTGCCTCTCTGTGTCAGATCACCCAGTAACATCACCAAAGGTTCAGCTTGCCTGCAGGCAACTTCCCCCACTGGGAGGTCCCAGTGGGCTGATGTGTCACAGAAACCCCCCTGCCGTTCCTCCCATCCAATCAAAAACACGGAGGCGGGGACAGGGGGTGGTTCCAGAGCTAGTCATGCCTCAGGTGGCAGGTCCGGCCCTTTACCCTGGCTACTAACTTCCAGTTTGGGAAGAGGGGGCAACGAGAGCAGAGCTAAGCGTAGCAGCAGCTCAGAAATGGCAGCATTGCTCAGAGACTGAGTTAACCCAACTGGGCTAGGAGCAGATTTCTTTCCTTTATACTTTTTCTTGTACCTTGTTTTACTCTTACTCCACTTAGGATTTTCTTTCCTTTTTCTACTGTAAGCCTGGGTGTCTTGGGTTCCATCCTTGGGAGGTTCTTTCCTTCTTTGAATCTCTGTCCCATCTAATTCGAGTGGAGAAATAGGGCTTTCAGAGCGCCTTGCCAGTACTTGGGTGCTTGAATCTTTAAGATCAGAAGCGCTATTGTACTTGCTTTCCCAAGCTTTCTGTGCCATTTTACGAATTTCAGCTATGTTCATATACGTTGCGTCTGCATGTAATATAATCATTTCCTTAATCGTTGGGAACAAATTAGCAACAAACAAACCTTTAAAGCTCACCTCTTCCTCGGCCCCGGGTCGATCTTGACCCGCAAAATAGGTTTTCCTAAGCTTTTCATAGTAATCGCGGGGAGACTCATGCTTACCCTGTTTGATCTGGTGTGCGGAAGTCACTGCTGCCACCGGATCAATGACCTTGGAATAGTCCCTAATAAATGCTCTGCACAAGAGTTGAAAACTATCGCAGACCATGGACCCTTGACTCTACATCCAAGAATGGACTTGGCGAGAGGTAGGTTTGCGGATTAGGAGAACCTTTTCCTTCTCCATAGCCTCAGCATAGAAACGCAAAGCATATTTAATGTCCTTAATATACGCTTCTACATTTCCTTCCATGTCTGCTGGGTTAAAGGTTTCATAATCTTTAGCCAGTTCTCTCAACTGGCGCATGTTAACCTTTCGGTCAGGACTCTCGGGAGAGGAAGTTCGTCTGTGCAACGAGCTTCTTACCCTGGGTGTAGAAAGACTACAGAGAGGGGTACGATCAGGACGAGACAACCCGGGGCCTAAATGTGGAGACAGTGTGCGACTCCGTGCATTGGGCGGTTCCAGCTGTTCCTTTTTGCTGTCAGGTGTTGGCTTTGCAGCCCACCGAGAGGCAGCTTGCAGGGCCCCTATTTGTTGCTTGAGACGCTCATTTTCAACTTCAGTTGATTTGAGTTCTCCCCTAAGCACCTGATTTACTCTCCTCATTTCTTCACTGTCCCTTTTTAAATGTATGACCTCGCCTTCGAGTATCTCCATTTTTACAGTGCCCAAATCTTTCTCCCTGACTGTTTTGCAAAGACGCATTTCCAAAACATCCCGGTCCTTCAAAACTATCCTTTCATTTTCAACCGCTTTACATCTGTCATTTTGCAGACCTTTTACTTGGATCAGAGTTGTTTCCAATTCGTCTTGACATTATCTTAAATCATTTCCTAATTGCTCTCTCTGTTCAATTAAGTCCTCTTTTTCAGCATTCAACACAATGACTTGTTTTCCACAAGTATCTAGCTTTCCTTCAAATTCTAAAACCATTCCATGCAGTTTGGCTCTTTCTTCTTTAGCTTTCACATACTTTTCTCCTAGCTTTTTCAGTTTTTCAAACTTGCTTCTGCTCCAGTTCACTAACCTTGAGCTCGCAAGTGCTAAGCTAGCCATAACTTTCACCACCTCTATCGACTCTTTTTCGAGTTGCGTCGTAGTGTCGTTTACCAACTGAGTTCGACGTGACTCTACTTCAAAGTCCAAACTGCTTAGGCATCCAAGGAATTCAGGAATCTCCGTTCCTAATATCTTTACAATCAATGCTTCACATGGGGACATGTGGGTAATCATTGTTTTGGCTATTCAGTAACAACCCAACAGAACAGTACTAGATTAATCACCTAATGACTCTAATGCCAACGCTTAGAATATCAACAATTTACCACAAGTAACTAAAACAGACTTAACCTTTTGTGACTTTGGAAACCAAACAGTCTACCACGTGTGCAGTTCTAGAGCGCCCTCTAGAGCACAAACTGTGTATCGCGCCTATAAATGTTTCAAAACTTTGGAATCTGGATTTCTGGACAAAGCTATCCAATAGCTATTACAGAAATTAGTTATTTTCAGTCTAAGATTCCTCACACGGGGCACCAATTATGTAGCGTAAGGTACACTTATAAATTTCAATTAAAGAAGTGAATCATAGTATCACATAAACACATTGACTACAATACCACTTAGTAAGACAAAGGTGAGTCTCTCATTAGTATTGTTAGTCGGACATCAAATAACTACTCAGGTTAGTATTTATGTCAGGTAACTTCTCGTTATATATATATATCAGTCTCATTTACGTTTAGGTGCCGAGAAAGATCCTATCATTACTTGTTACCACAATTTCCCTTAACTGATTATTATTCAATGATTAAGGATAGGCAGGGCCACCAATAATCTAATGTCTATTAATGTGTGTCAATTTCAGACTAAACAGTTAAACAGGAATGAGAAGATATTTCTCGGCGTTGACAGATTTTATTTCTAAAATTATCAACAATACAGTTTAATACAACACACATTTATATTTAAGCAAGACTAAATGATATTACACATTCTAGAGTTATGAATCACAGATTAACATTTCTAATTGATTTCTCAAATGTCATGAATCATGAACTCCAAACTGTTAAACTTATCTGAACTTCGTCGCAGAGAGGCCTCTCTGGCTTCGGGCTCAGATAACAGCACACGGCACGAGGTCCGTGTGTTTTGGAACAAAGGCAGTCCGGTTCGGCTTCGTCCAAGAACTTCCACTCAGTCGATGTACCTGGAAGTTGGGGTTTCGCGAATGTAGAGTCTTTTCCAAACAGATTTTCCACTGGTTTGAAGGCTCCAAGCTTGTGCACAAAATCTTCTTTGTAAGCAGGGTTCCACCGTAGTTACTTGAAGACAAAATCTTTGAGGAAAGCAGGGCCCTGTTCAGTTCCAAGGGTCAAGTTTCTTAAGACTATTTAAATGATTGAACACTTTCGTATGCAGTCGACTTAGTCAATTGTCCAGCTGTAAAACTCCACTGATCAGGTGGGCACAGGCAGGCATGCGCAGTTTGTAAAGTTCTTTATTTAATAAAGTCCTTTAAAAGAATTCTTCGTATGGCTCAATCTCCTTCTCCCAGTTTAACTCTTCTGTTGCCGGCAAAGACTTGGTTGGTTTCTGGTTCCGGTTTGGGCAACAGAGCTACAGGTTGAGCTGTGGCAGCGAGTTACTGGTTCAGGTGAGAGAGAGAGAGAGAGAGAGAGAGAGAGAGAGAGAGAGAGAGAGAGAGAGAGAGAGAGATGCCGTGCGCTACCCTTTATACGCCTGTCAGATCAATAGGTGATTGGTTCTTGAGTTTGTGAGATTGGATTTCGGTTTCAGCCCCCAGTGTCCTATTGGAGGGGGGCTTCATTTATGACTGATGTCCATCCATGCCATCTTTTGGAAATGCCGGTTGGCCCGGGTTCGTAGCTCTATGTCGGGATTTCGGCTCTCGTCCATTTCAAAGAGTTTTTATTTCCTACAGGCCCCCTTCCCCAGACATCTCACAGCAGGGATTCCAAACTATTTGGCCTATTCTCGGTGCCATCCTCCCAAGACTGTCACTTTGATGTAAACCAGTTCACAGCTGATGAGTTAAGGAAATCTGATAACTTTGGGGGGGAGAGGTCTTCTTTAGATCAGTGCTTCAGCTCAGAGCTAAAATGCTCTTACCAGAATACACCCCCACACTTAACGTTACAATGTGTTTTTAACACATTTGTTCTAAGAGTGTAGTGAACTTCTAACTATATATTTTATTAGTATTTTTTCTTTATTATTTCTTTCCTTCTTATTATTGATTAGGTTAGGGTTTTAGGATTTTAGTTGCCCAGATATATTAAAGGCATCTGAGCTAGTTTTAGTATTAGAATGAATTCCACTATGGTATAATGCTGTGTTCAATGAACTGTAGTAGGGTGTGTGTGTGTTGTTCTGAACATACTTCGTGCCTGTGTCAGCTGTGCATAGTGTAACAATAAACGTGTGCTTCCTCTACTCATCCGTGTGGTGGTGCCTTGGGCTCCATCGGGCCTGCTTGGGGAGAGACATCTAATTGGGTGTGATGATCACTTCCCTCTGAAAAAACGAAGTGGCGCAGTCTGGTGTGGCGTGTTCGCCCCTTGCACCCATCGGCGGTGCCACACTAATGCCTCTTTTCCACTGGTGCCAGGCTGGACACGTTCCAGAGCTTTGTGTAAAACTTTGCTATTGTAGGAAGCCCATCCCTGTCTTGGAAGCAGCCAGAGCCATTCTTGGGTAATGTTGGATCTCGTTTTAAAAACAAGGAATGAATCAACACGACAGAGCCTGATGTGGAAAGGACTTTTGTGCCTCTTTGATTATTTCAGCTTAACAACAAAAACAGAACTCTGGACGATCTCATTATTTTTGATTTGGTATATTTTACTGTTCACTTATTTCACTTATAGTGATGGTGTGTCAAACAGAAACCATTTGCAATAAAACACAGCGCGACAGTGTGAGTTACGGACCCAGCACAGTCCGCCACCGCGGAGGCGGGAAGAGAGAGCTACAGCAGTCCAACCCACCCCCACCATAGACTCCTCCCCACCCCTACCCCCACCAGAGACTGTCTGAGCCTCTAGGGTTTGTTTCTCTCTGCGGCTCGTCTGGTGTCTCTCTGCCCCGATTCTCACACGATACTCTACTGCTCCGCTCCTGCAGTAGTTTAACTCTACACCCAACCCGAGACTGACACTTCCCAGTTGCCGCTGTCTGCTGTATGCTGGGCGCTGGAGGCGTCGCTGAGCGCTGAGTGTTGTGCGCTATGCCACTGCGCCATGCCCGCTAGGTGCTGTCCACTGGGCGCTGTCCACTGGGTGCTGTCCACTGGGCGCAGCATATTGGAAACTGTCCGCTGGGTGCTGTCCAACGGGTGCTGTCCACTGGGCGCTGCACACTGGGTGCTGCACACTGGGCTGTGTCCGCTAGGTGCTGTCCACTGGGCACTGTCCGCTGGGCACTGGGTGTTGGGCGCTGTCCGATGGGCGCTGCACACTGGGCACTGGCCGCCATGTGCTGCACACTGGGCTGTTGGGAGACTCTTTTGAGTACAAGGATACGGTTTAGAAAAAAATCCTATACGATTTCTTTGTAACCCGTGAAGGCCTATAGAATGTCCTATAGTACCACTATAGGATCCTCTAGGACCTACCCGTAAGCTTTGGTTGGAGACAGATAATAAAAACACTTTTCTGTTAATAAGTATTAGGAAGAGCGTGTATAGACAACATTTTATTCAGACAACCATTACGTTACCATAAGAAACCTTTTCCATGTGCAACTCTAACAATACATATTTGCTATGTATTATTGTGATTATCATCATCAAGATATGTGCTACTGGTAGATATGTCTCTTAAACGGCACAACTTGGCTCCCTCGTTACTCTTCCTACAGATGTGTAAGTGCACACGACTCAGTCAGTAGTCAGTGATGTGTGGAGAGCACAGTGAGAGGCCTCGGTCAAAGCCTCCAGCGCGCCCGTGTGCTGTCACTGGATACAGCCGGGGCTCTTTATAGTGCGGCCACACTACATATGTAGCTATAGTCTGTATATGTCTGTGTGCCTGTTGTGCACATACAATTGATTAAAACATGTCTATGGACAAGCATCGTGGTGTCTGAGTCTGTTCCTCGAAGATGTACACTGGGAATATAGGACTTAAGTTCCGTTCTGCTCCTAGCCAAGTGGTGGAGCTGATGAATGGCATTCTTTTAACTTGTGTAATAAACCTTTGTATCACTTTGCTAAACCTGTGTGGGTTACCTCTGTGGTTTATTTTCGAGTTTGGGATTGTTATTCATTTTGGGTCCTAATGCCCAGCAAGCACTAGATGGCATAGATCGGCAGACTACATTTTTGTTACTTGAAGTGATATCAGCCATTCATTTGGATTATATACAGTGGGGGAAAAAAGTTTTTGATCCCCTGCTGATTTTGTACGTTTGCCCACTGACAAAGAAATGATAATTTAATGGTAGGTGTATTTTAACAGTGAGAGACAGAATAACAACAAAAAAATTCAGAAAAAGTTATAAATTGATTTGCATGTTAATGAGGGAAATAAGTATTTGACCCCTTCGACTTAGTACTTGGTGGAAAAACCCTTGTTGGCAATCACAGAGAGGTCAGACGTTTCTTGTAGTTGGCCACCAGGTTTGCACACATCTCAGGAGGGATTTTGTCCCACTCCTCTTTGCAGATCCTCTCCAAGTCATTAAAGTTTCAAGGCTGACGTTTGGCAACTCGAACCTTCAGCTCCCTCCACAGATTTTCTATGGGATTAAGGTCTGGAGACTGGCTAGGCCACTCCAGGACCTTAATGTGTTTCTTCTTGAGCCACTCCTTTGTTGCCTTGGCTGTGTGTTTTGGGTCATTGTCATGCTGGAATACCCATCCACGACCCATTTTCAATGCCCTGGCTGAGGGAAGGAGGTTCTCACCCAAGATTTTACGGTACATGGCCCCGTCCATCGTCCCTTTGATGCGGTGCAGTTGTCCTGTCCCCTTAGCAGAAAAACACCCCCAAAGCATAAGGTTTCCACCTCTGTGTTTGACGGTGGGGATGGTGTTCTTGGGGTCATAGGCAGCATTCCTCCTCCTCCAAACACGGCGAGTTGAGTTGATGCCAAAGAGCTCGATTTTGGTCTCATCTGACCACAACACTTTCACCCCGTTCTCCTCTGAATCATTCAGATGTTCATTGGCAAACTTCAGACAGGCCTGTACATGTGCTTTCTTGAGCAGGGGGACCTTGCGGGTGCTGCAGGATTTCAGTCCTTCACGGCATAGTGTGTTACCAATTGTTTTCTTGGTGACTATGGTCCCAGCTGCCTTGAGATCATTAACAAGATCCTCCCGTGTAGTTCTGGGCTGATTCCTCACCGTTCTCATGATCATTGAAACTCCACGAGGTGAGATCTTGCATGGAGCCCCAGACCGAGGGAGACTGACAGTTATTTTGTGTTTCTTCCATTTGCGAATAATCGCACCAACTGTTGTCACCTTCTCGCCAAGCTGCTTGGCGATGGTCTTGTAGCCCATTCCAGCCTTGTGTAGGTCTACAATCTTGTCCCTGACATCCTTGGACAGCTCTTTGGTCTTGGCCATGGTGGAGAGTTTGGAATCTGATTGATTGATTGATTGCTTCTGTGGACAGGTGTCTTTTATACAGGTAACGAGCTGAGATTAGGAGCACTCCCTTTAAGAGAGCTCGTTACCTGTATAAAAGACACCTGGGAGCCAGAAATCTTGCTGATTGATAGGGGATCAAATGCTTATTTCACTCATTAACATGCAAATCAATGTATAACTTTTTTGAAATGTGTTTTTCTGGATTTTTTTGTTGTTATTCTGTCTCTCACTGTTAAAATACACCTACCATTAAAATTATAGACTGATCATTTATTTGTCAGTAGGCAAACGTACAAAATCAGCAGGGGATCAAATACTTCTTTCCCTCACTGTAGTCCAGTGGGGCACACTGTCCCGTGTCACAGTTATAAACGCATTGAATTCACGTTGTACTTGATCTGTATATTTTATTTCATGATTACAATCTTACAGCCACTTTCACAAGGTTTCCAAACTTCTATAGGCCTATTACTCTCTGCTGTTTTTTTATTTAAAATAATCCTAACCTGTCAATGGCTTTTTGCACTGTCACACATTTTAGTCCCCCCTTCAAGCAGAAGTAAATTACATAACATTTTTTGTGTTTGTTTTTTGTTCCTGGGTAGTAAGTAGTATTTTCTAATTGCTTATGCCTCGTTCAAATAAAGTCAGTAAAAAACAACATATGAATCCAAATTAACAAGTATTTATACTAAACTAATACAAAAATGACTACAAAAGATTTAGAAGTGAGTAGTTTTTCGAGATTTATGACTATACTGTAAATATACTGTAATTGTAAATCTCGAAAAACTATTCACAACTCACAACCACATATATTCACTAACAGATGACATATAGGCCTACACCTAAATGCAACATATATAGAAAGAGAAAACAGAAATCTAATTTAATTGGCAAACATACCCTTTTTAAAAGGTTTAATAAATAAAATAAAATAAAATAATTACTTCTTATCCTACAACCAGTAGGCTCCTTGTCTATTCATACCTGTGAACCACTCACAGACTTTAATTGACAGAGGGATTTGGTCCATGTGAAATGGAAAGCAATAGCCAGCGCACATTGAAATTAGGTACTTTGAATTGTAAACAAACAAACGTACTAATAAAGTAATTAAATAAATAAAAAGATTACATAGTTACATGCTGAAATAAACATGTTAATAAATACACAAATAAATACATGTATGTTGAAATAAACAAATTAATAAACAAACCAACATACAGTTTGGTCCTTAAATATTTGGACAGTGACACAATTGTCATAATTTTGGCTCTGTATGCCACCACAATGGATTTGAAAGGAATGATGTGTTTCAATATGAGTTTGAAGTGTAGACTTTCACCTTTAATTTGAGAATAGTTACCTCCAAATTGGGTGAACGGTGTAGGAATTACACCCATTTTTATATATGGTACCCCCAGTTTTAGGGGCAAACTAACATAATCATGAATTAAATTGTGAGTTTCAATACTTGGTTGCAAATCCTTTGCAGTCAATGGCTGGCTGAAGTCTGGAACCCATAGACATCACCAGGTGCTGGGTTTCTTCCCTGGTGATGCTCTGCCAGGCCTGCACTACAGCTGTCTTTAGTTCCTGCTTGTTCTTGGAGCGTTTTGCCTTCAGTTTTGCCTTCAGCAAAGTGACATGCATGCTCAATTGGATTCAGGTCAGGAGATTGACTTGCCCATTGCAGAACAGTACACTTCTTCACCTTAAAAAAGTATTTGGTTGCTTACGCAGTATGCTTCGTGTCTGTACTGTGAAGCGCTGTCCATGTTTTGAAGCATTTGTCTGAATCGGAGCAGATAATATAGACCTAAACACTTCAGAATTCATCCTGCTGCTTTTGTCAGCAGTCACATCATCAATAAATACAAAGGATCCAGTTCCCTTGGCAGTCATACATGCCCATGCCATAACAAGCTTCACAGATGAGGTGGTATGCTTCAGATCATGAGCAGTTCCTTCCCTTCTCCATACTCTTCTCTTCCCATCATTCTGGTACAAGTTGATCTTTGTCTCATCTGTCCATAGGATGTTTTTCCAGAACTGTACAGGGTTCTTTAGATGTTTTTTGGCAAACTCTAATCTGGTCTTCCTGTTTCCTTTTTACATCTTGTGGTAAACCTGCTGTATTTACTCTGGTGAAGTCTTCTCTTGATTGTTGACTTTTACACAGATACACCTACCTCCTGGAGGGTGTTCTTGATCTGGCCAACTGTCGTGAAGGGGTTTTTCTTCACCAGGGAAAGAAATCTTCTGTCATCCACCACAGTTGTTTTCTGTGGTCTTCCGGGCCTTTTGGTGTTCCTGAGCTCACCAGTGCATTTTTTTATTTTTAAGAATGTACCAAATAGTTGATTTGGCCACACCTAATGTTTTTGCTATCTCTCTGATTGGTTTGTTTTGATTTCTAAGGCAAAGCTGAAGGCAAAACACCCCAAGAACAAGTAGGAACTACAGACAGCTGCAGTACAGGCCTGGCAGAGCATCACCAGGGAAGACACCCAGCATCTGGTGATGTCTATGGGTTCCAGACTTCAGGCAGTCATTGACTGCAAAGGATTTGCAACCAAGTATTGAAACTCACAATATATTTCATGATTATGTTTTGAGCCCCTAAAATTGGGGGGACCACATATACAAATGGGTGTAAATCCTACACCGTTCACCCAATATGGATATAACTACTCTCAAATTAAAGGTGAAAGTCTACACTTCAAACTTATCTTGAAACACATAATTCCTTTCAAATCCATTGTGGTGGTGTACAGAGCCAAATTTATGACAATTGTGTCACCGTCCAAATATTTATGTACCTAACTGTATGTCCTCATAATATTTATTGATGTGTATCAACATTGATTAATTTACCCATGCATGTTCAACAACGACGATGCTTATGTTTGCTTTGTGTGTGTGTGTGTGTGTGTGTGTGTGAAACATAAATATCCTCCATATAACATGACAGGATATTGAAGTTGCTTTACCAATCCAGCACTTGCATTGACCGCTACTTATTTAGGAATTCATTTATTGGAGTTTTTTTGCCACCTTGAAAAATCCTGAGTGTTCGATGTTTAATTGGAATTGCTAACCACTGCATTGAGAGATGGGGCCAAAGACCAATGCAATAATAAATGATCGAGTATTTGAAAGCAAGTTTAACTGAAGCTAGATAAATAAATCCCGAAAACTACGTTCATTACAATGCTGTTAGGAGACGTTTTATCCTCACCCAAGATGGCGTACTGAAATATCATTGTCCCGTACGTTTGAAGACATACAAGAAACAATCTATTGCTATTCAATGTCTATGGCATTCACCTTTGCACCCGCCCGGAGTTCTCGCGGTATTTGCTCTAGGGGCGTGCGGGAGAAGAGCGGGGAAATATCGCGATGCGATGCTGTGTGCAGTAATGGCCGTTCAGGGCTGGACAGCGGGATCGGAGAGCAGCGGCAGCAACGGGACCTGACCGCGGGAGAGCCACCCGAGAGACGACGGCGAGGGAAACGGGACACCGGGAGACCTGGCCTCCCAGCCCCAGCAGCGGAGAGGACAAGAGACGGACACGATTGCGATTTCGCACGGGGAGCGAGAGAGGGAGAAACGGGTAGAGAGAGGGAGAAGCGCCGGGGACTCCCCGCTTCGCCCGGACGAGAAGACAGTCCGCACAGGCTGACCGGGGTCGGGGGTGACAGGTCAGGCAGGTCAGGGTGGCGGGCAGACTGGACCTCGGGGCTGCAGAGAGCGGAGACAGCGGGGTCGTCGTCGCTATGAGCGGGCCTGGACAAGACAGCGAGCCAGAGGCGAAAGTCCTGCACACCAAGCGGCTGTACAGGTGACCGGAGGCCGGGGAGAGGGAGGCTGAGGGGGGGTTCTGTTAAAGCTGGCTCCGGTCCGGTCCGGTCCAGTGCAGGCCCAGTGCAGGCCCAGTGGTAGTTATTTTTGGAAATGAATGGGATTCTGAACTGGACATAGCTCTGCAAGTAAATAGAAACTTAAATGATAATAATTATTATTATTGCACCGCATGACTACAACTGCCTGTACCATAATAATAACACTAAGAATACATTGAGCATCTTTTCTTTGAGTTGAAACCTCCGAAGCCACACAATGATGGTCTTGATTGAACATGAATATTGATTATGACGACAATAAAAATAGACCAGAGAATGGAGAGAGACCCGGACATACAGCCTAAAATATAACATTTTGTAGACATTGTGCTAATATACAGAGGGAGAAGGAGGCAGACAGGCATAGGGATTTAAGAGCCCAGACTATGTGCTGAGTATTTTGTGCTTGTTACTTACTAAACTGGGGACACTTTGTACAGGAGACCATGCCTAACCCTGGTCCCTCCATCCTGTCTATTGCACTGCAGGCCTTCCTCACACCCAGCATAGTTGTACACCTAACTGCCTGTGCCTGTGCCTGTGCATCAAATCCAGCAGCCAGAGCTGGTTGACAGGGACTGGGAGGCTGTCACTGGGCTTTTGTGGAGGAATGAATGATTGAAGGAGTGAATAACTGAGTGAGCTGTGTGTTTGCTGTTCCCCCTCCAATAGGGCAGTGGTGGAGTCGGTGCACAAGCTGGACGTTATAATTGGCGGCAAGGCGTCCTACAGGGAGGTCTTCAAACCCGAGAATGTCAGCCTGCGCAACAAGTAAGGGCCCTGAGAGAGAGAACAGAACTGAAAAATAAAGTTGTTGCGTGTCTGTGTTCTTCATGGTTAACGGTCTTCTGTACTGTGTGCTGGTATTGTGTGATGCTGTGGTGCTGTAAAGTACTGTATTGTATGATGATGTATTGTATGGTGCTATACTACTTTTACCCTTTGTTTTGCTGTGTTGTGATGTCGTGCTGTGCTGACTGTGCTGTCCTGTGCTGTGGCCGTGTGTGGTGCTCACTATACTGTGCTGTGACCGCAGGCTGCGGGAGCTGTGTGTGAAGCTCATGTTCCTGCACCCAGTGGACTACGGCCGGAAGGCGGAGGAGCTGCTGTGGAGGAAGGTGTACTACGAGGTCATCCAGGTCATCAAGACCAACAAGAAGGTCAGTCCCTCCCAGACTCTCTGTCCCTCCCTCAATCTTGCACACACTCGCTGTCTCTCCCCCACCTTGTGCCTCCAAATCCTAAATCTGTTGGTGCCTCAACCCCCCCACTCCTTCTCTACATATCTCTCTCTGTGCCTCTAAATGTAATCTAAATATCTCCCCCTCTCCAGCACATCCACAGTCGCAGTGCTCTGGAGTGCGCCTACAGGACCCACCTTATCGCTGGGGTCGGCTTCTACCAGCACCTGCTGCTCTACATCCAATCGCACTACCAGCTGGAGCTGCAGGACTGCATTGACTGGACTCACGTCACTGACCCACTCATAGGTGAGGGTGGGGGGGGCATAGAGAGCGAGAAGCCAAGGCATGGTAATTTTAATAGATAGTTGCTCCAGTGTTCTGTTGCCATGGATCTCCTGTCTCCTATTTGTGGGGTTTTGTTTCTATTCTGTGACTTGGAACACTTTGGCAATGAGAGGGAGAGAGAGATCCTCATTTGGAGAGAAAAAAACTGAAGATATAGGATTTTTTTTCTATGCTTTGTTTTCAGCCAGTCTGTATAACAGTTTAACTGAAACGCATACGCCAATTATTATTACCTTCAATGAGATTATTTTCGGAGGGAAGATGCAGTCAAGTCACAGGAGTGCAATAACCATTTATTTGTGACAGAATTAATGTAAAGCTTCTACTGAGTTACAGAAAATATTCTCGTCTCCTCCTCACACAGAGCTGGTGTGATCTCTTGCTCTTCTTCCTCCCATTCTCCCCCTTTCCACTTTGCAAGTTTATAGTGTTCCTCTCAACCAATCATAGTGGAACACCTCTATACCATGAGGTCCATATGTGATGATGCCTAAGGTCTGTTTGGATGAGTTCAGACCACGTATGGATGTGATGCAGTCTGCAGGCTGCATGTTGTATCCTTAAAATATCTTGCATTCACACTGTGTGTGTGTGTGTGTGTGTGTGTGCGTACGAGCGAGTGTGTGCTCTGGGGACGCCACCGCGTTGGTGCCGCCAATGTAATCTCCCTCTCCATTTCTGGCCCGGCAGGTCAGAAGAAGCCCGTGTCGGCCTCGCCCCGGGAGATGGAGTGGGCGCAGATGGCGTGTCATCGCTGCCTGGTGTACCTGGGTGACCTGGGTGAGCGACTGCTCCGTGGCCGCCCTGTGAATTCTCACTCCGTCTTCTGCTCTTTTGCATCCTGCTTCACCCCCCCATCTCCCCCTGCTATTCCCTGATTGTCTTCTGCCCCTCCCTCTCCCTCTTTCCTTCACCCTTCCTCTCTCCTCCACCTCTTCTTTGTTCTTCTCCTTTCTCTCCTCTTCCTCCTCCCTGATCAACTCTGATTTCATTATTATGATGTTGTTATTGTTCTTGTTGCTGTATCTTGGATGTTTGGCATTGCCTTGGGCTGGCAGCGCGGTACCAGAATGAGCTGGCGGGGGTGGAGGCGGAGCAGCTGGCCGAGAGGTTCTATCACCAGGCCCTGTCGGTGACGCCACACGTGGGTGAGTGCACGGACAGACAGGGAATGGGCAGGACTCGCAGACACAACTTTCTGTGTCGCTCTGTGTTGAGAGCAACGAGTGGAGAGACGGTAGTGCCGGGTGGGTGGGGTCAGCTCTAGTCCTCCAGGGACCTCGATCAACTAGTTGGGCTTAATGGCTTCTTTGTCTTGGAGTCCTATTTATGGTATAATTTGGTCACTTGAGAGCCAAGTGCAGATTTGTACTGATGTGATTTCCCTCTTCCTTCTCCCTCAGGAATGCCTTTTAACCAGTTGGGCACGTTAGCCGGGAGCAAGTTTTGCAACGTGGAGGCTACGTACTACTACCTACGCTGGTGAGACAGATAATGGGAGAGTGTTGGGGGTGGGGAGAATGGGAGAGAGAGAGAGGTAGTGTCAGTGTAGAGTTCTTGAGCAGTTGGGTAGCTAGGCCCTGTGGAACGTTATAAACAGTGGAACTTATGAGAAGTTGGCGGAGATTCATGTGCAACTTTCTTTCTCCCTCTCGCCACCTCTTTTACCCCTCTGTGTGTGTCTGCCCGCTCCATTCGTCTCCCTCTACGTCTGTCCTCCCGCTCTGTGTGTCTCCCTGCCTGCGCTGCAGTATCCAGTCGGAGCTGCCTTTCGAGGGGGCATACGGGAACCTCAAGCGGCTGTTTGACAAGGCGGCCAAGATGTACCTGCAGGTGAAGAAGCAGGAGCTGCGGAAATTGTCCCCCACTCGACAGAGGTATGCTGCCCTCCCACAAAACACTGGATTATTTTCTTGTATCCTCCTTATTGTCATTTGTCTATTTATTGGTTTATGTGATGTTGATCAGACTTATTCTTTTTATTTTCCTTTCTCTTTCTGTCCCGCTCACTCTTTCCCCAGGTCTAAAGACATCAAGCGGTTACTAGTGAGCTTCATTTACTTGCAGAGTCTCCTGCAGCCCAAGAACAAGTAAGAATCCTGCATATTTCATCACACACACACACACACACACACACACACACACACAATTAGCTCAGTACTAAATGCAAAAACGTTTACAAAAGTTTACAAAAACGAGAGGAGGCCATTCGACCCATCGTGCTGAACAAATCTGTTCTGACTCTCTGGGAATGTTATGTTGCGAGTGCAAAAAAAAAAAAAAAAATGTGGTTCATAATTGTGGTTCATATTTGTCTGTGTGTGCGTCTCTCCTGTCTCTGTGTCCTCCAGCTTATTGGAGTCTGAGCTGACCTCCCTGTGTCAGCTGGTGCTGGAGGACTTCAACCTGGTGCTGTTCTATCAGCCGGCTGTCCCCCAGTGCAGCCCCCTTGCCGGAGAGGAGGAGGAAGATCACGACACCCGCTGCTCCTCCCTCTCCGACCCGCTGGTCTTCAGGATGGGGGTGACCTGCCTCATGGTGGTGCACAGCCTGAAGAGGGCAGGTCAGTACGGGAAGGAGAGGGGGGAGGAGAGCGAGAGAATAGGTGGGATGGAAGGAGAGGGAGAGGGGGCTGGGGAAGGAGGGATGCAGAGAGAACATGGTGGTCTGTATAGCTTGTGCGTGTGGATGTACTTGTCTGTATGTGTGCTCTCTCCACCTTATGTTTGATGCAGCACGGTCTCACTGTGTACTGCCCTCACCCTCTTTCTTGCCCTTACTCTTGCTCTTTCTCCTGCCCTTGCTCTCTCAGGTTCGAAGCAGTACAGCGCGGCCATGGCCTTCACCCTGGCTCTGTTCTCCCACCTGGTCAACCACGTCAACATCCGCCTGCAGGCCGAGCTGGAGGAGGGCGAGGGCCAGGTGCCCCCGCTGCACACCGAAGGCACAGGTAGACTGGAGGGGAGGGAGGGAGACTGACAATACAGGTGCAGGGCAGGGAGATAGAGAGAGAGAGAGGGGTGGTATATACTGACAACAGAGGTACAGGTGAGGGAAGGAGAGAGAGAGAGAGAGAGGGGTGGTATATACTGACAACAGAGGTACAGGTGAGGGAAGGAGAGAGAGAGAGAGAGGGGTGGTATATACTGACAACAGAGGTACAGGTGAGGGAAGGAGGGAGGGAGAGAGGGGTGGTATATACTGACAACAGAGGTACAGGTGAGGGAAGGAGGGAGGGAGAGAGGGTTGGTATATACTGGCAACAGAGGTATGAGAGAGGGAGCAATGATCTCTGAATCCCTTCTCAACTGATTTCCCCTTCTGTGTCCCCGCTCTGCACAGATGACCAGGAAGTGAAAGAGCCAGCCGTGGGGCTGACCCTGGAGGAGGGGACATTACCCAATGGCACAGCAGGAGAGGAGGAGGAGGGGGAGGAGGGGGAAGGGGAGAGAGAGAGTGGAGGAGGAGGAGGCGGTGACGACGGCAAGGTGGGCGGGAAACGACGAGAGAGGATGGGAGGCCGGCGTAAGAACGCATTGAAGACCACGACAGAAGAGGAGGAGGAGGAAGAGGAGGAGGAAAAGAAACAGAAGAAGCAGAAGAAATTCTCACGGCTGTCCATGCTGCGGCGCCGCCGCTTCGCCCGCAAACAGGACGAGAGCGACCTGAGCGAGGGCTTCGAGAGTGAGGAGGAGGAGGAGGAGGAAGGGGAGGAAGAGGAGGAAGAAGAAGAAGAAGAAGAGGAGGAGAATGAGAGGGAGAGGGCCGCAGATGGCTCGGGCCCCCAGCCCAGCATCTCCCAGCCAGGGAGAGGAGTAAGGCCCCGCCCAGTGGAGGAGGAGAGTGCAGGCAGAGGAGGGGGAGGAGGAGGAGGGGGCGGAGGTGGTGGCGGCAGTGGCGGCGTGTGGGAGAGTGGGTCGGAGGAGGAAGAAGGGGGCACTGCTTTCGACGTGGAGTCGGACTCAGACATGAACAGCCAGGAGTCTCGCTCAGATCTTGAGGACATAGAGGATGCTGGGAGTCCGCGGGCTGGGGGAGGAGACTTGGAGGGGGAAGGAGAAGGAGAGAAGCCGCCGCAGCAGCAGCAGCAGCGTTGCACCCCTCCCAGCTCAGGGGAGAACGGCACCCCCCCCCCTGCCGCCTCCAATGGCCCCTCCCTGGCCAGTGATCCCAGTATCACCAGTAATCTCCAGGCCATGTCCTCCCAGTTGTTCCAGACCAAGCGCTGTTTCCGGCTTGCTCCCACCTTCAGTAACGTGCTGCTGCGCCCCCCCGCCCCCCCCGTGCTCCCCCTGCCCCCCCCAGAAGAACAGACGCCTGCCACACCCCCCCACACCGGGCCCGGCACTCCCAATGGCACCAGCGTGGACAACGGTGAGGAAGGTGCCCGCAGATACGTCCACAGATTACACACAACACATAGCCAAACGCACAAAGCACACATTCCATAGTGTTCTAGGTGTCGGTTAGGTATGGGTGTTGGCACCAGAAATATTGGTTTTGCCGGGGTGGCAGGGGTCTGTGTCCTGTGTCCCAAATCATCACACTGGCTTTTTCCATTGTGTGCGTGTGCAGGCTCAGTGAGGGGTGAGCAACCCTTATACCCAGGAATGTGGAGAAATAGCTGTGTAGGTTTTCGTGTTCTGAATAGGGTCCCAGAAAATTCAAAGTATTTTTCAATGAAATCCATGAACGGTCGCATAGGAAAAACAAAGCATTTCACCGAAGTCACAATAAAATATAATAAAAATCATTCGAAAAAGTTTCTTCATATTCTTTATTGGTGTAAAATAGGGCTGGGTATCTGCACTGATCTCCCGATTCGATTCTGTTATGATTCGATTTCAATTTAATTTGGAAATAGTGATAATTACAATAACATTATTGCTTATGAGAGACATTCTGTCAGCATTAATGCTATGAACTGCATAGGGAACCCTCTAACTTGTATAACATGTTAAACATTGATGACCAGGCCCAAAACATTACATTGAATTGCTTTTTATCAAAGTAACTAAAATAAATGGCTTTTATTTTTACAAAAACTAATCAATTAAAATACCTCATTATAAACTACCATTAAATAATGGCAAATTAACCAAGGCTCTGAGTTGTGCGTCTTTCAAAATAGTGTAAGTCGTTCAAAAAAGTGCACTTTATCTACACACGCACTTTAAATTTTAGCTATTTAATGTATTATCACTCATTATAGTGTGAATAAAATTGGTTAAGTAAGCATAACTCGTGTGTTGTTGGCGGTGCTTTAGCCGCTGCGGAGCCTGTGCGCTTGGGCTTTAAAGTTTATTTTTATTTTATTTATCTTTCTTTATGCATGTTTGGCCAGGCAGCAACGTTTTTTTCATTCACTGAGAAAATGCAAACATTTCTAAGATCAATCTTGGGGTTTTAAGAATTGATATCGGATCATCCAAACCAGAATCGCAATTAATCGGAAAATCTATATTTTTACCCAGCCCTTATCTCAAACATTAACCCCCCAATACCAAAGACCTGCTCAGAAACTAAACACATTAACACCCCTGAAGTCGCAATTTAAACTTGTTGAAATTAAATATTTTTCAATCTGTTGAATGATCGCTTTCGGAGGAAAAATATAGTAAAAGGCTACGCTATGGGTGCAGTAGTAAAAGATTACATTTTAAACTTGAATTATTATTCCTTAGAACTATTAATCCTCCAATGTTAAATGTAAGAGACACTGTCAGAATTGACATTACATGAAAATAAAGAACTTGATTTCTGCTGTGTGTTTTTTGCATGAAGCTGGGCTGGCATCCAGTGGCAGAGAGGAGACATTTTAAGCATTCAAGTCAATGTGGTTGTAGATTCAAAAATCAAACCGCTTCGTACAGATATACGGGTCAATCAGTTCTGGTTTGTTTGTGTAACTTATTGCTGTACTAACAAAATTCACGACACTGAAACCCAACATCCTCAAGACGGAGGATCTTTTTTGACGCAAAATATTATAACCAAAATAAAAATAGTAAATTCAATAAATACACAACATCCATGAAATGGTAAATTTACACGTGATGTTAAGCACCTGTAAGCACTTTTCATGTAATTCATACAGAGTGCTTTCTTCTTGGGTCACTTATTTATTAATGGACGCCAAACGAGCCCAATGGGTCGAATGGCCTCCTCTCGTTTGTAAACTTTCTTATATTCTTCCTGATCAGAAGGTGGGTCGGACTCGGAAGGCAGCGTGGACAGCAGCCGATCATGTCACAACGAGAAGACCCTCCCGGAGAAGCTGGAGATCCTGACCAATCAGGGCCTGCTGCCTGCTGTCAAGGTCTTCGTCGATTGGCTGCGGACCAACACGGACATCATTGTCATGTGTGCGCAGGTACAGACCGGCAGGGAGGCAGAGAAGGGGTGGGTGGAATGAGGGGCAAGAGAGTGCAACTGTGTTCAAGAGTGTGTGATCATGTAACATTCTTTATAACGTGTTGTCCCTTTCTCCTTCCCATGATCCCACTCTATCTTCCCATTCCTTTCTCCCTCTTTGCCTCCCTCACCCTTTCCCCGGCACTGTCTCACTCTTCTACTCTTTCCTCCTCTCTCTCTGTGTGCAGAGCTCTCAGAGCCTGTGGAACAGACTGTCTGTGCTGCTCAACCTGCTGCCTGATGGGAGTAAGATGCTGGAGGCGGGTAAGAGGCAGGGAGGTGGAGGTGGGTGTGGGGCTGAGAGAGAGGGAAGAAGGAGGGAGAGACCCTGGCTGTTGTCCCAGAGCTTTTGAAAAACGTATGTCCCATCCCTCAGCCGAGACGCCACAATCTGTATTAATTTTTTTTTCTCGTTTTAATCCCTGCCTCCCCAGAGCTGGATGTGAATGCGGAGGT
This sequence comes from Amia ocellicauda, assembly GCF_036373705.1. Classification (NCBI taxonomy): domain Eukaryota; kingdom Metazoa; phylum Chordata; class Actinopteri; order Amiiformes; family Amiidae; genus Amia; species Amia ocellicauda. Next base: position 28,684,060 of record NC_089863.1, on the reverse strand, counting down.
GAAGGAGGTGTTAAGTGAGTGTGAGCAGCCCACCCTGACGCAGCGCCTCCTGCTGCCCGAGGACCTGGCCCTGCAGCACCTGCCCGCCCTGCAGCTCGCTCACCGCCGCCTGGACTTCACCCGCCACCGCCAGCCCCTGTCACCCCTGCAGGAGGTAATCTGGGACTCGTTCTGGTGCTTATCGATTCTGCTGTTTGTGGTGGTGGTGGAGGTAGGACAGTGGAGTGTTCAGTTTGTTTTTCTAACCTCCTGTTTCTCTCCCGTCTTCCTCCCTCCCTCAGTGTGTGGTGCGGCTGTGCTGTATCCGCAGTTTCGGTCACTTCCTGACCAGCCTGCAGGGCAACGTGCTGCACTTTAACCCCGAGGCCGGCATCTTCACCAGCGTCAGCCAGAGCGAAAGGGACGACCTGGGACAGCAGGCCAGGGCTCAGCTCCGCATGGTGAGAACCCGGCCTCGACCGACTGACAGCTACACTGGCTGCCGACAATGACAGGGTGGCCTCTGACCTGAGTGTGTTGTTCCCCCAGGCGGAGGAGGAGGCACGCAGGAACCGGCTGATGAGAGACATGGCCCAGCTCCGACTTCAGGTCGGATTCCCACCTGCTCTCATTCACTCTTACACTCTTTTGTTCTCTCTCTCCGGTACACAAGTGCATGCATGTCGACTAATGTTTTCCTGTAATGATTCGCGCCCCAGTTGGAGGTGTCCCAGCTGGAGGGCAGTCTGCAGCAGCCGCGCACGCAGTCCTCCATGTCGCCGTACCTGGTGCCCGACGCGGCCGCGCTGTGCCATCACCTGCCCCTCCTGCGCCAGCTCGCTGCCAGCGGGCACTTCATCATCATCATCCCTCGCACAGGTCAGAGAACTGGAGGAGAGGAGAAGGGCTAGTAGGGAGGGGGGGAAGGAAAGGTTTTGGGAGAGATGGGAGTTGGGGGTGGAGGAGAAGCAGCAAAGGGGGGGAGAGAGAGAGAGAGAGAGAGAGAGTGAATGAATGAATGAGCGAGAGAGAGGCTGTGATGGAGAGTGGTCACTCAGGCTCTGTGTGCCTCGCAGTGATCGACGGGCTGGACGTGCTGAAGAAGGAGCATGCGGGGGCCAGGGACGGGATCCGCTTCCTGGAGTCTGAATTCCGGAAAGGGAACAGGTAGGAATTCTCCGACACACACTCTCCCTCTCTCTGTGTGTCACTGTCAGTGGGTCTAAATAATGACCTTCGTTTCCCTCCCCAGGTATATCCGCTGCCAGAAGGAGTCGGGGAAGAGCATCGAGAGGGAGAAGCTAAAGAGGGTGGACTACGATGCCTGGTGAGAGAGGGGGTGGTCTTGGGCTGCTGTATGTTCAGAGTGGTGGTGGGGGGGGGGGTTCTCCAACAAGTGGGCAGTGTCTCCTCAGGAACATGTCTCTGTTTTTCTTTTAGATATATATTTCTGTATCTATATCTATATAATCTCTCTCTCTCTCTCTCTCTCTCTCTCTTTCTCTCTCTCTCTCCCCCCACAGGCACCTGTATAAGATCATGGACAGCTGCCGTCAGTTGACCGTGTCTCAGAGTGCAGCGGAGGAGGACACGGCTGGCATGGTCACCATCCTCACTGGACTGCACACTCAGGACCTGTCCACACTGTCCACACACATGCAGGTCAGTGGCCACACTGTGTTCACACACACACACACACACACACACACACACACACACTCCCTATTTCTCACATTCACCCTCTGTCTCTCTCTCTCCGCAGTCTGCGGTTCAGGCGGTGCTGGCAGCGGGCATAGAACTGAAGAACATCCTGGACTTTTACCGGCAGTGGAAGGAGATGGGCTGAAGGGGGTGGGGCGGGTTGGGGGCGGGCAGCACGGCAGTCACCTGATCTGCGATCACACTCACTCCTCCTTCCTCCGTCTCTCTCTCATTCTCTCTCTCTGATCTCTCAATGTCCTCCTCCCCCCATCCCCCTTTCTCTCTCTCTCTCTCTCTCTCTCTCTCTCTCTCTCCTGCGTCTCTGACAAAAAGATGAAGGGGGAATGGCGGGGGGGCGTGCAGAAGGAGACGAGGAAGAACGAACGGCAAAGACGAGCAGGGGAGGAAGACTTGAGCTCACTGGCCGTGGGCGGTCCAGGTTGGAGGAAGAGGAGTGCCAATGGGGGCAAAAACGAGTGTTGGGGTTGGGGGGGGGGAGGGGAGGGGTTAACATGCGTGCTCCCAGTCTAATTCAAAGGCATATGTACTCTGTGTGTGTGTGTGTATATATGTATATGTGTGTATATACACACACATACATGTAACTTCACTCAAAAGCACGCTAGTATGTTTGTACACGGTTGTGGAGAGGAATATGAGTATATATTAAGAGATGAAGCTTGGAGTCTCGCCTCCCTCTCCCGTTGTTGTATTGAATGTGTTTTAGATTTGGTGAGGTGGGGGAGGCAGAGGGTGATCAGAGGGGTTTTTCCGCTCGCATGGCTCAGCCTACGGCACTCGCCGGGAAGAGAGCGGCAAGGTTTTTCTCCTCCCTGTCAGTCTGCTCCAGTCTGGGGTGGGGGGGGGCGAGCCCAGGGTAGAGCACAGAGGGTGAGGGGACGGATGAACCGAATTGACAGCGTGGCAGGGCTACTCAATGGATGTATATTTGCTTGGACTCGTGTGTACCATTATTGTCATGATTATAGCTCTATATATTTTTTTTTTTGGTGGGGTGGGGGGGTTGTTTTGTTTTAAAGAGTGGCTAATCTAATTTGCTGTGTGTGCGTCTGTGTGAGTGTGTGCCCCATGTCAGTATGCACGTGTGCACACATCTGAGTGGGTGTGTGTGTGTCATGTACAGATGTATGCTTTGGAGTGTGTCTGTGTGTGTGTCACTGGTGTGGTTCAGATGTTGCTATTTTTATGATGGTTTTTTTTTTTAATTGTTTTATACTGTGTTCTATGTACACTGTCATACCCGTGTAATGCAATGGGGGGTGCAGGATTGAGCAGAGGTTCCCGTGTTGTCCTTCACCCCTCCCTCTCCCTTGCCAGTTGTCAACCCCCTTTTAAATCCACCTTCCTCATTGTCTGTCCTGCAGCAGTGGGGTGGAGGGGGAGCCCTGGTCTCTGAGGGGATGGGGGCATAGTGTCTTGTAGGATTTTGGTCCACCTCCCCTCTGTGTCTCATAGAACTTTTATTGGCTTGGGGGGTGGCGGTGGCGCTGGGTGGTAGCATAGACCCAACAACCCCTTCTGGCAGACTGGCTGACCCATCCCCTCACCCCCAAGCCAAGGGCCACCCCAGAACTGCGGGCAGGAGAGAGAGCACAGGTGCACCTCTGCTGTCTCCAGGCTGACCACCAGGGGCAGCGTAGTACAGCACAGTGCTGATTGTCCAGCCCTGGTCTGGGACTTAACCCTGTGGTCTTCTGTTCCGTTTTGTTTTTGTATTATTCCAACTGAGCTGCAAACAAACTACCAATTCAAATTCTTGAATTACCCCAGGGGTGATTTGTTTTGGCCATCATGTCATGTGCAGTGCAGTACAGTACAGTGGTTGCCCAGCCCTGGTCCTGGATTAAACCCTGTGACCTTTTTTGGTTTTATGATGTTACAATTAGATTGACACATTTATAACTGAACTAAAAATAATTTAATTGGATATTTATTTATCCCATCTATCATCATTGGCCACTCTTGCTGGGTGCCCGGGGTTTGTCGCAGTGGAACTGGAGATGGAATTGTGTGTATTGTGCTGTACTGTGTTGGATGGGGTTGTTCTAATGTCTTGTACAGTTCAACCTTACACCTTGCTTCTCTCTGTTATCAGTGCCAATGCCTCCACCTGCTGGCTGTGCAGGGGAAGTGGAACAGCACTAGCCAAACACCCCGCCCCCCTACCCCTTCTTAACTGCTTAATTAAATATAATTATTGGGAAAATTCCCCTGTCCTGTCCTGTCTGACTAAGCAAGCTGCTACTTGGAAAGAATGTAAAATAAAATTGAAGAAATTGAACACACCCATGCCTAGGTGCTTGTGCACAGACACACACACACACACATCGGCTGTGATCGCTACCAGAGGATCCGCACCAGCCCAGTGTCAGGTTGCATTGATTAGTTATTATTGAAGATCTCAAGTACTGGGAATGGGCAGGGGGGGTTGTCTAGGAAGAGGTAGTGGAGACACCTGGCTGAAGCCCAACTCCGCAGTAGAACAGCTGGAGGAGTGGACCTGTGCTGGTGGAGTGCGGCTGCTGTACTCTGGTGTCAGGGGGGCTCTGTGTTTCTGGCCTCTTTCTCACTCAAACAGTCAAGAATAATCCATTTACAAGTAAAACGGATCAGAAAATAAAATGCTGCATTCTGAAAAACTGTATGACTTGCCTGCAGTTCAAGCTCTCCAAAACTCCCCTAGGAGTGCCAAATATCCCCCCCCAATAGGAGTAGTGTGGCATAGTTGATAAAGAGAGAAACCTAAGCGTGTACACACACACATTGAGGGATAGGGAGTTTCACATGCAAATCCTCCCAAACAGGTATTTGAATAACTGCAGTCTCGCTCTGCCTAGGATACATTTTATAAGTATTTCAGTATGCAAACCATATATTAAGAATTTAATAAGTGGAATAGATAGGGCGAGGATGGTTTCTACAATCAGTTTTCTACCGATGACAAATGTATAAATTACACGTGTAAATTCAAAAAGTGGTATTAATCCTTAGGACGTGCAGCTCAAAATTGTGAAAGGAAATTCTCAAATGTAAAGGCTGCCCCCCCTTCCTCCTGTGATCTCTTTGTATATTCACACTTTTTATTTGTGAGAAAATGGGAGTTAAATTATATTGGGGTGCAAGAAAATAAATATTCTAAAATCATTCATGTGTGTTATTGACTTTTTCTGAGAATTTTCTGTGTGTCTGTGGGTGTGTGTTTTTGAGTGTGGGTGTCTCTCTGGAAGTTTGTGTATCTGAGTGATTGTGTATGAAAGTGTGTGTCTGTCTCTACAAGTGTGTGTAGGTCTTGTCTCTGAAAGTATGTGAGAGCGTGGGTCTTTCTGAAAGTTTGTGTGTCTGCTTTTCCAGCTTTTACCAAGAGATCACAATCTTACACACGCCAAAGCTCCCATAATGCTCTGCTTATCTGTTCAATGCAAAACAACATTACCAAAATGATGTCCCTTATAGATGTAATTGTGTCTACAGCGGATGACTTGTCTTCTGTCATTAACTTCTCAGAACCTTAAAAATGAACAGAAAAAGCCACGCAGTTGTGAAACATGAATAGTGGCGCCAAGAAAATATAAATTAAAAGCAATGGCTTGTCCCTTTCAGTTTGTATTATTCATATGTAATTTGTTTTAAATTAGTTCTCCAAATGGAAAAATACAATACAACATTAAAGCAGTTATTCCACCTTGAAGACTTCGCCAGGTTGGCTCTACTGGTGCGGTATACTGTAAGCATTGCAATGTTTTAACCAAAGTACACCACACAGTTTACTACATTTTTACGACAATACATTTTGCTGTGTTATTACTACAGTACACCACACTACACTTTACCACATTTTTATCACACTTTGATTTACTGCATTTTTACCACACTACACTTTACTGCATTTTTACCACACAACACCACTGACAACTACCAGCTGAAGGAAGTACAGTTAGGTGCTCAGAGTGGAGTGGAGTAGTGGTCTGGACTTGAGTGGAGGGTCGTGGATTCTTTCCTAGGTGGGAGATGCTTCTTTACCCAGACTGCACCAGTACAAACCTGGCGGTATACTGGGGTAATTGTATGTCAAAATAATGTGATATATTGTAACTGTTTTAAGTGGCTCTGGAGACAAGCGTCTGCTAAGAAATGTAATTATAAAAGCCAAGAAAATCAGTTTGAGCTCATACTGTCCTACAGGCACGGGGGGGCTGGGGGCAGTTATAAAAGAGGCTTCTGTTTGGGTTGCCATGTTTTGCCCTGCTTCCCCATCCCTTGTTAAGCACCAACTCTTGTGCATTGGGGCCAGTGGTGCCTCCCAGCTATTTGATTTAATGCCTATTGCTATTTTTAATTATTTTTCTATTTTTCTGTCCCTCAGCCATCTGATCCCAGAATCCCCTGGCAAAATAGTCTTATTTTAACAGTCTGGGTCCTCTCCCTCTCCATCTCTCTCTCTCTTCTCTCTCCCTCTGTCTCTCTCAATTCAATTCAATTTGCTTAATTGGCATGACAGCAGTATACTGGTATTGCCAATGCATTACAGAAATGATAACAAATAATATTTAAATAATAATAAACAATACAGAGAATACACTTGTGCAGGGCCCTGCATGCATGGCTTTGGGTCTTCTGTTGTACTTATTTGATACAGTTCAGCATGCAGGGTTTCTATTGGGTGTTTATCCCATTTTCTTTTGTGCTGTTGACTGACTGGACCACATACCTCACTCCCATACAGTGCGATGGGGTGGATAATGCTGTCTTTTATTTTTAACCAGATTTTGACAGGTATACTTATTCTGTGTAGTTTCCTTTTTATTGCATAAAAAGCTCTTTTTCTTTTAATGCATTCACTGCCAGGTTAAAGCTCCTTGACGCACTGATGGTCAGGCTCAGGTAGGTATGTGTGTGCTGTTTTCTAGGGTGATGTTTCCTAGAGTGAAGTGGTATCTGTGTCTCTCTTTGTCCTTCTCTTTGCCTATGTTTGTCTCTCTCTTTCTCTCTGCCAGTGTCTGTCTGTCTCTCTCTCTCTCTGTTTATCATTCTTTCTCACTGTCCCCCTTTGTCTCTCTGTCTGTCTCTCTCTCTCTGTCTTTCTCTCTCTATCACTCTCTCTGCTTTTCTCTGTCTCCCTCCCTGTCCCAAATTCAAATTAAACTGTCTGTCTGTCTCTTGCCGCCTCTTGCTTGTATTGCCCTCAGACATTGGCAAGCACTGAAAAAAAATACCAAAGAATAGCTTCGCTGCACTCTGAGCCCCCAATGGCTCAGCTGAAGCAACAGCTGACTTAAATGGGTCAATTCTCACTGAACCCAGGTCTGCGGCCCCCCAGTCCCCACACCCCAGGCTCCCATCTATTTGTCACTGCAGCATCGAGCCAAGCTGAGCGCAGAGCTCCAGGAATTCAGATGCAACAAGATGGGTGCAGACACTGCCAGTGTGTGTGTATGTGAGTGAGTGAATGTGTCTGAGAGTGAGAGAGAGTGAGTGTCTGAGAGTGTGAGTGTGTGAGTGTGAGAGAGTGAGTGTCTGATAGTGTAAGTGTGTGAGTGTGAGATGTGCAGGTGAGAGTGAGTGTGTCTGAGAGTGTGTAAGTGTGTGAGAATGAGTGTGTGTGTTTGAGTGTGTGAGAAAGTATGTGAATGTGAGTGTGTGAGAGAGTGTGTGTTTGAATGAGTGTTTCACAGTCTGTGTGTGTGTGAGAGAGAGACAGACAGTGTCATTCAGCACATTGCACTGTATGGCAGTGAGATATGGGCTCCACTCAGTGAGCAGGACTACACTAAATGGGACAAACACCCAACAGAGACCCTGCATGTAGAGTTCTGCAAAAATATCTTACAGGTGCAGAGAAACACCCCCAATCTTGCATGCAGGGCCGAACTGGGCCTCTACCCACTGCTCATCCCCATCCAGAAGAGAGCACTGAAATTCTGGATGCATCTCCAGACAAGTCGCCCAGAGTCACTGCAACACAAGGCCCTGAGAGCCCAAGAAAGAGCCCCCTTAGTCAGCTGGCCCTGAGGCTCCCAGCCCCTAACCCTACTAACACCACCCAGCCTCAGACCAGCACTGCTCACCAGCCAAACAACTTACTGAACAAACTAAAACCTCCTATCTGCAACACTGGGACACAGAAACTAAATCCTGGATAAACTGGGTTGCTATTGGGCCCTAAAAAGAGAGTCCACCCTGGCAGAGTCTCTTCACTGTCAGGGATACGAAGCAGAGACGGATCCTGACCAAGTACCAGCTCAATGACCACAGCCTGGCCATAGAGACTAGCCGACACAGGCAGAGCTGGCTGCCCAGAGAGGAGCTGCGCTGTGGTCAGTGAGAGACAGGAGAGGTGGACACAGAGAGGAGTGGCGCTGTGGTCACTGAGAGACAGGAGAGGTGGACAGAGAGATGCACTTCCTCCTGCACTGCAATAAATATGCCCAGATAAGGGACACATTCTTCAACAAAATAATAAATGCCCACCCAACCTTTGACAAAATTGAGAAAAAAGAAAAACGGTCAGTCCTCCTGGGGGAGGGACACACCGCCTACCACAGCCTGAGGCGCACAGAGACACACGAGCACCGACTATAGATAAAATGTAAATACTCGTTTGAAATGCACGTCATTGTATTTAAAAAAATTAATCTGTAAATAGTAAACCTATTTTCTTTATTTCTATGTATAAAAGATAATTTCTATTTTATTTTACTGTTACTTTCTGTACTTTAATACATCTTATTGTGATTTAGAATTATATTATTTATTTTCCATATATGTATGTATGTCCAACTGCTTTGACAATACAAATTTGTCATGTCAATAAAGCTCCTTGAAATGAAATAGAATTGAAAATTGAGAGAGTGTATCTGTGTGTGTGTGTGTGTGTGTGTGTGTGTGTGTGTGTGAAAGAGTGTTCGTGAGTGCGTGTGTTTGCACCTTGATTTCTAGGCAATGAATTCTTGTCATTGGCATTGAGAGTAACTGGAGGACAGTGGGAAAGAAAGAAAGAAAGAAAAAGAAAGGGGGAGGGAGGGCAAGTCTGAAAAGTGGGGCACGGCGGAGGAGGGACCAGCAGTCTTGCCAACCTGGGGCACAGAGCTGCCAACCCTTGAGGGAGCCCGGCCGTGAAGAGAGAAAGCGGGAACAACTTTCTGAGGCACAGAGAAGGGGTGAGGAGGAAGGATGGAGAGGGGGACTGGGGCCACAGAGGGAGAGGTGGAGGGAAGTTGTTGGGCGGGGGGGGGGCTAACGGATCATACATTGAGTAGCGGCCGGTATAGATACTAAAATACGAGAGAGAGAGAGAGAGAGAGAGAGAGAGAGAGAGAGAGAGAGAGAGAGAGATGCATCATGTAGCCATGCATTTTCACAATGTTCCCTTTTCCTTTCGTCTTTTATGTTTTTATCTTTAGGGAAAGTATCTTTACTAAACGACTACCGGTCAAACGAAGAGAGAGGGAGAGTCTGCAACATAAGACAACCCGTCCTTGGCTAACAGCCCAATCCCCCCCCCCCCATTCTCTCTCTCTCTCTCTCTCTCTCTCTCTCTCTCTCTCTCTCTCTTCCTTCAAAACCCGTCTCCTGATTCTAAATAAACAACGAGCTCTTTCTTACCCGCAGCCAATCAGAAGTGGTCCTCTGTGTGCGGGGGGTGGGACCTCGCTGTCTAGAACTCACTTTTTCTCCCTCTCTCGCTCCCTTTTTTTCCCCTCGTCTTTTTTTGCCCACGGAGGAATGCGGAGCGACACACAGATGGCCCAGATTGTGTAGCAAACGGCCGCAGTTACGCGTTAGTAGACTACTAGTAGTAACGATAATTACATTTCGCAAAATAAAAAAGAGTGGGGATAGAGATAGCGAGAGAGAGAGAGAGAGAGAGAGAGAGGACTGCCACCGTGACCCGATGAGATGAGCAGACCATTCTACTGAGTAATATAACATCGAAAGGTTAGTTATTTATTTACTGATGTATCTATTTATACTATTCCTTTATATTATTATTGTATTGGTGTCTGAAAAAAAAAAATTCTCGCTATCGGTCAAATGCAACAGTTGTCCAGTTCATCTCTCTCCCTCTCTCTGGTGTGTCTTTCTCTTTTCCTAAGATATGATGAAATGGGTTGGCACTAGAGCGCCCTCCGTCTGCATGGTTCGGTTCTGTTTCGGTTCGGTTCTGTTCGGGTTCTGTCCCGCTCCAGCTTTCATCAGACCCCTGACAGTAACCAGCGTGACTTCCAGCCCCATCCGCCCCGACCACTCCCACCGTTTTCTACAACTGCTCGAACAACAATCTCCTTTGCGGAATGAAGAATGCACTCTTCTTGTTCATATTTTCTTGGTCGCCCCCCAGTATCCCCTCCTCTCTCTTTCTCTCCTTCGGCTTGTATTCCCCCCTTCTTTTGTTGTAGTCTGCGTTCTTTTTCCGAACCTCGGGTAACTCAACTAAGTAGGCGTTGGTCGAAGAAAAGCAGCTGGCATGTTGTTTTTGGTAGGAGTTTGATGCGACCAGTTTCAGTCTGCCCGAGACACTACGTTATTATTATTATTATTATTATTATTATTATTATTATTATTATTATTATTATTGTTGTTGTGGTTGTTATTCGTATAATATATCTGATTAGTGTGGAAAGCCGCAGATAAGTAACTTACACCAACTAGGCTATTTGTTAATTGCAACGTGTGTGCAAGGGAAGTCCATGAGTTGGCAATAGTGATTCTGCCGGATTTCAGCCAGTCTTGCGTTGGCACAGTCTTGAGTACTGGCACAGTGATGGGCACAGGCTTTTGGATCCAGTTTCGGCGCAGGGCGCAGCGGCGGATGCAGTTCAGTAGGTCAGCTGCACTCTGCCGCCCCCAGCGACGGACGAACTAGAGCACCAGCTCTCGCCATACCTGCACAGGGAAATAACATATTCTGTCAATTAAAGAATACTGCATCATTCATTTTTTAAGGAGATTCATTAGAAAGTTTACCGTGTTTTTGCCACAGCACGCTTCACTTTACTGAATTTTTACCACAGCACACTACACTTTACTGAGTTTTTACCACAGGACAGCACACTAACGTTTATTATCGAATGGGACAAACTGTGTGTGTGTATGTGTGTGTGTATGTGAGCATCCAATAGTAATAGAGCACTCCAGCTCCAAGTCTGATTCCCGGTACTTTAGTGTTTCACTAAAAAGCAGCATCGTGTATGGCAGTTATATGAGCTGATGCACTGTTAATCATGACTTGGCCCAACAGGTTCCTCTTATCATACAGGGACGGTGGTGGGAAATGGAAGCCTGGGTGTGTTGTAATGGCGCCAAGGCGGGAGTTGCGTGAGAATGTGGTTTTGGTCATGATATACTATGCCAGACAGTGGCCATGGGAATGCAGCTCACTATGCATACTTATTTTCTTTTTGTCTGATTCTTGTTCCTCTTTCTTCTCCCCTCTTCCTTGTTCTTTGTTCTTGTTCTTGGGGAAACTGACTGATATTTTTGCCCCGTTTCCACTGGCCACATTCCGATGCCCTTAACCTGTCGGTTTGAGTACCGGCATTTCCACCGTGGGTCAGGAGCACCTCCGCCTGTGCCCAAACTAGTTTCAGGAGGCACGGTTTCATCTGTCGGGCCCACGGTGTCCCAAACTGGTCTAGGGGATGAATATGTGTGTTTACCTTGGGAAGACGCTGAAATTAGAGTGCTTATTAATGTACAGTCAGAAAGTGCCACTCAGGATCTATTGCTTTCAGCAGTAAGACATTTTAAAATGTTAGAAAAGATTTTAAAAATCCTGCAGGAGAAAAGACTGCTTAGAACTGCAGTACAGTGCCGTGACCTGTACAAAAAGGTTAGAGATGCTAACAGCAAAGGTGGTAACTTGTTTGAATGCTGTTTGACCTTTGGTGTCTCCCATTCACTTCCTGTGGCAGCTGTACCTAACAAAGTTGCAATGCAAACGCGGGCAGCCACGTTTAGGTGACACGGACTGATTTTTTGACTCACTGACTATCTGACACACTGGCTGACTGACTGGGCTTATCAGAATGGCTAGGTACTGTCTTTGTGAGTATCTTAATTCAACTGCCTTTTCTCACAGCAGCTTCACCTGCAGTGGCTACAGGTCCCAGTCTGTAATTCATCAGTCCTCCCAGCTGCTCCACTCCAGTCTGGCCGGCTGCCATCTGTAGGTTACATAAGCTGCTCTCGCTTGGAATTCTGATTTCGGGGGGAGGGGGGGGTCATGAGATATGGAATAATCCGGTTATTGATCCGCTGACCACCCCAGCCCCCCTGGAAACTGCCCCTCCTCCCAATGATAATCTCTTAATCTGGGGTTTAGCTGTGATTTTCTGGGGTCCTGGACTATAGACCCTCTGGACTGAAAGGGACAAAGTCTAAATGTTGACCTGTGTTCTATGTGCTTTGGAAGGACACACGGACCCTGGCACACTGGGACACGCTGTCACGCACACACGCATGCGCAGCTACACATGCGCTGCTACAAATGCACACCATGGCATTATGGGCCACACACACATACACACACACGCACACTACCACAGCGAGACACTCATATAGAAATGCAATGCAGAACTGTACAGACATGCATACAAAAAAATGTGCACACACACACACACACACACACACACACATATAACACACAATACACACACAGCCCCCTCCCCAGAATAGTGCTCTCATTGTCAGGAGGCAAGGATCAATGCATCTATTCACTGTTAGGGGGGGAGTTAATGGGGGTCATGTGATAGAAGTCAGGAGAGATAGAGAAAAAGAGAGAGTGAGGGAGGAAAGGAGGAAGAGAGAGTTTTTTAGGGGAGGGAGCAAGAAACAAAATTAATTGCAGAGTGGGTGAGAGGTATGTGGGGGAGGCACAGTGGAGTGGAAGAGGGAGGGAAAGGGTTAAATTGAATGAAAGTGAGACAGTGAGAGGGAGAGTGGGAGGTGGGGGGTGTGTGGTCACATGCGTTACCGAAAGGGATGGGAGAGGTGTGGTTCTCACGGGAGCCTCTGATTGGGCAGGAACGGAGCACCAGGACAGTTACTGTTGTGTGTGTGTGTGTGTGTTCAATACTACAGCTGGCAGGATGGAGCCAAGCCCCCCCCCCCCAACCTCCACCATCACCCTATAACTTTCAAAAATATGCCATCCCACAATGCCGTGCTCCTCGCAATCGAGAGCACTCGCACCCTGACCCCGAAGCAAGGCAACCGACCCGTCCATGTGTGGCGGTGCACAGAGCTATAGTCCCATGCTGTTCTGGACACGCAACTCTCTCAGCCCTTTTTGTTGAAGGTGGCTGACTCTTTTGGGGATCATTAACAGAATTAGGTGTTGGGGTGTGCTCCATTGTTTGCATGGTGTTGTGCCATGACGTTCTAGGCTGTGAAAAGGAGTGTGTGTGTGTGGGTGGGCAGAGGGTGGAGCTGTGCGGGGCTGTGTGACAGTCAGGTCTTGGCTCTGATGTTTCATAGACCCCTTACAAGGCATGCTTTGTTTTGTTGGTGTCGGGGTGAAGAGAGAGAGAGAGAGAGAGAGAGAGAGCGAAAGAGGGAGAGAGTTTTGCAGCTGCATGGCCTACACGCTGTGGGGTCTCTCCCAGAAGTGGGTCAGGACTCTGTGTCTTTCTCTGTGACAATATCTGTGTGTGTGTGTATATCTCTCTCTCTGTATCTGTGTATCTGTTTTCGTGTCTCTCCCTCTGCTGCACTGACTCACAGATGCTCTGTCCTGTTGTCTGTTGTGTGTGTCTTGGAATTTTTGTGTGTTGCGCTGCAGTCCCTACCTGTCCTCAGCAGATTCACTGTCTCCTCTTGAATCTCACGGTCTACAAGTGAGGGAAAAAAGTATTTGATCCCCTGCTGATTTTGTACGTTTGCCCACTGACAAAGAAATTATAATTTAATGGTAGGTGTATTTTAACAGTGAGAGATAGAATAACAACAAAAAAATTCAGAAAAAGTTATAAATTGATTTGCATGTTAATGAGGGAAATAAGTATTTGACCCCTTCGACTTAGTACTTGGTGGCAAAACCCTTGTTGGCAATCGCAGAGGTCAGACGTTTCTTGTAGTTGGCCACCAGGTTTGCACACATCTCAGGAGGGATTTTGTCCCACTCCTCTTTGCAGATCCTCTCCAAGTTATTAAGGTTTCGAGGCTGATGTTTGGTAACTCGAACCTTCAGCTCCCTCCACAGATTTTCTATGGGATTAAGGTCTGGAGACTGGCTAGGCCACTCCAGGACCTTAATGTGCTTCTTCTTGAGCCACTCCTTTGTTGCCTTGGCTGTGTGTTTTGGGTCATTGTCATGCTGGAATACCCATCCATGACCCATTTTCAATGCCCTGGCAGAGGGAAGGAGGTTCTCACCCAAGATTTGATGGTACATGGCCCCGTCCATTGTCCCTTTGATGCGGTGCAGTTGTCCTGTCCCCTTAGCAGAAAAACACCCCCAAAGCATAAGGTTTTCACCTCCATGTTTGACAGTGGGGATGGTGTTCTTGGGGTCATGGGCAGCATTCCTCCTCCTCCAAACACGGCGAGTTGAGTTGATGCCAAAGAGCTCAATTTTGGTCTCATCTGACCACAACACTTTCACCCAGTTCTCCTCTGAATCATTCAGATGTTCATTGGCAAACTTCAGACGGGCCTGTACATGTACTTTCTTGAGCAGGGGGACCTTTCGGGCGCTGCAGGATTTCAGTCCTTCACGGCGTAGTGTGTTACAAATTGTTTTCTTGGTGACTATGGTCCCAGCTGCCTTGAGATCATTAACAAGATCCTCCCGTGTAGTTCTGGGCTGATTCCTCACCGTTCTCATGATCATTGAAACTCCACGAGGTGAGATTTTGCATGGAGCCCCAGACCGAGGGAGACTGACAGTTATTTTGTGTTTCTTCCATTTGCGAATAATCGCACCAACTGTTGTCACCTTCTCGCCAAGCTGCTTGGCGATGGTCTTGTAGCCTATTCCAGCCTTGTGTAGGTCTACAATCTTGTCCCTGACATCCTTGGGCAGCTCTTTGGTCTTGGCCATGGTGGAGAGTTTGGAATCTGATTGATTGATTGCTTCTGTGGACAGGTGTCTTTTATACAGGTAACGAGCTGAGATTAGGAGCACTCCCTTTAAGAGAGTGCTCCTAATCTCAGCTCGTTACCTGTATAAAAGACACCTGGGAGCCAGAAATCTTGCTGATTGATAGGGGATCAAATACTTATTTCCCTCATTATCATGCAAATCAATTTTGTTGTTATTCTGTCTCTCATTGTTAAAAAACATCTACCATTAAAATTATAGACTGATCATTTCTTTGTCAGTGGGCAAACGTACAAAATCAGCAGGGGATCAAATACTTTTTTCCCTCACTGTACGTATTTTTTAATGTACTGTTCATGCTGACTGAGAGATGCACTGACTGAGTGACACACTGATTAATAGATACACTGACTGACTGCCTGATACACTGAATGATTGACACACTGATTGACTGACTGACACACAGTGTGAGTGTGTGAATGAATGTATGAGTGTATGTTTGCATTTTGGAGTGTGTGTTTGTGTGTTTTAGTGCGTCTGTGTGATTGAGTGAGTGTGCCCGGGTTTGTGTGAGTGAGTGAGTGTTGTAGTGGGGAGAGTGGGCGGGGGGGTTCCTGTAGTGATTGTTCAGTGCAGACACACTGATTAAAAAGACTTCCTGCTGTGTCAGCACACTCCCATTGTCTCTGTGAAGCCCTGTCTCTGTGGCCTGTGCATGTTTTCTTTCAGGCCGTGCGTGTGTGTCTATATATGCATTTCTGTGTGTGTCTTGAAATTAACAGCTCTCTCTCCCTTCTTCTTTCTCTCTCTCTGCTGCAGTGCTGGCTGTGTGGCAGGGAGGCAGAGAGGTGGCAGGGGGCTACGGGGGAACAGGTGCACAATGGGAGGGAGGGGCTGCCTGCGGACCCTCTCTCTCTGAGGCGGCCGAGGGGGGGGGCACCCACCTGGGCCGGGCCTGCGGGGACGCGCAGGGCTGGCGTCTGCCCACCACAATGCTCACCATCAAACTCCCACAGCTCTTCAGCAACCACCAGGTTCCCAGGGTGAGTCTGCAGACCCGCTGGATACTATAGACCCACTGGACACTACAGACACACTTCTGCTCTACAAACACACATGCCTGACTGTGTGTGTGCCTGGGTGTGTCTGTCTGCAGGTCTTTAGAGAGGATGGAATCATCTCGGGCTACCGTCACCCGCGTAGCTCTGCCCTCGACTGCCTGCTCAGCAGCTTCCAGATGACCAATGAGACGATCAACATCTGGACACATTTCCTGCCCACCTGGTATACTTGGCTTTTCTCTCTCCCCCTCCTATTCTCCTTCTCTTGATCCCCTGCCCTTGTCCCTCCCTCTCCATTCTTCTCTCCCTCTTCACTCTCTCTTCCTGTAGTGTTCTGTCTCACTCTTTCTCGCCCTCTCTCCCAGGTACTTCCTATGGAGGTTCATCCTTCTGTGCTCATCTCTGGACTTTGTGAATGAGAGCTACTCGTGGCCCTTACTGGTCTACATGCTGCTGATCTGCCTGTACCCCTTCACCTCCAGCTGCGCCCACACCTTCAGCTCCATGTCCCCCGAATCGCGACACATCTGCTACTTCCTGGACTACGGTGCTCTCAGCCTCTACAGCCTGGGTGGGCACTGCTGTACCACTGCTGTTAATGTCACTGTAACTGTTGCTACTACTGCTGCTTTTAATGCTGCTGTTCCTGTTAATGTTCCTGCTGCTTTTCCTGCTGCTGTTCCTTCTCATGTTCATATTATTGCTGCTGTTCCTGTTATTGCTGCTGTTCCTGCTCCTGTACCTGTTACTGCTGCTGTTCTTACACATGTTTATATTATACCCCGTTTCCACTGGCCATGTTTAGGTGCACCTCGGCATAGCTGGGCTGTAACTGTGCACCTAAACTTTGCTGACCGTGTTTGCATTCATTTTCGTAAGGTACAGCTACCCTAGGAAGTGACTGTGAGCCACGAAAGGTCAAAACCCATTCTGGGACACTCAGCATTGTGGGATTTAGCATTCAAAAACTGACTGAGGCTGAAATACCTCTGACATTAAAGTGCAATAAACTTTGAACTGAAACGTTTTTGCGATATCTAACAAATAGTCATAGGGTGACCAGATATTCAAAAGTAGAAACCGGGACATATTGAAAAATATCTATAAAACGAATAACATCACTTAAAAATATGATGGGCTGTTTGTTAGAAAATTAAGTGTTAATTTCGATGTATTTGCTCCCATTTAATCCACTCTGGGGATCCATAACTTACTCAAACTGTTTTTCACAAATTCAGTGTTTTAGTTTTTTCCTGGATAAGCTTTACCAATGTTGCTAAATAAATGAATCACACATTTATAACATTGTGCACGGCATCAACTTTTAATTTGTATGGGATTCCTTCAAAAAATACCATCTCCTGACACTGTTGTCAATGCATCAGGTAGTGGTTGTATTAATTGCAAATTTTTCAACATAGTGATATATTTCTGCAGTTGGTAAAGCCTTCATACTAGGATTACCAGTATGCTAGTAGTATAAATATGGTTACCAGTAATGAGGGTTTAACAATAAAATTAAAATATTCAATTCTTCGTGCGACCAATCACATAAAAACATGCCTCTATTCTTAAGAATGCAATAGTTTTAAGTGAGTGTAAGCAGGGGAAAGCTAAAAAGCAGGACATTTCAACTATTTTGAGAGAATTGTCAAGACATTGGGACATTTAATTTAAATCCAGGATGTATGGTTACCCTAGTCTTTCATGTTTGCGTGTATTTAAACCAAAAACTAAGTGAATGTATTTTGTTATGGTATTGCAGTCCTATGCAGTCCCTTCTCCAGCAGAATATTTGTGATCTTTTCAAACACTTTTAAATGTCTTTCTGCTCGAAGCAATTGATCCTGTGTGGCACTTTTCCACCGTACATTAATAACTGCTCGAATTTAATTGTCTTCCCAAGGTAAGCACACATATTCTTGGGAAAAGGTTCTACAGTTCTACAGCGTTGCGTCTGGCTACAGAAGGGATGTAACAGTACATCCACCAGACCAGTTTGGGACTCGGCCGGTACTGTGTATGAGACAGTGCCTCCTGAAACTTGGCCAGAGGAAACGGGGCATTACTGCTGCTATTCCTGTTCCTGCTGTTTTTCTTGCTCCTGTTCCTGTTACTGTTACGGCTGCTATTCCTGTTCCTGTTCCCACTACTGCTACTGTTGCTACTGTTGCTATTGCTACTACTATTATGTCATTATTTAAGTATTATTATTTAGCAGATGTGCAGTTTTCACAGTCAGGAAGTATTTACAAAGCATTGCAAAAGGGAGTCCCATAAGTGCACATCCCAGTACAATGAGCTGACAAGGGCAGACAAAATAAGTCAGTCTCCAATATACGCTAAAGGGAGGGGGCGGCAGAGGAGAAATGACAGTAACACAATACGCAGGCTAACAATCAGTAAATACCAGAAGTAATCGGGAGCAGAGTTAAACAAAGACAAAAGCCCAGGGGACCAGGCTGCTGTATTATAGTGACTGAACAGGTCTGTCTGGTTTGCTAATGTTACCGTTCCCATTGCTGTTGCTGTTGCTGCTACTCCTGTGGCGACAGGATATTGTGAATGCTCCAGGAATATTGAAGGAGTATTACAAATAAAAAGGCTTCCAAGCCAGAAATTCTCTCCTTAATTAAAGACATCTTTGTCCCCGTGTCAGGCTGTGCTATATCGTACGGGGCCTATGTGATGCCTGACTGCTGGGTGGACAGCTGGCTGCACCACCATTTTGTGCCCATCGCTGTGCTCAACACACTGGTCTGTACAGGCCTGTCCTGCTACTCCAGGTACCTGCACACACAGACACACACTCACTGACACTGACACACAGAGACTGACACACACAGATACACACACACTAACACTGATACGGACACACACTAATACTGAACCTCCGTGAAGTTGGCACCCCATGCATTCGTTTGTGCTGGTTTGTGCCACAAAAATCATTGTTTGTGCCGGTATGGTTCCCGATATATTAAAGATTATATTTTATGAGCTGTGACGTCACTCAGCACCCCATCAATGTCCAAATTGCACCAAAATAGTCCCTTTAATTTATGACAGTTTGTGCTGTATTTGTTTCATCAGTGCAGTTATAGTTTTTTAGATATTCATTTTTTAATTATCAGCGATGACGTCACCTAACATCCCATCAAACTCCAAATCGATCCAAAGTGGTGTCACTCCTTTGTGCTACATTTGTGTTGGTTTGCGCAGCAAAAATAATTGTTTGTACCGTCATGGTTCTTGAGATATTACACATTATATTTTAATCACTTAACAGTGGTCTCTGTCCTTTATGCTACGATTGTGCCGATTCGTGCTGTAAAATGCACAGACTATTTGGCCTTATCGGGCTTCAAACGCGTATTCTGCTTCAATATAATTCTGCTTGTACGTGGCAGTGCAATTGCACAACAGGGTCTTTATTCAGCTGAATACAGCAAAGCAGGAGAGTCGGGTTTGGACTGCCGACAACACCAATCAAGCCATGTTTTGCTTTAATAATAATTAAACACGTCATCAATGCATACACTTCTCCGTGTCTCGTTTTCGTAGTTTAGGACTACATTTCTTACAGGCTTCAGCCTAAAACCCTACCACGAAACCATAAACAAACACTGGAAACCAGGACAACGTGAATTAACTTTCAGCTCAGAAATTGTTACCTGTTATCAACAGGTTCACCACTCCATTCTGGGAACAAGGAAGTCGCCTATAACTCCATGCGAACCCTATACAATTGAAAAGGTATTTTGTTTTGCACCAGACATCAGTTATCCAGGGCAACTCCTTACTAGGTCGATGCTATTTACCCATTGTTAGTTATTTCAATCGCATTGCATTACAAATCGTGTTCTTTATTTAATAAAAAGTTGAGCCATGTACCCTAATAAAACAGTGGTCAGCATAGCACGTAGACATTCGATAATGAAAGAAGTTGATTTAGACATTGCAGAATTAGGAAAGATTCGATAGAAATTTATGTTTTTTACTAAAATAAATATAATAGACTTTCTGTTGTTGTTGTTGTTGTTGTTTTTTAGTGTAGCAAACGTCTGCTTTCAGTTTTGTTGTATGTGCATGTTCTGTGCCAAATACGTTATATCTTTAATTTTCGCTATTTGTTTTATACAACATGATATTGTATGAGCTGTGGTGTCACGCTGTAGGCTGTAGGGGAATGTTTTTGGTACAGATTAGCTCATATGTAACTTAGAATTCAAAATGGCAATGTACCTAACCTATCTAATGCACACTGAGGTGAGCTCAGTAAATTACTGCTTCAAACCATCAATACATTCGAAAACATCACAAGACGCCTGGGCCATTAAGATTTGGTGGTCTGCACATACATTTTCTTATTCTAATAGTCTGATACATTCTCGCATGATTCTCCAATGTTGCCATTTTATCAAACATCGAGTTACGGATTAAACTACGTGGGGCTACTTCTTATTTGTCAACATATATATATGCGTGAATAGCATCGACCTAGTAAGGAGTTGCCCTGGATAATTGATGTCTGGTGCAAAAAAACACCTTTTCAATTGTATAGGGTTCACATGGAGTTATAGGCTACTTCCTTGTACCCAAAATGGAGTGGTGAACCTGTTGATAACAGGTAACAATTTCTGAGCTGAAAGTTAATTCACGTTGTCCTGGTTTCCAGTGTTTGTTTGCGGTTTCATGGTAGGGGTTTAGGCTTAAGCCTGTAAGAAATCAAGTAGTCCTAAACTACAAAAACGAGACATGAAGTGTATGCAATGATGACGTGTTTAATTATTATTAAAGCAAAACATGGCTTGATTGGTGTTGTCGGCAGTCCAAACCTGCCTCTCCTGCTTTTCTGTATTCAGCCGAATAAAGACCCCCAGAATTATATTGAAGCAGAATACGCGTTTGAAGCCCGTTACGGCCAAAATAGCTCATGGATTTTACAGCACGAATCGGCACAATCGTTTAAATGTTTAAGTGTTTAAAATATAATGTGTAATATTTCAAGAACCATGTCGGTACAAACAATTATTTTTGCTGCACAAACCAGCACAAATGTAGCACAAACGAATGACACCACTTTGGATCGATTTGGAGTTTGATGGGGTGCTAGGTGACGTCATCGCTGAGAATTAAAAAATTAATATCTAAAAAACTATAACTGCACTGATGAAAACAAATACGGCACAAACTGGCACAAACGTAGCACAAACGAAATATACTATTTTGGTGCGATTCGGACGTTGATGGGGTGCTGAGTGATGTCACTAATTAAAAAGTATCGTTTAATAACTCGAGAAATAAAATAGCACAAATGTTTCTTTTAACAGCACAAACCAGCTCGAACATGGCACAACCGAAAGAGACTATTTTGGTGCAATTTGGACATTGATGGGGTGACGTCACAGCTCATAAAATATAATCTTTAATATCGGCACAAACAATGATTTTTGCGGCACAAACCAGCACAAATGCAGCACAAATGAATGCATATGTTTTGATTCATATTCTGAACACATGGAGTGCCAACTTCACGGAGGTTAATACTGACACACTGACACACACAGACACACACTGACACACACACACTGATTCTCACACATAGTTACACACACTCTTCTAACTACCTTACTCTCCCTCCTCCATCCCCTTCTCCCCCTACCTTGGTTTCCCTCCCTCCCTCTCTCTTTCCTCCTCCCTTTCCCTCTCTCCTCCCTCCCTCTGTCTCTCTACAGGTTTCCAGAGCTGGAATTTCCCCACCGCAGTAAGATCCTGCGCACTGGGGCCTTTGTCTATCCGTTCCTCTTTGACAACATCCCTCTCTTCTACAGGGTGAGTGAAGGATGGAGGGAGGGACTGTATTGTAGTGTTGCTGTATTGTATTGTAATTTCCGTCCAATTATTTGAGTGTTCTGAGATACCGTAAAGTGTTTGTCACCGCCCACTCACTCTACTCTTCTCTCCCCCTCTCCCTCTCCTTGCCTCACTCTCTCACCTTCCTCCTCACTCCCTCCTCTTCCCTCTCCCTACCCTCCCACTCCCTCTCTTTCCCTGTCTCTCTCCCTCTCTCTCTCTGCAGTTGTTGTTGTGCTCCAGTCAGAGCTGTGCGCACAGTGAAGCCCTGTCCAGCCACTGTCACCACCTGCTCTTCGCCTTCCTCACCTGCTTCCTGTTTGCCTCGCATCTCCCTGAGAGACTGGCGCCCGGCCGCTTCGACTACATCGGTCAGTCCCAGTCACCCGCCCCGTCCCTCTGTCCTTCAATCCCTCCATTGTTGTCTCTTTCTCTCTCTTATCTATCAGTTTCTCTTTCCGTCTCTCTGGCTGTTTCATTGTATCTCTCGCTCCCTCCCTCTCTACCTCCCCTCCTCCAGGTCACAGTCACCAGCTGTTCCACATCTGTGCAGTGGTGGGCACCCACTTCCAGATGGAGGCAGTGCTGGCAGACATGTGGTCCCGGCGAGGCTGGCTGGCGGCCCACTCGGCTGGGCCCTCCTTCCTGGGGACGCTGGGCGCCCTGGGGCTCAGCCTCCTGCTCAACCTGGCCATCATCGCCCTCTTCAGTGCCGCCCTACTGTGGAAACCCAGCACTGCGCTGTCACCCTGCGCACAGAACCACCCCCATCCCCACCCCCACCCCCATTCCCACTCCCATAGCTGTAATCCCCATGGTGCTGACCGCAAGGAGCAGTGATGATGTTCAGTTTGGATCTTTTAACCCCCTCCCTGGTTGATGACATAGGAGAAGTTACTTTGAACTTTGACCTTTAACCCTGGTGGTGGATGAAACGTCAAGATTGCTCAACTCTGAACACCGACATTTAACCCTCTGAGGCAATGGCATGTGAGGATGGATGAACTCTGAACTTTGATCTCTAACCTTCTTTGACCTCTAACCTTGCCAGCTGATGGCACATAAGGTGTAGTAGCGATGTTCAACTCTGAACTCTGACCTCTGACTGTAGACCAAGTCGATCGGGCAAGGATTAGAGCAGGGAATATGTGGCGATACACCTCTCTTTGACCTCCCCGCCACCACCACCCCCACACATACACTTTCATTTTTAGGTGCTTTTCAATGTCTCCTTCTCTCCACACCCCCTCTCTCTCCCTTTCCCCAACCCCTCCCTCACCTTCTCTCTCTCTCTCACTCTCCTTTTCTCCCCTGCTCCCTCCCCCTCTCTCTCTCTCTCTCTCTCCACTCTTTCACAAATTCTATCCTGTTTTTACTTGCCTTTATTTTATTTGATTTTTCCTGTTGTCTCTCCACTGGGGGGCAAGAGGTGTAGTAGGTCAAAGCTTCAGAGTTTGGACCTCCACGTTGTCCTTCTGAATCCTATATGGTACCACTGGCCCCCAAGTTTTCTACCCATTTTCTATCCGGCCTGTCCTGCTCAGGTGGGGGGGGCAGAGTGACATGGGGAGGACCAAATGCTGACCTTGACGATATAGGAAGTTGACAAGAAGGGCATGACCTTTGACCCTCCTGGTGAGCTGCATAGTGCTGGGCACGATTGGACTCCCACTTAACAGAAGACATCTCTTGTTCTTCATTTTATTATTTTAAAACTAATGTATATTTGATCCTTCTATTTATGAATGCAACCAACTGCAGGAAGTGATTCCAGTCTTATCCACAATTTCACCTTCATAAGAATATAGTAAAGGTTTAACACCAAGATGTTGGGGCAGTGGGAACAGACTGGGAATGGATTATTCCCCCATCCCCCCCAATTCTAGTAGGGTTTCCTTGGTAATGACAGCGGTCAGCAGTACACCTTGTCCACATGTCCAAGCAGGCACTTACAAAAATAATAAGAGGAATTTTCCAGTCGCTTTTATCCAGATCAACTGGCACCGATTCCTGTGGCTCAGAGGCTGATAGGTCAGCAGATGAGATGACTGAGGGAGAGGCAAGTGTCTAGTGTGGTAAGTGAAGTGTACATTTGAAGGGAAGTGTAACTAGTGTTAACTGTAGGGCCAGGTTTGGGGGGGGGGGGTGGGGGGGCAGCAGTCTAGAACTATAATAGCCTAGTTAGATTGAGAGACATTGGAGAGACAGAGAGAGAGAGGTGGAGGGGCAGGGGGGTGAAATAACAGTAAATTGAAGCTTGGGCTTAGGGGAGGAGCTTTGGGTGGATGGGAGGGGCTTTGCATTTGGGGGTGGTGCTTTGGGTGATGGGATAGGCTTTGGGTTGAGGGGAGGGGCTTGGGGCTTTAGGGGAAGCATTTCCAAGTTCTTTTAGTCTGCGAGAGACCAGGGCCCGGTGCCATTAGATGCCTGGTAGGAGTGTCTGATCACTGGGGTGTGGGGCCCGCAGGCATGCCGTGCTGTTAGAATAGCACGGGTGGCGATAGAAGCGCCACTCTGCCATGTGCGGTGTGCCTTTTTGGCAATGTTTGGCTTTGGGCAGTTTGTGGACAAGTACTGCTGGCACTGCTGTTCCTGCTACTGCTGCTGCTGCTAATATTACCACTACTACTACTAATGAACATGCAGAAAGCTTTGGTGCACCACTGTGTGCTCTCAGTCTGTTTGGCCTCAGTGACAGTGTCTAGAGTGGACAGTGTGTCCCTCTGCACTGGGGCCACCAGGCCACAGCCACTGGGGCACATCCCACACCACTGTGACACAGGAATCGGAGCTGTCCCTGGCTTCAGACGATGAATCCATCTCTTAATGACTTGATCAATCTCTTAAGGAGTGAAGAGGTCTCTCTACAAGTTGATTGGTGTCATTATTAGTCAATTGCTTAATTGTTTAACAGATCTCTGGCTAATTGATTGCTTAATTCTTTAATTGATCTCAATTTATTTAGTCACCCTGCTGCTGCAGATCATTGTAATAAATTAAGGCTTTAGCCTCAAACAGAGACCTGCAATGCAATGAAATAGCAGTGCCCAGTTAAATCTACCCATATCTATCTAGCTAGATCTATGTAAACAGTCAGCCTGACTTTGCCCAGCCATAATTTACATTGCCCTAAGCCGTGCCAGTACAGAATTGCTAATCTCCCAGTCTGAGCCAGTTCACGTGCCCACCTGCCAGTGCCCACCTCTGAAATGAGTGCCAGTGTGTGGGAGTACAATGCCAGGTTGGGAGACAGTCACCAGTAATTGAGTTAACCCCCCCCTTTTGTACAACACTGTCATTAGCTACGAGACAGAGAGGGTGGGGGAAAAGGAGTGAGAGAGAGAGCACTGAATCAACACAGCCACTACATTGGAGGGATGGAGGGAGGGGATCGAGAGAGAGAAAACACTGAATCAACACAGCCACTAGATAAGAGGGAAAGGGGGAGAGATAGAAAGAGAGAGAGACAGATTTACAGCACTTCACTGCAAAGGATCAGTTAGGTCCCGATAGGATACATCACCTACAATGACCTATCGGCAGCCCTTCCACAGCCCGACACCTCTCCCGGGCTCCAGCAGTGTGCCCACCATAGTTCTGAGTAGCTTTTTTGTGTTTTATTTTGTCTTTGCTGTCATGTACTTTTATACATTGTTAATGTGTGAAAACAACGCAAAAGAGTGCCTTGTCTTGTAATGGAGGTAAGTGTTTGTGTAGGGGGTTGTGAGGGTGGGTATGTCTTGAAAATTATCACATTGCCCCTCCCACCCCCACCTACCTTCCTCTGCCCAGTATTGGGTGAGCAGGCTGTAGATGCGTTATAACATTTTATACTAAAATGTACCAGACTTATATTTACTAAGTAAAATATATATAAAAAAACAACAAAAAATAAAAAATAAAATTTTAAAATAAGAAGGATTATAGTGCTGATGTTCTTGGAGTAAACATGCGAGAAAACAAGGAATGAAAATTACTGAATGCTTCTGGGGTCTGATTGACTGTCTGTCTGTCTCGGACTGTTTGACTGTGTCTGTCCGTCTGACTGACTCCTGTGAGTATACAGTGCCTATAAAAAGTCTACACCTCCTTTCCAATTTTTCACCTTTTGTTGCCTTATACCCTGGAATTAAGATGCATAATTTTTATATGTGTATCTACACAGCCTACCCCACAACTTCCAAGTGAAACAAACATTCAGAAAATGTATTAAAAAATAATAATTCCTCTATTTGACACTAGGTGGCGACAACCCCCCCATCGCTGATCATTTGTGGAAGATGCTATTTTATTTAAGACCACAAGAGGGGGAGGCAAGCAAGCGAAAAGCAAGCAGATTGTCTTCTCTGGTGATGGTGTGGTTTGAAATGTTTGTTTGTTTGTTTTTGAATGTACAAATGCACAATTCAGTCTGAACCTACAAATCCAAACAGAGACCCCAAGTGGTGTTTTACCTCAACTACAGCACCCAGTTAGACTTGCTCATGGCCCGGGGTCAAGCACAACCATGGGGGACAGGGGTGGGACCTGGATAATAGTCACTACAGGAAACAAAACAAAGGTGATACTTACAAATGTGTTTTTTGAAACCCAGTTGCTCATACTAATATATGCCTTCTTTGAAATTAAGAGATATTTATATATCTGTTTTCCTACCCTCGAAGTGCCACACTATCGATGCTCTCAATTTTATTCAGTCGTAGCTTATCATTCGTGTTATCAATAACCACCACCTTTAAAGTGGAGAGCGACTTTGAGATACTTTCACTTTAAAGAAAAAGCAACAACAGTTACTGTACTGAGCTGTTTCTGTTCAACTGGATATACCTATTTTGATAACCAGCCTTTGGGTAGGTCTAACATAATTTACTTTGTGTACTTTTTCCGCAGACAGACTAACCGACATCGATAGGGTTAAAACAACAACACTGTATATGTTTATAAAGGTTAGGACCCATTTACCACAAATACAACATACATTACGTTTGAATTATTTTTCATATCAAAACAAGTTTGTTTCATATATAGGCCTAAAAAGAATCTGAAATACGTCCAAAAGTGACTATCTCTGCCAAATGCAAAATTCAATTTCCAATACAATGTTTCAGCTCTGTGTTGGTCCGGTCAGTCACAGCCCATAACCAACATAGATCTGTGATATTGAAAGAGGAGATGACAGTGCAACTCCATCTCATGCCATTATTAAACACATTATCCCGTAAGTTTTCAATTCAGATTTGTTTTTTCACCATTGTTTTAAAATGGGTTCGGGACACTGTGAACTATGGAGCACGCGGGCGCTGGGGGTCAGAAGTCCAGAGGGGCACCGGGACCAGGACTGAGACCCGGACTGAGACCCACTCTTCTGCAGTTCCCACACTCCGTATGTGCGGCGTGACAGGGGCCAGAGGGGCATCGCTGTCCGGGTCGGGAGGACGCTAGCCATCTCAATACTGGCAAAGAGTGACTTTAATGAAGGGTTGCGCAACCGGCTGAGTGGAGAGGGAGATTCAACTTGGGGTCAATAACATTTGTGTGATTTCCAATTCATATCATTCTTTAGAAAAAGCCCAATTACGCCACCACTGCCTTGAAGAAGTGTGTGTGTGCGCGCGGTGGGGGGATTCACAGAAATTAAAGATTTACAACAAGAAAAATGTCACGATGAACTCTCAAACAATTGATTGGCAGCTTCCCAAATTACAACAATTACAATAATCCCAGTTTACAACTAGTATATAAAGTATATTTGCATATAGAAGGAGCATACAGAATAGGTGCCCCCTGCTTCTGGCAGGATTAGAACCCGCGACTGACCTCTCCGGTCCCTCCAGACCACAATCTCTTTTGTTGCTGGAGGTTCCCACGGCAAAACCTCGAGTTCTCCAATTTTACTGTTTTCACAGTGAAGGAGGAAGGAAAACAGTGAGGGAGGGAGTTGGGTAAGGAGATGGGCAAAATACATAACAAAACCAAAGAAAGAAAAATCTCTTCACATTTACGACGGAAAATGCGCGCACAGGCAGGGTCCTCCTTCACATTCATCCCTCTCTCCCCTCTCTCTCTCCAGAGCCTCCCCGGCCTTCCGCTGCCGTCCCAGGCTCTAATCTAATCTCCGGCTCCCTGGTTCCCCGATGACCTTCGTGAAAACAGGCAGGGCAATAAACACTTGTTTGTATTTGCTCTGGTGCTGTAATGAAAGTCCCGTTAATTAAAAAAGAAAGAATAAACATGAGAGAGAGAGAAAGAGAGGGGGGGGGGGGTTGATCTAATCCACTTTCCATTGCCCCTGCCTCCCCCGCTCTCCCTTCCCACCATATGAAGGAAAGATTTTCCACATTGCAGAATTCAAGTACTCTTGCCTTTATTGAAGTAAATATTTACTTGTCTTGATGATTTTCCTTTCTAAACTTTTCTCTCTCCTTGTTGTTTTTGGTTATCACCTGTAAGTAATTTGACTGTTTAAGGCTGTGTGCGGAGAGTAATTAGACTCCCAACACTGAACAGCGCACATACATCACATATATAGGTCCCATCTTCCGCTTCAGCGGCCCATTCTACCTGCATGCAGTTCAATCGCCACCCATCTGTCAACACGGGGTTGCCACACGCACGCAAGATTAATTATTAAATCCACTCTACCCACTCAGCCCTGCTTTCCTAGGTCAGTGGTTCCCAATCCTGTCCTGCTGTTTTTTGATCCAACTGCACCCTCACTCTATTAACTGAAACCTTAATTGAACTAATAATTTGCTCAATTTGTCTTTGAAATGTTAAATGACAAAAAGTTGGAGAATGTGTGTGCCTGATTAACTACTTTTATATTCAGCCTGACATCTCCAATGGTTTAATCATATTTATAATCTCTACTAAGGCCAATTAAGGAATTGAGAGACCACAAACTAGCTGGACATTGGGTCCCAAGGACCAGGATTGGAAAACAATGAGTTATATGATCCCAAGATATTGACGTGCAGTGAACAAAAACACCTTTATTAGGAGCATCTGGGAAGATTGTAAAACATTGAGCAACCCGGTGATGGGTCATAGGCCCACTGTGGTCAGCTGTGGTCGGTGCCATTGTGAAAACGGTCAGCGTCATTTGGATACAATCCCGGCGGTGCTACAGATGGTATCGGTGCCCAATGTAGCCCTTAACGGTCCTCTGCACTGTGGCGATGAATAGGCTACTGCAGGCGGAAATAACCGATGCTCTTAGATAAACCCATCATTGCCGGTTCACCTCCAAGTTAATTACAGCTCATCTTTGCCAATTTGTTAATTAAGTGCTGTACGAGTTGATGTAGGGCCTATTTATTCATCCATCCATTGGCTACAGTCGTATTGGTTTATTTTTGGTTGTTACTATGTCCGTTCCCCCCCATGGTGAGCTAGATTTCATGTTTGCATTAATTTCAGCACGTCTTCTAATATTTCGAGATGGATTGGAGGTGATTGCAGAAATATATCTGGGCTATCGCTCTCCATGGCATGTGCACATATTGACTGCTCAAACACGAGCCCCGTTCATCTCATCCTCTGTCAAACATCTTTCGCCACCACAGACTCGCTGCAAACGTCATTCTCTCTAGCGAAAGACGATTCTAGCTACAGTTCTGAATATGAACACCAAGTTTGCACATGCGCTGTAGTATGGAATTGGCACGATGGACGGACCACAGCTGTCCTTTAAAAAAAAAAGTTGATGATGACTATTATTAAAAATAATAATAATAATTTGCATGAATGAGGACCCATGTGCCAGGGTGGGCGATGGACAGAACTGAGTAGAGTGACGGTTTAACTTACGGCCCCATATAGGCAGCCTTAATACAAACCAGAACCCCAGACAGCACTAAAGTGTCCCGCTTGACACATTCCTGCAGCGCCTCTTAGCCCGTGTAAGTTATAAACACCACGATTACGACGTTCTGTTTTAAAACACTTTTTATTTTGTTTAACTTGCACGCACTTAAGAACACTTTAAAATGGTCTGGGATTATTATTAATGTTTTTATTATTATTGCAGTGTCTCTCACTGAAAGCACCGATATCCACCATGAGATCCGACCCATATGGTCTAGTTCAGTGGTTCCCAACCTTGGTCCCAGTGTCCTGCTAGATTTTGTTACAACAGAGATCTTAATTTCTTATTTGAACTAATCAGAGCTTATTAATCATTTTAAACCATTGGAGATGCCAAGTTAAACATTAAAGTACATAAGGTACTTGTATACTCCAACTTTTTATGAATTAAACCATTTTAAAAGTTGAATGAAGCTAATTATATGTGCAATTTAGGATTCAAATAATTAATTAAGTGAAGTTGAATCAATTTTTTTTTACTGTCGGTCCCCAGGACCAGGGTCTAGTTGAAAGGCAAACCTTCAAACCAACTTGAACTGGAATCAGCGTTTACTAGGGATGTGGCCTAACCCCAAACCCAATATGAACCTTATTCCTAATTTTCAACACAGTTATTTCAAACTCGACAAACTACTAAGCCCAAATGGCACTGTGGCAGCATTCCTGCATTTCCTCACACTTGTAGTTCTATTATTATGGAAGAGGAAGGCAGAGGAGAGACTAGTGAACCCTATTACTGTGTAACCAGACTCCCATCCCTAAACCAAAACTAAAATCCATGCCAGGGCTGTATTTAACTGCAATAAAAAATACATTACTATGTAACTGTGTATTACTGAAGAAGGAAGTGTATGTGTAGGGGTGGTAGGTAGCTTCCGAAGAACCGTTTGTAAATTAGTCAGAAAAACACAACAACACAAACAAAATGCAAAGGGCAATTTCACGAGAAGCCAGGCCCATTTCCTACCAGACTGTGGCTGGGAGAGGAATCCAAACACCACCCACGGGCTGCAGTGTGTTAAAACGCAGAGCACTGGTCTGCTACAGTCTCGCAACACAAGTGTACCATGGTAAAACAGGGTACAGTGGAGTACACTATGGTATTATCATGCTATAAACATGATAAGGTGCAGTGTACTGTGGTAAAGACAAGGGAATAAATATGGTAAAGTGTTGTGTGGTGTACCATGGTAAAAATAAGTTATTTATAAAAGGTTTGAATGATAACAGATTAAAAATATATTTTAAAGAAGATGGAATGTTCATAACAGGCCAGCATTCCACTACATCAGCAGAGCGAACTGTTCATGCCACAGCGTGATAGCCAATCAGCAGAGAGGATTTACGGCTGCTGGTTTTAAATACTCACTGACTGACCGACACACTCACTCGCTGCCTGTGTGGAGTATATTAGTCTGTATGCGACAACACACAGAGTACTTATCTATTTCAGGATGATGATGATGATGATGATGATGATTCAATCACCCAACTTCACCCATGGCTCTTGCCCTAGAGCAGTGGTTCTCAGAGCATGGTCACTGGCTCACCAGTGGCCCAAGCCAATCCTCCAGGCTGACCTGGAAATTATGACAATAATAACCATTTGGGGTGACATGAATATATATTTTACTTAGATATCATTTTAAAACTAGGTTAGATAAACTAACCAGATTAAACAAGCAACATTTTCTTTTGAAGGATCTGTTGAAGGATCATTTCTTAGTAAGCCATCCCCACTGAGTTGCTGCATTTTTAGGGTTATGTGTGTAATAATGGTGAGATTAGATTTAAAAGCCCCCCAACTCCCCAACTCAAACGTTAACAAGTTTTTCATGTTCCAGTAATATGAATAATTTGACATTACTGGTATTTAGAGATAGGCGAGTGCGTTTTGTCACCAGGGGTGAGGGGCTTGGAGGGCAGCGGAAATGTGGTCAGTGGTCCGCAGCCAAAAATATTTAAGAAACACCGGACTAAACAGACTTCGTTCAATGACCCTACAGACAGGCACAGCCTGCATGTAGCCTAGAGCACAGTATTGTCGGCCAACTTTATAATACAGTTTACACTATATTACAGTACAATTAAATATAGACATATTGCATTAAAGTACAT
This sequence comes from Amia ocellicauda, assembly GCF_036373705.1. Taxonomy (NCBI): domain Eukaryota; kingdom Metazoa; phylum Chordata; class Actinopteri; order Amiiformes; family Amiidae; genus Amia; species Amia ocellicauda. The sequence continues at coordinate 28,652,422 of NC_089863.1, read as the reverse complement.
AGAATAGAACAGAATAAATTACACAGTACAGTAAAGAAAATCACAGTACAATACAGAGAATTAAAGTATGGCATGTTACAGGGTGAGGTCGACAGCCAGGGAGACAGACTAGGCAGTAAACATAAGTCTATTGGCAAATTATGTATAAAAAGCATTTCAGTGAAACGTGCAACATCTGACTATAATAACATTGGTGCACTTTGGCTGTCTTGTGCGACACACCTCACAAAATTGCCTGTTGTCCCCAAACAATCCCGTTCACACTTATTAGGCCCGCCCTGGACTCAAATTTAGTCCGTCTTTTTTTCTGACCCCGTTCACAGTTGAATTTTTAGGAGGCCTAAGTGTGTTCACATATGCAGCTGAAAAGGAGGCCTAAACGAAATGCATGCTGGGACTTAAACAAATCTGCTCAAACAAACCAGTTACGCATGCCATTAGGTCTGCTTACAGGTGTATGCGCTGTATTTATCATCACAAATTAGTAATATTGATATATGTAGGCCATTGATCAGTTCTGTGTTTTCTTTGAAAGTAATCTTAACCCTTTGCAGCTGAAGCTATCTAATATGATTTATAATGTGCTGGTTCAATGGGGAATGGAATTAATGTATTTTGAAATGTCTAAAAGTGCTGTTATACAATTCACCTGAAAGCGAAACACATTTAGTAGGACATTATAATCTGATAAATCTCAAATGTGAACGGGGTACACTCCATTATGACAAGTATTGCTCCTCAATTACATAAAGCTCTGGAAAAAATTAAGAGACCACTCCAAGTTCAGAAATCAATGTTAAGTGGTCTCTTAATTTTTTCCGGAGCTGTATTTGTCGTACATGACGGTCTTTGGTCTGGTATGTCACTTCTTGGTTTAGTATGACACTTCTTAACTTATTACTAGTATATATAGATAGCTAGACAGAGAGAGAGAGAGAGAGAGAGAGAGAGAGAGAGAGAGAGAGAGTCATGTATGGCATATGCCAATTTTGTGTTCACAGAAATATGACATTCACCATAGACCTACAGTAGTGGTGGGCATCCTGTGGCCCGTGGGCCACATGCGGCCCAAAGTGCATCCATTTGCGGCCCATGGCCACCACCCCCGACCCCCAAAAAATGAATAATAAAGTAATAAATTTATGGCAACTGCTTATTTTGTATCAATGTGTTACTCCCTTAATATGTTGTTGATGCATTTGTAGCTTGTAATTGTGATGAAAGGGGTATTGCGGCCCAGGCAGTTATTTGATACTCGGAGTTGGGCCCACTGATTAATTTTGGTTGCTCACCACTGACCTATAGTATGCAAAACTAGTTCTCTGGCATTGAACATATTTTCAAACAAATCGAGCTTTATTCCACCTTTTTCCACCGTTATAATTGTGCAGTTCAGTCCTCTCAGAGCGAATCTATTTATTTCAGCTGAGCACGAATTCCATTCGAGGCCATAAGGAACTCATGAAGATACTCCCCCCTTGACTGTCTCTTTTACAATCTGGAATAAGTGTTATGGGTCTAAAGTTATTTATTTGTTTGTTTATTTGTATGCACATTTCCATGACCGTCAGGTGAGTCATTAACTGACTTTATGTCTTATCTCTGAAGCCCTCTCTCTCTCTCTCTCTCTCTCTCTCTTCCCGACTTGTGCAGGTTATTACGATACTGAGGAATGTACTAGAACAGCACAGAGATTAAACCCGTTATTAATTTGTGAATTAACTTATCTATGCGTTTATTTATACAGTCATTATTGTTATTACAATTATTCATATTATTATTACGGTAGACTAGTATTATACACGTGTCAGTTGTAGCCCGACATGTCTGACATTGTTCGTGGTTCCTAAATAAACTTTTCAGTTGGATATTATGCTTTAACGCGAGAGAGAGAGAGAGAGAGAGAGAGAGAGAGAGAGAGAGAGAGAGAGAGAGAGAGAGAGAGAGAGAGAGAGAGCAAGTCAATCGACAGGTGCGCTAGCCCCAACCAGCCAGGTAACATATAGAGCCTCATAAATTGCTCTCGTTTCACCAAGGGCTTTGAGTTGGAGAGCGGGTGACGGAGGCAATTACAGATAGATAAATACATACATACACACAGAGAATGAAAAGTGACAGCATCTGTCATATCCAAGCCAACCCCCTTCTCCACCCCCTGTGGAAGCGGCTCGTTGGTTCTTCTTGGTTTCCTCTGAAGCTGTGCACCTCAGTGTGTCCTCTCCCTGTGTCTGTCTCTGACGGGACCTCGGCTGCTTTCTTCTGCAGCCTTTTCACAAACGAGAACTTAGTTCAGGTGAGTATTCATTTCAATTTTTAATAGATATCATGAATGCCTCTCTTTTCTCTGAAACAATGCGCATGAGTGTGTTTCTCCTTGGTCCCTTTACTGGTTAATTGTAACTTCTCTCCCCCCTCTCTCCCCTCTTCCCGGCAAATGTTTTAGCTTTTACCCCTCACTATGCATGTCTGCGTATATTCATTAATTCCGCATTTCAGATTGCAACTCTTCCCGAGCGTTTCTATTTTCTGTAAAAGCTTTGCGTGCTTTTGAAACCCCCCCACCCGTTATAAAGACGTCAGTGAAATAGCTGGCAATATATATGGAGATGGACCGTTTGAATACACGTTGGAGTCCGTAGCAGCTTCTGATGCTTTAGCGGTCGACACCTGTAAGAGACAAATCGCACTAGATTGGGAGAGGTGGTCTGTGTAAATACGGGTCCTTGTGCGTTATTACAAAAAATCAACTTTCACCCTTTTTCCACAAAATGTTCCCATGTGCCTGGACGCTCGCAGCCCCCCGGGTTTCTCTTGCGTTTAAACCCCTTTATTCCTCTTTGCCCTCGCCTGGCTTCAGTGAGCTGTAACTCAGAGAGGTGGACAAAATCAAAGCTTTGACCTACCCGCGGGTCGCAAAGTACAAAATCCGATGGCCTTTTACATGAGTGTCAGAAGTTATTTTCTGCTGCTTATACATCAAAACGTCAATTTCTAAATTTGGTCAGGGTTTTGAGTCGGTCTAGCACTGAATACTATTCTAAGATGGGTTTATTCCTGAACTGTGTTTAGATCTTAACTAGTCTCGATCCTTAAACGCCGTGCACCAGATATTATATATTGGCGGAAACTTTATACATCCTTAGTGTAAACAATTTACAATTAATTCAAGTGGCTCAGGAATTTGGGGGTAACTGTCGTGTTCTCCTTTCATCCTCCTCCAATAAGAGTTAGCTACAATTCATCCTGGACATTAAAAGCAGTTTTCAATTTAATTAGCGATTTCATATAAAATCTGTTTTTCGTTTTAGTGCAAAATGATTCCCCCCCCCCTCTCACTTTCTCCCTTCCCTCTTCCTCTTCTGGAATGAGTCTTTTGGAAAGCTAATTTTGTTTCTGTACCCCAACCTTTTTTTTTTTTTTGGGTGGGGGGGGGGGTGCAAATGAATCTCCTGTTCCACAATCCTACCTGCCCCCCCCCCCCCCCCTTTCTCCAAACCAAAGTGGATGGTGGTGGGGCTGAGGGGGCTGTATGTCTTAATATGTTCTGTGGAGAGTGCAATTTAGTGTCTGGGTCTATTTCCCAGAGGTCCCAGCCGGGCCCCAGCCTGGCGCAGGACAGGAGTTGTGTGTTTGCGTGTATCAGGTTCTAATTTATTCCCCCCCACCCCATCTATCTATTCTTGCAGCAACTGGCCACGCCCCTCCCTGCCAGACACTGTGGATGGGAAACAGCTTTCAGACCCGGCCCAGACTGTTCCGGCAGCTCCTCCTCCCCCTGTACGAGGACCTATATCCCCCCCTTTGCTGCCCAACCACCCTTCTGTCTTACTCAACCCCCACCCACCTGTGAACGAGACTCCTGGTCTCTCTTGCATCACCATGGACGTCAGCCTCTGCCCCACAGCAAGCCGCCCCCCTATGGGTAATGGCACAGACTAAAACTGACAAACAAAATAAACACACCTGAAGAAAACACAAGACACTTTCTCCAGTTTCCCTCAAAGCCTCTGGCAGTGTTTTTCACGCTTTCTTTTACTGTCAAGGGGGATAGAGAGAGGACAAAGAAAAACTGAAGGAGTGTCAGAAGAAAAAGGAGAAGTAGTAGTAGCCATGGGCTTGGCTGTCCACAAGATGGCCAGGCAGGACCACTTGTCCACCCTGCACCACCTGAACACAACTCTGAGTGCCTGCCAGAGCTCCCCTACCTGCAACCTCTCCGAGATGGGCTACCACCACTATGACACCCTGGAGGAGGTGGGGCTGCCGGGCGACGGGACGCCCCTGCTGCGCTCGGGCGTGTCCATTGTCTACTTCCTGGTGTGCGCGGCTGGTCTTCTGGGCAATCTGCTAGTGCTGGTGCTACTGCGGCCTTGGCGGGGGGGCGCCGCCAAGTCCCCCATCGACTTCTTCGTCTTCAACCTAGCGCTCACAGACCTGCAGTTCTGCATGGTGGTGCCTTTTTGGGCAGTCGAGGTTGCACTGGACTTCCGCTGGCCCTTCGGTCACGTCATGTGCAAGCTGGTGTCCCTGACCACCGTGGTCAACATGTATGCCAGCGTCTTCTTCCTCACCGCCATGAGCATCACCCGCTACTGCTCCGTGGCCACTGCCCTCCAGTCGTCACCCCCCAGGGTGCGGGGTGCCTGCGGAGTCAAGCTGGCCACCGCCCTCATCTGGTCGGCCGCCTGGCTGGCCGGCACGCCCAATATCGTCTACTCCACTCTGGCCGATGTGGGTGGGGATGCAGTCTGCCTGCTGCGTTTCCCCCACGGAAACTTCTGGTTGGGCATGTACCACCTGCAGAAGATCATCCTGGGCTTCCTGCTGCCCTACTGTGTGATACTGGTCTCCTACCTCCTGCTGCTGCACTTCCTGTCCCAGCACAATCTCAGCGGCCTCAACCCCCGGCGGCAGAGCCGTGTGTCCAGGTCGGTTGCTGTGGTTGTGCTGGCCTTCTTCCTGTGCTGGCTGCCCAACCAGGCCATGACGCTGTGGGGGGTGCTGATCAAGCTGGACGTGGTGGACTTCGACATGGCCTACTACACGGCCCAGACCTTTGTGTTCCCTGTCACCGCCTGCCTGGCACACACCAACAGCTGCCTGAACCCTGTCATCTACTGCCTGATGCGCCGCGACTTCAGGGAGGCCCTCAAGGCAATACTGAGGTCCTGGGTGTGCAGGGGCAGGGCCCTGGGGGCTGGGGGTGGGGTCAGAGGGAAGGGGCGGAGGGAGGGGCAGTTTGCTGTCTCCTCTTGGCCCAAGTCATGCCTGGCTGGCCTAAGCTGGAGCCGCAACCCCCCCTGCTCCAACAGCGAGCCCCCCCTGGACAGTCACAGGGCTATTCCCCTCAATAATATGGATTCCTCCACCAAGAGATACACCCTGCCATCCACCACCATCATCCCCCTGCAGAGGCAATCCCAAGAGCCCCTGAATGACTAGACGAGGGACAGGGGAGTTTCTGGAGTGTCTGGAGGTGGGGGGACAGGGACTGGAGAGTGTGGAGGTGGCCATGGATGTCTTGAATTTGTTTTTCTGTGTCTTTCCTTCCTGGGAATGGGGACGGACGGACGTGGTTGGGTTGGGTTGTTATCGATGTAAAATTATAACTCTCCCCGCTTAGCCCATGGGTCTCCCTCTCCACCCCCGTCCAACAGTTTTTATAGGTCAATTTCTGTAAACCAACAATTCAGACAGATGGGGAGACAGGGAGTTCTGGGTGATTTTAGTAGGCACAGTTTCGGTCAGTCGTTCAGAGACCATTGGCAACCAAAAGCTGGGTACCCTCAAGGACCAGAGAAGAAGCACTTGGTTGAAGAAGTAACTGCAGTGGACTGCACTAGAATGGACTGGACTGGTCTGGACTAGCTTAATCCATCTTCGAGAGTTCCAATTACAGTGCCCCCCTTGCACTCTTGGGGCGCATAGTACCCAGGAGCAGATAGATTCAGAACCCCCCCTCCCCCAAAATAAAAATAAAAATAAAAATGTATAAAACCATCTGGATATTGTAATGGGGTAGGCTTGCATGCCTCTTTGTAATGATACACCTAAGAGTCCAATAAATATCTCTGACAGGAACCAAGTAGTTTAGATTCCACATCTGTGCTGCCCCCCCCACCCCACACAAAAATACAGACAGAGTTGGCTTACGAGCTGCAGAGATATTGTTTTTAGGGGCAGCTGTTCTTTATTTTGCTTGGCAGAAAAGCCTGGTTCTCCATTTCACTTCCCCTGTGTTCTCAGCAGCCCAAACAGGCAGAATTGTATCCAGGTCTCAGCCCTCCCCAATCCACCTGCTTCCAACTGTCTGAGGCCCGGCTCTGTCATTGTCTTTGCAGAAGAGAGTGTGTGTGTGTGTGTGTGTGTGAGAGCGTCTCTCTGATATGCTATTGGAAAACTCCAATACATTTTTTCATGTGCAGACATACAGTGTAGTTGTATGTATATGTATGTATATATACACTCACCTAAAGGATTATTAGGAACACCTGTTCAATTTCTCATTAATGCAATTATCTAACCAACCAATCACATGGCAGTTGCTTCAATGCATTTAGGGGTGTGGTCCTGGTCAAGACAATCTCCTGAACTCCAAACTGAATGTCTGAATGGGAAAGAAAGGTGATTTAAGCAATTTTGAGCGTGGCATGGTTGTTGGTGCCAGACGGGCCGGTCTAAGTATTTCACAATCTGCTCAGTTACTGGGATTTTTACGCACAACCATTTCTAGGGTTTACAAAGAATGGTGTGAAAAGTGAAAAACATCCAGTATGCGGCAGTCCTGTGGGCGAAAATGCCTTGTTGATGCTAGAGGTCAGAGGAGAATGGGCCGACTGATTCAAGCTGATAGAAGAGCAACTTTGACTGAAATAACCACTAGTTACAACCGAGGTATGCAGCAAAGCATTTGTGAAGCCACAACACGTACAACCTTGAGGCGGATGGGCTACAACAGCAGAAGACCCCACCGGGTACCACTCATCTCCACTACAAATAGGAAAAAGAGGCTACAATTTGCACAAGCTCACCAAAATTGGACAGTTGAAGACTGGAAAAATGTTGCCTGGTCTGATGAGTCTCGATTTCTGTTGAGACATTCAGATGGTAGAGTCAGAATTTGGCGTAAACAGAATGAGAACATGGATCCATCATGCCTTGTTACCACTGTGCAGGCTGGTGGTGGTGGTGTAATGGTGTGGGGGATGTTTTCTTGGCACACTTTAGGCCCCTTAGTGCCAATTGGGCATCGTTTAAATGCCACGGCCTACCTGAGCATTGTTTCTGACCATGTCCATCCCTTTATGACCACCATGTACCCATCCTCTGATGGCTACTTCTAGCAGGATAATGCACCATGTCACAAAGGTCGAATCATTTCAAATTGGTTTCTTGAACATGACAATGAGTTCACTGTACTAAACTGGCCCCCACAGTCACCAGATCTCAACCCAATAGAGCATCTTTGGGATGTGGTGGAACGGGAGCTTCGTGCCCTGGATGTGCATCCCACAAATCTCCATCAACTGCAAGATGCTATCCTATCAATATGGGCCAACATTTCTAAAGAATGCTTTCAGCACCTTGTTGAATCAATGCCACGTAGAATTAAGGCAGTTCTGAAGGCGAAAGGGGGTCAAACACAGTATTAGTATGGTGTTCCTAATAATCCTTTAGGTGAGTGTATATATATATATATATATAATTTCTTTCTCTTGAAGGTAGTTGATAGACTTGTCATATCGTTGTTGCCTCTCCCCCAAAAGGCACTCTGTTCTGCCTTCACTCTATTCCCACAGATGCCACAAGGCGATTCAGTGAGCGTAATACGTAGCAAACTTTTCCTCTACTATGAAGCTCAGGGCTGAATCGCTGGCAGGGCCCTGAGAGTCCAGGGATTAGTTCCTAACCGCAGCAGATGAAGTCTTCTCAGGGCCAGCGGAGAACTTAATTCCAGTTCACACAGCCTGGGTTTCAGCAGGATTTCACAAACACTCACACACACACTCACTTTTTATCACAACGGCTTTAATTTCAACTCTAGCTCACATATGAACCCCAGAAGAGCATGCCACATGTTTCGGACACTTCCTTGCACACACTCGGAGAATCTCAAACATGTCCTTGGAGCCCTGGTGGTGGAATACAGGGTAAACACCTCCAGTCTGATCCCACACCCTCTGACCCCCTGACCCCTGACCTTCACTGTACAGTGAGGGGAAAAAAGTATTTGATCCCCTGCTGATTTTGTACGTTTGCCCACTGACAAAGAAATGATCAGTCTATAATTTTAATGGTAGGTGTATTTTAACAGTGAGAGACAGAATAACAACAAAAAATCCAAAAAAATGCATTTCAAAAAAGTTATAAATTGATTTGCATGTTATGAGTGAAATAAGTATTTGACCCCTTCGACTTAGTACTTGGTGGCAAAACCCTTGTTGGCAATCACAGAGGTCAGACGTTTCTTGTAGTTGGCCACCAGGTTTGCACACATCTCAGGAGGGATAGTTGTCCCACTCCTCTTTGCAGATCCTCTCCAAGTCACTAAGGTTTCGAGGCTGACGTTTGGCAACTCGAACCTTCAGCTCCCTCCACAGATTTTCTATGGGATTAAGGTCTGGAGACTGGCTAGGCCACTCCAGGACCTTAATGTGCTTCTTCTTGAGCCACTCCTTTGTTGCCTTGGCTGTGTGTTTTGGGTCATTTTCATGCTGGAATACCCATCCATGACCCATTTTCAATTCCCTGGCTGAGGGAAGGAGGTTCTCACCCAAGATTTGACGGTACATGGCCCCGTCCATCGTCCCTTTGATGCGGTGCAGTTGTCCTGTCCCCTTAGCAGAAAAACACCACCAAAGCATAAGGTTTCCACCTCCATGTTTGACGGTGGGGATGGTGTTCTTGGGGTCATTCCTCCTCCTCCAAACACGGCGAGTTGAGTTGATGCCAAAGAGCTCGATTTTGGTCTCATCTGACCACAACACTTTCACCCAGTTCTCCTCTGAATCATTCAGATGTTCATTGGCAAACTTCAGACGGGCCTGTACATGTGCTTTCTTGAGCAGGGGGACCTTGCGGGTGCTGCAGGATTTCAGTCCTTCACGGCATAGTGGGTTACCAATTGTTTTCTTGGTGACTATGGTCCCAGCTGCCTTGAGATCATTAACAGGATCCTCCCGTGTAGATCTGGGCTGATTCCTCACCGTTCTCATGATCATTGAAACTCCAAGAGGTGAGATCTTGCATGGAGCCCCAGACCGAGGGAGACTGACAGTTTTTTTTGTGTTTCTTCCATTTGCGAATAATCGCACCAACTGTTGTCACCTTCTCACCAAGCTGCTTGGCGATGGTCTTGTAGTCCATTCCAGCTTTGTGTAGGTCTACACTCTTGTCCCTGACATCCTTGGACAGCTTTTTGGTCTTGGCCATGGTGGAGAGTTTGGAATCTGATTGATTGATTGCTTCTGTAGACAGGTGTCTTTTATACAGGTAACGAGCTGAGATTAGGAGCACTCCCTTTAAGAGAGTGCTCCTAATCTCAGCTCGTTACCTGTATAAAAGACACCTGGGAGCCAGAAATCTTGCTGATTGATAGGGGATCAAATACTTATTTCCCTCATTAACATGCAAATCAATGTATAACTTTTTTGAAATGCGTTTTTCTGGATTTTTTTGTTGTTATTCTGTCTCTCACTGTTAAAATACACCTACCATTAAAATTATAGACTGATCATTTCTTTGTCAGAGGGCAAACGTACAAAATCAGCAGGGGATCAAATACTTTTTCCCTCACGGTATAACATGTGGGCTGTGGCTGTTCTCAGCCCCCCACAGCTGTGTACTGAGTGCAGCCCTCTGTGCCTCTGTTTGCCCCCCTGCTAATAGCAAAGCACAGACCTGAACTTGAGCTGCTTATAAGCGGCAGAAAGACATCTTGGAGAAGCAACGCAGCCCCCCCACAGATAACAGGTGTGGAGTTTCCTCTTAGCACTTAGCTCTTTTAATCTCAGTTGAAGCTCAGCATCTGTAAACTGCTATCATTGGTTGCAATTGGGCTGTTAATGTACATGCACAGGTTCAGATGTTGGTAAATGAACTGATGTGAATGTGTGTATATATATATATATATATATATACACTGTATATATACAATCTTGTTTATTTTTGTCATGTTCTGTGAAAATAGGTGCATAGTTTGCATCATGTATATAATAATACCTTGTGCTGAGTATAAATAAACTTGCTTTGCACTGTCCAGTTGGGGATTGGAGTGGTATGTACTGTGTGTTCTGTTGGATTTGATTGTATATATCTTGTTTGTGTTGTTTTTGTAAGCGTATGGAAAGAACCTTACAATTTTATCTCTGATCTGTTATTGTTGCACCGTGGTTCCCCACCATCTGTGTGTGTGTGGAGGGGGTGTGTATGCGTGTCTGTGTTTCTCTGTGTGTAGGTGTGTGTTTTTGTGTGTCTGTGTTTCTCTCAGTTCCCAGTATACAAAACTTCCCAGGTTGACTTCCGGTCCCATTTTGATTTTTAAAGTAATACATTATCTTGCGTATTTGACTGGGGTTTACTCTCATGAGTCGAACCCTGAATACACTTGAAGAATGGTCCAAAGTTGTGAGTAAAACAGTGAAGTTATGAACGTGTACATGTACAGCGAATGAAAAGGACTGCCGGGGACCTGTTTAGAGCGATTACATTATTTTTCCCCGATTGGAGAGAGGAGCTGTATTTCCCCAGCCAACGTGCAGAACCGCACCCATTTCATTTGTGCCCAATCAAAATGGGACCAGTGCCTCGTAGAACTATGCTAATTTAGGAGCCAATAGATAAGGCACTTGTAAGACGTAGAAGCCAAGTTTCATTAAATGAAAGGTTCACATTATCATCTGTCAGTTATCTTTATTTTTAAACACCATGTCTTTCTTAACACATTTTAGATTGTAATATGTGCAGTTTAATGGAGTGGTTGGTGTAACTTGAGATATGCCATTGTTCTGGCCAAAAGATCAGTTGTTACAAACAGAAAGTACTAGTGTTGTCATTAAGATTTAATGGGTTACAAAATACATATTAAATGTTTTAATAGGTGTGTTATTTTTAGGAAGTACTCATGTTTACATATAGTCAACGGATCTAAGACACGAGTGAGTTAGTAAAAATGTTGAACTCTTGGTATTGTATGGTTTTACTGGCCAAAAGAAAAATAGTAAATTTGCAGTGTTGCCTTTATGTAAATTACATATTCAAAAACCTTTACAATGAGAGTGAGTGCTGTGAAGAATAGGAACCTCCCCTCTAATTCCAGGGGTTGGATAGTCTAATATTTCAGATCACTTAAAGTTATGTGACACCGGAAGTCAACCTGGGAAGTTTTGTGCGCTGGGAACTATTCGAGAGCAGGAATGTGACTAATTAACCAGTTATTAGTGTACCACAGAGCTTAGGTATGTAGCACCTGAGGGGGTGGGGGGGGTAGGTAGGTGTATGTCACTGTTAGTTATAGGTCAACATCACAGCCAGTTGTTGACAATAGAAGGGGAGGCACAAATGCTGCCTGCCAGGACTTGCTCTGGGGCCTCAAATCTCGGCACTCAAAACACAAAGTCTAGGAGCAGTAAAAGGTGTTAACAAGCAGGTGAAGACCTTTGAAATGAAAACAAGTTTTATTGCTTTTCTTTCCCTGGTGACGGTTTTACTTACCTTCGTGGGAATTTTCCATTGTAAAGAATTATAATCGTCCTAGTAATATGGGGTTAAAAAAATGAACGAATACTATTGGAAATGTATAAAAACATAATAAATAAAATAAAATCCAAATTACCCCTTTAACATGGCGATTGTTAATATTATAATGCCACAATAAAGGTTACAAAGAATATATCTCTACACTGAGACAGCCCCCCACAACAACATGACTGGGCCACACAGGTCAAAAGTCAAAAGTCAAAGGTCACACTCATGGAAGAGAGGCAGAGAGGTCAGGAGCGTGGTACAGTGAAGTCGTCCTGCCCAGGTACGAGTGGGAGTTTGAGAAGCTGACACAACATCATCTACAGGTTTGGGGCAAACCTCAGTGACATAATGGACCCATCACTCCCATCTTCAAACACCCCCTCTTAAAACACATTAAAACCACACGCACACACACACAAGCACACACAAACACGCTGTTAAGACATGGGCCTGATTTTCCGCAGTGGCCAAAGACACTGACTTGTGATTAAGACCAGCATCTTAAACATGATTTCTACAATTGAGCAGACTTTAGATTGAAACCCACACAATTTTAATAGGGGTCTCTCCACAAATCCCTCAGACCCCTTGGTGAGACGCTTATATGTTCTCAAGCCCAAAATGGGGCCCTTTTTGTATTTGTAAAATATACAGGCTACATTTGGAAAATATTTGAATCTGTGATCCATGTATTAATTTTATAGATTGGCGACATAGGGAGAGATTAATTTCTGTAATCTAGTTTCAAACGATGAAATTAAATATTTTGATCATAGTCTCTGATATGTTTATACTATAGCAAGCCAGGCCCTGAGTGAATAATGAGAGAGACTGGGGTGTGCGGGGCATGTATATGAGCCTGTAGTTTCTATACTGGAGGGACTGTGGGCCATACTGTGTGACTAAGCAAAGAGGGAATTGAAGGAGTGGCCTGGGGCGCTATTAACATAACAGCCATCCTTAATCCGTTTACCATTGTCAGTTTCCTGCTCTGGGTAACCGTGAATGCACACACACACGCAAACATACACACACTCACACACACACACACACACACACACACACACACTCACGCGTGCCACACCTTTTCTTAGTACAGGAGTCTGTAAACAGTGAGGATTATCATGAGTGGCCATGGTGCACTTCTGCCCACCCCCCGCTTCCCACCCCCACTCCACTGCCTGTCAGATCTGTTCGGATGGTTGTTAATTGGTTGGTTTGCAGAATTGCATCAGTCAGTGTTTCAGTCAGTCAATGTATCAGTCAGTCAGTCAGTCATTGTTTTAGTCAGTCAGTGTGTCAGTCAGTCAGTCAGTGTGTCAGTCAATCAGTCAGTGTGTCAGTCATTGTATCAGTCAGTTAGTGAATCAGTCAGTCAGTGTGTCAGTCAGTCAGCCAGTGTGTCAGTCAGTGTATCAGTCAGTTAGTGAGTCAGTCAGTCAGTCAGTCAGTCATTGTTTCAGCCAGTCAGTGTGTTAGTCAGTCAGTCAGTGTGTCAGTCAGTCAGACATTGTTTCAGTCAGTCAGTATGCCAGACAGTCAGACATTGTTTCAGTCAGTCAGCTTCAATAGACTCCAGCTCTGGTTCCTGGTTCCAGGCTGTGTTCAGATACCCCTCCTGCTCACGGCCCCAGGGGCTCCTGATTTCCCCTTCCGGCCTGGTTTCAACATTACAAAAACCCCTACTCCTGTAGCCTCCTTTTGTACACAGTCAGCACACCCTCATAAGGGCTGCGCCATGGTCTGTCAATCAATAAAAACAAAACCCCCCCAAAACAAAACACTTTGCCCGCCAGCTGTCTGTGAGTTTCTGTTGCGATGTTCCTTGACTCTGCAGCTCAGTGCAGTTGTGGGCCCTCTCTGTGTATAAGCAATATTGTGGTTGCTGGGCAAACCCTGCTGTAAAACAATACTGGAGGGGGGGCCCATATAGTAAAAAATACATCTGTAAACACCAGGGACGGTCTCCGAACTGTTTGCTGTGCCTTATCCCACTGCACCCAGTTCCTTATCAGGACTTTAGCAGCTCATGGAGACAGGGGGTTTAGAGGTTTTAATTTGAATTTGGTTGTTTTATGAGTGGGCAAGGTTAGGTGGCAGTGGTAGGGGAGGCGGGGGTTATGGGAGGTGTCCGTTGTCACTGTATACTAGATAGAGGCCTTAGTCAGGACCAGGACTGGAGACCCTGCTGTACTGGACTGTACTGTGCAGTGGTGGCTCCAGGATTTGAATATTGACTGGGCAGGACAAAATCGTCGATGGGCAACAAAAAAGGTCCCTGGACCACTGACACGCAATAACGGAAACCTATATATTTTTAAAAAATGCATCTAGGGCTGCAAAATCAATTTAATATTTATTGCTAAAAGAATTTTGCTATACTGATAATTGACCTGCTTTTTTGCGTGCAACAAATGAAGGGCTCAAAGTACATAAGTGAAGGGAATAGCAAGCATTGAATACACATGGTTTTAAAACACTATGCCATTGATAAACAATACAATGAAAACTGAATTACAACAGTTTTAATGTTTACTTCAAACTAATTATTTAATATGCCACAGGTTAAACGTTTTTTTAATTCACTCAATTCTCTTAATGGTTTACGCGAAATGTGTTGGCATTATGTATGGGAATAACTTATAACATGAATCATAATGCCATGTAGAACATGAACTAATTAACTTTTACATTTTGAAAACCTCAATTAAATGGGAAGTGTTGACCATTTTCAGCAGATTGTGAATATGTGGATATTTTAGTAGTAGCCTACCAATTAAGAGAACACATCCATTCCAAACCCAAATGTACAACTTTAATATGCTCCCGATTCATTTCTATTCTTTTTGAATGTATTGTTTCTGAATTTAACTGGTGGAGCACAGTTTCTCGATCAGACTCGAGGGTGTGTTTGTAGTCACTATACTTACTGACAGCTACGGCGTGAGCCTGGCTAGTTTCGTGCTTATTGCAAGCCATTTGTGTGTGTTTCCAGTCTGTGAAACCATCATGGGTGAAAACATCCCATCCCAAATTCTCCCCAAAATGCCAGTACAAAATGCATGGCATCTTTTGATATGCTATATTCAACCCATTTGAATTATTTAAACTAATGTGATGAAAAGCAGCGGGCCTTACCGGCTCTGTGCATTGTAGTTGGATAGCGCTTCATCTACAGATGATAGGTCAGAGGCTGGGCCTGGGGCTGGGGATGGGTCCCTCAATGGTGGGCGGGGTAATCGCCCCGTTTGTCCCGTTATTTTCACCCTTTTGTTCCACCAATGATTGATTTTCTAATTCATCATGGACAAGGTATGCTGCGGTGGCGGGGGCAGTATGGGTGGTACCACCTGCACTGTCCACTGTGGCTGTTCCCTCAGGTTGAGGTCGGGAGTGGACTGGCGATGGTTGCTCAATGCGTTCTCTTTTTACAAATTGAAATAGGTTCGTCTGTTTTGACATCTTCTCGACAATCAGATGAATATTGTCACAATAGTGCGATTCATGAGGGAAAATGCTTGGTAATTCAATGTTAAATAGGCTATAACTAAGTCTACTCTATGATTGGTTAATGGATGCAATGATGTCTTATAGGATGTACTTTACGCGTATATGTACTGTTTCATAGCAACAGCAAAATAACAAAATTCATTGTTGATTGCAGAGCCATTAAATTATAATCTCTCTATGGCTCTGGAATGAATTGGCCTGATAATTCTAATACTTTACATATTTATCTTCTGTTTCATAGCAACTACAGAAGGACAACATGATTGGGTATTGTTTTTAGGCGGGCCCAGGCCCAATAGTGCAGCCGTCAATGGTACTGTGTTTCTCCAGGACCAGGGCTGGAGACCCTGCTGTTCTGGACTGTACTGCATTGTATACTCTACTGTACTGTAGCTCTCCAGGATCAAATCCTACCCGCCCATGCCCCACTTTCCACCACCATTAAAAGTAACTGGAAAAGGCTCCACCAGTAAACAATAAAAACAGCAAACTACTCCCATTCTCAGGCCCAGCAGCGTCACCATGCAGGCGCAGCCACGGACCTTTGGCGCCTGTTTGGCCAGGTAATAAACTGGGCCAAGGAAACGGCTTTTCAAAAGCCCCATTTGTTACGACGGGGCAGATGAAGGGAAAAGAAAAGAGAGAGAGATAGCAAAGCCTTGTCTCTAATGAAGTTAGGTTGGTCTATAATTAAATATTGTGTTTAACTGCTGCTGGCATTGCTTGCTGTTATTAAGCACCAGGGCTCGGGGCTGGAGCGCCTGTACTGCCAGTATCTTGTAAGCATTGAACATCAAATCCTAAGGACAGTACGGTCTGATTCTATCCAATCCAGCCCGGTCCAGTCACGCAGTTAGAGGGCTCAGACTCAAGGAATGCCCCGGGTAACCTGGTCCCTTATGTGAGGTCATTTCCCACAGGATTTGGGTGCTTTTGCCAGAGTTTTGGCTGCAGTGGCCCCCTCATTGTGGCAGTGGTCTTCCCCATGGGCTCCCGAAGGCCTTCATTGTGCGCTACCACACCGGACCCTGTGCCACCTGGTCTGCCACAGCAAAGAGCCCTGGGAAGCACTGATGGTGCTGAACGGGGGTTTTCCCTGGGGCCAGTGTGGAAGAGCACATCATAGATACCAGTGTCCAACTGGAGCCCCACTACTGTCAGGCCATGCCAACAATGCCGGAAACCCTACCATGGTGAATGTTCTGGGGGGAATAAACACAAGTTGAATGACTCTGTGGATTTTCATTTATTTATGTTTATGTCATAGCATCAGTGGTTGAAGTTGCTCCAGTCCAGTGTTTCTCAAATGTTTTTGGCAGTGGACCGCTCAGCCGATGCCAACATATCCGCGGATCACCCAAGAACCACCCACCCCTGGTGACAAAGCACATTCTCTTACCTCTACGTACCAGTAATACTAAATGATTCATACAACTGGAATATAAAGACTTTTTTTTTTAATGCAGCCTTAAGTTGATTTGTCTTTTTTTTGGGGTGGTGGTGACATTTTGTTAATGAAAAATTTTAAACAAGAAATAATACATTTATGAAATCTGTGTAGTTACCTGACTTCATTTAAAAAATAAATCTAAGTAAAATATGAATTCATGTCCGGGGACACACTGCTGTCGTGTAAACCTCTCTGGCTGCCATGGTTGTGCAAGGCAGGCGGTGGAATGCGAGGAATCCTATTGTGCAATTCTGAGGGACGTGCCCTTCGGAGGAATACGCTGCCTGGTGTAACTCTAAGGAAGGGATCGGCAGCTCCTCACCTTAACTTGGTGTTCCCTCATGACGAGGTGGTCTACATTGCCCACTGCTATGAGTGTTCTGAATGCCAGAAAACCAGGCCAAGTTGTGGTCCAGAATCCTGTGATGTTGCTTCTAGTCTTCTAGTCTAGACTTCTAATCTGGTTCTGTGCATTTTTGTTATCCGGTCCAATTTTTATTGTAATTTTAAAATGAAAACCGATGCTGTTCTACATGTTGGCTGTGTGACTCCAGCTCCTCCTTATTTCTGCCTATTCAACGAAGGCGGTGAAAGTGTTTCAATTATTCCTAACAGCACTCTCATCTGTCCGTCTGCTTTGCCACACACAGAACTCCCTCAGTCGACTATCTGACTATCACTGTTTCAAAGTGACATTAATAACTCAACCATTTTATTGATACAAATAATTTCACATTCTACAGGGATGTTCACCTTCCTCTTGTTAGGGGACATCCCAGTCAGAGGTGGGAAATATGATTTTGCACGTGAATGCTGAATGTTTACCAATCGGGACCTGCGTTTACAATCCTGAGCTCTGCCTGTTGCAGCTCGCTCTCAAGAGGAAACGTTTCCTTAAAACGTCTTCACCAAACCCACAACAGCAGACACACACACACACACGCAAGAAAGGAAAAGAGGAGAGAGAACAAATTCTCCTCACGTATTAGCCACCAAAGAACGTGACTTCATGCTTTCAGAGATTGTGGAAATGGGTGGCTGTTGAACAGCATGGCCATGAAGCCTTCTGCCACAGAGCAGATGGCTTTCGTCAACTGTTATAGAGAGCTCTATAAAGACACTCTGGAACGAAACTTTATTTTTTAACTACCGAGCACCTCCCGAAAAAAGTAAATGCATTGAACTGGGAATAATACAATTTGCAGATAAAGAGCCTGAGACTGTTTCACCTCAGCACTGACATTTATTAAGAGCCAGGTGACGTCTGTAAAAGGCACTGCGGTGCAACGGAAGAGCACTTGAGCATTCCTGCGGCCCGGGACGGCCCTGCTCCTGCAAAGCGGCAGCGTCTCCTGCTGCCAAAAAGACAAAACGAGAATAAAGCAATCCAAGTTAATCCCTATGTCTAACCCCCCCCACACCCAATTTTGAAACCGGGCTGTGAGGTAACGTGGCTGGGAATAAAAGTGGAACGCACACAGGCCCATGCTGACTCTCCTTTTCAATTCCTTTCTCCTCCTCCTCTTCTTCTGCTTCTTCTTCTTGTTTCATTCTCTGCAATTTGTTGTTGGGCCATGTTGTTTTCTCTGAAGCATAATTATTCGGAAAGTTTATATGGCTGTTTTGTAATATTTCACAAAACGACAATCAGCAATGCAGACAGGAATGCCTTGGCCTACATCTGCAGCCACACTCTGCCCCTAGGGGCTTGGCTTGCAACCACCATGAGTTTGGGCTAACATACATCCTAGTCCCTTCCTTTGCTGTAAAAAAAACCCAAAACAAACAAGATTGAAAAAAAATATTAAAAAATAGACAATCTTAAAAAGAATACTAATCAAGGCTTGTTTTTCTTTCCTTCATCTTCCTTCTCTCAGGTTCGTGATCTCTCCTGTCCTGCTGCTGAGTGTTGGGGACGAGTCTGGGCCTGTGGTGCGAACGTGAGGCCAGGTGTGCGCGATTGGTATGTGTTTTCAAGTCAGGATACTGAGAGACAGAGAGGGAGGGAGGCAGGCAAAGTTAGGCCACAAAAAAGGGCCCCTGGGGTAATAGAGCACAGTTTCTGTCCTCCCCCTGAAGTCAGAATCCCGCCCCGATCTCCTTCAAGATATACAAGAGCTTTGTGGAGGAATACCTGCAGAACAGACACTGAGAGAGAGAGCGAGAAACAGAGAGGGACAGGTAACGAGAGAGAGAGAAACCAAAAACAGAAAGAGAAAAGGGAGACAGAGAGAGAGAAAAAAGTGAAAGAAACAGAGACAGAGGCAGAGAGAGAGAGAGGCAGAGACGGGAAAGAGAACCCAGGGAGAAGCTGAGACCGGGAGAGCGAGACGGGACAGTGTCAGGCAGAGAGAGGCAGGAAAAGTGAGGGAGAAGAACAGAGCAAAAAATACAACCTCTCAAAATAACCAGAGAGAGACAGGGAGAAACCGAGCAGAAACAGACAGAGGGGACAACAGGTTGCCCTACAGCGTGGGGCTCCTCTTCCTCTGGCTGGGTTCAGTCTGGCTGCGCTGGGTCTGACTGGCGTGGATGCTCCCCAGTCCTCCTCCCTGGGACCAGCCCCTCCCATCGGATTCGTCTTCAGGGGTGCTAAGAGCAGGAGGTGTCCAGGGGGGCCATGAAGAAGTTCTTTTCCTGCTCCACTGCTCCGCTTGGTGTAAGATCTGTGTCTGTTCTGTGATCTGTGCTTTTTTTTTTTTTTGTTGATGTCCTTGGGGATGTCCTTTACTAAGGATGGATTCAGTCATTTTGCTTGGACTGTACTGGACTGGACTGCTGCAGAGTCACTGACTGGACTGGGCTGGACTGGACTGGACTGCTGCAGAGTCACTGACTGGACTGGACTGGACTGCTGCAGAGTCACTGACTGGACTAGACTGGACTGGACTGGACTGCTGCAGAGTCACTGACTGGACTGGACTGGACTTCTGCAGAGTCACTGACTGGACTGGACTGCTGCAGAGTGACTGATAGGACTGGACTGGATTGGACTGAAGCAGAGTCACTGACTGGACTGGACTGGACTGCTGCAGAGTCACTGACTCGACTGGACTGCCTGTGCTGTACTGGCTTGCGACAATATTGAGCTACTCACAGATCAAAACAAGAAACGGGATTGCGATGTCTTTGCACGTGGGGAAAGGTGGGTGGGGGGTTAGGGGCAGACGACTGCAGCTCAGAGGACTCTTAGTTCTGGATGTGTGGGGAGGCAGAGTCTCCCAGGTCACATGCGTGTTGCGACTTTGTGGAAGCATTTTGCCTCGGGCGGGGACGACGTGTTCTGTCAGGTTATCGTCTCCACAGTGACTGTCACCCATCTGGTGTCAACCTGGGTGTGTCCTGGGGAGTTTTTTTCCTTCCAAGAATCAGAGACAGCGTGTGAGATGTGCAGAGAGACAGTGACTGTGGGCACTGTGGGTGCTGAGGGGCCACACTGGCTGACTGTGGTGCGGATGTACGACCCAGAGAGACTGAGAGGGAGAAAGAGACAGACGGGGCCAGCAAAACAGAAAGACCAAGAGAAAGAGAGAGACAGATGGAGGGACAGAGAGAGACTGAGAATGAGACCGAGAGAGCAACGGAGACAGAGAAAAAAGAGACAGGCAAAGCATTTTCCCAAGGAAGCAGACAGTGAGTTTGGTGTAAAGACAGCCTGGGCTCTGATGCAGCAAACAGCCCCCTCTTGCGGCTGACTGATGTCATTTCTGTCTTTTTCATGTTTTATTTTTTGTTGATTATTTCCCTGACGCCCTCCTCTGCTCTGGGACTCGCAGGCTGAGCGATGGGGCAAGGACGACCAGAAGCTGCTAAAGGCGGTGGATGGGGGGGATGTGGACAAGATTTCGGCAGTGCTGTCCCGTCGGACCGTTCGACCCACCAAGCTGGATGAGCAAGGACGATCATCGTGAGTTAAACACTGTACTGTTCTGTGGTGGACTGGGCTGGACTGTGTTGGGTTGGGCTGCCCAACTCCATAACCCATCCCACACTCACCGCCCACTATCTTTCTGCCCCTATCGCTCCCTCTCTCCCTGTCTCTCCCCTCCCTACCTCTCCCTCAGGTTTCACTTAGCTGCGGTGAAGGGTTTAGTGGAGTGCCTGGACTTGATGTTGGACAAGGGCGTGGACACCCAGGCCAGAGACACAGAGGGTACGGATTGACACAGACAGGAACCTATGGGCATTGAGGTGGTGTGGTTAGGTAGGGTTGGGTATGGGTGAGGTGTGAATGAGTTAGATGCAGGAATTCTGTGGCATCATAGTGCTGCTCTTTGACAATGTCCAGCCTAGTGGCTCAGTCTGGCTGTCGTTCTGGTTTTCCCAGGATGCAGTGCTCTGCATTTGGCGTCTCGGTACGGGCAGCCGGACAGCGTGAGAACCCTGCTGCAGGTGAGGGCTGCTCTGGAGTGACACTGCGCTGACACACACACACAAACGTAAAACACACACAGACACACAGATATTAAGAGAGATGCACATTCAGAGTGGCAACTGTGTGTGACCAGTGTGTGTGTCTCTCTGTCTCTCAGCACGGTGCTCCAGTGGGCCTCAGAGACAACCAAGGACGCACCGCCCTCCACCATGCTGGTCTGTATCTCTGTCTGATGTCCTGTCCTGCCAAAACAGGGCTTCTAGTTTTGAGAGTTTAGCCCAATTTATACAGTTTTTGCACAACACTGTACTATGCTATTATACAGTGTTGGTGTCTTTGCTGTGTGTGTGTCGGTGTCTTTGCTATGTGTGATGAAAAACCTCCCACTGGTGTGTTCTATTCACAGCCACGTCAGGGTGTCAGTCGTCCATCACTCTGCTGTGTGAACACGGAGCCCCAGCGAACGTCACGGATGAGGTAAGTGTCCAGGATATCAGCTAAAACACTGTCCAATGTCCAGCTGTTGCAGGGTTTGATAACTGCAGATCGCTGATAAGGGTTCGAATGTTCCCTGGGGGTGTTTGTGGACAGGAGAGTATAAGTTAAGTGTGTGTGATGATTCCGTTTGATTCAAGGCAGGAATCTACATGCTTGTGCTATTTCTTTCTCTCTCTCGCTCTCTCTCTCGATTCCTGCCTCTTGCCTCCTGCAACCCTGACCCCACCCACGGTCTCTCTCTTGCCCTCTCTCCCCTCTCTCTCATCCTCAACTCTCTCAGAAGAAAAGCCAGGCAAATCAAATCTATCCTGTGTATTGCCCTATCGCTCTCTCTCTCTCTCTCTCTCTCTATCTCACCTGTTGTGCCCTGCCTTCCTCTTTTCTCTCTCATTTTTTCTCCAATTCCCCTTTCTCATATTTTCCCTCCTGCCTCTCCCACCCCCGCCTCTCTCCCACTTCCTCTCCTTCTTATCCCTCTCTACCTCTCCCCCCTCTATGCTAACCTTTCTCTCTCTCTGACTCCATCTCTCTCTCCCTCCTCCTCCCCCCTGCCCCACCTCTCTCCCCTCCCCTCCCCATCTCTCTCTTTCTCTGTCACCATCTCCTCTCTCTCTTTATTTTCCTCTCACCCCTCTATCTCCCTCCCTCTTTCCTTCCCCCCACCCTTCTCTCTGTCTCTCTCCCTCCAAAACCACATGCACAAACAACAACAGAGCACCTCCAGCCGAGCACAGCCCAGATCCTGCCCTTTTCACAAAACCACACAAGGCATCTTGATTAGGTTTGCTTGATTAAGACCCTGTTCATTAATCTGCAGCCCGATGAGAGCTACTGTCAAGTTTAATTGAACTCCCTGGGGAGAGAGCTGAGAGAGGGAGATTTGCAAATGCCAGTGCCCATAATTGCTTTTATTGCCTGCCGCAATCGGAGACATAAATCTGCAGGCCAGTTATGGGTATGATATGAAAGGAAGAGAAGGCGATCAGCACGCCCCAGGAAATTCTCTCTAAACTCAATCAGGGGGAGTGGGAGGATGAGAGCTCAACTGATTTATCCACGTGTTTTGGTGCTTTCAAAAAACTTTCCGAGCTTGGGTGGGGGGGCGGGAGAGGGGGATGGTAGGAGGTGATGCAGCTGCTCATTCTGGCATCCATGGGTCACCAGTCCTTATTTATGCTTCGTGTTTTTCCAGGTAGCGTCCTGACCGCAGTCCTCGCCATTGCGGGTTTGCGTGGTCGGGGGTTTAAAGAAGAACACGAAAGACCATAAAGAAAACAGTTTATTTATTATTACTTACATACTTGTTTGTTAATTTGTTCACACTAAATTTGCTTTTTTCTTCTCCTTAATTCTCAGCAGCAATATAAAAAAATGCAAAACATAAAATAGGACCGAGAGAATGAAGGCAGTGTCTAATTAATTACAAATTACAAAAGATCTCAAAACGTATCCACTAGCTTACAAGTAATAAGTCTGTGTTAAACTTGGCTTAAAATGATATTCATTCACAGCTTGTGGTACGGTTACATGCATTGAGTTCCTGCTCCAGCTCACCAAAATGAAGGTTAATACAAAACACTTACCTGCCTATGTGGCTAACCAGAGAGAGGCAGAGGAAGGGGTCAAAGGTTGTGGAGCATACTCTGTGTTATTATGCCTTGTGATTGTCTCTCGTGTTCAAAGGAGTCAAGAGCAGCGGGGGAGAGGGGGAGGTCTAAGGTTATGGAACATGCCGTGTTCTGTAGCGACCTGTGAGTAAGATTCTTCAAAATCTTGGTGGTAGTGGCCTCACCTCTCTGCATCCCTGTCTGTCTGTCTGTTGTAGGAGGGTATGACGGCACTGGCGGCCGCCGCAGCCCTCGGACACTGGCGAGTGTGCGAAGAGCTGGCCGGCCGAGGGGCAGAGGTCAACGCCGCGGACATGCGGGGCAGGTGAGTGTGTGCGACACTTGTGTCCAGCCCCCGGCTCTCTTGACCAGTGGAGGGGCAGTGTGGCCTTGTTTTATTAAGAGTAGAAGAGAGTTTGAGGAGAACCACAGTTACGGTGAGGAGAAAACCAAGCTGGGCAGCCAGCCACACAAGAAACTGCTTTCTCTCTCGCCCATACACCATCCCTATCTCTTCCCCTCCTGTCCCTCTCAACCCCACCTCTCTCTTGCCATCTCTCCTGGCCCTGTGCATAAGATGTAAGACAGGTTGTAAGTCTGGGCCAGAAAAACTGTGTGAAAAATATGATACAACGTGTTTATTAGTGAGGGTCCGTCCGACACTGTCTGAAGTCAGCCCATGTAGCGGGGTGGGGTGGGGCAGGAATCGTCTGGGTGTCAAACCACTGTGAACCTTTGACCTGAGCAAAAGAGATGCCAACTTCTCTGCACACTGAGGCGTTACTCAAGTCAGGGAGTGGTACAAAGAATTTTTAAGTTCGGCCTTGGAAGCGACATGTTGACAATACAGATGGGCCACAAAAAATTATTCGCACGTGGTCTTTTCCCAGTTTTGCAGGTCCTGTTATTGTTCAGTAGTTATTTTTTATTTGTATATATTTGTATGTTATGGAACCGGCTTCACACTCCTCTCTGTATTCCCCTTAACCTGGCCCCCTTCCCCACTCCCCCCACTGTAGGACAGCCCTGATGCTGGCAGCAGGCGCTGGTTGTGTGGACACAGTGGGGATGCTGGTGAGACTGGGTGCAGACCTGGCAGCCCTGGACCAGTTGGGCCAAGACGCCACCCACTACGCCAGACAGGGGGGCAACCAGGAGGTGTCCAATGTGCTGGGATTGCTGTGCCAGGCTCACAATGGTACTCCACTCCCATCATGGGCCTATACATTGAGTACAACATTGGCTCAAGTCTGGCCCCTATACTATACTATAGTCCACACAACGCTGGCTCCAGTCTGGGCCCTATACTATACTATACTATACTATACTATACTATACTATACTATACTATACTATACAGGAGTGTCCTGTTCTGTACAGTGTCTCTAACACTGTGTCTTCTGTCTACAGGCTCGGAGAAGGATGCAGTTAAAATGACAAGCGCAGTTCAGGTAGGTCCAGGTCGGAGGTTAAGGGGGCATCAGGTTGCTTCAGCCGTTGAGATTCATTGCTGTTATTTTAGCATTTCACTTATCTTCTTTTCATTTCTTAAAAAAAAGTACAATATTTATATCTGCTCTTTCTCTCCCTGGCACTTCAAACTGGCTTCACGGTACTGTTTTATTGTTTATAGTATTTTACATTTTTCAAATAAAAACAATTCAAATTTTTAATGCTTATGATTAAAAACTTTTTAAAATCAATTCTTAAAATCACTTAAAATTTTTAAAATCTTTGTGATTTAACAAAATCAAAAACAAAAAAACTTAACTTTAAATAAACAAGTGCACAAAACAACAAAACAAACGTGATTAAAGCAAAACTGCTAACCAACATAAAAGTCAAATACATTGAAAATAACTGAAAATGCATTGGACAAAATAAAGAAACAATTAAAAAGGTAAAAATAAAAAACAAACAAAAAAGGTCCAATGCATTTAAAATTAAATCCAAAACGGACAATGTATTTGACAAAAAAATAAAACAAAACTAAACCAAAAAAACCCTAAACAATTTGTGTTTTAAAAACAACTAAATCTTTAAAAACAGTTAAAAATTCATTCATATATCATTTTAAAAGCAATCATTCATAAAATGGTTAAAAGATCTTGGACTCGGGCTCCAGCAGGGGGAACTGGCTTCACGGTACACCAAAACAAACAAACAAACAAAGATACAACTTGTTCTCGGGCCCATGTCTCCCCAGGGCATCCCCAGCCTCGCGGTGGAACCTCTGCCCAGGGAGGCGGTGGCGATGGTGGTGGGCGCCCCGGAACAGCAGTGGAGGCCGGGCGGGGAGCAGCTGGAGGAGGGGGGCAGGGAGGCGGTCCAGCTGCGGCAGGAGCTGAGCCTCAGGGACAGGCAGTGCGAGACGCTCGCCGGGGAGGCCGAGGCCCTGCGCAGCCGACTGAGGCGGAACAGTGAGATTCTGAGGGCCCTGCTGGGGAGGCAGGGTGGGGGCAGGGAGGAGGCGGTGGTGGTGGAGGAGGCGGCCCGCAGAGAGGAGGAGGAAGAGAAGGTGATGCTGGGCAGGGTGGCAAGGCTCCTGCGGGGGAGGAGTGCGAGCGAGGGAGGCCAATGGAGGGTGGTGGGAGCGGACGAGGAGGAGGAGGAGAAGAGGAAGGACGGGGATTTGAAGAGGAGGAGGAAACAAGAGGTAGGTGCTTGGGGGGAGTTTGTGTGTGAGAATGTGGGAGTGCGTGAGTGTGGGTGACAGAGAGAGAGGGAGACGTACACTTGCCCTGTGTTCAGATGCAGGTGAAGAATCCGTGTGTGTTCAGCCTGCCATGAGATGAGAGCATTTCTCACTGACACATTGTACAAGAGGGTCAATACAATAGCTAAGCTCATCTGTGCATGTGTTTGTGTTGTGTTGTTTTTTGGTGTGTGTGTTCATTGACTTGGGCCACGTGTACTTGGGCCCAGGGGGTGCAGAGTGTCGGCGTTGAGCACATGCGGGAACAGCTGGAGGCAGCGCGGAGGCTGGCGGAGGCACTAGAGGGGAAGGCCAGCGCAGAGAGGAGGGTGTCGGAGATCGAGGGCCACCTGGACAACATGAGGGCTGTGCTGGCCCAGTATGAGATGCGCAAGAGGAGACAGAGCTCAGCCATGGCGGACATGGAGGGACAGGTGGAGGAGACAAGGGGGACAGGGAGAGGGGACAAGGGGACAGGAGAGAAGGGAGAGGGAAACAGTTTTAGCAAATACCCTACAAGACCCACATCATCTTCCATATGTTAATATATATGTATAGTTGTTTGTTCCACACGGTGTGTCTCTGTAACTGCAGCTGTCAGAGTGCACCCAAGGGAATGAGTCTCTGAGGCTGAGGCTGCAGGAGGTGGAGCAGAGGCTGGAGGTGGTGAGGCAGCAAACCAAGGGCAGCGTGCCAGGGGTAGAGCTGTGGAGGGGCAGGGAGGCCTTGGGTGGCACCATCGCCGAGCTGAAGCAGCTGCTGGGGGAGGTGAGGCAGGGCTACAGCCAGGCTGTCTTGGAGAGGCAGGCCAGGCAGCAGCTAAGCAAGAACCTGCAGAGAGAGCTGGACTGCCTCAAGGTGAGTCAGAGAATGGAGGTGGGGGGCCCAAGGTGTGTGTATGTGTGTGTGCGAGAGAGAGAGTGTGTGTGTATGTATATGTGTGTGTATGTCTCCTTTATTCTCTGTCCCTCATTCTGGTGCCTTGTCCCTTCTCCCCTCTCTCCTGTCCCTTTGTGGCCACACCTCCCCTCTCTCCCTCCCCCAGGGGCGCCTGCAGTCGGATTTCGTACCCCTGGAGGACCATGAGCGGTGCCGGGCATCCTGGCAGGAGAGCGTGAGGGAGCTGGAGCGCCTGGTCCTGCAGCTGACCGCCCAGAACCAGAACCTGCGGGGGCAGCCGTGCCCACTAGATCGGCCAGGCGAGCGGCAGGGGCCGAGGCAGGGGTCAAGGCAGCGGCCACCCATCAGCAGTAGGGGCTCTCGGCCCGTGTCGGTGGGGGACTTTACGGGGGAGGGAGGGGCAGTGGTGGGGAGCAGCGGCTCTGCCCAGATGAGACCCTGGAAGTCTGAGAAGGTGCTGTCGGGCGGCCAAGGGGAGCAAGGGGGACCAGGGGCAGAGCGGCAGTCAGCCGGGGGCAGGTGGGAATCAGAGCCGGATGTCATGGATTCGCTGCTGGAATTCCTCCAGGGGGCGACTGTGCACCCTAAATTTTCCCCCCAGTCTGGCCCTCCCGTTCCCATCCTTTCTGCCAGCCCTGGTCCTGGGTTGTCCTGGAGGCGCATGGGCCGTATATTCCAGACGATGTCCCCCAGGGTGTCCCCCCCTGCCCCTGGTACTGTCCAGCAGGGGAAGGAAGCACCCGCCTGCGTCTCGGTCTCCGGGGTGGTCCTCCAAGAGAGGAAGCTGGCCAGGAGGGAGAAGAAGGAAGAGGACGAGGGAAGGGGGGATGGAGACAAGACAGAGAGGATGAAACGGGAGCTGCGGCGCCTGGAGGATGACCTGAGCAGGGAGAAGGAGGTGAGGAATGGGTGCAGTGAGCCAGAGAGTAGTGCTGCCATCACCCAGACCTGGTCCTCTGGGTCTTGAGCAAGATCACTTAATTCTTAATTCTGGTGACAGTGATTAGTTGAGTTCTGTCATTGAGAAATGTGTCTCTCCAGGACCAGGGCTAGAGACCCTGCTCTACTGTACTGTGTCGCCCCACATCAGTGTTTGTAGTCTGCTCTTATTGTTGTGCTCAAGGCGACTCAGACCCCTCCCCTCTGTCACCCCCCCAGGTGTCCAGAAATCTCCAAGCCCAGCTGGAGATCCAGGAGGCCGAGATCCGAACCTTGGGGGACTATTTCCCACCTGACATCCTGTGGGAGGAGGCAGAAGAAGCGGGGGTTGGTGGCGGAGGGCCGGATGAGGTGGACAGGGGGCGGAAGGGAGCATTCGAGTGTCCAGCGATGAAAGAACTGTTGCAGAAGGTGGCAAGCCTATCCCTGAGGTACCAGCAGGCCCAGACCACATTGAGGACTCAATTAGAGGAGCTCCCAGAGGCCAGGCAGCGCATCCGGGCGCTGGAGGAACGTCTGGGGGAGCTGGGACAGGAGACAGTGAGCCGGGAGGAGCACCAGCGGACAGTATTGGGGCTGGAGAGTAAGGTGGCGGTTCTGCGCATTGAGGTGGAAAGGATGGAGGAGGACCTGGGCCAGAGGCGGGCGGAGGTGGAGCGTCTGCAGGCCGAGGTGGACCGGGCCTGCGGTGAGGTGCACAACCTGGAGGCTCGGGAGGATCGACGACTGGATGAGGCCCGAGCGGAGGCAGACAGGGAGGCCAAGGCCCTGCGTGGGGAAGTGGGCCGGCTGTTTGCCCAGTGCCAGGCTGCCCAGCATGAGGTGGAGGATGAGCGGAGGGGGGGCGCCAAGTTGAGCCAGCAAGTGACAGATCTGGAGGCGAGGCTTGCCAACCGGGAGAGCGAAGCCTGGGGGCTGAGAGAGAGCCTAAGGCAGCTGCAGGAGAGGGCAGACCGGCTCGAGGACTCCGGACGGGACAAGGACCACATGGTGAGGCCTGGAAACCAGCCCGTCTCTCTGGACACCACCTGTCCCAATACCATGTTAGGCCTGTGCCCTGGTCTGTCCCTTCTGTCCCCTGACACATTCACCATAGTAGGGCACTGTTGAGATCGGGTGGCTCAGTGTGGTAGCACACAGTGAAGGCCTTCGGGAGTCCATGGAGGAGACCACTGCCACACACCGATGGGGCAACCACAGTCAAAACCCTGGCAAAAGTGCCCAAATGCTGAAACATTGTTATTATAATAATTATTATTGTTGTTCACGTTCCTGTTGTTCTTGTAAACCATTTAAAATCAATCTTCCTGAGTTATTAAATATTTACTGCAACTTGTTCTTTATTATTTTTATTAAATCGCTTAATAGATGTGTGTCTCCCAGGGCTATTAAAATGTCATATCAATCTAAATGCAATGTATCAGCACAAGCATAAAGCATGCTACATCACTGCCAGACAGATGCAGCAACCTGGACAAAAGGTCGAAAATGTTAGACAAGTCATAATGCTTTCTTGTGTCCAAAACCTAGCTGGATCTCTTTGCTTCTCTGTCATCAGATTGTCCGCCTGCAGGACGAAGTGGAGACGCTGTCCAATCAGAGCACCTTCCTCCAGCAAGAGACACTCAAACTGAGGGAGCAGATCAAGGTCAGATGGAGCTGTTTTGAAACTAGGCCCCGTCTCTGTAGCTCATTGTATGACAGCAGTTGGCCTCCTGTCCCATTTTAGCCTCGAACAGCAGCCTGGACCCCAACCCCAGCCAACGCCAGTGCCGGGCCCACACAATTCCACATTGGTTCAGTTACCTCAGTAGAAATGCAGCCCTAACAAAAGCCTGAGTTCACTGGGTACTCCAACACTAAGCCCAGCCCAAACCACAGCCCAACCCTCATTTCAACACTTTGTATCAATAGACAAGTTCAATTACTCAAACTTATTTAATAATTTAACCCATCCCCATCCCCCCTTCACTTGTATCCCGAATTCAGACATAGTGTTGGCAAATAATCTCATTTGGGATTTTCAGATTTCTTGCGTTCTTCTTGGTTATTGTGATCGTTTCTTAAGCTTTCCCATTCTGCAGTGAATGCTGATGTGTCCGGTGTGTTCTGTTTCTCTCAGGTGGTCAGGAAGCACCACCACGATGTGATCTCGGTGTACCGAACACACCTGCTCAGAGCTGCACAGGTAAAGTTCACACAGATATAGACACAGGCAAACATGCACACACACACACACACACACACAGACACAGATAAACACATCAACACAGACTCAGGTATAAACACACAGACACAGACTCAGTTAAACACACACATGGAAACAGGTAAACAGAAACACACAGACACATGTAAAAACACACATAGACACAGGTAAACACACACAGTTGTGCCCTGTGCATACAGCGATATTCAAGTGCCATCTGAGTGTAGTGTTGTGCTCGGGAGGGGTGCAGCATTCAACCCACAGCCGAGCTCAAGGCAGGAATGCAGAGTTTGACATACTGTTGGAATTTTGTACACTGCTGCCCGACTCCCGGCTTCTGTCACCCACCCCCTCCAGGGCACGATGGATGACGAGGTGCACAGCATGCTTCTGCACATCTACAGCATGCAGAGACAGGCGGTATGCTGAACCAGATCTCCAGCTTTCAGGACTCTGGGGAGACACGGTGCCCATGTTATGGGCTGCAGGGACAGACCACAGGCTGGATGTAGCACAGGACTTGGAGGTCTCTGTGGGGAGGCGTGGTGACGTGTTGGACTTGGGCCTGTGCTTCTGCCTGTGTGGCATGGGCCTACTCTCCCCTGTGCCACCTGGGTTTTCGCCCCCGGTTTCCTCCCACTGCCCAGAGGCAGGCTGCTTAGGTGGACAGGCTGCTGTAAATTGCCCTGCTGCCATGTGTAAGTGTGTGTGTGTGTGCATGTGCATCTATGTCGCCCCCTTGTGATGAAACTGCAGCATGCACCTTGCCTGCCCTGGAGTGCTTTTGGCGAGAGTTACTGTCTGTTGTACAATCATAAAATTGTGTTGTAAATCGTCAATAAACAAATGAACAATATGGCTGATGTTGCAATTTGAACCTCTGTTTTGTATCAGAGTGGTAGGAGCTTTGTCTGCAACTTGTCTGTTGGGACAGTGGTGGGATGGGATGGGATGGGAGAGTTGAGATGTGAGAGGGCCCATGTGTGTATCAAGATACATATAGAGGTGCCCTATGACATTGTTTGTGTCACTTTTCTACCACAGTTTGTATTTTGCTTATTGGACGTGTATTAGCATATTATAATTGGGTTATGATGAAAAAACTGCTTAATTATGCTTGGGGCAATTTCAACTGTATGGTCAATAATAATAATGATAATAGTGATGATGATATTACTGATGCATACTTCTCCTAAACTAAATTATACTATTACTTGTTCGATTACACACGATCACTGATATTAAGCTGCATACTGTAAGTACAATAATACATACCCAGTCAGGCGCAAGGAGCAGTTCTGGCAGTGAACGCCAGGGGTCGTCCGTGTTGCGCTGCATGTGGAGGAAGCAGTCGGTCAGCAGCACGGAAGTAAACAGTTCCACTTCCCGTCAGCCTGTAACTAACTCGGAGAGCTACCGACATGAATGGACTTTCTCTTTAAGATAAGAAAGGGGAGTGCACTCGGGTATGGTTAGTCTCAAATATTAACTCTATATATGTGTATTTGAATCCTATGTGTTTATGTGACTGACGGCTCCATCGACGGAGAGCGAGAAGGGTCATGTATAGTTCATTAGTTGTCAGTATACAGTATACAGTATAGTGTTTGCGCAATAAAGGACCGTGTCCGTCATTGAAAGTTAATGACACAACGGGATGAAAATAAATGTACTTAATCTGGATTGAAAAGTGCAGTGGTTGCGTCTTTATCACAGATTTTGGCAGTTCTGCACAGATCGGCAACTTTGAACCAGTTTTATGCAATTTGCAGGTCTGCGCAAAACTGCGGAAATCTGCTCTACAGAAACCGAAATATCGTTAGCAGTGGTACAATGTCTGTCTTGGCACGATAAACAGATTTCACTTTAGTCGTGGTCAATTAAATGTATAGAGGTTGCGTTCTTGTAACCCAGACTTCATTAGTTCTGTGCAATGGGATCAGTGGAAATCAGCAGATCTGCGCAGAACTTAGGGACCGCAACTCTTTTAATGGGTCACCGTTGCCAGTGAGTGTCAACGTGTCTGTGCGCAGCAGCGGGCGGGAGTGCGGGCCATGGAGGCTGTGAAGAAGGTGCTGGTCTACCTGTCCGAGGGAAACTCGGTCCCTCAGTGCGCTCGCTTTGTGCAGGTCAGTCAGCTCTCCCTCTGTTTTCCTATTTGTGTCCCTTACCCCCCCTCTAAACACATACACACCTTCTCACTCAACTTTTGTCCCCGTTCCCCCCTTCTTTCCTTTCCTCCACTGATGTTTGTTCGCACCTCATTTTGCAACCGTCTCCGCCCAGAGCATCACGGGACACTTCCCAGGCTGCCATGACGACCAGGTGGAGGTGGGCTGCACGCTGGAGAGGAACTGCTTCGTGGTGTCGGCGGGCGAGAGGGAGGGCGCCACCAGGGTGCTGCTCAGGGTCAGATCCGCTTTTCTGTCTCCTCTGTGATCTGTGAACAATCGGCATCTTGCATAATCAATTTGGATTGGAAGCAGTGCTGAAGTCACCCCTGTCCCCCCCCTCCAGAGAGCTCCCTTCTGCTCCTTCAAGCACCTGTCACTCTCCGAGGCCGCCACCCTCCCACAGGACGTCCAGAACCGAGGTGTGGACGTAGGCGTGGCCATCCTGCTGCAGACGGCCGATCAGAAGGTGTTGCTGACGCGGCGGGCGGCCGGCCTGAGGATCTTCCCCAACGTTTGGGTGCCACCAGGTAGGGCTGGGTTCTGACTGACACTAATCAACATCATCACCAACACAACAATGTTTCCCAGGGCCCTCTGTTGTCGCCTATATCCGATTTCCTGCTCTTCCTGTCTCTTTCAGGGGGTCACGTGGAGCTGGGCGAAGAGGTAGCAACTCCGTCTCCGACCGCAGCCCCTGCTGGGACAGGTCTGGTGTTGGGCTGCTCAGTCCCACCCCTCCAGAGCGTAGTGATCCCAGGCGAGCTGCCAGTCGCTAGTCCTTTAACCGAGGACACAGTCCCTCCCAGCTAGACTCAGTTTAATGGCTGAACGGCCACCTCCCCTCGGTGTCACCACAAAGATCATGTGCATGGGCTGAGGGGTCTAGGGTGTGTTATTATTATTAAAAGTTCAAGTGTTCATGTTTTTCCATTTTCTTTTACATTGTTATTAATCTCTCGGATAGTTTGCTCCACAGTAATTATTTGATATCCCTAAGTGTGTCTAGATAGCACCTATGGGATTCCTCAACTGCACTATTTGCGCATTTTGATATCTATCAATCTATATAATGCGTAGATAATTTTCAGAGCTGTGTACACACACACACAATGTCAGAAAAATAAAATCTGATATATAAGTATGTGCACATTCCTTTACATCCTACACATTATTTTGACATATAATTACCCCTGTAGACAACTGGGTTTTCACTGGTGCATTCTGGGTAAAGTAACTTGCTCAAGGTTACAGCAGCAGTGTCCCCCACCTGGGATTTGACCCACCGTCCGCTTAGGAGTCCAGAGCTCTGACCGCAACTCCATACCGCTGCCCTGTGTTTTGCAGCTGCTAGAGGCTGGTCTGAGGGAGCTGAAGGAGGAGACGGGCCTGGCACTGACCCCTGAAGAGTTTTCATCCACGCTGCTGGGGCTGTGGGAGGTAAGAGAGGGGGAGGGGGATTGCGTGTGCGTGTGAGAGTGTTGGTTTCAGTATTCTCAAAATGTTTCATGATGTGTAGTGACTGTTTAAAGAACTGACTGTTTTGTCCTGTGCCCCCCACCAGTCAGCGTACCCCCCCATGCTGACCAGAGGGCTGCCACGGCGACACCACATCGTCATCTACATGCTCCTGCGCACCTGCCACACTCACCTGCAACTCCAGGTACCAAGTGTCAGTGTGTCTGGGCCACTTTGGCTGCCTCTGGGGGTTACTGTCAGTCAGTGCGTGTGTTTATATCTGTTACTTTGTTTTGCTGTCAGAGTAAATGTGTGTGTCAGTCTCAGTGTCAGGGTCCCAGTCAGTGTCTCTCCATGTCCAGACTGTGTATAAAACACTGGGAGGCCAACCTGTCTGTGTGTCTATTGTGACTGGTTTCTCTTCCCCCCTCTCTCAGTCCAGGCTGCACCCTGACCCCGGGGAGGTCAGTGGCTGTGTGTGGTTGGACACTGCGCTGGTCAGGGCTATTGTGTCTGCTGTGGACGGATCAGAACATTCTGGGACAGCACCACCTGACCTGCCCCTGACAGTCAGGTACTGACATTGTGGCTGTGTGTGGGTGTGTATTTACTCTGTTATTGTGTGTTAGTGTACATCTGTGTGTGTATTTCACTGTGTGTCAATGTGTATTCATGATGTGTCTGTGTGATGTTTCACTGTGTGCAGCTGTATTCCTGTGTGTGCTTTCCCCCGTATCCATTTGTGTTTTGCTGTATGTCTCTGTTTGCGTATGCGTGTGCGTGTGTGTGTGTGTCGCAGTACCTGTCTCCTCAGCTCAGTGCTGTATGTGGACTGATGTCTTACCTAACCCTTTCAGCATGTCGGAGGTATCCCTGGAGGGCAGTGTGAGTCAGTCAGCGTTGCCGGTGTCGGTGCTGTTGGGACGGGCTCCGGCATGGGGCGAGGACGTGGAGCGGGTCAGTACCGGCACCAAGTTCGCTCTGGAGCTGTGGCTGGACACACCGAGCACACAGGAGTCCTGCAGGTCAGACACTCCCCTGGACGCCCCCTGATCCCGGCCCACCCAACATCCTGGAGCCCAGCCCCTCCGTTTCCGTCAGTCAGACTTCTGTTGATTTTTTTTAAATTAAATAAAAGCAAATATCTGATAAAAGCTGATGTAGTAATGAATGACCACTACCGCCTACCATTTAAAATTCTGTGGATGTTCTATTGAGATATTTACATAATCTCTTTCCGTGTTAAAAATATAGGATGTTGGCTTTATAATGACACTTGCCTGTGATGCAGTTTGCTGTGTTGTCCACAAGGGGGTAAGCCATGATAATAAAATAAGAGGACTCGCCTTTGGGTGTGGACAAGGTAATATGTGTCCGGTTTAAACAAAACTGTTCTTGGCCAGCCTGACTATGGTGTACGAGGACATTGTGTACAAACAGGTGACCGGCCTAGATAATAATACTGGTTCAAGTAAAGTTCAGTACAGTCCAGTGTCTTCTGGTTTCCAGAATTATTACTATAATTGCTGTGGGTGATAAACATTCTCCGTCACATCATACAAATATTGTACTGTAAGCTACTCTTGTCATGCCTGTGTTTCTTTTCTTTCGTGATTGGTTGACAAATTAAACTCTGTATCCAATCACTTTGTTTGAATGGTTTTATTCAGGAAAAGGCGCTTATATATTTCACCAGCACAGTAACGTTATACCATATAAATTGTGGAATACTCGATTCGATTAATAATTTCGATTGGCGGGCAAAACTTGCCTTCTGCACCCCCAGATTGGCGTTTAATATTATCAAAGCACTTTCGTTTTGTATTAAACCATAGATAATTATTTGAAGAAGAATTTAAAATAAAATCAAAATGACAGAAGTGCATATGTTTACAATCAAATCACATTCAGGTAAGACTGATCAATTTAATTCAAAGTAACATGAAAACGTGTTCAGATTTCACTTCCTCACAGTGGGTTCAACGGCTCGTTTGCATCATACCGCGTACCGCTCGAGATCATAGACAAGTACAGAGAAGATAAAATGAAAAATTACATTCTCCCACAATAAAGATAATTATTTATAAACGTTATTGATCAAAAATCTAGAGATGTCTTTGCATAATGATCTTGTTCGTGGGCACTGCCAAAATATGTGCAAAACAGTCTCAGGGTGCTATTCAAAAAAAGAACAACTTACATCGATATCCCTCTTGAATTTGTTTAAGTGATTAGCAGGGTAGTATCTATGGATTATTCGAAAGGATAGTTCCCTAACCTTATTGGTGAGTAAGTACTTATGTGGTAGCAGACCTTCTTCCAGTCAATATCAGGTACAACATTATTCTAATAAACTGTAATGTTAGGAATGGATAAAGTATAATAACGAGCATATTACTCTATTATTATTAGATGTCAGGGAAAAACAGACTTTTCCTACTGGGGAGTCAGCTGGATCAAGCCGGGGTAGTTCAGAGGGATAAGAGATGCCCTACGGGACATAATGGCTCCTCTTGGGATGACATCAAATACTATTGCAAACTATTTAGGAGTAACAGGTATATTAAAATGGGCAAGGAATTCTGCATAATTTAATAGTTGACCTTCTGCATTAAACAGCTGACTCACCACTAGAATATCATTATCAAACAAATGCTTCAAAAACAAAGACTTGTTCTTATACATTGTATCCCTGTTGTTCCATATACAATATTTGTGAGGTGAAACATACTTGTGCTTATACACTAAGGACCAGGCTAGGAAAATTTAACTGGTATCTTATCAATAGTATAATTATAAATCAACATAAAATTTAGGCCACCAAATTGAGAGAAAATGTGGTGTGGGATCCAAAGTTCCAAACGTACTCCTACCTGGCGCTCACACACCTCCTTACCTTTACGTCATTCTTCAGTAGCGTTACATCACAAAAGTACAACACCTAGAATTGACATTATCTAAAAACATTTTGTCTGCATTTGACAGTAAGTTTTGCATGAACTACTAAAAGCTATGTGTTGTTCTTAAACTCTCCAGGAACTTTAAATTGGAGTTATATTTTAAAGGAAATGCGTCAGTTCGAACGGATGTAAATTCTCACGGCTGATTGGCTGTCTATCATATGACAACAGTGCGTCTCGTATAATAACAGACACTCTTCTCACGACCTGATAACTTATAAATTACACACGTCAGGATTAGATACACAGATATCTTCCTAGTGAAAAACACAAATTTATTTTTGTTACGTTTAAGAATCGTAGCCGATTCCAATGCTGATTAAACATAACGAAACTATTAAAAACACACCCCAGCTAACACAACGTTGCTACAACATTGTATGTTAGCAGGGATGCAGCCAATGCGGTGAACTGCTACTTGTTTTGTTTGTTTGTTGTGTTTACAAGATAAGGAATAGGGATGGTTGGAAAAAGCTGCTGGGTGCTGGTTTCTCTGAATAAGACTATTAACCTTTGCAGAAGAACAACACTCTGCTTGTTTGCACATGCAGATTAATCAGCTTTATCGCAGTCCTGTCAATGGACAATCTTCAGCAAGACTGTAAACAATGTCTCAACCCCAATATACCTGTCAGACACCCGATTACTGCAGCGACCATTGCTTATAGAAGTGTAACCACTACAAATGCCGACTATATTGTGACCAGCACACCAAGAAGGAAACCGATATAGCCTTCTTCCGACTGGTATTATTGGGTATTAAAGTGCATTTGAAGGCAGTCACCTCCATGTGCAAATAGTGTCCCATTACGATACGACACTGAACGCTTTTATATATTGGAACATATTTTATAGAAATAAGCGTCACCTTATACTCCCACCCTATAAACCAAATCTAAGATTACAGACTGAAAATACATCCAAGTGGAAATATGAACAAAAGGGAAAACATATGGCAGGTGCAATATATAAGGATCTCTCTGATAAAATATAGAGCTTTGTTCCCTGTTATTGGGATTGGCATTTGGGATGGGTCTGAAACAGTGGGATTGATCACCTCAGCCCTGGTGTGTGGCGCGGTTGTGGCTGTGATGGTGCCCCTGTACTGATATTATATAGGAAATCTATGATAACAGTACTAATGTCACACACACACACACACACACACACACACACACACAGTCCCTATTAGCTTTTAATGTAGATACCAGTTATCAGTATAACAATACCATCCATGCAGAGCGTAGCCCAGAAATCTAAGGCAGGGGGGGTGGGCTGAAGATGACGAGAAGGCAGGTTAGGTCAACAAAATGCAACCGTGGAAACTGCAGGAACGATAAAATACATGATTAATAATAAGAAGAACAAACATAATAATGCAGTTCTAGTGCTGCTCTCCCCCCCTGAATCTCCCCGCTCTCTGGCCTGTTACCTACGCCCCTGTGAGTGGCCTTGGAGACTGAATCATCCTCTATGATGTGTGAGAGGGATTCCTATGCGGTGGGAGTGGTGCTCACGCCAATGTTGCCTTGTAGATAAAGGACGCCAGCCAACTGAACAGTTATTACTCATCCTCGTTGTGTCTTGGTAACATGTGGCTTGCTTAGTGACTGTTACCATCCGCCCTGCGTGACACATGTTCTGTGTTGAATAAAGGGGCCATCGATTGCTTATACTTTTATACACATTTGTGGGGAGCAAACGGGACCACTAAGTGAAATTGCATTTGCTGAGTTTGTGGAATGATTAGATTAAATGCATGGGCTCCAAAATAGCCTCGGCTAGTGAAACCAGACACATATAAGTAATTATGGTTGGTAGTGGATAAGATTAGTCCAAAATCCATTTTCTGCTATAGACGACCTTTTCACAGTGAGCACCACAGAAGCCCATAGCTTGGCCATGTTTTAGACCATTGACTAATTTATGGGTCCTATCCAACTGCTACCATAAGATACTAAATCCCCCAGGAAGACCACTTTTAAAAAATCTCAGTCTGCACCAGGGTTGGACACGTGACCTTCATCTCAGGGTAAACTGGGACAACTCTTCAAAGGTGTGACCGGACGGATGTTCACTGCTTGTGTCTCTTGGGTACTGGAACCGTGCCGAGGGACGTCTTGGTCTGTGCCGGTTTGTACAGGTGTGAGGAGTCTAAAAGTCACAAAATGACATGAGAACAAATATTAAAAATAAGAAAAACAAGGCTGCTCCTCAACACATGGAAGATAGAAGAAGGAGTTGAATCAATATAAGTTGTAGGCAAAATGTGCTGCCTGTCTCTGTAGTCCTTACGTGTCCCAAGAGGGTTGTTTAGAACTTAATTGAACAACTGCATTGATTGAATTGACTTTATTGAAGGACAGACTTGATGTATGATGGAACAATAATTGATTATTTTTTCTTGATTTCCCCATAATTTCGTCCCGTCAGATGGCAGTCACATGTCTGTACACAGCAGGGCATTGTGTGCTGGTATCGTTCAGGGAATTTTCGTTTTTGGCTTTGCTTCTCCAGAATCGAAACCCAAACTCGCCCTCCGACCGCAGCTTCACTCTGATGTTGTTTGGTTACACCTTTGGTAAATGGAGTTTGTGTTAGTGTGTGAGCATGTGTGTTTGAGCGTGTGTGAGTGGGTGTTTTTGTGAGAATGTGTGTGTGTATTGTGTTTGAGAGTGTTAGTGAATGTTTGTTAGTTTGTGTATGAGTATGAGTGTGTTTGACCATTTTTGTGTGTCTAAGAGTGCGTGTGTATTTTAAGTTACGCTTTCCAGTTCTGTACACTTAATACATTATTCAAATTGTGAGAGGCAGACAAACAAGAGCGACTACAAACCTCTATCTGTCATGAAGATAAACATATTTGTAAGTATTAGTAAGTTCCTGTTTTTCCTTTTTCCATTCAGCTTATATACAGTGGGGGAAAAAAGTATTTGATCCCCTGCTGATTTTGTACGTTTGCCAACTGACAAAGAAATGATCAGTCTATAATTTTAATGGTAGGTGTATTTTAACAGTGAGAGACAGAATAACAACAAAAAAATCCAGAAAAACGCATTTCAAAAAAGTAATAAATTGATTTGCATGTTAATGAGGGAAATAAGTATTTGACCCCTTTGACTTAGTACTTGGTGGCAAAACCCTTGTTGGCAATCACAGAGGTCAGATGTTTCTTGTAGTTGGCCACCAGGTTTGCACACATCTCAGGAGGGATTTTGTCCCACTCCTCTTCGCAGATCTTCTCCAAGTCATTAAGGTTTCGAGGCTGACGTTTGGCAACTCGAACCTTCAGCTCCCTCCACAGATTTTCTATGGGATTAAGGTCTGGAGACTGGCTAGGCCACTCCAGGACCTTAATGTGCTTCTTCTTGAGCCACTCCTTTGTTGTCTTGGCTGTGTGTTTTGGGTCATTGTCATGCTGGAATACCCATCCATGACCCATTTTCAATGCCCTGGCTGAGGGAAGGAGGTTCTCACCCAAGATTTGACGGTACATGGCCCCGTCCATCGTCCCTTTGATGCAGTGCAGTTGTCCTGTCCCCTTAGCAGAAAAACACCCCCAAAGCATAATGTTTCCACCTCCATGTTTGACGGTGGGGATGGTGTTCTTGGGGTCATTCCTCCTCCTCCAAACACGGCAAGTTGAGTTGATGCCAAAGAGCTCGATTTTGGTCTCATCTGACCACAACACTTTCACCCAGTTCTCCTCTGAATCATTCAGATGTTCAGGGCCAGACGGGCCTGTACATGTACTTTCTTGAGCAGCGGGACCTTTAAGAGAGTGCTCCTAATCTCAGCTCGTTACCTGTATAAAAGACACCTGGGAGCCAGAAATCTTGCTGATTGATCAAATAGTTATTTCCCTCATTAACATGCAAATCAATGTATAACTTTTTTGAAATGCGTTTTTCTGGATTTTTTTTGCTGTTATTCTGTCTCTCACTGTTAAAATACACCTACCATTAAAATTATAGACTGATCATTTCTTTGTCAGTGGGCAAACGTACAAAATCAGCAGGGGATCAAATACTTTTTTCCCTCACTGTACAATATATTCATATAAAAAGAACATGTAAGCGATCCGAGGGGGGGAGTCTTATTTTATTTTATTTTATTTTGTTTGGTGTTACCTGGCTTCAGGTTATTTACTGACTCCTGTCAGCAGTTGCTAGTGTAAATTCAACCTGTGCCCGAGGATGAGGATGACCGCAGTTGAGAGACGCCATGTGGGGCAAACATTCCAGTGTAGGGATATTCACACTGTTCATGGGACTGCCCCTCAGAGGTATTGTATTGTATATGAAAGTATTGGGACACTCCTGACAAAACAGAAAACATACAGTGAATGAAAAACACATTGTGAAACATACTGCTGAATAAAGCATATTTATTCTCCTTCTCTTTCTTCTCCCCCTCCTTCTCCTTCTCTCTCTCACCCTCCTTCTCCTTCTCACCCTCTTTTTCCCTTATTCTCCTAGTCATAGTCATAGTAGTTGCAGTTAGTCCTTCTGCCTACCTATGTGTTCATGCAGATAGTTCAGTCCAACCTGCCTGATCTGCAGGGCTGCTGTCCTCTTCCTGTGCCTGTCTGCTGCAGCTGCAAACACAACGACATCTCGGTCAGCACCATGCATGGCGGCTTTTGACAGGAGCGGTGTGTCAGCCTGTAGCCACCCAGGAGCTCCACACAACACATACAGGTTTCCGCAGGCTGGGGTAACTGGCATTCCAGCCCTTCACAGATGACTAGAGAGTCTTCACTCCAATGACACTTAAACACAGTGTTTAGGAGTGTTGAGGAGCTAACTGAGGCCAAAGACTAGGAGCTCAAAATTGGTTCGGTTATTAGGTAATTTTCCTAATCGAGAGGTCCTGATGTAAGGAAAAACAACCACATCAAGGACTGTGTCAGAATAATGCTGTACTAATTCTGTGATGGCTTCATTGTTCTCAGTCAGGTTCCACCCCTAACCTCCCTGAGCTCCCAGGCTGGCTTATTCAGTACTGGCTGAATTGGATCATTTGTAGAAAATCCCCCCAATTCTTGATGTGTCAGGGTTTGAAAGAGAGATCTCTCCCCGTGCCCAGATGGACCATAATCCCCCAGGCCTCCTGTCCTGCCCTCACATTCCTGTACGTGGACAGTTGTGCAGCCCGAGGTCCGTCAGTAACTTCTGTACCATGGTTCTCACCATGGAAATGCGGGCTTTCCTCCTGAGCCTTGTGAGGGCTTGGGGATTGGGGTCAGGGATGTCAAGGACAGCTAGTGGGCTGGTCCAAAAAAGAAAGCCTTTTCAACACTGGATTTTTTAACATGGGCAGGAATTCTTTGCCTCTCACCCAGTGTTGTAAAATACTTAGTCAGTGTCTTATCAGAGCCTCCCCACCTTGTGGGACAGAGGAATGCAACACGCCCTGCACTGATCTTGGCAGTGGCTCCTTGTCTAACGTCTTGTGGTCACTGCCTTTTATTTTATTTTATTTGATCATATTTCCATTGGGAAATATTGCGGTGTGGGAAGCATTAACTCTGTGTCGCAATGTACTGTGTTTGTTGGATGAGGGGAATGTTCCTGTTGAGTAATAGTGAATGGTGTCACCTTAGTAATTTGAGCACAATGCTGGTGTTGACATGCATTTTATGTTCAATGTTGCCAGATCAG
Source organism: Amia ocellicauda (assembly GCF_036373705.1). Taxonomy (NCBI): domain Eukaryota; kingdom Metazoa; phylum Chordata; class Actinopteri; order Amiiformes; family Amiidae; genus Amia; species Amia ocellicauda. The sequence goes on along the minus strand of NC_089863.1, from coordinate 28,610,245 downwards.
AGGCGTTTAATCTGGATATTCTAGTGGCGAGAGTTGATCAAAGGTTTTTGTAATTATAGATTTTTGGCAGTTTACACATCCCCACCTTTTCAGGTTTTTTTTTAACACTCCACACAACCACCACTTCCTAGTGGCCTCAACACCCCTCTGCAATGGTTACATATATATGACTAAATGCTGGAGAAGAAAACTATTGATGAGCTTGTAATTTGAGAAATGTCAGTGAGGACAAAGTTTTGAGCCGGTCAAGGCCGTAGCTCTAAAACAGAAATGGACAGAATCATTCCTAGTTCGGCAACAGTGAACATACCTGGCATGTTTAGTTTCCCAAAAACTCTGATAATGTATGTGTGTTATTTGTATGTGTCATGCCTATGGTATTTGTGCATTGATTCATTAAGAAAGTGTGCAACATTGTAAAGTATGAGCAAATATTAGATTTTTATGAGCAATTCTAATAGTGAAAACGTGACCATATGAGACCGGTCAGCCAACTCCTGTTCTTATTCTTTCCTCATCTCAGGAGTTTTTTTTGTTTTTCTTTTCTCTCTCTCTCTCTCTCTCTCTCTTTATCTCTCTCCCTCTCTCTTTATGGATGATTTCCTGCACGCCTACACCACACCGAAAATGTTGATGTTTTATATACAGTGAGGGAAAAAAGTATTTGATCCCCTGCTGATTTTGTACGTTTGCCACTGACAAAGAAATGATCAGTCTATAATTTTAATGGTAGGTGTATTTTAACAGTGAGAGACAGAATAACAACAAAAAAATCCAGAAAAATGCATTTCAAAAAAGTTATACATTGATTTGCATGTTAATGAGGGAAATAACTATTTGATCCCCTATCAATCAGCAAGATTTCTGGCTCCCAGGTGTCTTTTATACAGGTAACGAGCTGAGATTAGGAGCACTCTCTTAAAGGGAGTGCTCCTAATCTCAGCTCATTACCTGTATAAAAGACACCTGTCCACAGAAGCAATCAATCAATCAGATTCCAAACTCTCCACCATGGCCAAGACCAAAGAGCTGTCCAAGGATGTCAGGGACAAGATTGTAGACCTACACAAGGCTGGAATGGGCTACAAGACCATCGCCAAGCAGCTTGGTGAGAAGGTGACAACAGTTGGTGCGATTATTCGCAAATGGAAGAAACACAAAATAACTGTCGGTCTCCCTCGGTCTGGGTTTCCATGCAAGATCTCACCTCGTGGAGTTTCAATGATCATGAGAACGGTGAGGAATCAAAAGAACTACACGGGAGGATCTTGTTAATGATCTCAAGGCAGCTGGGACAATAGTCACCAAGAAAACAATTGGTAACACACTACGCCATGAAGGACTGAAATCCTGCAGCACCCGCAAGGCCCCCATGTTCAAGAAAGCACATGTACAGGCCCGTCTGAAGTTTGCTAACATCTGAATGATTTAGAGGAGAACTAGGTGAAAGTGTTGTGGTCAGATGAGACCAAAATCGAGCTCTTTGGCATCAACTCAACTCACCGTGTTTGGAGGAGGAGGAATGACCCCAAGAACACCATCCCCACCGTCAAACATGGAGGTGGAAACATTATGCTTTGGGGATGTTTTTCTGCTAAGGGGACAGGACAACTGCACCGCATCAAAGGGACGATGGACGGGGCCATGTACTGTCAAATCTTGGGTGAGAACCTCCTTCCCTCAGCCAGGGCATTGAAAATGGGTCGTGGATGGTATTCCAGCATGACAATGACCCAAAACAGACAGCCAAGACAACAAAGGAGTGGCTCAAGAAGAAGCACATTAAGGTCCTGGAGTGGCCTAGCCAGTCTCCAGACCTTAATCCCATAGAAAATCTGTGGAGGGAGCTGAAGGTTCGAGTTACCAAACGTCAGCCTTGAAACCTTAATGACTTGGAGAGGATCTGCAAAGAGGAGTGGGAAAAAATCCCTCCTGAGATGTGTGCAAACCTGGTGGCCAACTACAAGAAACGTCTGACCTCTGTGATTGCCAACAAGGGTTTTGCCACCAAGTACTAAGTCAAAGGGGTCAAATACTTATTTCCCTCATTAACATGCATATCAATTTATAACTTTTTTGAAATGCATTTTTCTGGATTTTTTTGTTGTTATTCTGTCTCTCTCTGTTAAAATACACCTACCATTCAAATTATAGACTGATCATTTCTTTGTCAGTGGGCAAACATACAGAATCAGCAGGGGATCAAATACTTTTTTCCCTCACTGTATATTTGACAGGTTCAAGCTGGATAACTCCTGCAGCTTCAAAGGAAAACATTAAAATGCTGAAAAAATATTTTATCTTTTTTTATATATCAGACTAAAACCGTGCATAGTGCACACATACAAAACAAAAACTATAAAAAAGACTGGTTAAAATGCACCATAGTCCACAGTGTAATTAAGCACAATGGAAACAGTCTACTTTAAACTAAGCTAAATGCACACCTTCGTAAGAGGAGACATAAGAGTTAAAGGTTGAATCTTCTAATCTTCTAAGAGAAGACTAACCAAATTACCTGTTGTATCCGAAGAATCAATAATCATTATCAATAAGCAACCCTTTACTTCAGTTCATATTTTAGATATTGAAAGAGGTGGACATTGGCTTACCACTAGGGGGGGCTTCATAACACCTGATACCCTGAGCTGTGGTTTCACTACAGATTATTGAATCCTTCATACAATAAATTACATGCACTTGCAGGGGCTATGAATGAAAAAAAACGAAAAATAAATCCATACTGAACCAGACGTATGATAGAAGACACTGTGAAATGTCAACGATGCTTAAAATGCAACCATACAGTCCCTTGTCTCTCAGCTTCAACTGTACCAGGATTCAAAATCTCACCCCGCAAACTCCTGTTGATATGATGTCAGAACATGTCACCATGGGAATCACAGGCAGGTAAACATGATGAACATGATGAACACAATCTTCTCACAGTAGATTTTATTTAAGTTTACGTTAACTAAAATATTGATCTCTCTTTGCATTGAGATCTTTGCATTTCCAGCTGCTGCACCAGACCTGGGTGGCCTCTGCTACAAAGGCTTCAAAACATGTGAACTATTTTCCTTTCTAAATCGTATCTATTTGGATATAATTAATGTAGGCTTATCTCACTGTAATATATGTATAGTCATAGTTTTGACATGTTTTTGTTTTTCCATTTCCGTCACGCACGCACACGCCACAAGTGCAAACATTTTTGTTTTAATACGTGCTCATTAACCCTTATTGTAGCTTGCTATTGTTTTCAAATGTTTCTATATATATATATTTTTTTTTAACTTTTCTGCTTAATTTTAAATGAACTAGTACTTAATTATACCTAAACTGGTAGATAATGTTAAGAGTATCATGAGGAGTTAAGTGGGGAAAGTGATGCACAACCCCTGCTAAATCTAATACAGTAATTTGCTTAATGATCTGGACTCTGGGATAGTTAGCAAACTTGTTAAAATTGCAGATGATACTGAAATAGGTGGGTTAGATGGCCTCCTCTCGTTTGTAAGCTTTCTTATGTTCTTATGTTCTTGTATGGTTTATTCAATACATTCTCTATGTTTTAAAAGCATAAAGTCTGGCTAGTGGATAGGTCTTTCCAACTGCATTGTTTAGTGTCACGTTAAATTGGAGAACAGATCAATGATTTTATGCTTGATCTTCAACAGAGCCTTGATCTTCAACAGCTGATTATGGGCAATTAGCATCTGGGCCTCACTTAGAGACAGACCAGCAAAGTAACTTTTGCAAGGGTAGAGTTTTTTTTGTAGGAAAAAGCAGCTCCCTAACATTCAAAGCTGCACTACAATAAAGCAGCGCTCCCCAACACTGTTGCTCTCTGAGCTAAGCCTACAATCCCACTCTTAAATGTACTAGAAGGAGGAAGCTGTGCTTTTTTTTTCTGGGGAGGAGGACAATGTGTCAGTTTATTGTGCCCTGCAGGCTTTAAACTTGTGAGTTTTTCAGCACTTGTGTGGAACTATAGTTCTCAACCCTGGCCCTGGTGGACCCCATACCCTGATGGATTCTGTTCCAAGCAAGCTCTCAATTATTTAATTGAACCATTTAACTAATAATTTGCTAACATTTGACTTTGTGTCATGTCCCTTATACAACTTAAACTGCCTACTATTTAAAATAATTAAAAGGCTCTGATTTAGGAAATTATTAGTTAAATTGATTGTTCAATTAAGTAACTGAGAACTTGGCTGGAACAAAAACCAGCAGGGTAGGGGGTCCTCCAGGATCAGGGGCCACTGCCTTGTTTCATGCAACTGTTTTTATATATTTTTGTGTTGCAAGATACAGATGGGTGACAAATTCAAGGAAAAACCTGAATAAATAACTAGAGGAACATAATGAATGCAGATGCCTCCAAAGAGGTGTCATGCATGATACAATTAAGCAATTAACATCCTATCATATTTTGTGGTATGTATAAAAATGCTGAGCAGGCCCAGTTGACCTCGATTTTGGATCAGGATGGCAAGAGGAAAGGATCTCAGTGACTTAGAAAGAGGGGTCATTATTGGGGCATGAATGGCAGGAGCTTCAGTTACACAGACGCTCAACTGGCTTGTGTTCTGGACAAGTGGGTGAGTGCATGTGTGGGACACCAAGAGAACGATAAAGGACTGACTGCTTGACCCCTATAGTCTGGAGGCTCTGTTATGCTGTGGAGGGCATTTTCCTGACATGGTTTGGGTCCACTTGTCCCCTTAGAGGGAAGGGTCACTGCAAATCATTACAGAGTTATTCTGAGTCATCACCTTTCACCTATGGTGACATTTCTATCCTGAAGGGAGTGGTTTCTTCCAGGATGACAATGCCCCCATCCACAGGGCACGAGGGCTCACTGAATGGTTTGATGAGTATGAGATTGATGTGAATCATATGCTATGGCCTTCACAGTCACCAAATCTCAACCCAACTGAACACCTATGGGAGATTTTGGACCGTCGTTTTAGACAGCGCCCTCTACCACCATCATCAAAACCCCCAAATGAGGGAATATCTTTTGGAAGGATGGTACTCATCCCTCCAGTAGAGTTCAGAGACTCGTAGAATCTGTGCCAAGAGCATTGAAGCTGTTCTGGCGGCTCGTGGTGCCCAACACCTTACTGAGACACTTTATGTTGGTTTTCCTTTAATTTGTCACTCATCTGTGTATACCTGTACAGATGCTTACAACTTTGCAAATGGAAAATGGATTCAATGTACAGCAAAGGGGCACCCGTGTAAATAGGGGGAAATTGCACGGTCTGAAAATGTGTTTTCCTTTTTTATTTTTTGGTTTTGTACTTGAATGCTGAACCTGTTGCACCCGCTGGTTCTTACGAGACTGGCATAAACTGTGCCCCATGCAAGGAGGTGGCACAACGCTACCGAAACTCAAGACGGATAAAAGTAAAGTGAAATAAGACGACTAGACATTACGGTTTTATTGCTAATTTATTCAGATTTTCATAAAACATGTTATAAAAATATAGAAATATAGAGGCCTCCTCACACGGCATGGCTCACCCAGGAGCGCAAAGGGGCCGGTTTCACAGAGGTCGGATTTGTACAGAGAGACATTTTGAAGGACAGAGTGGGGAATGGACTCCTGTCCCCCTTTCTAACAGGACTCTGGGCATCGTGATGCACTGGCCAGCTGCAGGCAGCACTTTGGCAGGTGTGGATCTGATGCCAGGAGGGGGGAAGGAAGAGCAGAAACCGGTCATGTGATTTGAAATGGTAAGGTAGGTTACTTTCTTGTTCTGCACTACAGGTTAACATAAATCTCCTAGCTGATGCAATAAGGCTGTGGCATAACAATGATAACAATGAATGATCATAAGACTTGTGTTGCACTGTTCACAAAAATAAGTATCAACATCTGAGGATTTTGTTTCCTGTTTTATCCCAGGATTGCGATTCGAAGTGTTATACTGCAATGGCAATGTCTCTCTGTACTGAAATCCCCTTCATTCTGCAATGGCACAGACAGTTCTGGAAGTTTTATCATTGGCATGCTCCCTCCAAAACTTCCTGTCTAAATACAACAAAAAAAGGCAATCCAACAGCGCCAGACCTCCCTACATGCAAACATGTGGTAATGTTCGCACCGGTGGAGCGTGATGTCTGGAACGCACAGGGTATCATAGTTATGATGTCATGGACATTTTTAAAGTCCGCATGATCAGAGACTTCTCACCCTGCGCTCTTTGGAGATTTCAGTGGATAAGGCTGGTTGGCTTCTTCATTTCCCTGGACAGTTAATTCAATTTTTTTAGGCAGTGGTTCATGATGAAGGGGAGGGGGGAGCACTTAACGTGTGTCCCCTCGTTGCTGCCCACAAATAGAACTGAAGTTAAAACAAATGCACATATCATGTAAAAATTAAACACAGATACAAGTGCTGCAGATCATCATTCGAATATACATACATGTGTATATATATAGATATTGATTACAAAAATATATTGCACAAGCGTGACATCACAAAAGTATGGAATAGTGTGGGATTTGATATATATTTATATATATATGTGAGTGTGTATACTTTTATAGTACCTACAGCAGGGGAAGGCTTCTCCAGTCCTTGAGGGGTTAAGAGATTCCAGCTGGATTTCTAGACACCTATCAATCAGTAACCGAGTAACACCTGGAATCAAAAGGTGTGCGTGCAACTTCTAATGTTATGACCTAAATCAATTAATGAATGAAGACTTGCAATTTAGTAATTTAGGTGCAATAAAAACTAAAAACCCGGATCCACAGAGCACAGCTGTGATATGATTTTGACCAGTTTTCTATACCCAACTCTACTTTAAATGATTGTATTTCACTCTGCAAAGTAACTAAGCAATGGACTGTACACCACAAACCCTGGGAATTCTGGGACTTTTCCACTGGCACCTTCTCTTTAAGAACATAAGAAACTTTACAAACGAGAGGAGGCCATTTGACCCTTCGTACTCATTTGGTGTCGATTAATAACTAAGTGATCCAAGGATCCTAGCCAGTCTGATTTTAAATGTTCCCAAATTTTGTTTGCTTGTATGTTTTTTTGTTTGTTTGTTTGTTTAATCGCACTGTTCTAAGCAGTGCTTGTGCTGGCAGCAGTCTACTTCTGTGAAGCCTTCCCCACGCCACATATGCAAAAAACAATAGAAACAAACAAAAAAACACACTAGTATGTGTATATATATATATATATATATATATATATATATATATAAAATCCTCAAAATATGTCCAGCATTTGTAATGAAAGCCCTAATAACAAGAATACACAATAAATAAAAATACATTAATAAATGTACACACAGCTAATCTGTGGACTGATACCATGAACTGGAACAGAGAGACCACCTGGGGAACAATGAACCTTTTTGTATATTTAAAGTTAAAATAAATCTTCAGAAATACAGTTGACTCAAATGTACAGCGTCTTTGTGTAGCTTAGCACATGCGCGTGTGTGGGAGAGTCCCAGGAGAGCTCTCGTCAGTCAGTGTTCACAAGTTATTGGTGTCCATGGCTTTGTTGGTGTACCCCGCATTTCCATTCCTAGGAGCCTGCAAAGCCAGGAGAGGGAAGAGGATAGGAGGTTAGGTAAGACAGGATTTGTGATACAATAGTGCACAAGTACTTAAAGCCACAAGATCATGAATAATCTACTTGAAGCAATAGAGTAATATAATACCTAAATGCCCTTTAGCTCAGGTTATACAGTTGCTATAGTTCAGATAGCTATAAACTATTAGTAGTTGTAGCAGTAGCAGTATTTATCTGATGCCTACATCCAAGGTTTTCAAAACCCATCTGTGATACAAATTTACAAATGCCTGAATGATAATTTGCATAATGCCCATCTTTTCCTGGGTGGCCAACCTCAGAAAAGGCAGGAATGTGTGAGAATGCATTTCCTGAGACGGCACAAGCATTTTCAACACAAAGGAAAGTTTGCTTCACCCACAGAGTAACGGGCCAGGGTCACCTGTCCCTTTTGTCCAGCTCAGATGCCTATCTGACCACGTCACCCTGTGCGGGAGTCCTGAGCTGTTGAATAAAGGAGCTGTGCCTTGGGAGAATAACCCCATATGAAATGCTGACAGGCTACACAAACCCCTCGCTGCCAGGTGTTTCAGACCATGCAAACTTTCAGTGCATATGTGGACCTTCATAACCAGATGTAAAGAATCCTGCTCTACATGCTGCACAAAGTCCCTTCTCAAAGCTCAGCCCCTCCACCTTAGATACTCGATGTTAATCTCTCACGTTCCTTGTTAGTGTTAGGGACTGTAACCCACCCAATGTATAAGCCCTCTAAATATAAAAAATCATTATGAAATAAAACACTGACCGAAGGTTGGAAAAAAAACTTTAATAATAATAAAGTTGTGGTAAATATGATATGACGCATGGTTTACAATAAGAAGACTGGGTAAATAAGGGATGCTTATACCAGGTTGATTACGGTACCCAGTGACCCCACACCAGCGCGGCCACGGATGCCCATGTCCTCCCCTCTGTACAGTGCTGAGTGGATCAGACTACTGACAAGGAACGAAGGGCGGTTTCCATGGGCAACTCGAGCGGTGAAAGGGTATGGTTGTCAGGAGCCCTGTGAGAACGCTTAATTCGAATTCACCACCCAAGTTGCAGCCAACCGAGCCAAAGAGTGAGCCGCCCGTGCGTGGCTGTCATCCCAGCGTTGTGACGGGCTGAGCTGCCCATCACAGTGCTCTCAGTGACCGCTTCACCAGGCCTCTCTTACAAGGCCTTGGCTCTTGTGTTCACCCTCTGGGCTCTCCACCTGAATGGACACAGATGTCTCACCAGCTCCCACTCTGGAGCCCGGGTTGGCGCTGTCCTCATCTCTCCCACGCCAAAGGCCTGTGCCGCAGCAGTGGGTAGGGTGGGTTCACGTTTTCCCCCGATTCCTCATTGTCCCAAACAAATAAGCTCCTAATCCAGGAAAAGGGCCAAATCGAGTCATTTGGTTTTGTGCGCTTTGTTTTTTGATTTTCCTTTCCTTGCACTTTATTAAACTTATAAGGGACTGATTAAGATCCTGTTGGCTTCCTGCCCGGTATCAGTCACGCGTGACTCTGGCTGGTATTCAGAACAGTTTGCCCTGTGGTACAGCCTGGATACAGGTCACAGCATTCTGATACTCTGAGCTCAACTTGTCAGGTTCCCTGAGTTTTTTAGGGAAATCGGCAGCAGAGTGGGTTTTAATGGTTTAGGAATCAAGGCAATGATTTAGGAGGATTCCAAGCATGGGGTGAACAGTGACTGGAAACCTGTCCTTGCACTTAAAGGCGTATTGAATTAAGTGGATTTTCACATTTCCGTAACTTGCTACACTTTCCTGTACATGTGTGTGTATTACAGTGTGCTATGATGTTTCTGTTTACACTGTTTTCTATGCACGGAGGGCCTGTTATTGCCAAAACTGTCTGAAATTATGTTTACAGTCATGCCTTTCTTGTTGGCCCTTTAGGAAAGCATTTTGGGCTGAAACCAGGACAACATTGTTGTATCTCGTCTGATAACCATCTTTCCTGTTCACCCCCCGAGGCTTTTCAAAAGCTGATCTTGATTCCGAGAAGGAAAATTAAGTGTATCATATTGCAGTCTGTGCTGAATCATCGGGTAGAATTGTGTGACGGGAAAATGCAGGTGAAACTGCTCCCCTCCCCTTTTAACAGACCTGTAATTAGCAGATTTGTATAATGAAACTTAATATAAAGAGTACATACATGCCTTGCAATTATAGTCTCGTCTTCAGCTTTGTAAAGTATATTTCCCAGTGCGTTTTGAGACCTGCCGTAGAAGAAACAAAACAGCAAATGAGCTAAATATATATATATATATATATATATATATATATATATATACACAGTGAGGGAAAAAAGTATTTGATCCCCTGCTGATTTTGTACGTTTGCCCACTGACAAAGAAATGATCAGTCTATAATTTTAATGGTAGGTGTATTTTAACAGTGAGAGACAGAATAACAACAAAAAAATCCAGAAAAACGTATTTCAAAAAAGTTATACATTGATTTGCATGTTAATGAGGGAAATAAGTATTTGATCCCCTATCAATCAGCAAGATTTCTGGCTCCCAGGTGTCTTTTATACAGGTAACGAGCTAAGATTAGGAGCACTCTCTTAAAGGGAGTGCTCCTAATCTCAGCTCATTACCTGTATAAAAGACACCTGTCCACAGAAGCAATCAATCAATCAGATTCCAAATTCTCCACCATGGCCAAGACCAAAGAGCTGTCCAAGGATGTCAGGGACAAGATTGTAGACCTACACAAGGCTGGAATGGGCTACAAGACCATCGCCAAGCAGCTTGGTGAGAAGGTGACAACGGTTGGTGCGATTATTCGCAAATGGAAGAAACACAAAATAACTGTCAGTCTCCCTCGGTCTGGGGCTCCATGCAAGATCTCACCTCGTGGAGTTTCAATGATCATGAGAATGGTGAGGAATCAACCCAGAACTACACGGGAGGATCTTGTTAATGATCTCAAGGCAGCTGGGACCATAGTCACCAAGAAAAAAATTGGTAACACACTACGCCATGAAGGACTGAAATCCTGCAGCGCCCGCAAGGTCCCCCTGCTCAAGAAAGCACATGTACAGGCCCGTCTGAAGTTTGCCAATGAACATCTGGTTGATTCAGAGGAGAACTGGGTGAAAGTGTTGTGGTCAGATGAGACCAAATCGAGCTCTTTGGCATCAACTCAACTTGCCGTGTTTGGAGGAGGAGGAATGACCCCAAGAACACCATCCCCACCATCAAACATGGAGGTGGAAACATTATGCTTTGGGGGTGTTTTTCTGCTAAGGGCACAGGACAACTGCACCGCATCAAAGGGACGATGGACGGGGCCATGTACCCTCAAATCTTGGGTGAGAACCTCCTTCCCTCAGCCAGGGCATTGAAAATGGGTCGTGGATGGGTATTCCAGCATGACAATGACCCAAAACACACAGCCAAGGCAACAAAGGAGTGGCTCAAGAAGAAGCACATTAAGGTCCTGGAGTGGCCTAGCCAGCCTCCAGACCTTAATCCCATAGACAATCTGTGGAGGGAGCTGAAGGTTCGAGTTACCAAACGTCAGCCTTGAAACCTTAATGACTTGGAGAGGATCTGTAAAGAGGAGTGGGACAAAATCCCTCCTGAGATGTGTGCAAACCTGGTGGCCAACTACAAGAAACGTCTGACCTCTGTGATTGCCAACAAGGGTTTTGCCACCAAGTACTAAGTCGAAGTGGTCAAATACTTATTTCACTCATTAACATGCAAATCAATTTATAACTTTTTTGAGATGCGTTTTTCTGGATTCTTTTGTTGTTATTCTGTCTCTCACTGTTAATATACACCTACCATTAAAATTATAGACTGATCATTTCTTTGTTAGTGGGCAAACGTACAAAATCAGCAGGGGAACAAATACTTTTTTCCCTCACTGTGTATATGTATATATATATATATATATATATATATATATATATATATATATATATATATATATATTAAATAGACTGGAAATATCTAATCTTTTCTGGTGAAACGTATTCCTCGTTATCTATAGCGATGGTTTCACAGACCCAGATTAGCACTAGCCTTTGGAAGGGTGGTCTCGGATTTATGCGCATCTTTTGTTTTATGAGTCTATAAAACAAAAGATGAAATTGAAGCTTTGTTTCAAACCTTAATTGGAGCTGGTGCAGATTGGAAAAGATGACAGAGATCATCACAATCCACGGTCCAAATCCCATATCCACACTTTCACAGTGGTGGGGGCGTTTTAACTGATCCAGGGCAAATGCTAATCTGGGTTTACCCGAGATCCAGACGGGACCGTAACTTAATCCCAGATGGCCTAAACCCACTTCAGCGCTTGAGTGGGTTATCCCTAACCCAAGTGGGTGCCCTCTGGACCTACGGTGACACTCACGAAACTCCCCGGGCATCCGTGAGGTCAAGCGACAGTGGGGGAGTGAAAAAAAAAAGGTAATGCTGTTGTCGGGCTCTCAGAGGACCCTGACGCCGGGCTGCACTATTTTATGTCAAATAGATGGGCAAATATTAGCATAACTGCTGTAAGTGTACAATGCGTCTCGAGTGGCTTTGCTTCTGTGCTTCACGCCATGCAAAATCAACAGACTGTCGCTGGCCCTAGTAACCTTGTGGTCCACTGAACCAACTCTGTCCACTCTGACTGATTGGATTCAGTTGGAGATATCCTGTTTTTATTTGTTGTGGGGGGAGAGAGAGAGAGAGAGACAGAGTGAGAGAGACTGGCAGAGAGAGAGAGAGGGAGGGAGAGAGAGAGTTGTGATTTCTGTGGCAATTCTGTGTGTAGTTGCTAGGTTACTGGTGGCAGTGGAAGCCTGTTCTAGCAGGACATGCAGGCCTCAGTCAAGTGCTGACTAAACAGTGCTGTTCTGACCTATAAATAGATCAAGGGCTGCTGGCCTAGACAGAGCCTTAGCACTTGTCTCTCATACTATTCCCTCACACACACTCAGATAGACACGCACACTCGCAAACTCACTCGCACACTGACACATGAATACTTGTTGCAGAGCAGCCCTTGGTGAAGCTCTGGAAGTTTTATTTGGTTAAATCCAGTATGAAAACCCTTACTTTTAAAGGGCCTTCAAAGTCAGAATTATCTAGTCACGCATTGTGTCAGTGGTTGCAGCCTACTGTTCCTTGTTACACGTGTTATATTGCAGAGGCTTCTGGGAAACGGCCTAACTGCTCGAGGTTCAGCTATGAGCAGCCCTCTACAGCCTGCTGTCATGATATGAGCTGCTTAAATTTTACCCCCCATCACCCCATCCACTATAAAAGTTAAGGGCAATTTAAGTGTATTACACTATGAGTAGACTCAGAGGCTTCTAAAGTATTGTTACTTTGTTATTTACTGTAGCCTACTTATTATTTTTTGTCGGGGTCACCCTCGGTCTAGACTACCTATGTGTTAATGATATTGTTTGATAAATGATAAATTTATCTGAGAAATAAATCAATTGAAGGCCATTTATATATCCCAGATACATATTTTTCTCAGAAACGCAACTGAAATCTTCATCTGAAATCTCACCTCAGCGCCTTTTATCACTCTTGCTAAGGCTGTGGTTTTTAGAGCCTTTGGTGCCTTTCTTCTGTGTTTCATTGTACTGGCATTTGTTCACGATAACTTGATTTGCTTTGTAAAAATCAACACAACTGCAGCTCTTATCTCACGGCACCCTTACGGAATGCAGTGTTGATGTAAAGTTTTCTGCATTAAATACCTCAGGTGGAAATGCGTTGGGGAAAAAAACAAGAAAACAGCATGGACTAACAATAGTCACCTAGCTTGAGGGGGCTAAGATAATGCTGAATGGGCAGGCTATGACAACCTTATCCCCATTAGCACAGATATCTGACCAAAGTTCAAGTGTTTTGGCCTTCACCTCAACTAGTGGTGACAAGGGGCAGTACATTTGCACAGAATCTTAACTTGGCTGCAGTTGCCTTGACAACTGTGGTAATAAATAAAATGTGTGTGTGTGAGTGTGAGTATGTATGTGTGTGAGTGTGTGTGTGGTGTCTTGTGCGTGTGTGCGTGTTTGTGTGTGAGTCTCGGTTTGTTGAAAGCTATCAGAGCACAGAATGAGTCTCAATCAGTTCCCTCAGTTCATTCCCAGCAATAACGTCCTAACTAGCCACATTATGAGGTCACTGGTACCTGAAGTACAAATTGCAAGGCCCATTGCAATGTGTGTTTGCATTTCTGTGACGAGCACAAAACATGGGTGGGCTTGGTCCAGCGAGAAGCGATTATTGCACTGGTGTTGTGTAAGGGGGAGGATTGCCTTTTGTTAAATTGAGTATAAGGTACCACATGTAGATTACCACACATGCTACTTGTTCAAGATAATGTGGTACAGGGCGGCGGGACCCACTGTTCTTGGAATGCAACAGATATGATTTATTTTCTTCTGCTGGTTACTTATTATCCCTTTAGGGGTGGTCAATTTTTTCGGCAGATTTGCAGGTTATTGGTTGTAAAGCACAAGTCATTGCTGCAGTCTTGGATTTTTGTCCCTTGTGGGTTTGCAGAGCCAGTATTTTTTCTTTGGCTCAGGGGAGGGAGTGTTGTCCCCATAGCCTAAATGCATATCTGCATATTGACACTGCCTACTAAAGTAGCAAGCCCATTCTGTTTTACTACAGGGAAATTATAATTAAATGGCTATATAACGAGAGGGCTCTACGAAAATAAATGGGAGTCTGTTCAGAAAGCTCCATCCGTGCTACTACATTTTCCAAGGGTCTGCGTAGCAGTGATGTAATATTATGTCATTAATCACATTGTATTTTCACCCTTTTTGTACATTCTTTTCACCACATATTGAAACAATTTATTTGAAAATATGTATATTTTTGCAAAATTCCAAGTCACAGTTAGTTAGGAAATCCATTAATAAATATAAATAAATAGCCATATGTAAGCCACTATGAAAAATAGTGTTCTGAGCACCACTGTTTCCTCCGGGGAAACCGCCTTGTTTCAGCAGCACTGAGAAATCCACTCACTGGGCTGCTTTGAGTTTCAGCACAAGTTATCTATGGAAACTTCATTTTTCACTTTGGTGGCTTATAACGGGAGGAGTTTTAAGCTGCTGTATTGAGCACCGTGTGAATCAATCCTTTGAGACAGCTTGTGTAGTTTTTTTTCCGACAAGGGATGAGAAGAGAGATCCACACTTATCCCCGTTTTAAAGGTTTATGGTTTAATCGGTGCGTGCACAGGGAAAGGGCGAGGGAAGGAGTTCACCTGGCGTGAGAAGGGCCTCTATCTATTGTTGTCATGGCTGGGCTTTACTCAAAAACTCAGGGTTATTGCCAAACCTGTAGAGAAATTCAAAGGGAGTCGAAAAGAGAAATGGGTCTTTGTTCACTCCAGCAGCAGCACCACACGCATAATGTCTCTTGATTTAAAAAACGTGTTGTCTTATCTGTACCAGAGTGGTGGACAATGGATTGTATTTATGCATGCATGTATGTATTTATTTGTTATTTATCTGTGATGAGGGCTACAAGCAACTGACTGAAGAGCAGGAGCTGTTGGGGTTCGAGAGGCATCTGGCTGGGCTTCTCCAGAGCCTCTGTGCCGGAATGGGGGTAAATTCCCACGCCTTGTATTTCTGTGGCGAGGCAGGGAGGGCACAAAGACAGGTCTATGCAGGGTAAGAGGAGCAGGGAGGCCCGGTAACGCGAGCTGGGAGAAATGGCGATGGGGGCCAAGGCCAAGACACACAGATAAAGCTGTGAGTGTGTTATGTGTGTGCGTGATTGTATCCTTGCCTATTCAACTCTGTGCTGCTCTGACTCGAAATGTGAGCTAAATCTCTTGCTGAGTGTGCTTCCCTATGTTGAACTGAGCTGAAGGCACCTATGCAACTTATTTACAATGACATGTTGCAGCAACAGTGAAGCACTGGGTTCTTAAGATCCTACCGAGATCATTAGCCTTATTTGTTCATTAATAATCCTTTTTACAGTCAATACTTTTGTGGATAACTGTGCCGTCAATCGCAAGTCATTACTGCAGTTCCGATCGCTCTTTGGTTTACAGAGCTAAAATCAACATCAAGGCACTGCAAGGATGTGTGTAAAGGTTTATGGTCTTTAGCAGTAAAGCTATCAAGACTGTAAACTTGACACTAGAAACACACAAGATAAAAGATGGTAGTCTCTGGACTTTAGAACAACAATGCTCTCGTGACAGGTGTCAAATGCAGACACATATCCACACATATATATATCAAAACAACTTTATGATATTCTTGTAAAAGTTCAAATTTCACACAATACAGACATTGTACAGTTAGCGGTGTCGGTCACTGCATCCGAGAGCGATCTGAACTCCTCCGAAATAGCGACTGGGACGCGTGGGGATTTTCCGATGGCTGGACGTGTGAACTACAGGGATGATTGAACGTCAGAGTGCTGGAAGGCCCCAATCTGTTCACATCGGGCAGCAATAAGTAGACGCATGGGTGTTAGTGATTCAAAATTGGGAAATGTCACCTTGGAAAAGCTTTGGAGTATAATTTATAATAAAAATGTAAATAAAGTAGACACCCCTCTTGTTCCCACAAATATTAGATTAAACAACCTTTGTAAATATCCTAATAGTTTCCCTTTCTTTCTTCTTATCAGGTTTCTTTGTAATTTACGATTATGTGTTTTTGAATAATATTTGAATACATAACTGTGTTCTTTGTCTTGTTTACAGCCTCCCTCATCTTTCTTTTTAGGTCTTTCTGTCTTTGTTTACACATTTGCATCATATTTGCTCACTCACACCCTGTTTACTTCATCCCTCCATCCCTCCCTCCTTCCATATCTGTTTGCAATGAGCATTTCCTATCACGGATTATGCATAGGTGAAAATGTAATGGTTGCCACTGCTCCAGGTCCACCCTGACATTATCTGTAAGGACTCTTTTGGATAAGTCTTGTAGATCACAGAGCAAAATGGTCTACAGAACAATTCACAAAGAACAACATACGAAGCAACAGGGCTCAATTTTCTGTTTTCAATTTTACCCCCAGTGTTGAAGTCTGGATCTTGGGGCTAGACCAAATCAAGACTCTGCTCTACCCGCGAATCCCAATGGAAGCCACTGTCTACTACCTGTAAATCAAAACATGATCTACGCCAGTGGTGGGGAACCTAAAAGAATCAGTGGGCTGCAAGTCCTGGTGTCAAATAACTGGCTGGACCGCAAGACGAAGGAGCTTTTACAATGACAAGCCACAAACGCTACATTTTAAAATAAAAATAGCAATATAATGCAATAAATACATATCAACAAAGTATTTAGGGAGTAACACACTGATACAAAGCAGCTGTCATAACTACAAATGTATTCTATATATATTGGGCCACATGCTGCAGGTTTCCCGCCACTGATCTAGGCACACGGTTGTCAGTTAAGCTTCTTCGGCAGGTCACAGTCAAGCGCCCAAACATAAAGGTATGAGAGTTCAGTGGTGTGGTTGAAAATGTTTGTGCTCTGGCTTTCATATTGGTGTCAGTGTGCCACACAGTAAATGGGTCTTAACATCCTGGAAGCGTAGAGGACGTTTTGAAAGCTGAAGGTTTAGATCCACCCCTATGGATGTCCATCAATGGTAAAACCTGTTCTGTCTGCTTTGCCATCCCCAGACCTCTCCACTCTCCACCACGCTTTCCCTGCGTTGTTCCCCTGCTCAACCTTATCTGAGGGTAAGTTTGAGAAAATAAATTCCGTTAACCCCCGAGTACACCTGGTCTTTAGCAACGCCCTGTACTTAAACAGCTCAGCCCGCTGATGACATAATGGCCCTGGTGGTTAATTCACACGCTCAAACACACACACCCTCCCGTACATGCAATCACTTACACACACACAAACACAGGACGTGTGAAGGACATTGGAAGGTGTAACTTCTCCCCGGCTGACGCAGTGAAGCCAGGCACTGGGTGGATCTAGATCAACAAAAACAGCTGACTGTTAAAGGTGCAGTTCCACTGACTCGGTCAAGCAGTCCGAAGGCTTGAGGTTGATAAGGCCGTGGAAAGCGATGTCACCTCTACCCCAACACTTTTCGTCACCCTTAATGGGTACAGTGCACATGTGCTTAATGGCTCATGCTAAAATGCACAAACTTACCCTGAGGTTAAATATAAAACTGCAAATGTCGAACTCAATATTGACATTTTTCCTGAAGCATTTTGGGTCAGACGCTAGGAAGGCCACTGTCAAGTTCTTGGCTAAGGTGCAGGGCATACAATGTTATGATTGCTCTGGTGCGAGTTTGAGCACCCATGTGGAGAACTGTGCTGTGTGGAATGTGTCAGATTACACGCCCATAACTCACAATGCAGCAGCGCTGTGCGAGATGGCAGAAGTTTCTTTTTTTTTTTTCGCTCTTACAAAGACATGGTTGTTTGGAATCCCAGTTCATGTACTGAGAACATGTGATTACAAACCGAGATATAGATGTAACTGGTAACCAATTGGTGAACCGAAACCTAAACTTAATTGTTTGCTCTTGGTGGTGTAGCTAAGGCTTCTATACACAGTATGAGATAAAAATATGTTTCATATATTTGTTTTTGTATTATTTTTGACTTATTATTATGACTTACTTATGATTTATTATTATTATTATTATTATTATTATTATTATTATTTTGCAAATATTTTCCAATTCTTGATTGGTGAAAGAATGTTTTTGGCAAGGACACTCAATCTCAATTATGCTAGGTATCACAACAAAATTACATCTTTAACGGCTACGTATATATACATCTTGTTCATCATGTAACTCAATCCAAGCTTATATGACTTCCACTGAACAGACCCGCTGCAGTCGAATCTGCAGGCGGGGCCGGACTGCCAGCGACAAAACTTCTCAGCTTGTCAGGGCCAGCTGAGCCAATCAAGCCCCACCTGAGTAAACATTACGTGCAATGCCAGCGAGTTGCTGACCACTGTGAAACATCCTCACAGCCTCTCACCCTCAGGGATATTTGATCTGTTATCAGTGCAGATGCAAATCAAGATGATAATGAGTTGATATTCAATTCCTCAGATGCTGGAAACAGCGGTGAGAGAGCCCAGCATTTCAAGCAGTAATTAATCCAAAGCTTTTTTGGGTTGCCTTCATAAAATTTACATTTATGATTAGAAGAAAGTAGCTTCTTACTAAAAATGAAGCTGTAACTGAGTACAGTTCTGTAGTTTTCTATTAGCGGGTAGGTCAAAGTTTTGATTTAATCCGGACCCTAGTTGGGCTTGAGCAGGTCGGGTGCAGGTTTGCTGCTGATGCGAGAGAGCTGAGGTGGAGAGAGCATTTTAAAAGAGCATTCTTGCTGAGTGTAGAAAAGACAAAGAGGAGAGGTATTCATAATTTATTTCACCTCACGGCTGTATAGAGTGATGCTTGTGTGTGACCTCAATACAGTAAACAAGATTAATTATTTTAAGCTCAGTCACTTAAGCATGATAGTTTCATGGCAGTGCTGAAATCTGTGATGTTTAGTATCAAAACACATTTCTGACTTTCCTCTTTTACATCGAGGTATACGGCCACACATAAAAGGGTCAATCCTCAAAACACCAGTAAATGGGATAAAAATTATTAAAACTCCCATTTTCCAAATGTAAACCCACAGTTTACATGTAAATGCTACTGTCTCAGATAATCATATATCCCAAAATGGTCGCATTTTAAAAGTGCAAGATAACTGGTCCGTTTATTGCCGGTTTCAAGGTAAAGTAAGTTGCTGATGGATTCATGGTTAATGGCAATGCAGATCACTTTTGTGTCCTGTTATCATTATGCTCTCTTTATTGTTGTGGGTCTGTTGTGTTGTGTATTGTTGCGAAGAAATAATTCATATTTGAATTTTTTGAAAGCTAGCGTGGACAGTTGTCATCCAAATGATGTTTGATAGTATTGTATTATTTTATTTAGTTTTTAATGTGCATTATTGTATTTTCAGTACTGAGTATTTTTGGTGTGGATGTTATTTTACCTAAACTGTTTATTAGTTATTGCTGTTATTTAAATATGCACAGTGCGCTATTTACATTTGTATTTAGTAATAAATCTATTTCTTCAACATGTACAGTGTATGTTGAAGTACAATTAATGTTCAGTTCTGTGCACTATTTAAATGTTTGTGTGTCTTTTAGTTTTACCTAAACATTTATCTCTGCCATTAAGATGTTTTTCACCGAGGTGGGGGGCCCCCACAATCAAATCTCGCCTGTGGCCTCCAAAAGGCTAGGGCCGGCCCTGCGGACATGTATATTGCTCCCAGTGTCACAATGATGAAATGCGTCATAAATTTTCTGTGCTTGCTGTACACAATTGGTACACAAGGCAACTGAAGCGCTCCGTCAGCCAATCGCACCGTGCCAGACAGCCAATCTCAAGCACTCAAGCTCCACCACGAGGAGGAAAATCAGGAGCAGGTCCTTACGTTGCTGTAGGGGTTGTGGGTGTTGGAGGGTGCCTCAAAGTGGCTGTGCGTGGAGTACATGGGGATGTCCGCCATGTCATTCATATACATGTGGGAGCTTCCAGTGTAGTAACCGCTGCTTCTTCTCCTCCGGCACAGGAACACCACCTTTGGGGAAGAGACCAGGGAGGTCACACACAGCCAGACCCACCAGGGTAGACGGAACGTGGCCAAAACTTTAATTTACAGGAATCTCTGGTTCAGGAGGAGGGGATTGGGCAGGGGAGGCTGTCATGAGATGATCATTATTATTATTATTTTTGTCATTTAGCTGACACTCTTATCCAGGGCATAATAATGATAATGAATGGTGCCATGTGAAATAGCCCAGTGATGAGTGGGAGACCTCTGTAGACTGCAGTTAAACACATCTGCTATAATCACACTTTTATTATTATTATTATTATTATTATTAAAGAGTTTTAGCAGACTTACTATGATGATGAGGATGATGATGAGGAGCAACAGGATGAGGCTGGCCAGGACCAGCAGGGCAATACCCCACCCTGGCACCAGCTGGGAGTCCGGGGCCGGTGTAGTGGGTGACGAGCTGATCTTCTCCACTGTAAAGGTATACAAACACACACAGATATTAGGCAGGATGTGGGGCACACTGAAAGTAACTAACACCCAGAAGTCTGTTTAAAATGCATATTGTTATTATCATATGGCGAGAGAGTTTCTTAGGGTTAAGGGAGAGCAGAGAGAGTGAGACTTCAAGAATAAGCAAAGACCTCACAGTGGCCAGGAGAGTGAGACTTCAAGAATAAGCAAAGAACTCACAGTGGCCAGGTCCCCAGATATAACTGCTTGACCACAAAGAGAACTCACCACTTTATGGATACATGTAACACACATTAAGAGACTAGCAGACCAAAAACACACAACAATCCAACAACAAGCCCTTACCAGTAACAGAGTCTGGATTCAGCGTGAGAGAATTCATTTCCTTCCCGTTCTTGGTATTGTCAAGGAAAAGCTGCTGTACTTCACTGGCAGTGAATTCACTGCTGGTGAAATTCAGGATGGTAGCTGCGTTCACTGATCCATTGCTGCAAAATCAAACAGAAAACAAAAACAAAACACACATAATGAAAAGGGAACAGAGCTCAAAGAACAAGTTTCAAACTTGCATTTCACCTTCTCTCCGTGCTTGCCACACTCACTCAAACATTCTGAAGATGAACTTACGTGAAGATTACAGATGTTACACCCAGGTATGTGCTTCTAGTGGAGCATCTGGAGCAGTTGTAGATGTCATTCAACTGGAGGAGACAAATAACACAATGAATTAGTGGCACCTTTTGTTACGCCTCCTCTCATTGGCCAGAACGCATCATGGGACTGGAGCCCAAGGCAGCCACTGACCAATCAACTGACAGGGTTCCTTGATTGACTCGGGGAAGAAGTCTGGAAAGGATGTATCCTCAGAATGTGTTCCCTTCTTCAAACTGCAAGCTTGCCCTGGTAGCGCAAACCTCCCATGACCCCCCACACAATGGAGAGATTGTTTACATATGTTCTGCCCAGCACTGCCTTTGAGTTTAGCTGCTCAAGTTTAACAAGTCTGAGCAACTGAAAATAATAACTAATGCTGTATAAAAACATAGGTTCACAAACATTTGGAGTCTTACCCCTGCCACAACTAGGCTCTTCAGCGTCTTGTAATCCAATGAGCTCTGGTCTGACAGTGATGAGTTGAAATTCTTGTTGGTGATTTTAAAGCTGAGGTTGAAGGCAGAATTGGGGGCTTGGACAGTAGTGGGAGTGGGCTGCATGCTGGTAGATGTTGTGTGATTGGATGATGGGTTCTCTGTCATACTTGTACTTGTTGTGTGATTGGCTGTTGTAGTGGTTGTGTTATTGATTTGTGTTGTGTGACTGGCTGTTGGAGCTAATGTTGTGCTTTCTGTTGTGTGATTGGCTGTTGTAATAGTTGTGTTGTTACTTGGTGTTGTGTGATTGGCTGTTGGAGCTAATGGTGTGCTTTCTGTTGTGTGATTGGCTGGCATAGTGGTTGTGTTATTGTTTGGTGTTGTGTGATTGGCTGTTGGGGCTAATGTTGTGCTTTCTGTTGTGTGATTGGCTGTTGGAGTGGTTGTGTTGTTGTCTGGTGTTGTGTAATTTGCTGTTGGAGCTAATGTTGTGCTTTCTGCTGTGTGATTGGCTGTTGTACTGATTCCGTTACTGTTTGGTGTTGTGTGATTGGCTGGTGGAGATGATGTTGTACTTTCTGTTGTGTGATTGGCTGGCATAGTGGTTGTATTATTGTTTGGTGTTGTGTGATTGGTTGTTGGAGTAGACGTTGTGCTCTCTGTTGTGTGATTGGCTGGCACAGTGGTTGTGTTATTGTTTGGTGTTGTGTGATTGGCTGTTGGAGTTAATGTTGTGCTTTCTGTTGTGTGATTGGCTGTTGTACTGATTGCGTTATTGTTTGGTGTTGTGTGATTGGCTGTTGGAGCTGATGTTGTGCTTTCTGTTGTGTGATTTCCTGGCGTAGTGGTTGTGTTATTGTTTGGTGTTGTGTGATTGGTTGTTGGAGTGGATGTTGTGCTCTCTGTTGTGTGATTGGCTGACGCAGTGATTGTGTTGTTGCTTTGTGTTGTGTGACTGACTGTTGTAGCTGATGTTGTACTTTCTGTTGTGTGATTGTCTGCTGTTGTGGTTGTGTTATTGTTTTGCGTTGTGTGAGTGGCTGGTGGAGCTGATGTTGTACTTTCTGCTGTGTGATTGTCTGCTGTTGTGGTTGTGTTATTGTTTTGTGTTGTGTGAGTGGCTGGTGGAGCTGATGTTGTACTTTCTGTTGTGTGATTGTCTGCTGTTGTGGTTGTGTTATTGTTTTGTGTTGTGTGAGTGGCTGGTGGAGCTGATGTTGTGCTTTCTGTTGTGTGATTGTCTGTTGTTGTGGTTGTGTTATTGTTTTGTGTTGTGTGAGTGGCTGGTGGAGCTGATGTTGTGCTTTCTGTTGTGTGATTGTCTGCTGTTGTGGTTGTGTTATTGTTTGGTGTTGTGTGATTGGTTGTTGGAGTGGATGTTGTGCTCTCTGTTGTGTGATTGGCTGACGCAGTGATTGTGTTGTTGCTTTGTGTTGTGTGACTGACTGTTGTAGCTGATGTTGTACTTTCTGTTGTGTGATTGTCTGCTGTTGTGGTTGTGTTATTGTTTTGTGTTGTGTGAGTGGCTGGTGGAGCTGATGTTGTACTTTCTGTTGTGTGATTGTCTGCTGTTGTGGTTGTGTTATTGTTTTGTGTTGTGTGAGTGGCTGGTGGAGCTGATGTTGTGCTTTCTGTTGTGTGATTGTCTGTTGTTGTGGTTGTGTTATTGTTTTGTGTTGTGTGAGTGGCTGGTGGAGCTGATGTTGTGCTTTCTGTTGTGTGATTGTCTGTTGTTGTGGTTGTGTTATTGTTTTGTGTTGTGTGAGTGGCTGGTGGAGCTGATGTTGTGCTTTCTGTTGTGTGATTGTCTGTTGTTGTGGTTGTGTTATTGTTTTGTGTTGTGTGATAGGTTGTTGGAGCAGATGTTGAGCTTTCTGTTTTCTCAATGGTTGATGTAACATCTGTACTGTTAACATGGGCTGCGAAGACACAAAATAAATTAAAAAGAGACTTTATATAAGAAAGAAATCTTTGAAATATATGATGTTAATAACCCTCTCCCTTTAGCGCATCCCTGTGACTTTTGTATTTTATCTGCTCTTTTTAGCTCAATGTACTGGGATGTGTGATTATTATATATTGTATATTGTACTGATTGTGTTTTGCTGCACTTTTGTAATGCCTTGAAAATGCTTTTTGTGTAAACTAAATCTACAAGAGGAGTTTGCTCATAAATAATAATAATACTCTGTGTAAATAACTCCCTCCTAAAAGTTGTCTTCTTCTCTTTCTTTTGATTATATATGATGGCATCAACATGTTTTTTTATGTTTATCTCTCCCTAGTGAGGGTCTCCCGGTCTGCCTGGTGGCTGCCCCTCTCCTCTCTCTGACAAGCTGAAGCCCCCTGATATTAGATTGACCACAGAGTTTTTCACAAAGTAATTTCTTCTTTTCAAATGTATTTTTTTTGTTGGTTTGTTTCTTTGTTTGTTTGTTTTCATGTGAGAAAGGCAGAAACAGATTGCTTGATCTTTACTTTCCTGGCTGCTGCATTTGTTTGTAACACAGGAAAATCCACTGCTGTTTAAAAAAGCAAAACCATGGTATCTCTGTGCCATTAGTATCTGCCCATATGTTCAGGGTGGTACTTAATTTATGTATTGAACAATGTCAGTTCTCAGCACAGTCCATACATCACAAGGGCCTCAACGCCACACCTGTTGGACTTGTCCCACTCTGGGGAACCGCATGTCAGAGCAGAATCATGAAATGCAGCTGTACAACATTTCCATGGAGACCGAATTAACCTCCTCGCTAGGTTCGCCCCTTTCACCCCAGCAGCTGGGCGGGGATGAGTGTGGGGCACCCCGACTGCAACGTTGCGACGAATGAAAAAATGCCCTTCAGACCCGAAGGGTTCTGGGAAGGATCGAGGGCTGCCTTGTACCCCTTAGTTATGACACACACAGTGGTCAGTTTGTATCTTGGTCGGGGGGTAGTCAGCCCCGGCACTCCGGCTGATCAGCTGATGGGAGCTGTCCATGTAATTGGACATTAGTCGGTTTTGAATTCTTCGTGATGGACATGCGAGAGACATGGACTCAGGCTGACTGTTTTTCTGTTTTTGTTTCTTTTATTTAGTTCTCCTGTACTTCGACAAAGGGGATATTGTAACAGCTGGCCAACCCCCCGAAACCCTCTGCAGAAAGCTGCCGAGCAACTGCCCCTGCATGAAAAGAAGGAAGTGGAAAATCCCCTGATGGTGCACTAAGAGGACCAATGAAAGGTGGGCACCTCCCCTCCCCCCCCCACACACACAAACACACAAAAGTTTATAATTACATCAGTTTATCCAAACAATCATTAAGACATTTAATCTTGATAGAAAACAGTCAGCCTTCTTATGTGGCAATATCAAAAATGCGCCTAGGCCATGACTCAGCTATTGCCCATATCTGAGCCGGGCCTGTGCCATGAACTCAGTGCCATGACCAGCCAGGAGCACCAACCATCAAATGAACCCTTCTCCTGTTAAGCCACCAACCAGTGACTACTGCCTTATTTATTGGATTATTTGATTATTTATTTATTTACATAGTTGTTTGTTCGTTCGTTCGTACGTTCATTCATTTATTAAATAACAGACTCCTGGTCATCAGTGGACATCCTGTTTCAGAGCAAGTCTAAATTTAGATTGTTTTGAATAATCAAATCAAGGGAGCAGCATTTGGATACATGTTTGTTTTTCTAGTTGCCCTTTGCATTTGGGAAGCATTTAAGGCAATCGATCTGAAGGAGGCTGGGGAAGTGGTCTCGCTTTGTGCAGCTCTTCACGACACATTTGGCAGAGGATTGGGGTTAAAACTTGAGCTGCCAAGAACAGAATAATCCTCGGCTGGGATTGAGCTCTTTGGGAGGAGCTGGCAGGGTTCTGATCTGGGATTATTCAGATATTCAATTACAGAAAAGCTCTGCTCAGGCAGCAGCTTAAATTTCCCTGTTTTACTTGGAAGAAGAAAAAACTCAGAGTGAGATTTTGAATTTCCAAAGTGCTTTGAGCTATGAACTTCCCATAGATATTTATTTCCCCTGTGTGTTTGACAGTAATCAATGTAGCTTTAGAAGAGCCTCCACAAATTCAAGAGATGGAGTAAAACCAGAATGTGATCAAAATCAATCAATTGCATTAGGACAGGTGTCAGCCCTTCAAGCCCCCCGAGCACGAGAGAGCCAATCTGAACACACAGGTTTTTATGCAGCAGGGAGAAGGAAGAAGTAAGAATCTTCATTAAAACTCTTACCATCGCATTAAGTTAATTGCATTTTTCCCCCAATGAGGATAAAAGACCCAAGGATTGGTGACACCAAATTAGATTGCCAATTTTAGCATCTTAATTACTTAATAGGAATCGTTATAAGAAGGAACATTTGTATTCCAGGTCTTGATCGGTCTCTGATTGACAGGTGCCGATAAAACCCAACAGGGACCGGTTACCGCTTACCTCCTACACCCTGCCGTTCACAACCTAAAAAATTAGGCGTGTGGAACTGAACTCTTTCAGGGGGACATCTAAGGAGGTCTGGGACCCTCCTGCCAATCTGAGAGGAAGGTAAAGTTGTGTAAAGAATTTAAAGAATCGCACAATATTTTAAAGCCAGATGCGGCCTAAGAACGAGATGGCAGAGGGGACTTCCCAGCTCCTGCTGTGTGCGCCATGCTTGGTTAGCACCAAGGTGGCGAATTTAAGAGCTGCCCAGTCAGTCATAGTTCAGCACATTTGGCATGGTGGCCAGGGTCTCCCTAGTCTGCAACCATCAGTAACAGGTCTTAACATTGGCAGACACAGTGGTGATCAATCAATCAATCAATCAATTTTTATTTGTATAGCGCCCTTCGCAGGGTAGCCACAGAGCGCTTTACAGACTGGTAAACATACAACAAACGTATAGCAAAATAAAAAAACATAAATACAATAAAATCAAATATAGACCTGTAAACATTTTACATGATCTTGAATAAAGTGAGTGAACATTTAAGTAAATAAACCATTTAGGCATGGATGTCAGTAGTGTGCCAGGGCCAGCCACCCACAATCACAGAGACTCCTGTCCCACAGCACATTTCTTTCCTCGTGACGCTTTACTGCTCGGGGGCAGGTGCACATACAGCCCTGATAATGAAGTGCACACAGATTATTCAACATATTTACAGCAGCAAAAACAAACACACACACACGCACAAAGAAAATCTTGTCTAGGCCAGATCCATTTTGGTCTGATCTGGGCCCGCCTCATACTGAGCGAGAGTGGCGTGGCGCTTTTCTGAGAATTTGAATGAGATTTTCAATCATAGGTCAGCCCTATATATACTGTGTGTGTGTGTGTGTGTATATTAAGCAGTAGTGTGCAACCCTATGGGGACTAAGTCAAGGACCAAAGCTCCCCACCCCAGTGATAAAGAAGCTCTATAGGCTTGTCATCCTTGTCATAGTCAGGCTAATGAATAGGTGGAATCCAAACGTACTAGTGTTGAGTATGGTCAAGCAATTCAGAACATTTACCAAAACCGTTATAATGGTAAAACAAAAAAACAAAAAAACTTTAATGGCACAGGATGGTCATTTTCAGCTTTTATCCATTAGGGTTTAAATCTGTATTTGACTTTATATATGACAATTCTTTCAAACAAACGTTTAATTATTGAGTGATAGATGCCTATGACTTGTACTATTCCCCGGGGGCAGTGGCGTGGGGCACTTTGGTTTGCCAAAGTCGTTAGATCGCAGTGCGCTCTGCCTGTCGTTAATGGGTTTTATATAGTTAGTCTACCTTGGCCAACAATGTTTTTATTACAATTCTCTCTCTCTCTCTCTCTCTCTCTCTCTCTCTCTCTCTCTCTCTCTCTCTCTCTCTCTCTCTCTCTCTCGCAACACACACACACACACACACACACACACACACACACACACACACACACATATCATGTGGAATGCTTTACTGAATAACAGATTTTATTACAGTAATGCAAAATTCCGTCCAGATCTTCTCCATTTTAATAAAGTTCACAAGACACGTCTTACACCGGCTCCAGTGGGTAATTTTGATCTTCTTTGCCGCCCAGCCGGTTAGACACACCCGTCTCAACGCGTTAAGACGCGGGCAGCCGCCTCTGAGCCCTGAGCGGCGCGGTGAAATAGCGACTGGGCGCTAAAGCGGATCAGGGAGAGAGCAGCCGCGCTAATCCCGGGTCTCCCCTGCCGAGCACAGTCACCTTTTTTATTGATGTACTTATGTGTGTGCTGGGGAGGGTTGTTGTCTTTTCTTCAAACCGCAATTTATTATTTTAAACAGGACTATGTGTGTGTGATGCAGGAAGAAGAAGTTTTCCATGATACCGTTTTTGCATAAATAGATCAAGGGGTGGTATTGTTGGCTTGTTGTGTTGGTGGGGGCGTCTAACGGATTAATAATTATCTGAAGAGCACAGCCAGAAAGGGAAGAGGAGACAACACCGTTCCCATGTGACATGATACAAGACGTTTAAAAACAGTCGCAAAACCCCCTTGTTGCGATTCATTTGATGTTGGATTGACAGACATTAAGTGGATAGTTAATACACCCGCCTATTATAAATGCGAATGAAAGCATTTGGGTTCAATTGTATGTCAAATCACCCGACATATACTTTTAAGCACAATGAAATGTAAATCAACCCAAAGCAGTACAATACTGGCTTGATACTGACTCCCACAGCAGCGCAGCCACACAACACAGTTATTATTGTCTTTATCATGTGTCTAGTCGTATTACTTGTGTTACTATGTGTAACCTGTACATCTGCTTATTAATAACAATAAGAATACTATACTACCAAATATCTTTCCAATACTATTATATATCACCGGTTTATAGAGCCCGTCCGTCCATCCTTACCTGTCACAGAGCAGAGAAGAAGCACAACCGTAGTCCAAGCAATTTGTTCAGATAGTCGTCCCATATTGAACAGCAGAGTAATCCTTTTCAAACACGTATTAATAAGTGATACAATTATAATTAAAAGAAAAAAACGTATCTACAAAGACCAATGGAAATCGTCTGACTCCAGCAGTGGTCTGAACAGGTGGCAATGGAAACAGGTCGGAGGCTCCCTGCGGTCTGGAGGCTATTTCGGAGACCGTTTCTTACTTACCTGTCAGCAGGTGGGCAGGGGAGGGGCTACGGGGCTAATTTTAGGGCCCTGTGCTGGTATAAAGAGGCTGACCAGGGGGGTTACATGAACATTTATTTTTAACTGAAGCACAAGGTCAGGTTAGTTCACAGTTTCCAACGGTGATTAAATATGAATTGGTGTCAATTATCCCACCGAGTTCTGAGCAATTACATGGGACGTGCGTTTTCTGAATGACCCTGATGATCCTGCTACTGCTGCTGACAGTATTCATAATACACATAATAATAATAATAATAATAATAATAATGAAACTGTGTTATGTATGCTATGGGGACTTCATTATGACCCTCGTAATTTGTCACAATTAAGACGATTTAAGTGGATTTAACACATTTTGTGTTCAACTTAACACAGGTTGTGTGTGGGAATATTACCACAAATAATGTGCTCTTTCATGAACACTATAATGGGTTAGTTTTACTCAACACGTTGGCCTATGAAAACTAAACACAATATTAACTTAACAATGGAAAACCTTTGCGTTATTTGTTGAAAAGAAAATGTAATATACATTTAATATAAATTATTACTATAGCAAATTCATCCAATTAAGTAACAAAATTACAATCACAAACAATGTACGTATGACATGGTACAGTATATGAAAAAAACCGCAATAATTTGAATTAATTTTACTTATTTACCCTAAAGATGCCTTTATCGTGTCAACTAATAGTTCATACTTTTTTAACCTTATATACAGCATGTTATGCATTAAACATCTGTGGAATTATCCACCAAAACAATGTTTAACGTCTAAATCTGGGTATTTAAAATATGTAAATGACTTTTGCATAAATTCATAACATGAAAAAATAGAAACACTAAATATGTTGTACATTCAGTGTTGGCAAGCACAGCAACACACACACACACACACATTGTTAATAAAGCACAGGCAAGCCTCCTGTTCAGTTACGCAATGTGGAACCGGTGACGTGAGGGACAGATATTCGACGTGAAGTAAGCGAAACATGATACTATATCCGTCTCCCTTTATATTAAACAAGTAAGTATTATTTAAACCTCACTAATGCGGGTCTTTATCAATTACATTTTCCATGAGGACACAATACCTACCAAAATACATTGTGACGTACTGGGGGTTCCGGGCCACGGATTCGAATCCCGGTCTCTGCAACGAGCCTGCGCATCACTGAAGGGCCTGCAAGTTTAACTGGACTTTCTGAGGGCTTTTCTTTCACATGGCCCCAGTGCTCTTCTGCACTAATACCATATTTATTTACTTTGTATTGTTAACACAATTGTAAAATATACTGAAATACAACACAAACTAAAGATTCAAATAAAAAAGGTTATTCACATCTCTTAATTTCGTTTTGTAGAAAGTTCAAACACGATGGCTCGAATGACCTCCTCAAGACAGAACAGGAGACACTTCTTGACACAGAGAGTTGTCACAATCTGAACAAACTCCCCAGCGATGTGGTAGAAGCTGAAAATTTGAGAACATTTAAAAATAGACTGGATAGGATCCTTGGATCACTCAGTTAGTAATGGACAACAAACGAGCACGATGGGGTGAATGACCTCCTCTCTTTTGGAAACTTTCTTATGTTCTTATGTTCTTTAGTTTGTAAACTCAGCACCTCAAGCAAAGAGTGTCTTGTGTAAGGTGATTAGTTTAAATACATTTCGCAGAGGATTATGGTTAATAATAATTAACACACTTAGGCTGTGTTAGAAGAAAGACAGTACCATTCACATATCATATTACCACATTTTAAGTGTAGAATTTCAACACATACCTTTTAAGAGTGTAGGCACACCTTAACTAATATTCCTATAATGTATGTATGTACACTCTAAGAACAAATGTATTACATTTAACACATTTCAACACAATAATGTGTCTTTTTAACACAAGTCTGTGACTGAAAAGCACAACACAAACACAAACACACAATATGTTACATTTAACACATTAGTTCTAAGTGTGTATGTATGTGTTTGTTTGTTTGTTTATTGTTAATATTTTCAAAGATGTGTGTATGTCTGCCTTTGAATAGTATTGTTTTCATCCCGGTTGTCATATTAATTGACTGACCAGTAATTAATTATTAACCAATCTGTTTATGTATTTCTAGATATTAATGGTACAGTGGGTATGAGTGAAAGAGAGTGAGATACAGTATGGGAGGCAGCACACGTAATACTGTTTTATTGTATATAGTATTTTACATTTACATAAAAACAATTCAATTTTTTTAATACTTATGATTAAAATCTTTTAAAATCAATTCTTAAAATCACTTAAATTTTTTTTTAAATCTTTGTGATTTTAACGAAAAACAAAACAATGAACTTCAAATAAACGTGCACAAAACAACAAAACAAATGTGATTAAAGCAAAACTGCTCACCAACATAAAAGTCAAATACATTGAAAATAACTGAAAATGCATTGGACAAAATAAAGAAACAATTAAAAAGGTAAAAATAAAAAACAAACAAAAAAGGTCCAATGCATTTAAAATTAAATCCAAAACGGACAATGTATTTGACAAAAGAATATAACAAAACTAAACCAAAAAACCCCTAAACAATTAGTGATTTAAAAACAACTAAATCTTTAAAAACAATTAAGATTCATTTTTAAAATCTTTTTAAAAACAATCATCCATAAAATATTTAAAAGATCTTGGACTCGGGCTCCAGCAGGGGGAACTGACCATCCCCGGAGGTGGGTCCCATCATGGGATCCTGAGCTCCCCCAGATCTTGTATGTGCCAGTTCTTATAGGCTTCCTCCTTGCCCCTCTGATGGACCTCCAGATTGACGTAGTCCCTTACGAGCACCATGCCCCTCCACGCGATGACAATCGGGTCCAGCTCCTGCTTGTTGAATAGACAGATGTTCCGTCCCTCCCACAGGGCCTGCTTCACTGCGCAGACGACACGCCACCAGCACCTCAGGGTAGAAGATGATATTCCCCTGGCAGGACCGTACAGGATCTGCTGGGCGGTCGCCCGCGCAGGAACGGCAAACCTGTGGAGGAACGGAGAAAACAGGAGCCAGACCCTGTGGGCGGAGGGGCACTCACTAAAGATGTGAGCCTCCATCTCCTTCCCCAGGCAACCCTTATAGGGGCAGGTGTCATAAGGAGCTATGCCCCTTCTGTGCATGAACACTCGGGTGGGGAGACACCGACTCACAGCCATCCAGGAGACATCTTTCTGCGTATTTGTGAGGCAAACGTGCGTAGCGTTAGCCCAGATAAACCGGCAGGTTTCGGGAGGGAAATCTTCTATCCGGCTGGTCTCCTGGGTAGATCTCATCTGGCTACAGATGGTCTTATAATCCCAGGAGGCCAGCACGACTTTATGGAGGCCTACTTCAAGCGCAAAGGCTCGGAGCGCCCTGTAGAACGGCGGGGGATCCCACGAGTGCGGCCTGATGTTATCCATGGCGCAGAGGCCGAATGGTCTCAGGCTCCTGGCAAAATAAAAGCGGTTCATAAAACTCACTTTCTTGCCAGCAGCATGGATGTTCTTGACCACATAGGCCAGCCCCTGCGCCTTTATCAGCCGCACAACGTCCGGGACCCCCCTGCCTCCATCCAGGGTACCCTTCACCATTTGCACTCTCTTCAGCCTCTCCATTTTGCTCCCCCAGACAAACCGAAATATAATTCGGGTCACTAGTTTTGCGCACACGTAATGTCATTATTAGCACGCCTGGTCCGACTCTGGAATGATGCCTGTTTGCGGTCACTTTAAAGAGTACATAGTACACCTACCTGTTATTTTACCTGTAGGTCACACACCCCTATGGCACTGTTTACACAAACCGTGGTGGATGTGGGAAACAGGTTAACAATGTCATAGCGATCACTCACATGGGTTATTTTAAGAAACCCATGTAAGTTTCCTACCAGATATTCCTGCCTGGTCAGATCTGTCTTGGCAGGGCTTGGCATTGCTGTGAATTCTAAATGACGTTCTGGTTGCTGTTGGTGTAGCCAAGCCGGAGTCTGTGGAAACGACCAGTGCACTAAACCCTCGCTCTGGGCGGTTGGCTGGGTCTGCTGATATCAAACACACTTCAGTGGAAATAAGCCG
The DNA here is from genome assembly GCF_036373705.1 of Amia ocellicauda. Classification (NCBI taxonomy): domain Eukaryota; kingdom Metazoa; phylum Chordata; class Actinopteri; order Amiiformes; family Amiidae; genus Amia; species Amia ocellicauda. Next base: position 28,577,234 of record NC_089863.1, on the reverse strand, counting down.
TTCTGCTTTGTGGTCGTCAAAAGAAAGGCGTGGGCCTTGTGTTGTTTGTATGGGGCTTACTGTAAAATGTAACATTTGTTTTAGTACCTACGAATTAAATCTCCTACCCTGAAGTCTGCAACACAATACATAGGAATAAATTGTTTATTAAGATAATGATTATAATTGTGTTGGGATAAACTCCCCCCTCACACACACATTTTGTGCTTGAAACATTTTACAGTGATTGTCAGACATTTACTTGTGTCAATAGTTATTAATCTTTATCATGTAGACACCTTTTCATTTGAATTTTAAGGCATATAGCGGACTAAAAATGACATCAAACATTTTAACAACGTATCAAATGTAATCATATATTAAAGCACTGTACATTATAGATGAAAACACTACAAATGCCCAGCCACAGCCATATCTTATGATTGATACTTTTGGAATGATACATTAAGGACATTTATACATATTGTTGAAATAATTTTGACATGTTATCGTAAGAACCTGCAAAATAATCAAGTTTAAAATAACATTTTAAAATGAAAGAAAATACATATATACTGGAAAAAACATTTTAGTTAAATTCTGTTATTTTTTCTATGTGTATTCTTTTGAGATTTAAGGTTGTATTTTCACCCCTGTCAGTCCAGCAGAAAATATGTCTGAATTTGCTTTGGCCATGTAGTAGGAAGTTAATTAGCTACTGTTGAGTGAGTACCAACTGAATCATTCTTCTGATGATGATGATTATTATTATTGATTAAGTATATCATAAACATTAGTTTCACCTATGACAGCTAAATGCAGGGTGCCTAGTCTATCTCTCTCTCTCAGAGCTGCAGGTTAAAACATGTTATTATAGTGGCCTAGACAATGCACAGCAACTAGTAATCTAATCTAAACTAGCCATCCTCTTCATCATTTACAATTCAATAGTGCCTCCTGCATCAATACACCCACTAACCTGCGTGGTGTTCAAACTAACAAGTGTTCAGATTTGGGAAGGTCTTGGTATTAGACTAATATGAGCAAGGTTTGGATGCTTCAACTTTTTATATCTGCAGTTTTCCCTAAAGGTTATCGCGTTTTATTTCAGATCACAGAGTATGATAGCCTTTCATTCGAAATGTTCTCTGCCAGAGAACATCGTCACTGTAGGTCATTTGTGCTCTTCCAACCTTGTCTGCAATAATAAACTATCTTCATTTTATAAATAAAACTGTTTGTGTATATATAATATTGTCCTGTCTTTAACTACAGATGGGTGAAAAAAAAAACAAAGTGTCTCACCAGAACAGCTTCAATGCACAGATTCTAGAGTCTCTGGACTCTACTGGAGGGATGAACACCATTCTTCCAAAAAATATTCCCTCATTTGGTGTTTTTGATGATGGTGGTGGAGAGAGCTGTCTAACACGTCGGTCCAAAATCTTCCATAGGTGTTCAATTGTGTTGAGATCTGGTGACTGTGAAGGCCATAGCATATGATTCACATAATTTTCATACTCAAACTTGTGCCCTGTGGATGGGGGCATTGTCATCCTGGAAGAAACCACTCCCATCAGGAAAGAAATGTTAGAAGGATAGATAGAAATGGATAAAGGTGATCACTGTAGAGCCTTCCCTATAAGGGGACAAATGGTCCCAAACAATGCCAGGAAAAATGCCCCCCGCAGCATAACAGAGCCTATGGAACCCTTACTGTTGGGGTCAAGCAGTCGGGCCTGTACCATTCTCGGTGTCACCACATATGCACTCGCCCATTTGTCATAAATATGGTGAAGGATGACTCATCTGACCAGATCACTTTTTCCCCACATCTCTGTAGACCAGTGCCTAAGGTGCCCCAATAATGATCCCTCTTTCAAAGGCACTTAGATCCTTTCTTCTTGCCATCTTGATCCAAAATTGACATCAACTGGGCCTGCATAGCATTTTTATACATACCACAAAACATGAGAGAATGCTAATTGTTTAGTTGTATCATGCAGTACACCTGTTTGGAGGCATCTGCATCCTCCACTCGTTTATTCAGGTTTTTCCTTTAATTTGTCACCCGTCTGTATGTATGATGTGGCATATTCATGTTATTGTCCTACCAGTGACATCACTGTGCCCTTTGTTAAGTATAGAAGGGCACAGTGATGTCACTACTGCTACTAGAAGAGACTCCAGAGACGGTGATATTTAGTTAAAGGGATACTTCCATATTTTGGCATTTTAGCCTGATTGCTTACTCACCCAGTCTTTTGAATGCATGGAACCTTTAATTCTTTGTGTCCAGTTTGAAGAAATTTGAATTTAATTTCATGAGCAGCACTGAAGAAAATGGTCGCAAATTGCTGACTCTCAAATGCCGTTTAATAGATTTATACTCATGGTATTTGAAAGGTAGATCAGGTTTATGTGCCCAGTTCTTTCCTAGTCTTTCTGAGTCTCAGTGAACAATGTAACTTATTTTGCAAAGATATCAGCTACCAAACAGGTTTTACTTGTATTCTGTTTCTGGTCATCACATGGTCATGCTTCAACAATACAGTATTATACATTTAAAACAGATTTAGTTTTTCTACCTTCAGTTTAAACTACTCTTCTCTTTGTGTGTTCTGTCCTTTGATATTTCAATAAATAAAATGAAAGTACTCTGCTGAAATTATTATGTTTTCAATAATAACAAAAGAATGGTTACAAAATAAAGAAATAAATTACCCTTATAAGATTTTAGTTTAATCAAACGCAGTCTGTTTTCAGTGTGTGGACTGATCACACTTCTTTCATCGAAGCCTGGAGAGTCCTAGAGAAAGATTTATGTTTTATCCTGTTATAATGCACTCTTGCTTTTGTGAGCTGTGCTAAATCTATCAATGATTTAAACTCCCAAGGGTTAAATTCATTTTAATATAAACCCTCTCCCAGTAGGAGTACTGGTGGTTCAAACACTGAAAAAATCACATCTGGAATCAAAAGCTGAGGGTTCAAAGTTCCCGTCTTCATTGAGCAGAATGAACTAGCCTGAGTGTGTAGACAGGAGATGTTACTGGGACTACACTGCAGGGTACCCTATGAACAGTGGGTCTAGCCCTATATTAAGGGGCACTATACATTGTCTGTAGTGGATATATAAAAAGTCAGTTCCACTCTGGAAAAGGAAGATAGGGAGAAAGAGAGCACAACCACACATGCTGTGCTCTCTCCCAGTCAATCTCTACATCATCAACTGCTTCCAGACTTTTGTCCCTTGGGTGGGTGTGTATATAAATCATGCATACAAATATGAAGCATATAAAGAAGGTTAGAAACAGTGTCGTGGTACCTTAGGGCAGGGTTTTTCAAACTGGTCCTGGAGTACCCCCTGCCCTGCTGGTTTTTGTTCGAACCTAGGTCTTAATTACTTAATTGAATGGTATATTGCTTTGTTAGGTCAAATAAGGATTCAATTAAGCCATTAAGACCTCAGTTGGAAAAAAAAAAAAAACAGCAGGGCAGGGGGTACACCAGGACCGGTTTGAAAACCACTGCCTTAGGGGGACAAATGATGTGTGGTGAGACAGTGCCATCTACTGGACTCTACTCTTCCTCACTGTGCTGCAAAGCTCATCTGCACATTTTTCACCAAGCACCCGTCTCAAAGAGTAATAATAATAAGGATTTTCAAGATAAGCACTTAGTCCAGTTGAGTCTGTGCAACACTACCCTCTAGTGGAGAGAGAAAATATGTAACATATCCGGGGACTTGGGTAACCAACGTGGTTTCTATGGTTGCTCTTCAAAACACAACAGCCCGGTCCTGTGCGCTTGTTACACACCGTGCGTCCCGGCTCTGCAGCATCATGTCCGCCCAGGTCTTATCTCAGCTGGGCTGGGATCAGGGCTTTGCCATTCCGGTGGCGAACTCAGAAAACAAAGCGCTGGAAGATGAGGTATGTTTTTAAATTATTATTATTTAAACTTAAACACTCGCTGACAGACACGTCTGCATAAGCATCGCATAAGCAATAACTTTTATACAACAATTATACTATGATTGCTCTACAATTGCCTAATACACGTCAATTTTATAGATGCTTATCATTATTGTATAGCCGGACCCCCTCTATAACTTGCTGCAGATTAACCCTGCTGTGGTACCATGGGGTCTATGTGACCCCACCCCAATGGTACTGTCAGTGTAACTTTTTTAATGGTACCAGAGCAGGGTTAAACATAATCATAAAATGTGTTAGCGGAATAAATAATGTTATATATAGTTGTGTTTTTATTTTGGTGGGACATCGGATGTTACTTTTCTATGATGCTGCACATGCGTGTATAACATGTATGACTGATGAAGGTCGTGTACAGCAGTGACGACCAGCTGATTCCCGTCTCTTCTTTCTTCTCTTCTTTTTTTAATTTCCAGCTTCAGAAGAAGCAGAAACACAAAGCCAATGTAGAGAATGAAGTGGTGAAACACAAAGACAGGATCAAGGCCATGACTGACCACCTGAACAATGTGAGGCAGGAGCTGTGTCACACACAGGTACACAGCGCCGCACTGAGCAGCTAATCTGCAGTTATTACAGCTGGCAGGGGCATGTGAGCTTGTAAAACATGATATTCGTTGTTATAGCGCATGTGTGTAAAACAAATTAGCTTTTACACAGATTTTTTTATTTTTTATTAAAATGAATCTTTGTTAACAGAATTTAAGTCATTGAATATTACAGAACATGACACAGAGGTGCCTCAAACAGTCCAGAAGCAATAAAAAAGGCAAACAGGATGTTAGGGTATATTGTCAAAAGTGTAGAATTGAGAACAAGAGCAGTAATGTTCAGACTGTACAATGCACTAGTTAGAGCTCATCTGGATACTGTGGACAGTTCTGGGCTCCACACTTCAAGAAGGATATCGCTGCTCTAGAGGCAGTTCAGAGGAGAGCAACCAGACTTATTCCAGGTCTGAAGGGAATGTCCTACTGAGAGACTGAGGGAACTGAACCTTTTCACCCTGGAACAGAGGAGACTACGTGAGAACTTGATTCAAGTCTTCAAAATCATGAAAGGCATCGACCATGTCAAACCAGAGGAGCTTTTCCAGATCAGCAGGGACACACGGACCCGAGGACAGAAATGGAAATTGGGCTTCAAGGCATTCAAGGAGACAGGAGACACTTCTTCACACAGAGAGTTAGTCACAATCTGGAACAAACTCCCAAGTGATGTGGTTGATGCTGAAAATTTGGGAACATTCAAAAACAGACTGGATAGGATCCTTGGATCACTTAGTTATTAATGGACACCAAATGAGCACGATGGGTCGAATGGCCTCCTCTCGTTTGTAAACTTTCTTATGTTCTTATGTTGTTAGATATTCTCTCTGAAAAGCAGTGAGTACAGAGTGCTAATGTGTGATTGTGTCTGCAGGCTCTCTGCAGAGCTAAGGAGAAAGAAAGGGAATCAGAAGAGCACTTCCAGGCCCTGGCAGAGAGGGAGAAAGGGCGTCTCCAGCAGGAGATTGTGCAGTTGGAGAGTGAACTGGCCGAGCTGAGGGAAAAGAGGAACATGCAAGAGGCAAAGTTTATTTGGGGTTTAACAATAAGCAATCTTTTCCTTTTGATGCTATATAGCATACATTAGTTACAACATAAGTACATAGAATGCTATTACCTGGGACTGTGTTTACATCTTACGTAAAATAGGCTACTTTATTTTATAATGTGTAGAAAATCACAAAACAACCTATGTACATCCAGTCTTACATAGTGCAATGCACATAGAACACTAACGGGGGGGGGGGGGGGGGGGGGTACTGTGTATTTGATTTAATATGCTGCACAAAAGTCTTTATGAAACCCAAACTCAGACCCACATTTGAATTTACTAGACTTTTATCAGAACCCGCAACTGCCTCCTCCCCAGCCTTGTTTGAAATAGATTTCTAGCTTGGGATGTGTCATTTAGGTAAAGCTGAACAAAGTTTCTAACCTGCTCTTTCTCAGAACAACATTTTTAAAGCCACTCAGAAAGTGGAGGAACTGAAGTGTCAGCTGAACTGGGATCAGCAGGCCCTGGAGGCCTGGCTGAAGGAGTCGGCACAGAAGGATGAAGATGCAATGGCTATCTTTAAATATGCCCAGCAGGATGAGGGAAAGATAAAGGTGAGATGATTCTGTTAGGTTATACACTGTGTGAAGGGAGAGGCCAGCTCATGCAGTATCATATCAGCATCCACTTCCTCACAAATTCATCAGCTGTGCTATTTATGGCATCACTGTCTCGGCACTTGGTCAGTGGTCCTTTTCTCTTTCTGTCTGGCATCACAGCAGTAATTACAATACTAGAACCGCCAAGACCGTCAGTTTAACTTTTAATTACATTTTTTAATTACTCTGCGGTTGTGAAAGATATATGGTTGTTTGTTCTTGACTTTTTCTAATTATGCATTTGAAATACCCTGACATTGTTTGAAAGGCAGCATCGCAAAAATAAGAGTTATAATCCAATTTACCTCAAACCACCAGAAGCCGTCACACTGTCTACATAGAAAAGTATTTTGCTTATAAAGCGTAGTGTTTTTTTATGCATCAGCTAAGACATTGCCACTGACATATTGAATTGAATGCATCCCTATTGTGAATGAAACTGTACAATTATTAATGTATTTTAGACCAGGAAATATCCAGTGAAATGTTTGTTTTGCAGTGAATGACACAGATGTTCGTTTTTGTATCATATATTGCAGCCATGAACGCTTTTATTATTTACAGTAGGCTACTGATATCACAGACATCTTGATTTTATTATTTTTATTTTGAAATGTGCAGGCAATAATGATTAGCAGAAAATATAACCTCTTGCAAAAAGCCAAAAAATATCTCCATAACATTCTGTATAAAAAAAGTAGTACAATATATACATTTTAGGTATGTTTTACAAATAAACACTTATTTACAACATTTATTTTATTATTACGTTTTGAATAGTTTTTATACACTCATGGCTGTATGTAGCCAAAGCACATTTTAGTTCTGTTGCTAGATAAAGATTTATTTTAAGATTTGTGTTACTTATTTAAAGCTTATTAGTTATATAGAAGCCTATATACATTTTTACACATTTGGTTTCTTTTTTGCTATTATGCTTTGTGTGGTATGTGTTTATGGTGACTAATTTCTGTATAAATGCCATTTATTTACATTAGTTTTGTAAGTCAGATGCTTTATGTGATGTTACGTGATATCACACTGCACTGTCTGCTCTTCTGCTCTTTTAGGAGTTGACTTTACGCATTGAGAGAATGACTGTTGAGGTGAACCAGAAGCGCAAGATTCTCGACAGTGAACTGACGGAAACAATAACTGCCCAGGTACTTTAAAATCTAATTCAACAATCTTGTGTATCTACTAACAAGTGGCACTGTAACGCTTGAAATTGAATGTCGAGAGGCATTTCAAGGGATGCAGCTGGAAAAGCCTCTCTGGGTGATAGCTGCTTATTTTATTTCCCAGGCTGACATGGGATTGTAGGTTTTTAATGTATTCTTCAATTTTTGGAACTAGATTGAACTGGATAAGACAGCAGAGGACTTTCGCCAAGCGCATCTGGAAAGACAGGAGCTAATTTGTCAGTGGGAGAATACCATTGAGCAGATGAGGAAGAGAGACCAGGAGATGGATAACTGCTCACTGGTAACTACCACAGCTCTTGATTTAAAAAAAAAAAGAAGAAGAAGAAATTGTGTAATAAGGCATTGAGGCCATAACAGTGAAAGTGGCTATAAGAGAAGCTTGAAAACCTACTGACAATCAGGTTGACCGCAGCCTCTTTCTCCTTCTCAGATACTTGCCCAGGTAAAGCAAGACATCAGAGAAAGGGAGGCTTCTATCAAGGAGAAGAAACACTTTTTTGATAGCGAAGTGGAAAACAACAAAGAGTGTGAGAAAAAGATCTCCAGTGCAGAGCGCCAGGCTGCAAACCTGCGACAGGAGTACCAAGGCCAGGAGGCCAGCCGCCTGCAGCTGCAGGACGAGGTGGGTGCAGCTGGCCCACAGCCACGACTTAACTACTTATTTGTGTGGACAACAACTTCAACCAGTGATGTATAGGATGAAACTGGATTTTTTTTTTTTTTTTTTTGCCAAATTGGCAAAACTGCATTTCTCTACATCAACAAATATATCAGTTGCTAATATGGCAGACTCTCAGCTGATAATGAGACTGGTATGAAGAAGCTAAAATGATTAAATGAGCAGTTTGGCCCTGCCTGCATTAGCATTCTTCACATTGTATAAAACGTGAAATTCAGTGTTTTTTTAATTTTTATATTATGTTAAAGTAATCACTCAAAAGATATTAATGTACAAATGCCACAGAAGTAAAGTTAATTTCATCCTTGTGCGGCACAAAATAAGGTGGCTTGTTAAACTTTTAAATGATCTTACAGACTTCATCACATTTAACTTTAACAACAGAAAGAGACATCTATCTGGACTTTATGACATTAAAATTACAATTTGTTTTCTCCTTCTCATATCTGTTTAGCTGGAGAGCTTGAAAGGGACAGTGGACCGGACAGCTACTGATCTGGAAACTACAAGATCCCAATTGTCCAGCATTAAAAAAGACATCCAGGAGAAAAATTATAAGTAAGCTGACAGTTAGATATGAGTGTCTATGTGAGCACGGGTGAAGCTGGTTCTGCTCTCTGTCTGGACTCCTTTGTTAAAACATCTGGGTGCTGCTGGAGTATCACCTGGTTAATTAAGAAGAAATATTGTATTCAGTGGGGGACGCCTGTCCGTCCCAAACTTAAAAAAGACACTACACAGATGTTTTATTCACCGCCCCAATAAATAATGTCCCTGGATACCCCTAAATCTTAGGTATTTACTAATGAAGAATGTAAAAAACAGAAAAATCAAATAAGAATGAAAGACTGATATCTTCATTTGCACACACATATTTTATAAGGATTGTGTTACTCTCACCAGACTGAATGTTGCTAAAAAGCAGAATGAGGCTCTTGCAGAGAAGCTGAGATATGTGAGCGAGTCAGCAGTGAGTGAGGAGATGAGGGCATCCAGAATGGAGCAGATTCTGAAGGAAGAGGAGCAAACCATCAAGGTGCTTTTTAATATATATATATATATATATTTGTTTTTAATATAGTGTACAAGGTACTATTTTGCATCTGTAAGCATGGAACATGGAGATTGTTAATAAGGAAGTATCTTTGTTCAAATGTGCTTTACTGTGTTTTACGTTTTCATATTTTTTTATATTGACCACATTTTTCACTTTTTGTTGTACAGGAAATAGACTCTCACTTAAACCATGTTCGGGAAATGCTGTTTAAGAAGACACAGGAGTTACAGGACCTGAACACCAAGGAGAAGAACAGAAAGGCGGAGGTTTCGGGCAGTAAGACTGCCCTCGCCAACCTCAACAGCCGGCTGAATAAGCTTGATAACGACTCGCTGAAACAACAGGAAATCCTTTACAACCAGGTGAGAGATCAAAGTCGTCATTTTCTAACATCTGGAAAAATATCTAGTCATGTATCTAAATCTATATCTACATCTGTCCTCCTCATCCTCAGCCTATATCAACACTCTGCTGGATGAAGGCCTCAACAAGATGTTTCCCCTTTCTCGAATCTATAGCTCCCCCATTCTATATCATGCCTGCAAAGTCTATTATTTAATCTTCCCATCTTTTATGTAGTCTTCTTTTAATTTTGAGATCCATTCGATAACTTTCTGTCCATCTTAGATCTGTTCTCTTGCCATGTGTTCAGCCTAATACCATTTAAACACTCAATTTGTGTTCCATTTTCTTTCCTCTCTCTTCTTTCATCATTCAATTGTCTGCAGTTTCTCTAAACTAAAGTTACCAGGTTTCAGAGCCATGAGTGAGCACTGGTAGTATGCATTGATCAAATCGTTTTATAGCTTTCCTTTCAACAGAGTGCTGTTTCTTCCAAATGTAAACCATCCCATTTTCATTCTTTTGATTTCTTCCATTTCTCCATCGGCACTGATTTGTTGATACTTTTTGACTTCTTCAATTAACCATTGATCTACTTCAGTGTTCTTAGATTTAAGAAATCTGTTAAAAATAACTTTAGTTTTACTCAAGTGTATATATTTATATGTATACAGTTTAATAAGTGTATTGTACATTAAACAGGACTTTCAGATTCAGCTGTTGGAAAGGAAGATGTCTCGGCTGAGAGGAGATGTGAATACGGAGGAGAAGCAGGCTCTGGAGGCCAGGGTGGAAGAGCTGAGCAAGGACCTGCAGGAGAAGAAGGAAGTAGTTGGTTTGCTGACAATACAGCTCAAAAAGCTTAAGGTAAGAGATGCTCCTGTTGTAACAGATGGGTGTGTTACTATATATAGATGGGTAAAAAACCTGAATAAATGAGTGGAGGAACATAACGAATGTCCATCTCTCCAGTAGAGTCCAGAGACTCATAGAATCTGTGCCAAGAGCATTGAAGCTGTTCTGGGGCTCGTGGTGCCCAACACCTTACTGAGACACTTTATGTTGGTTTTCCTTTAATTTGTCACCTGTCTGTATATTGATAATCCAGGTTGTTAGGAACTACTTCTGTACATGTTGCCAGTGTATGTAATTCTGGAAAAATATTAGTTTTTCATTTAAAAGGTAAGTATAAATAGAGCTTTTCTATGATGTGTATGTTTGTTGTCTGTATTTTCAAAGGTAGTCCAATGTGTTTCTGCACTTATGTTGCATCTGCTTAAACCTGCATTCAGTATGGCTAACCTACAACAGACCAGCTTACAATGTTGTTATTTGTTTGGGTCTAATCAACATTTACTTTTATGTAAGGCTTACATTGTTTTAAATCACAATTGTTAATCTTAAGCTTTTACATTAAATTAGAACCTTCCATATCCCTGTTGTCTTTAATTGTATAATGTGATATTAATATGTAATAGTCTAACATATTAATCTAACTGAATATACACATCCTATATTGCCACATCACTTTGAACCCGACTATGATGCATGTCCACTTGACAAGGCTAATTCTCAAGGTTGAATTCTTGCTTTCAGGATGATATTCGATATCTAAGGAAAGGGACTGAAAAGACAACAGCCGAGAAGAGTGATCTGACCTGTAAGATTAACGATCTGAACCTTTTTAATGACACTTCAGAGAAGGAATTGAAGAAGATCAGGCTCAAGAAACAGGTACGGCAATAGTAGTGAGAACAGGCTGCAAAGACAGCATCTTCCGGTTGCTTGCTATATATGATGTTTTGGATGTTCTATAATGTTTTATACAATTTGAATACATATTTTTTTTGCGTTTACTCTGAATGTAATCCGAGTGGTAAAAGGTATTCAAGTATTGATTGTGATGTGCACTGAAGACGTGACATTTTTTATTTTCTTTAACATGTATGTTACTGCATTGTAGGACTCCATGGTTGAAGATAACATTTTGAAACTGGAGATCAAACGTTTGAGAGACCTACTGTACAATAAAGCACACAGCGTTCTTTCTTTGGAGAAGAGGAGGATACAGCTACAGACTGCAATGAAGGAAAGGGAGGAGGAAATAAAGGTTCACAGTGAGATGCTACAGATGCAGATGAGACTGGTGGACCAGGAACGCCAAGGACTCAGGTGTGTTGCTGATTCGTAATTAGTCAATACAAAACTCAGCCCTACAGCATGCATTTAATTTGGCATAAAGTGATACGTTTGGCAAAATTGCATTCCTCACAGTCCAAAGTTGAGACAGAAGATTAGTTTCTGAAACTTATTTTACTGCCATTTTACAAACATAACTTTGTATTCAGTGAATGCTGTTTTCTTTCACTCTCTCAAATCAGTTCGGAAGTGCATGAGAGACTTTCCAGAATTGACAAACTGAGGAAGAGGTACGAGATCCTGATGATTTCCATGGCCGCCCCTGAGGGAGAGGAGGAGAGATCGCAGGCATTTTATGTGATCAAGGTGAGGCAGCACAATCGCATTGCCAGAGTGTTAATATTGGGCCTTCCCTCCCTCCTTAGCAAAGTGTTTATTTTACTTGAATTGTCCAGCTGTATAAATTTCAGTCTTGTATGACTGGCTTTAAAAAAATCTCTGCCCAGTCATTAAACTAGATGCTTTTACTAACAGGCTGCACAAGAGAAAGAGGAGTTACAACGGCAAGGAAATGATTTGGATGCAAAGATTTCCAAGGCAGAGAAAGAAATCAGAGCTTTGGAAAACACCCTTCATGTCATAAGCAGTCGCAATACAACATACAGGAAATCTTTCAACACAGTCACTGAGACAAGTATGTATGAGCATTGACCTCCAGAGCAACTGGAGACTATGGTTAGACAGCTTACATACCCTGTACATTGAATTGCTAAATGTGTATGGCAGAGAATGTTTTTTTTTTTTTTTTTTTTTTTTTTATATTAAGATTAGGCATTATATTACAACAGCATCATCGTTCACTGCCAAGCTTCAACATATTTTTTTTCATATAATATTGTGGTAAAATGCAAAATTAAGAATTACAAACTTGTTCCTTGGTTAAATATTTAAAAACTGAAGTAAGCTAATATTCTCGTGGAAGCTTAAAATAGGAAGAGTGTTTTTACAGTCCTTGGTACATTTCAGATGAAGAACATCAAGAGAAGCTCAGGCTTGAAGAACAAATGAGAGCGGCTGAGGAGAACCACAAGTACAAGCGACGGCAAATCAAGGAACTGCAGGAAGACACTCAGGTCGGCGTTTGTTTGTAATTTGGGGTGTGATTTCTCTAACCGCGTTCTGTAACATACAAAAGGAGCACCCCTGGTCTAGTTCTTAAATAATACTTACAGGTCCACTGTGTGTCTGTCTACCTCAGGATCTGCACAGACTGCACTGGATGGTTCTGTACACTTGCATTAGCTATAGAAGCTGCTGTTCTCTTTGTTGTTTTTACAAATTTAATGGCACTGATGTATAAAACAGCAGCTTAAAGCCCAGTTACAACCATGTGATACATTATAGAGTTTTCTCTTCTAGTGAAACCATGCTTAATAGATACAAATGGGTGACAAATTAAAGGAAAAACCTGAATAAATTAGTGGAGGAACATAACGAATGCAGATGGCTCCAAACTGGTGTACTGCGTGACACAATGAAGCAATTAACATGCTATCATGCTCTGTGGCATGTATACAAATGCTGAGCAGACCCAGCTGACCTTGATTTTGGATGAAGATGGCAAGAGGAAAGGATCTAAGTGACTTTGAAAGAGGGGGCATTATTGGGGCACGAATGGCAGGAGCTTCAGTCACACACTGGCTCTTGTTCTGGACAAGCGGACGAGTGCATGTGTGGGACACCAAGAGGACGGTACAAGCCTGACTGCTTGACCCCTACAGTGAGGGGGTCCGGAGGCTCTGTTATGCTGTGGAGGGCATTTTCCTGGCATGGTTTGGGTCCACTGGTCCCCTTAGAGGGAAGGGTAATTGCAAATCATGACTAAGTTATTCTGAGTGATGACCTTTATCCTATGGTGACACATTTCTATCCGGATGGGAGTAGTCTCTTCCAGGACGACAATGCCCCCATCCACAGGGCACGAGGGCTCACTGAATGGTGTGATGAGTATGAAACTGATGTGAATCATATGCTATGGCCTTCACAGTCACCAGATCTCAACCCAATTGAACACCTATGGGAGATTCTGGACCGACATGTTATACAGCGGTCTCCACCACCATCATCAAAACACCAAATGAGGGAATATCTTTTGGAAGAATGGTGTCCATCTCTCCAGTAGAGTTCAGAGACTCATAGAATCTGTGCCAAGAGCATTGAAGCTGTTCTGGCGGCTCGTGGTGCCCAACACCTTACTGAGACACTTTGTTGGTTTTTCCTTTAATTTGTCACCTGTCTATCTAAAATGTAACTTAGTATTAACCAGGATGAGAAATTATGATCCAAAAATAGTAATTTTGGCACCATCTATATATCTAAATTATAAACTCCAAACCTTTAGGCCAAGCTGGGTTCTACTATTTACAGATTGAAATCTGACTCTAAATGTTATTGAGATCATTTAAGAAATTAAAATGTCATTTTCCCTCAAAGGGGATGAAGAGCACACTTGATGATTTGCTCAAAGAAGAAGCTGCCCTAAATGAGAAGAATGAGGAGATCCAATCCAGGATCATCAACTTGAACCGAGATATGGAGTCTCAGAAAGAAAAGTTAGAGAGGGTTATGAGGCAGGTGGGTTGCACGCTATCACAGTGTTGATTTTAGATTACTACACACTTAAGGGCATGATGAAAGCGACTGAAGAGGATTATATGACTGATTACAATACTACAATACCTCAAAAAGATAAAGCGATGAACAAGAATGCTAAAGAGTGTTCAAAAATAAAAATTCAGGCCAAACTTGGGAGACAATTTTGGGTATTAACTGATCTCAGATGGAAAACACAATCAGATTTCTGTACAAAGCACTCAATATATGCTTGATATAACAAGGCACTTATAGCAATAATGTGTATGTATTTAGGCATGTTCAATTAGCTTGAAGTGAATTCCCTCTATAAAATTGAATTATTTTCTGCATACATTAAAAATGAAGACAACGCCTCTCCCATTTGCAGTGCTCTAAGCTTACCAGGGAGATTCGTTCGGCCAGGAAGAGCAAAGGGGAGACGCAGGAAGAGCGTGACATCAGCCTGCGGGAGCTGAGGGACTTCAACAGGTCTGTGAACACCATGCTGCTGGAAGCTATGGAGTACCACCCAGACCTGGCTGTAGCGCTGCATATGTACTTTCAACAGGTAACTACACTGAGCATCAACAAATTGCTGGCTTTAAACATGCATCCCCTGTTACTATCTAAAATAATCAATACAAAAATAAGTTTAAGGAATTATTTGCTCTTCTTAGAGAGAGAGACAACCTTTCATATTAATATTTTTTTAGCCGACATCTTACAATTTGTTGATAACTCAAAATATTGAACCCACAGAACATTTCAGAGTCTGGAGAGAAGGGTTAAATTCCTGCAATTCATTGTACAACCTCTTCTGGATAGGGCCCTCAATCTCAATTTCCACCTGAAATTACATACCCAAATCTAACTGCTTGTAGCTCAGGACCCGAAGCAAGGAGATGTGTACAGTGAGGGAAAAAAGTATTTGATCCCCTGCTGATTTTGTACGTTTGCCCACTGACAAAGTAATGATCAGTCTATAATTTTAATGGTAGGTGCATTTTAACAGTGAGAGACAGAATAACAACAAAAAAATCCATAAAAACGCATTTCAAAAAAGTTATACATTGATTTGCATGTTAATGAGGGAAATAAGTATTTGATCCCCTATCAATCAGCAAGATTTCTGGCTCCCAGGTGTCTTTTATACAGGTAACGAGCTGAGATTAGGAGCACTCTCTTAAAGGGAGTGCTCCTAATCTCAGCTCGTTACCTGTATAAAAGACACCTGTCCACAGAAGCAATCAATCAATCAGATTCCAAACTCTCCACCATGGCCAAGACCAAAGAGCTGTCCAAGGATGTCAGAGACAAGACTGTAGACCTACACAAGGCTGGAATGGGCTACAAGACCATCGCCAAGCAGCTTGGTGAGAAGGTGACAACAGTTGGTGCGATTATTCGCAAATGGAAGAAACATAAAATAACTGTCAGTCTCCCTAGGTCTGGGGCTCCATGCAAGATCTCACCTCGTGGAGTTTCAGTGATCATGAGAACGGTGAGGAATCAGCCCAGAACTACACGGGAGGATCTTGTTAATGATCTCAAGGTAACTGGAACCATAGTCACCAAGAAAACAATTGGTAACACACTATGCCGTGAAGGACTGTAATCCTGCAGCGCCCGCAAGGTCCCCCTGCTCAAGAAAGCACATGTACAGGCCCATCTGAAGTTTGCCAATGAACATCTGAATGATTCAGAGGAGAACTGGGTGAAAGTGTTGTGGTCAGATGAGACCAAAATCGAGCTCTTTGGCATCAACTCAACTTGCCGTGTTTGGAGGAGGAGGAATGACCCCAAGAACATCATCCCCACCGTCAAACAAGGGGACAGGACAACTGCACCGCATCAAAGGGATGATGGACGGGGCCATGTACCGTCAAATCTTGGGTGAGAACCTCCTTCCCTCAGCCAGGGCATTGAAAATGGGTCATGGATGGGTATTCCAGCATGACAATGACCCAAAACACACAGCCAAGGCAACAAAGGAGTGGCTCAAGAAGAAGCACATTAAGGTCCTGGAGTGGCCTAGCCAGTCTCCAGACCTTAATCCCATAGAAAATTTGTGGAGGGAGCTGAAGGTTTGAGTTGCCAAACGTCAGCCTCGAAACCTTAATGACTTGGAGAGGATCTGCAAAGAGGAGTGGGACAAAATCCCTCCTGAGATGTGTGCAAACCTGGTGGCCAACTACAAGAAACGTCTGACCTCTGTGATTGCCAACAAGGGTTTTGCCACCAAGTACTAAGTTGAAGGGGTCAAATACTTATTTCCCTCATTAACATGCAAATCAATTTATAACTTTTTTGAAATGCGTTTTTCTGGATTTTTTTGTTGTTATTCTGTCTCTCACTGTTAAAATACACCTACCATTAACATTATAGACTGATCATTTCTTTGTCAGTGGGCAAATGTACAAAATCAGCAGGGGATCAAATACTTTTTTCCCTCACTGTAACGAGACGGAAGCCAAGGGGACAAACCCAGGGGCAAAGCAGTAGACAAGTCCAGGAACAAGGATCAAGGGCAAGGGTCGTGGTCAGGCAAACAGGGCAATAGGGAAAGTCCAGTAATCAAGGTTGATAAGGAAGACGGTAGGTCAAACACAGGGTGAACAAAACAGGAATCCAGGTTTGGAGGAATGTTCATTGACAAAAGATATCATGGTATTTTTCCGCTGTCATGGCTACTGTAAATTGGAAACTGCAGTTAGATCACCAAGATTTGAAGCTGTCTGCCCATTGATCTATTGAGCCTCGACTGTCTCGGTATCTGGACAGTGTAGCAGGGGAGGTTAATTAGACCAATTGAATATCCAAGAGCTGTGCTGGAACGAAACCTAGCAGACACTGGAGGCTGACACCCCTGCTTTAGATGGTGTTTGATCCCATTGATCCATTATTCTTCCTCCCCAGGCCAACCTGGCTCTGCCGACACCTGCCTCCTCACCTGGCAGTCGTCACAGCTCCAAGCCAGGCTCTGCACGCAGCTCCTCCTCGTCAGGGAGGTAAGCCCAGTTCTATGCTGCAGGTTTCCACTTTTTTTGCATTTGTTTATATTTTTTTATTGGAAGAAACAGTCAAGGATAGTTTTCCACATCAGATGTCTGTGGTTTAAAAAAACAACTTTAGTGGACATGCTGACGGTTTTTATGGTTTATATTTTTAGGACAACAATCTCTTCCAAGAGCAGCCACAGGAGCTCTGCACCTCAGGGCCAAGTGAAAACCGTGGAGCTAGGGCTGGGCTTGTCTGTGTCGTCCCCACCCTGCAGCACCCCGTCCCCCCAGGGCTCTCGTCCAGCCAGTGCTGCCAGAAGTCAGCAGTGACCCACAGCCTCAGTACAACAGAACACCTACAGGACACACATCTCATTCTGATACAGAAAACTTGAAAGTACAGAAAAACAAACCAAATACAGTTTGGACAAGGGCAATTCATGATGTATGCAGTGATATATTGAACTGTATATTCAAATAAGTCACTGTTTTCACATTCAGCACCATCAGCTTAAAACAAAATAAAGTTGGCAGATTTGTTTCCATATTGTTGATTTTTTTTTTTTTTGGTATATATTGGTATATTGGCTAGGTAAGAATCGGACTGTTGTGGATGCTAAAACACTCTATTCAAGTGCACTGTACAGATGCTGCTATGAAACTATGGTTTTTCCTGGTATGAAAACAAGAAGGACCGATGACTCAAGTGTTAGAATTTGACAGCACTATTTCAAAGATTAGAAACAGTGGAAGTATCAGAATTGTTTAGATTGGTACACTTTTCAAACTCTAATCTGGCTAAATATATCAAGCAGGTTTGGTGGCAGATTTATTTTCCTTTCAACAGAGTCCTTACCATTGTTGGTGCTTTAATCTCCTTTCATCTCTCTCAGATCTTGCATCTCTTCTTTTATTTTATTTGCCCGTTTCTTCTCTCCTATTCCTACAGAATTGTACCTGTCACTGTTTAATCTGTTGTAACTACATCCCTGGGATGAATAGTCTTTTGTGTTAACATATCAGTCAGATTTGCAGGAACCTGCAGAGGAGGAGGAGAATACAGTGGCACTCAAAAGTATTCACCCCCCTTGGACTTTTCCAACATGAAATCAGAATGGATGTAATCAGGAGTTTTTGCTCCTGATCAACACAGAAAATGTCCATAATGTCAAAGTGAAAAATATAATCTACAAATTGTTCTAAATTAATTACAGAAAATGTCCATAATTGTATTTGTATTTGATCTAAAACTCTTGAAGGTTATTCCCCAAAGGTGTTTTGAATGGTAATCAAATCTAAAGAAAAAATACTGCATCTGTAAAGTCCATCACTTATTTACATTTTCAGACAATCCTTTAAAATTGGGAAATCATGCAAGGATATTACTGTGAAACAGGTAGAATAAGAAAGACTGTTACCTCTGTAAGCCCTTGATCAATGAAGGAGGTTCTGTTTCACCCATTCCCAGCTTTCCCAAAATAAACTCCACCGTAGCTGGATTGGCAAACCCCAGTCTATCTGAAGAACACTGTCAATGTTACACTAACAGTGCGCCTGCAGCAAACAAACACAAAAGTTGACTTTTGGCACATGTTTCATGGATTGTGCATTAATAATTGGGTATCTTCAATATAAATATACAACAATAATACATTAATCAACTTTTAACCATGTAATATCTGGGGTTTTATTTCTTTCACAAAATAATATGTACATACAGTGCATCCGGAAAGAATTCACAACGCTTCACTTTTTCCACATTTTGTTATGTTACAGCCTTATTCCAAAATGGATTAAATTCATTATTTTCCTCAAAATTCAGCAAACAATACCCCATAATGACAACGTGAAAGAAGTTTGTATGAAATCGAAATCTTTGCAAATTGATTAAAAATAAAAAACAAAAAAAGCACATGTACATAAGTATTCACAGCCTTTGCCATGACACTCATAATTGAGCTCAGGTGCATCCTGTTTCCACTGATCATCCTTGAGATGTTTCTACAACTTGATTGGAGTCCACCTGTGGTAAATTCAGTTGATTGGACATGATTTGGAAAGGCACACACCTGTCTATATAAGGTCCCACAGTTAACAGTGCATGTCAGAGCACAAACCAAGCCATGAAGTCCAAGGAATTGTCTGTAGACCGCCGAGACAGGATTGTATCAAGGCACAGATCTGGGGAAGGGTACAGAAAAATTTCTGCAGCATTGAAGGTCCCGATGAGCACAGTGGCCTCCATCATCCGTAAATGGAAGAAGTTTGGAACCACCAGGACTCTTCCTTGAGCTGGCCGCCCAGCCAAACTGAGCGATCGGGGGAGAAGGGCCTTAGTCAGGGAGGTGACCAAGAACCCGATGGTCACTCTGACAGAGCTCCAGCTTGTCTCTGTGGAGAGAGGAGAACCTTCCAGAAGAACAACCATCTCTGCAGCACTCCACCAATCAGGCCTCGATTTTAGTGGCCAGACGGAAGCCACTCCTCAGTAAAAGGCACATGACAGCCCGCCTGGAGTTTGCCAAAAGGTGCCTGAAGGACTCTCGGACCATAAGAAACAAAATTCTCTGGTCTGATGAAACAAAGCTTGAACTCTTTGGCCTGAATGGCAAGCGTCATGTCTGGAGGAAACCAGGCACCGCTCATCACCTGGCCAATATCATCCCTACAGTGGAGTATGGTGGTGGCAGCATCATGCTGTGGGGATGTTTTTCATTGGCTGGAACTGGGAGACTAGTCAGGATCGAGGGAAAGATGAATGCAGCAATGTACAGAGACTTCCTTGATGAAAACCTGCTCCAGAGCACTCTGGACCTCAGACTGGGGTGAAGGTTCATCTTCCAACAGGAGTAGCTACAGGACAACTCTGTGAATGTCCTTGAGTGGCCCAGCCAGAGCCCAGATCTGAAAATGACTGTGCACTGACAGATGCGAAGATCTCTGGTGGTGAAATGTAGACATGACAATGTTTCATATGTGATTTAATATATTATAAAAGTATGAAAACTATCATTTAACAACATTTTTCATATTGTTATAGTATTGTTAAAAATATTAAATACATTTTGAGTATATAGATTTCATATTTTATTACATATATTCAAATGTTCATTGGATAATATATTATATTGTCATTCAATATATTTTAAATAAATGGATATATAATATATATATATTTCTTCCGTATGGGAAGCCTGCATTAAAATTCCATCCCGGTGCACATCGAGCCACACGCTCACAGTGCCACTGAACAAAGCTGCTGCAGGAAGACCTATCCTATTTTATTTCTTTAGTGGTGAAATCCTGACACACTGATGGAGAAAATTTTAAATAAAAATTATTTGCAATCTTGTTCTCTCTCTCTCTCTCTCTCTCTCTCTCTCTCTCTCTCTCTCTCTCTCTCTCTCCTTGTATTGTCCATTGTGTTCATCTTTCTCTTTCATCATTATTATTATTAGGGTGCTGCATGGTGGCACAATGGTTAATGGTCATAGCTCCTGGGTGACTGCTTGTGTGGAGTTAACATGTTCTTCCCCCAATCTGCAGTTGGATTTTTACATAATATAACATTTACATAACCTTTACATAACATTTGTAAAACAAGTTCATTAATGTGTTGTGAATGTAATTGAACTTGTTACCTACAACAATTATGTTTTCTATTTTCTGTAGCATATTGAAATGGATTGATATTTGTGCCTTTCTTTCAGTTGCAACCCTGGGGGTGTCAAGCGAACTTGGCAGCAAATAACAGTAAAGTATAAGAACATTGTTCAAAATGGTAAGGTCATAAATGCTTTATTTGCCTTCACAGCTGCCTAAGCAACACCAATTCAGATGTGTAAGTGTTGAAATGGTCAAGCTCAATATACTTGTATGTGCTTTTACTCATTAGCCAACAGGAAAAAAGTGGAGCAGAAGAGGACAGGAGGAGAGCCCCCACCACCAGCCTTTACCACTACAGAGGAGTTGGCTCTGGATCATAATAGAGGCAGGCCAATAATGGATAGCATTGCTGAAGGTAGCTCATTTGAGTAATCTGCCCCCCATGACACAAGCACCTATGTAAAGGGTAAGCTGATCACATTTATTAGCAATTGCTCATTCTTGTCTTCATATTCATCATCATCTTCCTGTAGTGACTGACGGCACCATTCATCTGCTGGAGCCAGGACCCATTGAAAGTCCTGTAAGTAATTCCTGCAGTATATGAAACTGAGTTGTGTAAGATGTGGATGGCAGGTGTACACTTAAAACCTTTTTGTGTTGTAGGATGAGCATGATGAGGACACAATCTCTGCATGTTCTGAGAGGCTTCTAGAGGTACTATTCTTTAACATTGAGTCTAAATTGATTTGGCCACATACTAAAACCATATCCTCCATGTACTTTAGCAGGACATGGTCCCACCCACCATTGCAATTTCTGCCTCTGCTGAGCCTTCCACCTCAAGAGATGTTAGTAAAGTAAGTCTAGCTATACAGCATTTTATGTGTATGCTTGTAGCCCATGTAATTTAAAACTGACTCAAGTAAAATAACCTTCTGTGTTTATGGCTTTTATTGAAACCTGTAAAATTATGTTTTGTATCCCCTTTCAGGTGGATGTCCAAGAGTTATATAAGTGCCATCTGGAACTGGAAATCGAAAAATTGAAACTCCAGATGGAGCATATACAATTGAAGATGTGAAAGACTGAGTTGGAGATCACTTTACTGGAGCACCAGTTAAATGTGGGAACACTGGACCTTGTTCTACAATGGTATGAAATGTGAAAGGACATCCAATTGATGATCCCTTGTTTTTTATTTGCAGCAAATCAACAACAAATAAAAGTGCCTTCATGACAGTCTCAAGTTGTCTTAGTCACACAGCATCATGCAGCACACACATATTTGGTGGGGGGGGGGAACTGAACAGAATCTTTTACACTAAGGTTACACTTGAAAATGATTGTTGGCAATAGTATCTCAAACAGCCCTGCCATCTATGTGGTCCTGGATGTGGCCAGTGGGGTCATCATCAAGGGCCAATGGAGCAACAGGGGGTCCCTCTCTCTCCTTATTACTGCAATGTTATGGAGGACCACACATGCAATAGTAATATCCCATGCCCTCTCTGGTGTGACCCTGAGGCTACACAGACCGTGAAAAGGGGAATTCATCATGCCCAGTGTCATCTCCACCCTGGCTCTTGTCATGGCATAGGCTGTGTTGAAGAGCATCTGGGTTCCTGGAGCAGGGTTAGGATATGGGGTCATTAGAAAGGGCAGGCAGAGATACCCCCTATCCCCAAGCAGATATCCAATAAAGTGCCCTATATTGTCACAGAACACAATTACCATAGGTTGCACAATTTGTATACATTTTACTGTTCTCTGCCTGTATGGTTGATTCTTTTGCAGAATGCTTTGCATATATCAGTCCAAGAAGTAGGATTGAAAACCTACTGCTTGGTTTCAAATTAGCAATGTGTCACTATCAAGTTATAACTTGCTGAAATCTCTGGTACAATGTGGACTCTCTGAAAATGTGCGAATCATGCACAGACCCTGGCCACGTGGCTTCCACATTTGTGATCAGCTGCTGTGCATCAGAAATGATCTAAGCAGAGGAGGAAAAAGCTGTGAGTGAAATGATGTTTTGAAATCAAGGTGTAATTTTGACAAGGTTAACATACAAAGGATTCAATTGGTACCTGCACATTAATTATTATTTTTAATTATTATTTTTATTTCTTGGCAGATGCCCTTTTCCAAGGCGAATTACAACATAAGTGCAATACAAAGTGCTGTGAAAGGATTTCCTATTCACAAAATCAGCCTCATTGGGTCCAGGGGGAGCTTTGATGGGAATATGGGTTCCATCAAGGCACCCAATCATGTTTGGAAATCCTGAGGAATGGATTTAGTTTCATCATTTATGCATACACAATTTCAGATTGACAAAATTGACTGTGGAAATTCATGGCCACCTACATGGATCATAGGGAACTGTACGATATCTGCGATTCTGCAGAACTCCTCTCTAATGGCATTCGGGGATTTGTGGCCAGGGAACGCAAATTCAATGAGCCCCTCTATGCAGTGTTTTGCGTTGACTCTACTGTGTCTGTGTGCTAGCTGGGGTGGTCTGGCGTGTCCTGCTAAGAAACCTGTCTGGAGTCCCCGTCTGTCCTATAAGCACAACTTGATGTTGCTGTGTAGCTGTTGTTCTTGGAAAAATATGGCCTGGACCTCACCCAGGGACAGACTGCGGATAAAAAACAGTTCTGGACTTTGACCCAGACTGACTCACCACAACAGGCCTGCGGATACTCCAGCGCCCCACGCCGCTGACCACACACTTCTCACAGCAGCCCCTGATAGCTGTTGATTGTTGTATCTTAGAATCGGTGTGCTTCATTGGTTTAGTGCGTCTTTTTTTCATCCGTCATCCACAATTTGTACATTGACTTTGCTCCCTTTCTCTTGGGATTGTGCTGTCTAGGCGGTCGATCCGTAGGTTGTCCCTATTATAATTTATGCATGAAATTCCGACAGAAATGGCTGTAGATCTGTCGCTATTTGGACCTGGAAGTTTGATTAATCTCTCCTGATTTCAGGAAAAGCTTTAAAAAACAACTTAACGTAAAAAAAATCATGAAGCAGTTCTGAACAGCCACACTTCGATGAGCAGGTCCCAGTGTGTTGAGTTTAGTGATTGGAGTTTGGTATATTGAACGGCAGCACTTTCTACACAAACACACCAGGTATCACTGGTGGAGGCGGTGCTTTATGAACAGAAATGTGTGCTGGGTTTGAAGAGTTGCAGAAAATTGCAAGAGACTTGTGTGTGGTAGAAGGTTGATTCTTTATTCCGGCAGCTGCAGGGGAGCCTGACAGGAGAAGTTTCCTCAGACAGTCTCAACAATTCTGTTACATTTGGTATTTTATGGGTTGTGTGCAAGACAAAGAAGACCGTTCTTTTCTTCTTGATTGGTGCAAACAAGCTTACTAAGCAATTTGTAACTAATTAACAAGAGACATAGAATTTATGAATTAGTAACCTCTTGGTCAAGGATGCCAACACAGCAAGTTTTGTTAAACAACAAGATGTAGTGAAACAACAGAATACAGAGCCTTGAGAAATGAGAGAAAGAAGCTATACTGTTTGAGGGAGGCTGTGTCAGCTTTAACCAGGTCCAAAGAGTAACAGAGAAACAGAGTCAGCTTTAGGAATGTGAAATTTATATAGAAATATTAAATTTAGTTCTAGAAATATTACATTTAGATCTTCAGGTTGATCAAAAACGGCTTAGTGAATTGATATGCGTGGAAGCAGGTGAATAATGCATCTACGATTGTTGAAAAAGTATGTCTTGTGGGACGTAAACTGATGCTTTGGGCTATTGTGTTCACAGAACCAGTTTCATTGATTATGAAAAACGTAATCGGGATCCTGATGCAGTGAGAAGTTATTCACATTTGCTATTGTTGCAAACGCAACAATTGCACAAAAAAGAAAGGCAACTAGCAGATATCTGGAAATGAACGAGTGCAGATATCTGGAAATGAACACGTTTTAAAAATGCATATTTTGTAACAAATACCATATGTTTAAGTGCTGTCATTTGTATTATACACATTTGTGTAATATGTCCCGGTTTCTACTTTGGAAAATCTGGTCGTGCTCTCTGTATACACAGTACAGTACAGTACAGCACACATGTAGCGTCATGACATCATACTAGAAGCCAGAACGCAGGGCAGTAATGGAATGTTGTGCGTAGGGATTCTCAGAGTGGATCTGTAATTGAGAGAGACAGACACGCAAACTGATCAGAGACAGACACGCAAATTGATCAAAGAGACACAAATTGCTGCGATAAAGACACGTTAATTGCCGAGCTTATTGTACTGTGGAGAAAATGCGTTGTTTCACCAACGCAAACAGTTACAGGCATCGACGAGGCCAACGTGAGTATTACTCGTCGAAAGGTTTATTTTTCTTTCTCGATTTTGAGTTACTGAATAATACATCGTTAGGGGGGGGGGGTTGCACTCCGACAAGGGCGCAGGACAGAGAGAGTGTCAAAATCCCCAAATAGGCGCTGTGATCCCGAGTGGACAGGACGAGCACCGACCCGATCAACTGTCCACCCGACATCACCCTTTTCACAAGACCTGTGAAACCACACACACACTCACACACACTCTCTCTCTGTGTGCGATGTGTCTGTGCGCTGTGTATATGCACAAACCATGTGGTCGCATTAGCGTCATCTCATTGATAGTAATGGCGAGTTTAGATGTGCTAATGCTTAGACAGAGATCAGATCAGAGATGTTTAAATTCTTGTTTTTGACAGAGGAAGAGAATGTGACATTTCTTTTTCCTATCTCGCCAGTATCACGATATTTGAGTTCGCCAGCAAGTCTCACAGAGGTTGTGTGTGTGAGAGTGAGAGTGTGTGTGTGTGTGTATGAGCATATTGCACAGTGCTGTGTCTCTCCAGGACCAGGGCTGAGACCCTGCTGGAATGTATATGGTAGATACTGAAAGCACCTTATTACACATTATTGCCCATTATACTGACTCAGTCTCTCTCTCCCTCCAGAGCACGACGACCCCAAGGTCACAAGCAGGAAGGCTGGGGGTCAGCAGGGGCACCGGGGGGGCGCAGGGGAGCTGGTGCCTAGGACCTGCAAGGACAGCGGCCAGGGAGGCGGTGGCAAAGCAATGGGGCACTGCCCTGGCACAGGGGGGCCCCCCAAAAAGAGCTGGTTCAGAATCATGGTGAGTAGAGCAGAGCAGAGCAGTGCAAGTCATTGTGTGGCGGTGTGGGTGACACTGTGTGTGTGTGATGCTGTTTACACTCTGTGCTGCTGTCTCCGGCTACAGATCCCCAAAGCGAAGAACTACGACAGGACGTGGCTGCTCTCTGCCCTGCAGGGCGTCTGCACGGTGCCCTTCACCCCTGTACAGGTGCGTCCCGCTCTCTCTGCCTGTGTTTGTATCTGTAACCCAGGACAGCACAGCAAGTCACGGTGACTGAAACTGGCGGCTTTAAAACGTGTGTGTGAGGGACAGTGTACTGACCTCCCTCCCTCCCTCCCTCTCCAGTATCGCAACAGGGGCAGAAAGATTGTGTTCTATGTAGAGGGAGCCACCACAGCCAACGCGCTGGCCAAAGTGTCCGAGAGCTTCACCGACACCGAGGGGAACAAGGTGAGCAGAGCTGTCTGTGGTTGTGTGTCTGTCTGTGGGTTAATCGTAATGGTTAATGAGCTCAGGGGTGTGACCGCTCTGTTGCCCCGCCTCCCCGCAGGTGTCCATCATCATGAACCCCTCCCTCCCGCCCGCCTGCCTGGTGAACAAGCCCAGGCCCACAGTGCTTGAAGCCCAAATGCCAGCCGGAGCCCCGGCCTGCGAGGTGAGTGACAACCCCCCCTTCCATGCCCCCCATAAAGATTACAGCTGATGTCCCAGAGTGAGAACCGGTCTGCCTAACACACTCTCTCCCTCCCTCTCTCCCTCTCTCTGCAGGTCAGTCACTCTGTTGAGGAGATTAAGCGCGTCATTCTGCCCTTCCTGCACGAGTGAGTGTCTTAGTCATACAGTGTTTGTGACTTTTTGTGTGGCTCTTTATATTAACGTCCTCCCTCTGTCTGTGGCTAGAGAGAGCTAATGTGTGTGTCTGTCTGCTATCATTGTGTTCATGCTTCTGTCTGTCTGTTTGTCTGGCAGCTACTACAGTGTGTATGACTCAGGGGACAGATGGCCGCTCCTCGAGGCGTATCACGACTGCGCCTCCTTCACCCTCAACATGCCCTTGACCTTCAGGTACCACAAGAGTGTGTGTGTGTGTGTGTGTGTGTGTGTGCAGGTTTTCGTGCTTCATGGGGACTTCATTTTAGGTTACAAACTGGTAATTACAAGGTTATTATGCTATAAATGTGACTTGTGAGTCCCCATGAGTCAAATCGCTTAAAAAACATACTAAATTATGTTTTATTGAAAATGTAAAAAAACCTTTTTTGTGAGGGTTAGGTTTAGGGATAAGGTTAGGGGATAGAATGTATAGTTTGTACAGTACAAAAATCATTGTCTATGGAGAGTCCCCATAATGATAGCAAAACAAACGTGTGAGTGCGTGTGTGTATGTGTGTGTATGTATGTGTGTATGTATGTGTGTGTGTGAGTGTGAGTGTGTTGGTGTGTCTTGATTTCTTCTCAGTCTTCACATTTGGCAGTACATGGTGTGTTGCTCTGTTGTGAATATTTGAAGATCCTTTGTGTTGCTCCTGCTAATAGTACAGGGAATTGCAGTATATGTGTGTCTGTCAGTCAGTTCACTCTGGTCAGTGTGTGACAGTGCTGACCCCTCTCTCTCCAGCTCTCTTGTGCACAGTCTGGGAAGTGACCATGACAGGGAGCTGAAAGACCCCAGTGAGTGTGATCGTGACTAAACACAGAAAGAGCACTGAACACACACACACACACACACACACACACAAACAGGCACTGAACATACACACACACACACACACACCTACACACACAGGCACTGAACACACACACCGTTACAATATCAACCGCACCAATCCAGGAAAATACACTACAGTAGAAGTGCAAACTGTATATATGGTATATTCTGTGTGTATGTGTATATATATAAAGATTATATATATAAAATTAAATGTCTCACTTATTAGTTATTTAGACCACACTTTTATATTATTAAAATGTAATTTTATTTAATCACAACGCGTTTTGACACTACTGTGTCTTCATCAGGTAGTCGAAACAGTAGTGTTGATATATTCATTTTCTTTATATATTTTTGCCTTATTTGGGCCAGCACCTCATAGAAGTGAAGACGCTGTAGTGCACGGATGTTTTTAAGTTATATTAATATATATAGTAATATGGACACAGTACAGTCATAGGACAGCTGTATGCAGTAGAATACACAGTTCATATGTCAGCATTCCACATAATACACAGTATTTGGCGGCTTGCAAATAATGTACATGATCTGATGCACTACAAGCCATCGATAGTGCGAATGGTGGCTATTGTATGTGTATTGTACTGTGTTGTGTGTGCAGTGTGATGGACTCCTGTGCGCCCCTCTAACTGTGCCCCCTGCCCCTCCAGCTACAGCCCCGTGGTTC
Organism: Amia ocellicauda; assembly: GCF_036373705.1. Classification (NCBI taxonomy): domain Eukaryota; kingdom Metazoa; phylum Chordata; class Actinopteri; order Amiiformes; family Amiidae; genus Amia; species Amia ocellicauda. The sequence continues at coordinate 28,548,845 of NC_089863.1, read as the reverse complement.
CAGCTACTGAAGCCCACACGCCAGAGAGCGACGGCCTTCCTTAACGAGCTGCCCAATACGCAGCACGACATCAGCTCCTTCGTGGTGGACGTCCATGCCTACACTGTGAGTGCCCACTGAACCGCGTGTGTCTGTCTGTCTGTCTGTGTGTCTCTCTGGGTGTCACAGTGTGTGTAAGAGAAAGAGGGAGTGTTTCAATGATTGATGTATTGATCAGCTGATTGATTGATTGACAGGTGTCTCTCTCTCTCTTCCAGAACACATTACAGTCCTTCACCGTCAGTGGAGTGTTTAAAGAAGGTGAGTGGGGCAGGGCTGGACTATGGGTGAGGCAGGACAGTGTAGTGCTGAGCTAGACTACAGGAAATTGCACTAGACTGGACTATAGTGGACTATACAGTCTGAAGGAAGATGGGAGGTCTCTTCTATTCTGCAGTGACTGGTACTAACTCTCCCTCTCTCCTCTTCTCTCCCTCTCTCAGTGGACGGGGAGTGTCAGGACACTGTGAACGCGTTCTCTCGGAAGTTCATCACTATCCCTGCAGCAAATGCTGGGTAAGAGCTCCACTCATCCCTCCATCTCTGCCCCTCATCCCTCCATCCTTCTCTCCAGGCTGTGCATAGTGAGTGATGAGCCCTCTCCGTCTTTCTCCCAGGCTCTGTATTCTGAGAGACAATCTGTATGTGTGGAACGCGACATCGGAGGAGATCAAACGGGCGTTCGTTACGACCAGACTCAGGCCGTCCAGCAGCCCTGTGCCCACGCTGACCGCTGCCCAGCAAGAGATGCGCTCCATCTTCTGCCTGCAGTCCGGCATGAACCCGGAGTGGTCACAGAAGTGCGTAGTGCTGAAGCTGACTGCCGACCACACTGACCACTGCTCCACATTGATGTGCACACTAGTGTTGATATATGCAATAGTGTGTGTGCTGGTGTGACTTGCGTTTTGTTAACAGTAGTGTTTGTGTTGCAGGTGTCTGCAGGAGAACGATTGGGATTTCGACAGAGCCGCACAGATCTTCAGCCAGTTCCAGGTCAGTCTTTTTTTTACACCCTCTCTCTTTTTCTCTCCCAAGCTCTGTGTCTCCCTCTCCCTCTTGCTCACTCTCTCTCTCCCTCTTCCCCTTCAGGCTAAAGGGCAGATCCCAGACGTGGCTTTCGAGTAAAGAGTGTGATGGAGAGAGCGAGCACAGACTGCGATGATATCTCTGCAGTGAAGATGCCTTCATAAAGACTCTTTCTCACTCCTCCTTTAATATGGCCTGTAAATATTAACTTTTAATCCCTTCCCTCTACAACCAAAAAACATAAAAAATTATGAATCAAGACTGTGTCCGCTGTGATCCTTCCACCGAACTCACGCTGCAGCCCCTCGTGGCTCTCTGGGCGTCTATATCACTTTCGGCAGTGTGTGTGTGAAGTGGTTTAATGAATTCTCAGGATACACAGATGATGAAGTAACAAGTTTATCACAAAATAATAAATACAGGTGAACCCGGAGCCCTCCTCTCACACAAAGTGAAGAGAAGAACTCAGTATGGGAGCTGGAGAAGCCTTTTTGTATCTTCAGATCTGGGCTGGAGTTGAATGACTTTGCTGGGGATTCTTGTTCTTGGGTGTTTTGTGTTGACTGTTTTAAATGCAGTATTATTACTATTACTAGATTTCTTAGCAGACAGCCTTATCCAGGGTGACTTACAATTGTTACAGTATATCACATTTGTACATTTTACCCATTTATACAGCTGGGCATTTACTGGAGTAATTGAGGTAAAGTACCTGCTCAAGGGGAGAGCAGCAGTGTCCCCCACCTGCGATTGGACACACAGCCCTCCTCACCAGAGTCCAGAGCCCTAACCACTACTCCACACTGCTTCCCCATTAGATGGTTATGATCAGCTAGGGGTGTTTTTTGCCTAACTGTACAGGCACTTATAAATTGTGGGTCTATATCATAAATGGCATAGTCAACCACATTGTTCCCCAGGACTGAGCTGTGTAGGAATCTCCTCAGAGATAAATTCTGCAAACTCAATTCCAACCTGACATTCCTTCCACACCAATTCCTTTTTCTTATTCCAATTTCATTTTAATTCCATTTCATTCTGAGACATCCCTACTTCCATGCAATGATGTAGTACTAGGGCAACACTGTATTGAAATCTGTTTATATTCAGTGCTGTGGTAGATAGTTGATATTACCATATTAATTGCTTCAATAAACAAAGAGTGGTAGAACAAACCAAAGAAAAACAGTACTGTATATACACCTTACGTTGTCTAAATGACCAAAACGTACCTCATGGGCTGTCAGGTATTAAAATAGCATAATACTAAAACAGGTTGATTAATATAACCTTTTTATTTAAATAGTTTATGCATGTGACTACAGTGTGTTTAATGGAGTAAAAAACAAAACTGAAAGAGAACAAAATGCACTTTGTGTTCTTTTTACAACATGCAAGAACAAAAGACTTATGTCAGACAGGTTACAATGCTCAGGTCTATAAACTTTGCCAGGCACATTAAACAATCTCTCAACTAGTGCAGATGAAGCTGGTATGGCCAGATACTTGCAGGCTGACTTTGTCAAGTAGGGAAACCTCTTGTTTTCTCCTTCCAGAAAGTAAGTGATCAGAATCTTCTGGTGATGCATGGCTCTCTGAAATAGGTTGATACTTCCACTGAAGCATCAGAAGTGGCTATACTCATGCATCTTCCACGTGAACGGTCAGTCATGTATGTGAAAAGCTTGGACTTAGGTGGAGGGGTTGTGGGAATGTCTGGATTTCTCCTCAGGAGACAGTTGACCTTTGTGAAGAGCAGTTCTCTCATGGTCTCCACTTCATCACTGGAACACCAATCCATTTTAAAGTGTGAGTCCTGGCATGTGGCCAACTTAAAACATTTAATTGCTTCATACTTTGAAAGCCGACTCTCTAGGGCAAGCTTCATGGTCTCCACCATTTTGTTGTCTGACATTTCCGCTTTGTTTTCAATGGCATGGAAAAGACCTCAAACACATGTAATAAAATAATCAATCACCTCAATCACTCTAGATCCAATATACACTCACCTAAAGGATTATTAGGAACACCTGTTCAATTTCTCATTAATGCAATTATCTAACCAACCAATCACATGGCAGTTGCTTCAATGCATTTAGGGGTGTGGTCCTGGTCAAGACAATCTCCTGAACTCCAAACTGAATGTCTGAATGGGAAAGAAAGGTGATTTAAGCAATTTTGAGCGTGGCATGGTTGTTGGTGCCAGACGGGCCGGTCTAAGTATTTCACAATCTGCTCAGTTACTGGGATTTTCACGCACAACCATTTCTAGGGTTTACAAAGAATGGTGTGAAAAGGGAAAAACATCCAGTATGCGGTAGTCCTGTGGGTGAAAATGCCTTGTTGATGCTAGAGGTCAGAGGAGAATGGGCCGACTGATTCAAGCTGATAGAAGAGCAACTTTGACTGAAATAACCACTCGTTACAACCGAGGTATGCAGCAAAGCATTTGTGAATCCACAACACGTACAACCTTGAGGCGGATAGGCTACAACAGCAGAAGACCCCACCGGGTACCACTCATCTCCATTACAAATAGGAAAAAGAGGCTACAATTTGCACTCAAAACTGAACTCATTTAATTGGATAAATTGGGTCTTATAAAGCAGCAAACTGTAAGTGAGAATTAGGGTTCTAGTTTTCAACAGATGCACTTGGACGGAGGTATGATGTATTTATTAAAAGACTGAGAGCACTGAGAGTCTTACAATTGGCACAAAATGTACCAGATGCATATTACAATAAGTCCCAAAAATACACTGTATAACATAGTTGCCATCCTAATGTTCATTCTTGCCAATCTACTCTCTTGTTGGTGGTTTTGTGTGCAATTTTGCTTTTCGAAGTCAGAGGTCACATTGTATAAGCTCCCACAGAGCCGTCCTCACCATCTACATTTGTATTGGATTAAAAAGTATTCAGAATAGCACAATTTGAGATTGACTGTAATTCACACAGGGAAGGTAGTTAATATGATAAGGTGCTGTGAAATATTTGGGCAACAATTGGAATTTGACACCAACACCCTTCTACCTCTCTATATCTCTCTCTCCCTCTCTCAATCATATGCAAATGAGCAGAATTCTGTAAAAACATAAAAATACTGCAATTAAGACAAAAATAAAGATGTGTCATGAATGGCAGAATCTCTCGATGAGTGGGCAGTGATAAAATATGCTTTTTAGTCTTGCATGGTCAAGTAGATATTTTTTCCAGGCACAGACTGAAACTTTGCTAACCTTACAAAATGCCTGGAATGACTCTCCTAGGATAGCTTGTAACCAGCCTGAAATTAATAAAAAAAATATAATAATGAACAGCGAGTATCTACATAATATGCAGTGTCTATTCTCCAGAAGCTCTGCATAGCCTTTATAATAAGCCCTTATTGCTCTGACACCCCTCACAGGAAGACCACTAGGGGGTGGGGGGTATGTATTAAAACGCTATCCCCTGTAGAATGATCTAATGGGTTTCGGTTCAAACTAGGCTTAGTTTAAAGGCGTGTGCTGCAGTGAATTGATCTTCACTTCATCACTCTCGTTTCATTAAATATTATAATTATAATTAAGACCATTGACAGAATTTGCTAGACGACGGCTTTTGGCTCTCCAACAGCTAATAATAAGCCTCTCTGTGGGTATTTTATTACGGGAGCGATTGTTTTTCTGCACTACTTGAAAATACAATTTGATCTAAAAAAAAAATATATATATATATATATATATATATATATAATTAAAAAGCAATACGACTAAACAAATCCATTTAACTTGTGGAGTGTTGAGGATTTCAGTCCCATTGAGAAATTGTGATTTATTATTTAATTTTTAAGGTTCCTTGGCAGCCTGGCTACAGTAAGGATGGTGTTGAAATAGGCCTAGTCAATGATGTTGACTGTTTCTGCATTTTCCTTCTCTCTCTGGAAAGCACAAGTCCAGAAACAGATTGTATTTTCTCCCTTAATCTGTGATGCACTATTTCTAACAAGATCCCAGGCACTGTTCATGCATATAAACACCCACAGTGCCCATTATAGGCTATGTGTGCCCAGGATACAGTATAATAACACATTACAAGTAGATTTGAGTGCACCATTAGTGCAATGAGACAGCAGGGGCTTTTAGTTGGAGAGTATATCTAGTGACATTCCTTGCAGGAGTGTGCAAGAAGAATAATGACTAAAGTCACTGTAATCAGTAGAAGTCAAGAAATCTGATCACCCATCTATTTGTATCAAAGCTCTGGGGAAGTTATCCTTTTCACATCAGCTGCCAATTGACCATATATCACACATATGGCCCTAAGGTTGATGAAGTACAAGTGTCTATGGGAGGCTTTTGCAAAGGTCTATTTGTCCTGACTGTTGCACCAATCTGCATTTTAATAAAATCAGATTATATTTCCTTCTTTTTCATAGCTTTATATTGTTCCTCGATTTTGTTATATGATCCAATCGATTGATTCAAAACAGCCCTGCAATGCACAGGGATGGCCTAGGAAGATATCCATTGAAAAATGTAAACAGAATAAAAATCAAAGTAATCATGCAACTGGGTTGAGGGATGAAAATGCCAAAGGACAAGTACTGCCTTGAACAGCGGGATGATTGGGAAGACCGCAGTGGCTAGTATTGACAGAGACATTATACAATATTTGGAAACGCACAGTTTGCTGGAAAAAAGGACTTAACCTGCAGCTAAAGATTATGATTGAAAGCTTAGCATAGTATTGCGATCTGAATATCGGCATCAAATTAACCATGACCTTTAACAACATGTGAAGAGCCAGTCCTAAGCCAGATATATTACTATACACACAAAAATACAAAACAAAGCACACAGTTTCAGAAAGAAAATAAAACTTTCCAAAGAACACAACTTTGAATATAAAAACACTGTTTGCTGGTGATTTTTGAAAGAAAGATAAAACATAGTAAGGTCTACAATCAGCAACTGGTGAGGGATGCCCTTGCAACCAGTTCAGCTACTTCCATTTACAACATGGACAGTATCAGTGTCACACTGTGTGGGACAGGAGAACGGGGGGACCCAGTTGCAGTGCGTTGTAGAGGTTGTCAGACAGGCGTGGGTCAAATACCGGCAGGACAGGGCAATCAAAGGCTTGGCAAAAGAGGTCATCGTGGTCACAATCAAGGGTTGGGTCATCAGTCAAACAGAGTCAGAGGTCGAGGGGCAAAGCAAGGGGTCAAGGTTTCAAGGTATAAACAAGGCATAGGCAAAATACTGCTCAGAGTTGTAGTGTTGTGGTAACAAAACTTCACAAAGACTGAGACTAAGTGAGGGGTACATATGTGGAGCAGAAAACCAGGTTGGGAGGTGCAGGGTGAATGGGAGCAGAGGGTGACTGAACAAGTGCACATGGTGTTCAGGAATGTTGATTGAATGATTGATTGAAGGGAGCTGGGAGAAGCGACTGGTAAGGAGGGGCGATGGTGACATCAAGTGGTGGAAAAGTGGAAGTGCTTAGATTGGGTTGGAGGAGTGCTGGACTGGAGCTGAGACAGTCAGCAACCCCCATTGAAAAACGTGTGACTTTGTGTGCTGCATGGTCTTTGAACTCCACACAACAGATTTTGCATCAAAAGCCTGGTTAGAAGAAAAAAGGACAGTTTTGATGTAGGGGTATTTGCTGCACTGAGGTCCAGTATAGTACACATTTAATTGACTTCGACGTAGACTGAGTAACTCTTGACCTGAGTTTCCTCCTCAATTATACCATTTGGTCTCTCCCAGGTAATCCAACCAATTATGACCAAATCCGTGCCCAATTTTGAAGTGTCCACTTGGAGTCAAATTGGGGGAGAGGACATATACCTCAAAAGCTGTTGTACTTATTTTTTTCTCTTTTCAAGAAATAAACATTTCTGGGGGACTTCAACATTATCTTGCTGTCTATTTATATAAAAATAGGCAAGAACCTGCCCTAAGAATCCAGAAAAGACGAGCAGGAAAATTAAACCTACACCCTTCTCAGGTCCTCACACCCCCTGCACACACCAGAGTAAATCATTCCGCAATTTGGCTTAAGGAAATTTGTGTCTTTTTCAATGTATTGCTTTTAAATTATGATACAAGGCATGGTTCAGAAGCTTATGCTTTATGTTTTGGAAGAATGTATTTACAGGATAATTTGTTGTTTTTAAGTAGGAAGCATTTAATCGATTTGGGGTACTTTGGAGACATCCTATGGCTCAATTCTGAAATACACTTCAGCTCAGTTTTGACGCACACATTTGTAAACACTGTAGAAACATCACAAAATCATAACCTTTGAGATGAAAGCAGCATGTTTATTCTGGTAGGTATCCACATTATTTAATTGAACTATACATAGTTTAGTTTGAGAGACAGAGTTGAGCAATCCATAGAGAAAACAGAAAATGATGGTATCATTATTTACAGATGGACACACATTTATCTATCAAGTGGGAAAAACAAGACATGTTTTTGAGAGATTTTGATGGAAGTGTTTGACTGTTTAATCTCATGAGGGACATCAGTCAGGTGTATTGTGACAATGTACACTGTCAGCAGTGCTACAATTCCCAACAGCATATTACCCACTTCTGCGAGACAGTGATTCACTTCTTTCCAGAAATAAAGATGAACTGCATTGGATTGAATTGTGTCTGCAATACATTTGAGGATAAAACTGAACTAGTCTGCAGCCTGAGAGGTAGCCTAGAGGTTCCCATCCCTGGACCTGGAGGACCCTGTACCCTGCTGGTTCTCGTTTAAACCGAGCTCTCACCCAGCTAATGAGTTCTCTAAAGTTGTAAAGACATAGCATAACGTTACCAGAACGTGTTTTTGTAGGGTTCCCTAAGTGTTCCACAGGACGTCTTTTGTGACATTCCTATGACGTTCTGTGAACGTCCCGCTACCATTCACAAGACCATTAAAGGAAGTCACAAGTGAACGTTAATAAGACGTTATTTTGACGTTCCATGAATGTCCCTGTACCATTCGCAAGACCATAAAAGAATGTCATAAACCAACATTAATGAGACATTATTTTATAGGGTTCCCTGGACGTCTTTTGTGACTTTCCTATGACGTCCTATGAACATCCCTGTACCATTCCCAAAACCATAAAAGAATGTCGCCAGTAAACATTACCAGGACGTTATTTTGTAGGGTTCCTAAATGTTTCTTGGGACATCTTTTGTGTCCTTTCAATGACGTCCCTGTGCCATTACCTATACATTTAGAGGACGTGTATTACAGGTTCGTAAATGTTGCCCTAGCACTACTGCAGGATATTGGATGCTGTAGAATATTGATAGTTAGCACCTTGGGTTTAGTTAAGTTTTATATTAAGTACCGTAATTGTCACATGATCCCTGAGCGGCTCCAATAGTTAAAAGGGTCATGAGTCAGGGGAAGTTACATCTCGGCGGTTCTGCCTTGTTTTGAAGTGAGCGCCTTCCTGAGCTGTACATGCTTTTGAGTGTTCAATAAAAGCTCAGTTTACAACAGTAGTTGTGCCCCGTGATGTTCGATGTAAGACTGAGTGGAGTATACTACAGATGCCATTTTTATTGTTGGCTTTTTATGTATTAACATTTTTAACTGTTAACTGTCCTCACCTTCTGTTGATCTCTCCATCTTGATCCCCTTGGAATCCACCACACTCTCTCCTTCTTCTTACCCTAATAACTACTACCCACCCGCTCCAGCTCATCCAGAACTCTGGAATTCTCTCTGCCCCGATTCGCACACATTGCTCCACTGCTTGCTCCCTTCACTGGCTCTGCCTCCTCTCCACTCCCCTTCCTCCAGAGCCGCTCCTCCTCATCTCTGGCCCCTAAATGGTGGAACGACCTTCCCACCGAAGTCAAAACAGCAGAGTCCTGGGCCTCATTCCGGCACGTACTCAAGACACATCTTTTCAGACAGTATACTTGTAATATTAGTCCTTTTATTCCCTGGAAGATAGCACTTCACATCATTTTATCATGCTTCTTGCGTTATTAATACTTGTATTATTGATTAATTTCCCCCTTGCTCCCTATCCCGTAGCCCTTGACTGTGACCTACATCTTGACAGCACTTAGCTTTTACTTTCCAAGATGTATGACCGCACTTACTGTACTTACCTGTGTAAATTGGAAGTTGTTAAATGTATTATATTTTGAATTGCTTTGTATACAGTTTTTTTAAGATCACTATGAAAATGTGTTCAATACTTTTAACAGTTTTCCTAAACTCTCAAAGCTAGGGTATGCAATCCTGAGAGGCCAGCAGTTAGCAGCTTGTTTTGAAAGCATAGAGCCCGCCCTCCCTTCAGAGGCGTCTCCAAAGCCACGCCCCCTCTATCACACATGCGCACACTCTCACAGAGTAGAGTCTAGCACCAGGAGGAGAGACGTGTTGGTGGAATCGATCACAACTGTTTCAGATTACCTTATGTCTTATTCGCAGGTTAGACATTACAGTAATAACGAGCGTAAACAACTTATTTACGGTTATTGTGTTTTTAAAAATAGTAGCTGCGGCTCGCCTTCCATTCTCACGCTCGCTCTGCACAGTGTCAAGGTTCCCGCGCTGATGACGTGTGATTGTCTGCGCGAACAAGTTGCGCGGCGGTATGCAAATATAGATTGACAGACAGGAAGGGCATCCTATCATTACATTCGGACCGAATGCAATGATTGGTCGATCCTTTTTCAGTCCTGTATCTTCCACAGAAGATATATATATATATATATATATATATATATATATATATACACACACATTTAGACAACTGAAATTATTGATTGCTTTCAGGATGTGAAGAGTCTTTCAACCAGTATATCAAAAAATGTTTCTGGAAAAGATTGCATACCCTACCTTTAACACAGTTAGCAAAACCTCCGTCTGTGTAGGCTATACAATTAACACATTTCTTGTTGCTTTGACACAAAATGCATAGATAACACAAATTTAAAATGCTTGAACTTCTTTTACACACAAGCTCAACCAAGACCAAAACAATGGATTTGTACTGCCCAATTTACAAATCCGTTCACACTGTATGTCAGAACAGATAACATCATGTTCTAAACGTAACCTATAGGCTAAAGTCAAAGTGAACAGCTGTTCATATTGTGAATTGAAACACAAATATATCCTCTATATTTTATTCCATTGCTACTGAGAATGTTAAGTTATGTACATAAATCACAGCTGATTCCCATCTAGGAAACACACTCAGGTGTTGAGGTTCTTTCAATCGCATGACCATATGGTATACAGTAAAAGAGGACCTCTTTGGGCTGATCTTGTGTGGAAAAGGAACAATATAGAGAAACACAAAGAAAGTAATAAAAATGCCTACATGAGGGAGAGGAAGATGAGTACCAGGACAAGGGAGAGGAGTGGGACAAGGGCAAGGGAGAGGGAGAGGAGTTAGAATGCATGGTGGCGCTCAAAGAAGGGCCAGAGCTAGGATAACTGATGAAATAAGAGCTACTGTCATAGACCATGTCATAAACCACGGACTATCATACAGAGAGGCTGGTGAACCAGTACAGCCAAATATCAGCCGGGACACAGTGGCATCCATTGCCTGGGTTTTTCGAGAAACCAACAGGTAGGATATTGTATAAGGGCTTCTCCTACTGCAAAATGTAAATAATTTTACCATGTATTACAGTGACTGTATGCCTCCGGTCTCTAATATGTAACTGTATTTTGTCTGTCTAAAGGATTCAACATCTACCTCCATCAGGGGGCAGAGGATAGCTCCTAAATGAAGAACAGGAACTTGCTATTGTCAATATGGTAATTGCTGACAATGAAATAAAACTGAAGGACAATCAGTCCAGAGTTGTAGAGGACAACCTTATCTTTGGGAACATTGCAGCAATCAGCACAACATCCATTTCTCTGACTTTAGCTAAACACAGAGTCCGAATGAAACAACTATACAAAGTTCCTTTTGAAAGGAACGGTGAGCGCATCAAAGAGCTCTGTCGCCAATACGTCAAGGTAAGGTTATGCAATACAGTCATTACTGTACTATACAGAGTGTGTTTTGCAGTAAACTATTCTATAAACCTGGAGTACAGTCGGACATACAGTAGGTATACAGCAAAGCATTTACACACACTGTGTCTGATTACTTTCACAGAGTCATGGATTTGGAGACCAATGAAGTCACACATGAAATGAAATGTTGACGAGGCTGACTTCAATTTGGTGAAAAGGCGTTGGCGTGGAAGAAACATAATTGGCAAAAGGGCCACAGTTACCGTGCCGGGACAGAGAGGAGCCAACATCACATCTCCAACAACTGTGCACTCCTGCATAAATGTGAGATTGGCCCCTACAACACCCAACCGCCTTCTACTGTTTTTAGAAGACCTGCATGAAAGACTGGTGCCAGAGGTAGAAAGGAGACAGTTGGGAGACCACTTGCCAATATATGTGATCACACGGGACAATGTGGCATTCCACCATTCCCGTGCAGTCACATCCTGGTTTGACGCCCATCCGAGGATGATATCCCTTTTCCTTGCCCCTTACTCCCCTTTCCTCAACCCCATTGAGGAGTTTTTCTCAGCCTGGAGATGGAAGGTTTTTGACCATCGTCCACAGGACCAAATGTCCCTCCTGGATGCAATGGATGCAGCATGCCAATACATCACAGCTGAACACTGCCAGGGGTGGATAAGGCATGCCAAAAGATTTTTACCAAGATGCCTTGCCAGAGAAGACATCAGGTGTAATGTGGATGAGAACATGTGCCCAAATGCTGATGACTGGGCAGATTTTTTATTTTATTTTTTGTATTCTTCTGTGGCTTTTTCGGTTTGTATATTTTGCATTTTCACATAATAAATGGCAGCTATATTGCATATTTTTGTTATCTTGCAGTAATGTCCTGTTGCAAATAAAGCCTTCACTGCAGCAATTCTGTCTTCTTTTTTTCATAAACCGTGCATTCTATAAAGCTACTCTGAGATGGGTCATTCATTTTTTGTATTGAATTTTTGCAGCAAAAGAAACAAAATGCAGCCATTTACTAAACCCAACAAAACAAAAATGTAGAGAGGCTTCAAAAGAAACTGCAGTGCAAAACACAATCTATGATCAATACAATATACTGTCTATTGTACGTGACTCTTCAGAGCACCGGTCAGGCTGCAGGCTCACAGTCCTACACTGCAGTCTGCCTGTAACTCCCAGCATAGCCTGATACCGATCCTAGATCCCTGCCTGGGGGCATCCAATAAAGTACATAGTCCAGAGATTAAATCTTATACAAACAAAATGAATAGGTATTAAAACAATATTTTTTCCTAGGCTTGGATGTATTCCTTCCTCTCGCGGCCCTTGCTTTAACAATCTAATAAAAGTTAAAACTACACAACAGAAATGACCTGCTCACATTACTTCTCCCATGTATAATGTCTTAAACATCCGCTCACTACCTAGCAAAGCAGCCTTAATAAATGACACCATAACTGACACACACATAGATGTGCTCACCTTGACTGTGACCTGGTTAAGACCAGATGACACTATTCCATTAGTAGAAGCCTCCCCTATTGACTTCTCCTACTGCCAGAAGGCCCGTACAACAGGCCGTGGGGGTGGCCTAGCCACCATCTACCGCACAGACCTGTGCCTATCTACTAAGCTATTAGACAGCTTCACATCCTTTGAAATTCACCAGGTAGAACTTAGGCTTAATCCACCTGTTCAGCTTATAGCCGTTTATAGGCCACTAGGCCCCTATTCCTTTTTTATCACCAAATTTAGCAATCTCTTATCTGACTTTACCATACACTATGATAAACTCATTATTTTGGGGGACTTCAACATACATATTAACTTTAAAGACGACCCCCTAACTGTTAGTTGCTTGTCCCTATTGGAGTCTGTAGGCTTCACTCAGCATGTGTCAGGAACCACACATCGTCACAATCACACACTAGATGTAGTTATTACCCGTGGGGTAGAGATTCACAACCTAATAATATCACCCCAAAACCAGACGATTTCCGACCACTGCCTTATTACATTTGAGCTGCCTGGACTAGAATTAGACTCACAGGAGAGGAATATAGAAACTCGCTGCTTAAATCCCACTGCTATTCATAAATTCACTACCCTGTTGCCAAATGCTAGCTTTATCAAAACAGGATCTGCAGCACTAAGCACTGCTTTAGATACAGTAGCCCCATTAAGGACACGACAAATTCAACCAACGAAACACTCACCATGGTTTGACAAACACACTCGCTCTCTTAAAACAGAATGCCGTAGATATGAGCGTAAATGGAGAGCATGGAGAGTAACAATGTGGCATGGAATGACAGTATAAAAAGATACAAGCAGCCCTGTCCTCTGCTAGGTCTGCCTACTACTCTAATTTAATAGAGACGCATATAGAATAACCTGCATTTTCTTTTTAATACAATAGTGACACTTACTAATCAGCAGGTAAAGCCCTCAGAGGTTATCCCCCGCAATATCACCTGCAGTGACTTCATGGATCATTTCAATAGCAAAGTTAACGGCATTAGAAAACAGATAGAACAGGAAACATACACAGATACTATAGCCGACACATGCAGTCCTTCACAGCCCCTGCCTACTCGTATAACGCAGTAAATCACCAGGAACTGGTCTCCTTAATAACTAAAATGAAAACTACAACCTGCGCACTAGATCCTATACCCACTAAACTACTAAAACAATCTCTGCCATTAATTATTCACATAATACACAATATTATGAATGCCTCTTTATCCTCAGGATCTGTTCCCGAATCGTTTAAAATAGCTGTAATTAAACCACTTCTTAAGAAACCCAGTGCCAACCCTAACCAATTTAAACACTATCGACCTATCTCAAACCTTCCCTTCCTTTCTAAGGTTCTAGAGAAAGTAGTTGCAAACCAACTGCAAGCTTTTTAACTGATAATGTTCTTTATGAAATATTTAAATCAGGGTTCCGTTCCGGCCATAGTACAGAAACGGCCCTGTTAAAAGTATTGAATGACGTGTTTCAGTCCTCCGATGTAGGGCACGCCAGTGTTATTATTTTATTAGACTTAAGTGCGGCTTTTGACACAATCGACCACAAAATCTTGATACACCTCTTAGAATACCGTGTTGGCCTATCTCGCAATGTGCTGTCATGGTTTAAATCTGTCAAACAGACTCCAATATGTTCGGATTAACGAGAACCACTCAAATTTAACTGAGGTTAAGTACGGAGTCCCACAAGGCTCAGTCCTTGGACCTATACTTTTTCATTGTACATGCTCCCTTTAGGTGATATAATTCGTTAACTTAATATTAACTCACACGCATGCAGATAGTGTCGCAAGCGGTTCTCATTTTCCGGCGTCGCCCACATTTAGTGCAAACCATCACATGCTCACGAAACACGTCCTGAACCGGGTTTAAACTGGGGGATTTTGAAATACAATACTTCCTGTCCACAGCAGCTGCAGTTACAGATCCGTTCCTTGTCTGAATCAGTGCTCACAAACTCAAACAAAATGCATGGGGACACCCTGGGCCCTGCTCGGTTAGTTCTGCGGTCTCCTCCGTCGGCCCCATTGCCCTGTCACTTAACACTGGCCGATGAAACATTGTAATCCAATCCCACCCCCTCCACCGCTGCCTGGCTGTGCTGGGAGCTCCAAGCCCTGACCAGCAGCTATCTGATCTCCGGTCACTTATGGGCTCAAATTATCGCCATAAGTAACGAATTCAAAATAAAATGCATCATAAATGAGACAAATATAGTTAAGAACAAATGGATGTTGAGATCAAAAATAAAACAATCGAAAGGAAATTTTATAGAATTGTAAACAAAAGTAATGATACCAAAAGCAAAACAAGAAAACTTGAAAGTTAATACAGTACAGAAACACTGACTGGACACTGACACTGAACTGAGAGGGGTTAATACAGACACGGGCAGCTTTCCATGGTAGTGATCCATATCCTTTACTCCAGCTAAAATACAAATGTACAGGCAAATTTTCTTTCGCTAAACAAACATTCAAGGCTATTCTAGCCCTCTAAAACAATAATCTACACTGCCACATGGCTGATTTTCTCTTCAAAATTATTATACGTGTACAATTTAGTTATTGACATTTGTTCTGTATGAAAAGAAATGTCATATTCAATGAAGATTAAAACTGTAGGCTATATAGCAAAACACATTATTAAGCAGAATTAGGTCAATATTAATTAGTTGTGACATAAATTCATAGCATACACCTTTAAGCAAACCTAATGTCATGTGTAACTGGTCTTTATTTTAGCAGATTGTTTTTTATTCCTGGCATGCATGTCATTTAGGCCTCCAGCTGTATTATGTGAACACACTGAGGCCTCCTAAAACCTCAAATGTGAACGGTTGTCACGAATGGAAATTGTATTTACTTGTTTTACTTATTGTGATGCTTTTAATATTGGTTTATTTCACTGTTGATTAATTATCATTATTTGCTTGATTGGTTTTCTTTCACGTATGTATTTTTATTTTATTCTAATGAGTTTCTAAGCACCTGACAAGGCATACATATCCTTGCTAACAGCGTCCTACTCTCCAGCCACGGTTATTCCAGCTGTTAGCACTCGAGCTGTTTAGAGCTCATGATATAAAGAGCCAGTTTCTGTTACAGTGGACAGAGCACTATGGGAAGTACGCTGAGAGTGCAGGGCAGGGGGGCCGGGGGCCGGGGGCCCAGGAGGGGGCCATGAGGCTGACGGATAAAGCTAAGTATTTATGCTTCAGTTAAATTGACAAGTCTTCTGCAGCTGTGAGAGCCCAGCTCCCCAAAGGTTGTTTTTTTGCTGAACTCTGACACTCTTTTTAAGGCGTGGGATTTCCTGGATTAAAGAGAGAATTAATACATTGGCATTTGTGACTAAAGATTAATTGATGCACTTACTTCGCTGGGTTGGTGAGACAGGGTCCCTTGGCGGCAATAGTGCTTCGGATTCCAGACCCGGGCAGCATTGGGAGAGAGAGAGAGAGAAGCGTATTGAAATTGAGTCTGGCTGCAGCAGGGACCAGCACTCCCAGCCCAGGAAAGAGGAGCCAAAGACTGCATACTGCATAATTTCGCTGCCGCTTAAACACATACTACAGACTTAGTGCCCTGTAGTCTGTTTGTATGTAATTTCCCTGTGAAATCCTGTATTTAACCTGTGTGTGTAATAAATGTTTTGTGACCATACGTTCCTGAGACAGGTGTGCATGTCCTGAGATCTGGCCGAGCCTGTATGGGGTAATAAGGGTGACTGCGAGCCTCCCTACTTGCCATAATTATCTTGGGGTGGTGTAGTCAATTAGTTAGTTAGGGTTCAATTGTCACTGTCACCTGTGACACAGTGTCAGAAAAAAGCAGGACATAATTTGAGGCAGCCCAGTGCCGGCATAGTAATACCTTGATAATAATAAGAATAAGAATAATATAATAAATATTTAGAAAAAAAATATGTATAAATAAAAGATGGTGATATATATATATATAAAGATTTACACCCATTGCTATAATGCCTTCACTGTCCCTCCACACGCAGACTACACGGCTCCGTGTCCAGAAGCAACACACTGCGGCTTCAATGGAAATGACTGATGTCCACACACTATCCCGTGTTGTGTCAAGCGGTGTCGCAGAGCTGACGTCATCAATGCGCATCCCTCACAGAGCTGATTCGCAGCGCAGCGGCGCCGGTGACGTCACCGCTGTCCGCCCTCTTCACAGACACGCCCAGGCTGCGCCAATTAGATGCGCATTAGTCAATTAGAGTCTAATGTGCCAATTAGAGTCAACTAGAGGCTAAGGAGCCAATTAGGCTATTGTAATCGAGCTGGACTCGGGGAAAGCAGCGCAGATGGTCGGCTGGCGTGGCGGCTCAGCGGGCTAAGCTTTACTTCCAACCCCGCTGACAGCTCGGCGATACCCCAAAAACTGGCCTTTAAATGTGAAAGATAAATGGTAAAAATCGGCGCCTTTTATCAGCGAGGCAGCGGATGAGAGAGACGCGCTGGAGAGAGAGAGAGAGATTGTGTGCACAGAGCACTGCCCGATCTGTAATACAACCTCAAAAGCTGGTGGAGTGAAGCGACAGATTACAATAATGATCATTAAAAGATATATATTATATTAATGATTTAATTCGATTTATAATGAACAAGTCAAAAGGTTGAAATTATTTGTCCTATCTAGGTATGCTGTTTGGTGGCTCAGAGCAGCACGGAAAGGGTGGAGACAACAGAGCTTATAAAGTGTCCTGACTGAGTATCATTATTACTATTATGATTATTATTTGTACGAGAACGATATGCAGTGAATAATATGAACGCAATGAAAATGAACACCAAAGTTTGATTTCCATTTGGTTTTCCATGCCATTCTCTATTGGCTCTCCATTTGTAATAATCAATGCATGTCCACAAACTGCGATAAAGCCCCACTGTAATAACAGCCGCTGGTGATGGACAGGCTCTGTATTGGAGGGACCGCGATAGACTCAGTAATAATGAGCACAAAGTGTACAGACACTGTGGGCCGGAGGGCAGATGGAGCCGCTGAGGCCGCAGCGCCGAGCAGCAGCTCAATACAGGCTCACCCGGGTCCGAGGTGCCGAGAGGCTGCTGTGCGGCTGGAGGCCGGGCTTTAGGCTGCTGTGTGAAATACCGCGCATTTAAACGTGCAGACACAGTAACAACACCGGCTGCGCTATGACGGGGATACAGTGACGTTTAGCAGCAGTGCGGTGCTGTAGGGACTGTTTTATTCTTCTTTAACAAGACATATTCAATACATAATCAGTTTCCATTTGTATAGCGGCCTTCGCAGGGCAGCACAGAGCGCTTTACAGAGTGGTAAACATGCAACAACATACAGCAACAGAGAAGAAAAATAAAAGAAAGAAACATAGATCTTGAACTAATAGCTCTAGTGAGTTTTATTCGATTGAAATTTAATGGAATGCATAATAAGAGTTATCTTTCCAAGATCCAAAAAGATGGAAGCACCTGGAGTCGAACCAGGGACGTAGCGCTTTAAAGGCACCTGCTCTACCGCTGAGCTATACTGCCACCCAGTGGAAAGATGATAATCGGATTCATTCATATATGTATAGAATAGACTAACAGCGTTGATTTACATAATGGTTATTTCTTTGCATTAAAGACACATAAGAAACTGCATAGACGGCTCGGCGTGTCGTTTTCTTCTGCATATTCATAAACCCGGCAATCCAGCGGCATTTAGTGACGTCATGTCACAGCACCGCACCTCACCAGAGCAATCCCATCAGCCCCTGCGCTGGAAACAGCGGCTCTGTGTGCGGGTCTGATGGGTCTCTACAGTTGCTGCTTCCGCTTCATGTCCTGAAACAGCGCTGGACCCGGGCTTGTGTAGCGCTGAGAGCCTGTGTGTGTAGTATTGCTGTGTGTGCAGCGTACATTTTGTTGTCTCAAATTTGCTGACTGATGCATAGCCTATCATTGGACTTGGATATAAGTTTCTAGTCACCCAGGTAGCTTGTGAACAAAGTTTCTCTATCTTGAAGAGAAACTTTCTCGCAAGAACATCTAGAGGCCTTCATTGTGACGCCTCTGAGAAGAACAATTGAATGGCCATGGATACTGACATAGTAATCGATAGCGTTGCAGAGAAAAGTGAGCTGCTGAGAAATCTGTCTTGCCTTATTGGAGGAGCAGTTTTTTCTGTAACTTGCATCTCTGGTGTCTGTTTCGTGGTCCACAGTGCTGTCTGTAGTTGTGCTATCAGCTCTGTGAACTGTGGTATAGCTGTCTGCTATGACCGAGTGAAGCCAGCCAGCCCTTCATGAGAGGCTGCCAGACACTGTTCTGTGGCTCAGTGAGCATTCTAGCTGTTATACCATCCCTGTTTTATACTAGGCTTCAGATAAAGATGGGATGTTTTTCAAATACGACAATTTTGTCATGACTCTTATAACAGTTTACCGAGTGTGTGTGTTCTGTAGTGCTCTGAAAATAGTACTGCATTAGTGTACAACAATAGCTGTGATATAGCTAGGTGGTGGTATTAGGGCTGGTGTGTGAACGTGTGTCTCAGCGAAGTGGAGCATCCATAGGCCGGTTGTGGTGGGCCGGTCTGGGTCAAAGTCCAGGGCTGTTTTTTAGTCCCAGTCCGTCCCTGGGGCCCACCCCTGCAACCTGACCCTGTCCTTTCTGGACTGCAGTGGGACTGTCCTGGCTTGCCCCCTAACGCACGCTACACTGTGCAGACTATGAATGTAAGGTCAGTGTGAATGAGAGAACATTTCAAACTAAAACAAAGTTGGCATGATTTGGTAATTCAGTATAATTTCAAATGAACTATGCAACAACAGTAGTACTAATACATGCACTAAACTGCCCAGTGTCAATATGGAGGCTGATTAATTGAACTTGCTTGTAATGTATATTTGGGAATACTGGTCCATCATTCTTTGGCAACCTCAAATCATACATTGGTCTTCACAACCAGCCCAACAGCTGAGGTGGCTCTGAATTGTAAAGCTTATTCATTACAGATAAGCCTGCAAGGTGTGTGTGAGAGCAGGTGGTGGGGTTGTGGTTTCAGAGATCTTCAGAAAGATTTAATCATGGCAATGAATCTGTAATGGGGTTAATGGGGACGGTGTTTGATGCATGATTCTGAGACTCTGAGGCTGTGTAAGGAGTGTTGTCCACGAGGGGAAGGGGAGAGCTGAGGTGTAGGTGATACTTAAGTGTATACTTTGTTACTATAAACAATTATTGAAATAATTTTAGTTCTATAAATTCCTAGTTTATTAGGAAGAGTAATGGCATTGTAAGACAGTTGTTTGAGGCCTGGGGTGGCTTTGTTGTCCAGGGTTTTCTCAGTTTGCATAGAAACTTGTGAGCCGGAAGTCTTATCAATGAGAGTCTCATATGAAAAAAACATTTATATGGAAGAAATGTATTTTTCATATGGCAATGTTAGCCACAATTTGTAGCTTTAAAATATATGTGAAATGTGTAGGTATTTAATCCATATATTTTATGTTGAAGATATATGGTAGAAATTAACCTTGTTCAGCTTTAAATTCAAAGTTATAAACTTTTTAAAGCTGCACAAGGACTTGCTGGTAACTATATAGATGAATAAATAAATAAATGTAAATATGTAAATGAGTCAATGTGTGTATATATATATATATATATATATATATATATATATATATATATTTAAAAATTATGTTTTTCAAATGACTTTTTATTTATTTCAATGTACTTGTATTTCATAATGCCACATTTATTTCAAGGTACTTGTATTTCATAATGCCACATTTATTGATTTCAAGGCACTTTTATTTAATAATGCCACATTTCCATTTGGTATATTCAAATGAATGGGGCATGGTTATCTCACAGACTCAGACCAAAGCAACAGCACCAGAACAGCATTGATATCTGTATGCAAGCTGTTGTGTGGACAATATGGAAGACATCGGTGGGCTCCGAGATACCATGCTATTCTTAGCAGATTTCTTCCTGCTTGTCTGCCATTTCCGCCTGGATGCACTCGCACCACCTCAAGCTCAACCTCTCCAAATCGGATCTCCTCTTTATCCCCCACTCTTCCTCACCTTCTGCTGACCTCCCCATCTCGATCCCCTTGGAATCCACCACACTCTCTCCTTCTTCTTCCGCTAAAAATCTAGGAGTCACCCTCGATCCTGCGCTCTCCTACACCCAGCACATCACCACGCTGACACGCACCTGCAGATTCTTCCTGAGCAACATACGCCGGATCCGTCCCTTCCTCACCGACTACTCAACTCAGCTACTCGTCCAGTCACTGGTCCTCTCCCACCTGGACTACTGTAACTCCCTCCTGCCTGCATCCACTACCCACCCACTCCAGCTCATCCAGAACTCTGCGGCTCGTCTGGTGTCTCTCTGCCCCGATTCGCACACGCTACTCCACTGCTCCGCTCCCTCCACTGGCTCCAGATAGTGGCACACATTCAGTTCAAGACTTTGACCCTCACCTACCGCTGTCTCGACCACACTGCACCAAGCTACCTTCAGTCACTCGTCTCTCCATACATCCCCTCCAGACCACTGCACTCCTTTAATTGAATTTGTAATGATTGATGCCTTTTACTTAACTGTATTTTTGCACTTTATTTTACACTTATGTTGTAAGTCGCCCTGGATAAGGGCGTCTGCCAAGAAATAAAAATAATAATAATGATGAAATTGATCAACAAGGTTTATCGGCGGATACTATTTTGGCCCGTATTGAAGGCATTTTTGAAATACTCGGGTAGATAAGTGCTTTTCAAGACACAGACATGGATGTCGAAGTAAATGGTTTGGGACTGATGGAGCACCGTATTGGTGTGGAAGATGTCCAGTTACTTGAAGCGCAGGTGCGGGACATGCCAGGGTAGACAGTTTAGTGTAGTGTAGATTTCCAGGGTCTACCGAGAACTACCAGTTAGGTAGAGGACCCCCTTCTAGAATAGCTTAGATTATTAAGTTTTGTTTTGTTTCAGTGTTAGCTGACACTGCCAGGTAGTTTCCCCATGTGTATGTGTTTATTATTATTGTCATATCTGACTTGACTGATGTACATAGTTGTATATACTTCCCTCCCCTTTGAAAATAAACCCTCTTTGTATTTTAGTTTACTCTTTGTGTTGGTTTTTGCACTCGCCTCACTCTCCCACTACTGCATGTGTGTGTTCTATGTTATGTCCCCCTCATTCCCTTACACCAGCCACTTGGGGTTGTAACAATCCGTAATGGCTATCATATCAAGGATTTACTCTGCTCTCATATTGTGAAAAACATGAATAAGAAAGACGTGGGTGCAGAAAGACAAATCAGTTGGAGAGAAAAACTATGATTTGAGGTATCCATAACTAGATAACACTCACCTCAGCCACTGTGAGTAGAGCTGCCTGTGTCTGCGCCTTTGATTCATCTTCTGTCTCTTGCCAATCCTAACAATTTAAAAAATATATATTTATGAAGACCATATGAGCTTTGCACAGACATTTGACAATTTACAAAATGACTCCCATTTAACATAAGTGCAACAGTGAGGTGCTCTGTGTTTCTCTCTCTTACTACCTCTGAGGTCTGTCAAGGCTCTGGAAATGTTCCTACAAAAAACAGCATTTTGGTTTAACTTAACATTAATGAAGTGTGTCCTAGATAAATCCAAAATAACAATAAAGCATGTGTTTGAGAATTACATTTTCTTCAGTTGCACTTTTCAGTTCCCTCATTAAAAACTCATGTTTTAAATTATTTTTATTTAACGTTCATGTAGATTTTTGATGTTGGATGTATTACTTATGTGAATCTAAGCTATATATAGACTATACGATTTAGCCAGATTCACATTCAAAATATTTTAGAATGCCATATACCTTTGTATGTGATTATTATTATTATTTTTATTTCTAGGCAGACGCCCTTATCAGGGTGACTTACAACATAAGTGCAAACAAAGTGCAAAAATACAGAGAAGTACAAAGCATCAATTACAAATTCAATTTGGCTAAAACAGCAATTCAAAATACATTTTACAAATTCCAATTACAATTTACACAAGTACAGTAAGTGACTTGGACGGTGAAAGCTAAGTGCTGTCAAGATGTAGGGTTACAGACAAGGGCTACGGGAAAGGGAGCAAGGAGGAAAACTATCAAGAAGCATAATAAAACTGTGAAGTGCTATCTAGCAGGGATAGAGGACTAATATTACAAGTGCTGTCAGAAGAGATGTGTCTTGAGTAAGCGCCGGAATGAGGTCAAGGACTCTACTGTTTTGACTTCGGTGGGCAGGTCCTTCCACCATTTAGGGGCCAGGGAGGAGAAGGAGCGGCTCTGGAGGAAGGAGAGTGGAAAGCAGGCAGAGTTAGCCTTATGATATCATATCACATCAAATAGGCTACATTTCTGCTAATCAAAAATGACAAACCCGCACTTAATACCCATTCACTGTAAAAGCGTCTGCTTTTAAAGTTTTAAAACTGCTTCTGAAGTTTTCAATTAGCAAAGAAAATTATCCAGTTTGTATTGATTGTTTGAAGGATATACAGCAGGGTTTCACAAATACATGTAAGTTTCTGTTTAAACAGAACATGATGAAAAAAATAAGACCTTAAAAAAATACTATATCATGAAAAACAGACTCAATACTGACCCACAATTAATCAAATTATAACAATCCAATGAGTTGTCACAGCAATGCACCGGTACTATACATGCATATGTTTGTCTTCATTTTTTTGATCCCTTTATACATCACATAATAAGGATTTGGATTGTATTAATTACTGTTACCAGATGGAAAGCCATTCACTCCCTCGGTTTGAGCCCTCGAGTGTCTTCTGTGGGGCTGCAGAGAATGTCTGATTTTGCAATATAAGTTTGTGAAAATTTAAGATTTGACAAAGCTAAGTGTCCAGTTTAATGTCAGAATCCCTAAAAGACTGTTGTTAAGACTTAACCTTTTGTTAAGGCTACGGTTGCTCTTCCATGGAATTTGTTGAGTTGGCTGTAGATTTGTATGGGCGTAGATTAAAGATTTGGACATTTGGAAGAATTGGGTATTTGGTGTTGGGAGAATTGTAGATAATTCACTGGAAGCTGAGTCTTCTGGTGCAGGAGGAGCATTGTGGTCTTGCATGGGTGCAGTCGTGTCCAGACACTGGCAGGCCAGTACAAGCTTTGTGAACATGTTGCATGCTGTGGTGGGGAACCAGTGGAGAGTATATGATAAATGACTGCCATGCCATGGTAGAAAGACAGATACAGGGTAAATGAGAATATGTCAAACAGGTTTTAGTTTCCATATGTAAGCCTTTGTCTCTTTACACACCATGGGGGCCCAATTCACAAGATATTTTTTATCAAACGTACTCTTTTGCTTTTACATTTCTCTGTCTTCTTTTCCTGAACATTTCTGAACCATGAGTTTTACACATTTTCACCTTATTCATATTTCCAAAACCATGATGAGAATTAAAACGATCTAATTACGTTTTTTTTTTAATACCACCAAATTACAACCATATGCCAAGTTGTTTAATAGATCAAATGCTGGCATACATTATTGAAGCAAGTTAATGCAATTACATCATTTAAAGTTAATCTTCCGTAGATGTTATCTAAAAAGTGTTATCTAAAACATAGTGTGGCTATGTCACAGAAATATTGTTTTCCCCACGCCGGTGAGTCAGTGCTGTCCCAGCTATGATTGGTGAATTTCAGTACCTTCAGTACAAACATACTGAGAACGTGTGGCAGTGTGAGAGAGGCAGCGAGGGGCACAGTCTGCCGCTGGGGCAGTAGAAGCTGGCATGGTCTCAGGTGGGTCAGAGCTCACCGGCGTCCTGCTGGGGCTGCTGGGGAGACTGGTGGCCACCATGCTGCCCTACTGGTACACTACAACTGACTGCTGTATGAAGGGGGCTGTGGACAGAGCTCACCTCTAGACACCCAGGCAGCTGCCAGTGTGAGCTGTAGGACTCCCCTCAGCCTGATCTCCCTGTCCTGGATTGAGCTCAGATTGCAGTGCTGTCCTCTGTGCTGCTCTCCCTGCTGGAGCTGCGCTAGTGAACACCAACTTGACAAAGATCACGGGTTTCTTTTCACAAAATGCATCAAATTGCACTTTCTACTGTTTGTTTTTCCCATTATTTATGTATTGATGTTGAATGTTATTTGTAGGTATGTTTTGTTATTTCAGTTATTTCAGGAAACATGTTGATTGTGATAAGCTGGTGTCGATTATTATTTTATAGTATATTTTATTCAAATTCTTAGTTCAGTTTGGTATTTAATTTTTATATTTGTGTGTGGTTTCTAAATCCAGTTTTAATGTTTATTATGATATTGGGTCAAGTTAAATTTAGCTGTAAAATTAGTATTATAGAAATGGGTAAGTCTGAAAATGTGGTTGAAAATGTGCTTTGACATTTTTAAAGATTTGTGTTTGCGATTTGTGTGCATGACTATAGTGTGGTATTTCCAGACCGGGAAAACAGTTATAACTGACTGTTACAAATAAAACAAGTAAATCGTCATTTTTATTTTTGTTGTTTTGCTTTAGTTTGTATGTGTTGCAACAAAACTGATCAATTACATCTAATTTAATTTAACACAATAACATTTTTAGAAAAAGGATTCATTACAAAAGTAAAATTCGCAATCAGTTTTCAGTATGAGAAATGACATGTGAGCAATTTTAAACAGTCCTGGATATTCTTGGAGCGAGGCCACTGGAGGCCGCACCCTCGAAGCCAAGGCCAAGCACGAGACCCGGAGAACTGTCCTCGAGCCGGCCTCGAGGCCCCAAGACTGCCTTTCCACTATCAATTGGACCTAAACTAATTTTGGGGGCATTCTTCTAAATGAGAGAATTTAGCCTCAGAACACTCACAATGCACATATATGACTGTGGCATAGGGGACACTAGTCTGGGTGTTTATTGCCAGTTCCACAAACACTGCCCCAGCTTAACACTGCTGTAGGTTTAAAGGGGAACCTAATGCTATCAATTGGACCTAATAAAATTTTGGAGGCGTTTGTTGCCTCTGATGATTGAATTATTATTATTGTTGTTGTTGTTGCATTTCTCATTATACTCCTTTTAGCACATGTCTTAATACTACTGTACACTGCAGCATGTACAGTGAGGAGTGTCATGTCCATTCTGACTGAAGTGCATGTGTTAGCTGTAGCCTTGATGTAGTGCTGCTGTTATAGAATGTAATGTTAAAATATGTTTGATCTCATTGCCACGGGAAGGCAAACTGAAGCTCATTTGTGGATGTCCTATTTATGTTTCATTCCAGATCAGATAGACAGAAATCAATAAAAGAAAAAAAATGTCCTTCCTGGCTAAACAGGGTGGAGTTCGGTTCAACCACCCAGACATCGTCTTAATATATGAAGAAGAAGATGTGGAAGTGTGTGATGTCTGCGTGGATCTTCTCCATGTCTTCAGATGAATTGGCAGACCTGTGCAGAGCTGAACAGTAGCATCAGCAGCGATGCCTGACAAACCACTGATGCTCTTTGGAGCTGAGTACTTCATATTGCATACATTTGTCTGGCTGGGGTGATAAACTGTGGATAGTAGTAATGATGGCACCATGGGCTGAGAAGCCCCATGGGCTGGGAAGCCCCGCCTTACCCAGAAGCCCCATGGGGCAAGGAAGCCCCTCCTTACCCAGTACCCCTTAACCCTCTCCAGTCAGCCATCTTGTAAGGATGACTGTCATCTTGTTAGGATGACAGCCATCTTGTTTGGATGACCTCC
Organism: Amia ocellicauda; assembly: GCF_036373705.1. NCBI lineage: Eukaryota > Metazoa > Chordata > Actinopteri > Amiiformes > Amiidae > Amia > Amia ocellicauda. The sequence continues at coordinate 28,522,440 of NC_089863.1, read as the reverse complement.
ATCTTGTTAGGATGACAGGCATTTTGGAAAGGGCACAGGCCATCTTGACAAGGGTTCGCCGCCATCTCACCCTGATGGTGTGTCTGTGTGTAATGTTTAAGAGTTTAAACTTCTATTATTTGTGTTAGCATATGTTTTATGATTAGGTTTGGTATGATAAGTTGTTAGCAAAATAAAATACATTAAAATAAAAAGAGAACAACAACAACAACAACAACAACAACAACAACAACAACAAGTTTTAATAAAAAAGTATTTTAAACTGTGTTTAGTGATGTGCGTGTGATGATTTTAGGTTATATATTTTATGATTATTCTTGGGGTGGTATAAAATAAAATAAATTAAATTAGAAAAAGAGAACAAAATAAAGTTTTGATAAAGAAGTACTTACCCAGAGTGAGATTCAAACCCACACAGACATACATCCATTATATCTTAAGCCTAACACCTTAAACACTCAGCCACCTGGGTGTTACTATTTGGTATAAGTTACTGTCATGGTCTCCCCTGTTTCTACCTTAGTTCACTACCAGAGGTCTCCCTCTCCCGAATACTAGTTTAGTGCTTCTCCTTTCCTTTATCCAGTCAAACCAGTCTTTCCACATTCTTCCCTACCAGGTGCACCTGTTCTGTCCTCCTCTCCTATCATTGGTCAATCCCTCTCTCCTTCACAGTACTTAAACCCCTCTGTTTCCTAGATTCATTGTGAAGTCTTGCATTCTTGCCTGGATCATTTCTAAGCCTTGTTTCTTGATTGCCTTCCTGTGTATTTTTGACCTCTTGCTTCCGTCTCTCGTTTACCCCTTTCGGATCTCCCTACTAGCCTGTTCGCTTGATCGTTTGACCTGTACTGTCCCTGTTTATGGTCTCTCGTTTTGCCCTTATTGGATTATCTGCTTCAACTCTAAAAGCCTGCACTTGGATCCTTTCCTTTGGTCCTAGAGGACGTCACAGAAGACTTTGCCATTAACATGGATTCAGCAGCTTTACCTGACGTTGCGGCAGCTTTGACGGCTCAGGGGGCATTATTGGGAGAACACGACGCGATGCTACGTCAGATCAACTCCACTTTGGGACAGCTAATGAGGAGATTACCTGCTTTATCTCTCGAGCCCACAAGACAGACAACGCATGAAGCAACCCCAGGCTCGTCAGCTTCTCCAGTTACAGATAGACCTGTACATTTGGCCATCCCAGACAAATATGACGGCTCACCAGACTGCTGCGAGGGTTTTATATGACAGTGCTCCCTTTTTCACTCATTTACCAAATTCCTTCCCTTCTGATGATGCTAAAATCGCCTTTATTACTCTACTTACCGGAAAGGCACTTCGGTGGGCATCCGCTGTATGGGCTCGTAAGGGTGAAGTAACGATCTCTCTCGGCTTTCCTTGAACATTTCAAGCAGGTTTTCCATCATCCGACCGCTGGAAAGGACGCTGGTGAACAACTGTTCTCTCTCCGTCAGGGTACCTCTTCTGCTGCTGAATATGCTCTGGAGTTCCGGACCTTGGCCGAGATAAGTGGATGGGGTGAGCCTTCTTTAATCGCTTTTTCGTCGTGGCTTATGTGACTTACAAGCAGAATAGCTTGCAAGGGAGACGTGCTTGATCTGGAACAGTTAATTCAACTTGCCATTAGACTCGACAACCTTATGAGATCCCGAGGCAAACATCGTTGTCTGCTACATCCCGGTTATCCACCAGATCTTCTTTCAAGCCTAGCCCCGATACAGAACCAGAAGCCATGCAGATAGGAAGGACTCGACTACCTGCTGAGGAAAGACAGAGGAGGATACAACAGCGCCTCTGTCTGTATTGTGGTCAATCCGGTCATCTCCGAGACGCCTGTCCTAATCTTCCTGGATGATCTTCGACCACTCCACAGAAATCGGTGAGTACTTGTCCCCTGATAACACCTGCTCAGTGTATGCTCTCAGTACGCATCCAGCTCCACACCCAACACGTCTTTTTGTCTGCTTTAATAGATTCAGGGTCGGCGGGGAACTTCATAGACGGAAGAACCGCGGAGCGTTTGAACCTTCCTCTCTCACCATTCTTGCCACCACTTAATGTCAGAGCTATCAACAACCAACCCATCGGTTCCAGTCCAGTTTCACTGAAAACCAAGCCAATCACCATGTCCATCAGAAAACAACATTCTGAAAAACTGCCTTTTTTAGTGATTGATTCCCCTGGAGCTGACATAATACTTGGACATCCCTGGCTTGTACATCATGGAGGAGGAGGCCATCCTAACAAGATGACTGTCATCCTAACAAGATGGCTGACAGGAGAGGGTCAAAGGGTACAGGCACATTGGGCTTCTGAGTTGGGGCGGGGCCACCTGTCACTTTGACATAAAGTACCATCATCGCTACTGCTGATCGGTGTATTTTTCATAATTCTGTGTTTGTATTTCCACATCCCTCTTTATATTATGATGTTATTGTATTACTCTGTTGCATTGTAGAAGACTCTGGTCATGCCAATAAAGCTAATTTTAACTTGAATTTGATGTATTTTACAAAACATCTCAATATACAAACACAACAATAATGTATATATTTTAAAACACATTGTAGTATATTATAAGCTATTGTATGTTCCAGGACGATAGGACAATATATTGTAACGTTAAAATGTATTTTGATGTTTTCATAATATATCTTTCAAAATATGAATATATCACAATATACAAAAATGGCAATAATTTACATATTTTAAAATATATTGCAGTATATTGTAATATTATCCAGGAATATACGACAGTGTATTGAAACAGATATATTAAAATATATAGGTTTTTTTTTTTTTCCAATAACAACCTATATATATTACATTTCTGTAAGGGACTATAAACTGGAGTTTGGCTTGTTTATCTGGTATCCATATCAGAAGAAATAATAATGGCTGAATAAAGTCCTGTTATCTAGTTACCCTCACACATACAATCCACAGTGGTCAAGTCCTCTGAAAATGAGACCGGGTTGATATGCAAGTTACCACAATAATTTACTAATACAAGCTCAGATTAGCAGTGAGGCTGATCTGTATGAATTAACCTTGATGCTGTTTTATTTAATAGATATAGGTTTATTAAAAATGTAAATAGACAACATGTATTTGCAAAGATAGGACAGAGACAAGCAGGGTGGATAATATTAAAAGTGAGAGTGCGAGGAGATCTATCCAATACTCGAGTTTTGACTCGAGGCACAAAACATGTAAAATAACAAACAAGTATTATGATTATGCTACCCGTTCCTACAATTTAGATCCCATACACAACTAGGTTTTATGTAATTGTGGTTTACCTAATTCTTGACTAGTACACGGAATTATACTACCTGTGTGGTTTACTGAGATTCAATTATGCAGACAGTTGATAGCGGGGAGGGCTGGCAGACTGCGTCCACTTGAGGATGGTTACAATGCTTTCAGGCTTTTGGTGGAGGAGTTCTGGTTCCATTCAGTCTTCCTGGATTTCATCTCCTTGGTTTCTTCTCCCAGGTTGTTCCACTCCAAATTGTTAATTTTAACCCTGTTTTTATATGTTTTAGACAAAGAGATTTTATTATCTTTCCTTCCAAACTTCTGATTGGTGAGGTTTGGGGTAATAACATTGAAATTCGAATCGACGCAGTCTTTGCCATTCCTCTCCCTTGATTCCTACAGAATGTGTTTTGTGGGTGTGATGGCTGAGGAAAATGAATATGATACAAATGTTACCTACAGTTTCAAACTCTCTATATTGTCAAGTTTTAGTTTCAATTACATTTTCAAGTCCCTCAAAGCATGACCTTACAGTTGGTACCAAACAAGCCAGGTGCTCTTTTACAGTAATGTGAACTCCAGGGGGGATGGTCTGATGCCCATGTCAGTGGAGGATCAATTGTGAATAATTCTCCTACCAAATGCTCAGTTTGTACTGTATGTTTGTGAAATATAAATGGTCCAATGGTTGTTTTAGCTAATGCTCTTTCTTTTAAGAATAAACATGGCTTGAGCATGTTTTGATTCTGAGGTTAAATTTCTTAAGTGTCATTAAGTTAGTTTTAAGCCACCTTTTATGGTTTGTTATCAAACTGAAGAAGAAGCTGGGTAACACTTCTGTTAGCAGCATATAGTTTGTATTTGGGTCTGTTGCTCTAGTCTATGGAATATATAAAGTACATTGAATGTCTGTGTTTCACAAAATAAATCTTCAATTGCAATGTGGTGCTGGTCTCTGAGGAGACATGCATAGCAGCCCATTTGTCACGTGTAGAACCCATCTCAGAAATAACTGGAAAAGTTGTTGGGATAAAGCAAATATAACTTTATTAACAAGCCAGCACCACGTCAGGGAATTCCTTCAGTGAGAACTTAATGTTTACAAACATGAGTGCAGCTTTATAGGAAGATGATGTAGAATGTTGTGGACATTCATCCAATCAAAAGCTTCAAAAGGCGCAAGCTCTGCAAAGTTTCTAGGACACTCTTCTGGAGGGAGGGAGTCATCATGGAAGCAGATGTCTTCCTGTTATGGCATACAAACTGCCCGATCTCACAGTTTCTCTTTAACAATGGACAATGAGGTAATCAATCACTATAATGTAACATCTTCAGCCTTTAGGGAAGAACAGGAAATCTACGAACGGATACTAAGCAAAATGACAGAAATCTGTGGGCTATACATCTGTGGGCTGTTCTCTTATCATAGATAAACAGAAGTGGAAGCGGAGAGAATAATTTCAATAGCATGTATCTTTAACAACCGCTTTGTTGGTTTTGCTAGCTAGATAAAGCTAATCTGCTCAGTCTGTATACAAGCCATTTCTAATGCTAACATTAATATAAAACACTTTCTTCAACATTCCAATACAGGATTTTCAGGGGGGCTCCAGCATGGACGTGTTATCTGTCATACTTTGGTGAGCACAGGCCTGTATCGTAAAACACAGAACTTCAAAGCTTCAAAACTCCTTCACCACAATCCTACATTTCTCAGTTAGGAAGGTATATGGATTTGTGTATATATTTGCCAAAATAAGGTCGTATGATTTACAGAACACAAGGACTGAGCTGAATATCTCCCAGCTGGAACAATACAGTGAGGATTCAACAATTCAACAATTCAACAATGAATGACTATATTATGTACTTAAAATACATTATAACCGAACAACATAGGAAAACACATGACTAAAAAGATTAAATCTAAATGACAAAAACACGTTAAGAAAAAAGCAAGATGCCTTGTAAAACAAAATACAAACTTTTAAACAACAAAAAAAAGTATTACCACATGTTGTCATTAGGAGACATCAATGTGGAAAAACAACAAAAATCCAGAGCATACAACAAACATTGAGTTGGTTATTCAAAATAGTTTTTATTTACAATGATTCCCGCTGTTGAAAAGACACGTTCAGAAGGTCGGACATGGCTGGTACACACAGGTGTTTTTTGTCCAGTTGAGCAAGATGTTGGTATTTCAGGCCTGATTTTTTCCACCATGCAAGTGGATTGCTATCCAATGAGCTTGATTTCTCCCTGATCATCTCCTGCAACAGTTTTCAGTTTTTTGCCCGCTGGTGTACATGTCCCTAAACAACCAAAATCTTGCACTTCCAGTAATGCAGTGTGCTGTTACAATAACAGAAGCATCAGTGGCTGATGAGGTCCAATCATCTGTAAAGCAATGTCCTTACATTCATGCAGTTTGTTTTTACATTTGCATGAGGGGTATCATACAGTTTAACTATATATTTTTAAAACTGTTGTGCAACTAGGAATGTGGCATCTCGGAAAATGTGCAAAAACCATTGTCGTAATTTATGTTGATGGGTTGCATGTCTTTGCAGATACATTTTACAGCAGCTTTGGTAATTGCTTCAATTCATGATCTTGGTAGTGAAGCAGCACAAGTTTGCTGAAAAAACTTATGGCTGTTAGGACCCCACACTTATGCAGTCTGTGTGGTGTCATTTTTTTCTGTTTGTGCTCTGTCTCTCTCAGGTCTGGGTTCCTCCCACGTCACTCAACATTGGTCCGGTTGTTTTTCAAGCTGTCCTTTATCATCCAATCAGAGGAGGCTCTGTGACTACTACACCCCTCCCGTTTCCACCAGCAGGAGCTTGTCATTCTGAATGTGTTGTCTGTGCTGTTCAGAAGTTTGTGCCTTTTCTGTTGCTTTACCTATGTGTTATTTCGTATATTTGTGTATATGTTATCTGTTTCAGTCCCACCTGTGTGTTCATCCTCCCTTTAGTTCTGTGTATCTGTTATTTATTGTGTTTTATCCGGGGTATTCATTGTTTGTCCCAACAATAAATATTTATTATTTTTTACAACATAGTTCTTGGCCCCATCGGTTTCCCCACCGCTCGCTCATCTCACCACCCTTTCCCCAGTCACATGTGTAGGCACATTATTTTGCACCCCCACACTTTCTACCCCTAGATCCTACACCAGGGGGGGAGTTTAACTGAAGGCCCTGTAGTTTCTGAATCTTTATTGTATATTTTGCTACACTGAAGGGGGTGGGTATTTACCAAATGTTTTCTCATGTTTGTTGTATTTGAATGGTGGGGGAGTCTGCGTTTGCGTAATTTACAAACAACAGGTTGTGTTCTCCCGTCTCCCAAATCCAATATATATATAATTTTCAAACCAGGTGGTGTAACGATTGTTCCCAAAGTTGCACTGGCATCTGCAGAAATGTTACATTCATGAGACATTTTTTCAGATGTAAAACTAACCAGAAAATAATGTATTGATGTATGTGTCCTACAGGATATAAACCACACCCACAGGTGTATAAAATCAAGTACACAGCCATGCCATCTCCACAGACAAACACTGGCAGTAGAATGGGCATCGTGCCAATTGTAAAGTTTGGTGGAGGAGGAATAATGATCTGGAGAGGTTTTTCATGGTTCATGCTCGGCCCCTTAGTTCCACTGCAGCGAATCTTCATGTTACAGCATACAATGACATTCTAGACATTTTTGCACTTTTGGGAGGCCCTTTCTTGTTTCAGCATGACAATGCCCCTGTGCTCAAAGTGAGGTCCATACTGAAACGGTTTGTCGAGATCGGTGTGGAAGAACGTGACTGCCCTGCACAGAGCCCTGACCTCAGCCCCATCAAACACCTTTGTGATGAATTGAAATGCCGTTTGTGAGCCAGGACTAATCACCCAACATCAGTGCTCAACCTTGCTAATGCTCTTGTGGCTGAATGGAAGCAAATCCCTGCAGAAATGTTCCAACATCTAGTGGAAAGCCTTCCCTGAAGAGTGGAGGCTGTTATAACAGCAAAGGGGGGACCAACTCCATATTAATGCTCATGATTTTAGAATGAGATATTTGACAAGCAGGTGTCCACATACGTTTGGCCATGTAGTGTACATCTATAATATATTCACTGTGCTCTACACAGCAGCTGATAGTGCTTCAATGTGCTCTTTCATTTTTTTGTATATTGAGAATCCTGTAGAGGAGACAGAGGGGAGAGAAACACAGGAAATGCAGGAGAGTGAGGGAGAAAATAATAATGGAAACTGCAACTGGATGAAAATACCCTGACACACAATTAGAGACAAAATTGAGGGGTATCTGTGGATTTTAGTCTATTTGTGTGCTCCCTATGTGCACAACATTTATTACATTATTATTATACAATATTCTAGTTTTTGTATTTGTGTGGGTGTCTCTTTAGTCCCAGTGACTTGAATGGGGAAAGAGGCTGAACTTGCCTTATTTGGATAATAAAAGGGACTATTCTCGAGGCCGTCTCTAACTGGGGAGATCGGCTCTATTGCCATTACTGTAATAGTAGTAGTAGTGGATGGAAGAATTACTGTTGCAGTATTTCCAGTTATTTAATTTGTCTTTTGTATTATTTTTCATGTATGGGCTACTATTTATGTAGGTTTTACTAAATGAGTTTCATTGGATCTTGTCAGTTGCTGTCAGTCTCATCCAATGTAAATATAGAAATGGCCAAACATTAACTCAGTACTGTCTGTAAATATTCTGTATATATCTGTACACAGTAAAATATTGAATATGCGTCACCTTTTTCACTGTTCTGCTGAAGTGTCAATGCTTTCTCAAAACTGTTACAGCTCTTCTTAATTGAACTGGATAGGTGGGGGGAGTATGAGGAGAAAGATGTAGTGCAGGTCTCTCTATCTGCTCACATTTCCCATTTTCCATAACTGGGAGAAGGAGAAGGAGCCGTACGAAGAATTCTTTTAAAGAACTATATTAACTAAAGAACTTTAGAACCTGCGCCTGCCCGCCTGTACGGTGGAGTGTATACAGCTGGACAATTGACTAAGTCGACTGCAATACGAAAGTGTTCAGTCATTTAAATAGCTATTGAGTCTTAAGAAACTTGACCCTTGGAACGAACAGGGCCCTGCTTTCCTCAAAGACTTTGTCTTCAAGTAACTACAGTGGAAACCCTGCTTACAAAAAAGACATCCTGTGCACAGCCTTGGAGCCTTCAAACCAGTGAAAAATCTTTTTGGAAAAGATTCTACTTTCGCGAAACCACAACTTCCAGGAGCATCGACTCAGGAAGTTATTGGACAAAGCCGAACTGGACTGCCTTTGTTCCAAACCACACGGACCTCGTCTCACCCCATGGAACCTCGTGCCGTGTGCTTTTATCTGATCCCGAAGACAGAGAGGCCTCTCTGTGATGAAGTTCAGATAAGTTTAACAGTTTGGGGTTATTATTCATGACATTTGAGAAATCAATTAGAAACTTTATTCTGTGAGTCATAAACTTTAGAATGTGTAATATCATTTAGTATTTTCTAAAATATAAATGAGTACTGCATTAAACTGTTTTGTTTGAAAATTTTAGAAATAAAATCTGTCAATGCCGAGAAATATCTTCTCATTCCTGTTTAACTGTTTAGTCTGAAATTGACACACGTTAATAGACACTAGATTATAGGTGGCCCTGCCTGTCCTTAATCATTGAACAGCAAACAATTAGGGAGAACTGTGGTAACAAGAAAAGATAAGATTTTTTCTCGGCACCCAAACGTAAATGAGACTGATATATATAACCAGAAGTTATTTGACATAAATACTAACCTGCATAGTTATTTGATGTCCGACTAACAGTACTAATGAGAGACTCTTCGTCTTACTAACCGGTATTGTAGTCAATGTGTTTGTAATTTTGTTTAACGATTTGTGAGATATCATATGCGATTCCATGTTCTTTGATTTGGTCACGGAAGTGATTTGTCTTTGAGTTGTTGATCTTGAGTTGAATTTTAATTAGTTTTTCCCTTTTTGTATAATTAGTGTAGTGCTACATTTTATCTTTGTTTTTAATAAATTTGAGAATTTATATCTTAGGAATTGGTGTCTGTGTCCAATTATTGCAGAAATTGAGTTCTACAAGATTCTAGGATTCTTGATAAGGGGATACTTAAATTCACTTATTTAACTGAAATGTATAAGTGTACCTTACGCTACACATGTAAAACACCTGTCTAAACAGTGGTGAAGATAAGAACAGGAGAGAGAAAAAGAGGGGAGTAAGGGAGGGAGAAGATATGAGTGAGATGAGCAGGGAGTCAGTAGAAAGATCTCTTTAGTTTTTAAAACTGCGACCTAAATTGCCTACTATCTGCAAGCTGTTAGTGTCTTAACGACCATTCCACAGGTACATGTTCATTAATTGTTTATGGTTCATGTAACATGCATGTAAAACATTGTTAAACCCTTTACAATAAAGATCTGTAAAGTTATTTGGATTTTTACAAAATTATCTTTAAAAACAGTGTCCTGAAAAAGGGACATTCATTTTCTTGCTGAGTATATATATTTATGAACCAATATATATACATATCTGAACCAATTAATATATATCTGAACCAAAATATTTTTCTGAACCAAATGTATTTATATCTGAACCAATTTATATATGTCTGAAACAATATATATATATTTATGAACCAATCTATATATTTATGAACTGATCTATAAACAATGCATCCGGAAAGTATACACAGCGCTTCACTTTTTCCACATTTTGTTATGTTACAGCCTTATTCCAAAATTGATTACATTCATTATTTTCCTCAGAATTCTACAAACAATACCACATAATGACAACATGAATGAAGTTTGTTTGAAATCCTTGCAAATTCATTAAAAATAAAAACAAAAAAAGCACATAAGTATTCACAGCCTTTGCTCAATACTTTGTTGAAGCACCTTTGGCACCAATTACAGCCTCAAGTCTTTTTGAGTATGATGCTACAAGCTTGGCACACCTATCTTTGGGCAGTTTCTCTCATTCTTCTTTGCAGGACCTCTCAAGCTCCATCAGGTTGGATGAGGAGCGTCGGTGCACAGCCATTTTCAGATCTCTCCAGAGATGTTCAGTCGGGTTCAAGTCTGGGCTCTGGCTGGGCCACACAAGGACATTCACAGAGTTGTGCTGTAGCCACTGCTTTGTTATCTTGGCTGTGTGCTTAGGGTCGTTGTCCTGTTGGAAGATTAACCTTTGCCCCAGTCTGAGGTCCAGAGCGCTCACCAGGTTTTCATCAAGGATGTCTCTGTACATTGCTGCATTAATCTTTCCCTCGATCCTGACTAGTCCAGTTCCTGCCGCTGAAAGACATCCCCACAGCATGATGCTGCCACCACCATGCTTCACTGTAGGGATGGTATTGGCCAGGTGATGAGCGGTGCCTGGTTTCCTCCAGACATGGCGCTTGCCATTCAAGCCAAAGAGTTCAATCTTTGTTTCATCAGACCAGAGAATTTTGTTTCTCATGGTCTGAGGGTCCTTCAGGTGCCTTTTGGCAAACTCCAGGCGGGCTGTCATGTGCCTTTTACTGAGGAGTGGCTTCTGACTGGCCACTATACCATACAGGCCTGATTGGTGGAGTGCTGCAGAGATGGTTGTTCTTCTGGAAGGTTCTCCTCTCTCCACAGAGACATGCTGGAGCTCTGTCAGAGTGACCATCGGGTTCTTGATCACCTCCCTGACTAAGGCCCTTCTCCCCCGATTGCTCAGTTTGGCCGGGCAGCAAGCTCTAGGAAGAGTCCTGGTGGTTCCAAACTTCTTCCATTTATGGATGATGGAGGCCACTGTGCTCATTGGGACCTTCAATGCAGCAGACATTTTTCTGTACCCTTCCCCAGATCTGTGCCTTGATACAATCCTGTTTTGGAGGTCTACAGACAATTCCTTGGACTTCATGGCTTGGTTTGTGCTCTGACATGCTCTGGACATTGTTCTCTCCACTTTGACTTATGTTCATTATGATAAGAGGAACACCCAAACAGATTAACAGCCCACAGATACCAGTTTGCTTTCAGAAACCTGACCTCAAGACAACACTTTGGGAAATCTGTGACTGCCCACAGACCTACATGTCATGCATTGTATAAAAGGCTGTCTGCTGAGGTAGAGCGCTTCCATGTTGGGGCCCTTGCAGGCCTGGCATGTTAAATAAATACATTTATCATCTATGCAGCCAGACTGGGTTCTTCATACGGTATGGTATATGTATGATTTTATTAACATGTAAAAATACATATGGGAAAAGATTGGGGGAAGATAAATAGATAAATAAACGTGAATTGAGTTAAGGTCATGCAAGCATTCTGACCCGATACCATCGAATACAGCTCAATGCAGACTGTCACGAGTCACAAGCATGACCAATGGGTACAGGAGGGAGTATGCAGAATGGACGCACGCACTTCAGATTTGGGAGTTGGCAGAGGCAGAATTAGATGCACTCACACAGCAATATACACAACAGCTCAGACCATATATCACTACATGAGACATGTTGACCACAAGCCAGTGGAGACTTGGCTTGAGATCTACTTGTTAGTACTGCGCCTGAGAGATTGTGCCTCTCCACACTCCACAAGGGTCAATCCTATTGTGCAGCATTATATTTTTCAGCATTTTAGAACGATTAGCTTACACTCAACATCGTTTTCACTCTTCCCCTGAGACAATCACATTTCACTCACTGAGGCCCAGTTTTAGTGCCATGACCTACTGGAAGCAGCTCAGTCCCACACTATGGTTATAGTTTAGAACAGTGGTTCCCAACCTTTTTAATGCCAAGGCACACTTTGCTAAGACCAAAAACCTTGCGACACACCAACATGAAAAAAAAAAAACAGAATTTACTAGGTATTGTCTTACCTGAAAGGTAACTGGTTGCTATTATCACATGCACATATGTTAAAATATGTCAGTAGAAGAGTAATTAAAAGGGCATGCTCTTTATTTCTCACATGCACCGTCCACTTTCACAAAGGCAGCAATAGCAGTGGAAAGAATTGAAAACTGCAGGAGAAACGCTGGGGCTATTTAGAGCCTGATTATTCAAATACTGGTGGGGGGAACCAAAGACAAATCAGACTTACAGGAACAGGAGACATCCAACAACAGTACACAATGCTATAGTACATAAATCAATACATAACAATTAACAGGCACTTAATTAACTTTTTACAGTCCTTTCTCTAATCTCCCAGCAGCCCCTATGGAGATGGCCACATATGGCTGCCTTTCCATCTCCGTACAATATCAAACAAATAAGCCTACCAAAAGGGCAAGGACAAACATATGAAATAATATTTATAAAATCTCTTTCAACCAGAAGTTCAACCTGGAAAAAGGACAAGCAGAGTGCAAGATAAAAATGAATTCAACATCTGTCCATTTAATCAATTGCGTTTCAATACCACTGATAGCACTGCAACTCAGTCTGGCAAACAAAAAACATCAGTTATGAAACGTTTCCTACAGTCTACAGTAGATGTTTAAATTTAACATTTTCACAACTTTGAATAAGTTTGATTTGATAAAAGATTTATGAATTTGCCAAAAAATTACATAATATTTTTGAGGGGATAAAAATCTCACAGCACACCATTGTGCCATGGCACACAGGTTGAAAACCATTGGTCTAGAACTGGTCACACTTATGCCCACTGCCATAAGTCTCCCTCATGGCCAGAGGGTAGGGCTGTAGTAGTTGTGAGGCACCTAGTGGTGTGTTTTGTCCTCCGTCACATGGTACCTCTATGGCGGTCTACATAGCCAATGCTCCTGGATGAATTCATAATGGGAATTTACATATTCCTCCACACAGACTGCTATCATAACTCCATCTCCGAGACCGACATGAGTGTTAAAGGGCATGGTATAGGTAGTACAGAACACTATGAACAAAAGAAGGGCAAAGGACATGACCATTGACATTAACTGTAAGAGGGCCAGAATAATGGTGAATGCTTTCATTTCTTGAGATAATCAGTTTTACTTGGCCGAACAACAACCCACTTGATTTCTTATTAGGATTTAGAAACTGAATTAGGATTTGACCATAGATAGCATTACCATAGAAACTTAGTGTCCAATATCAGTTTTCTTATTCTGCAACTGTGATGTTATTGAATGTGGTTATCGATTATCTGTCTGGACGGACTGCTGCCCTATGGCCTTTGTTGGGAGAGTCTGTTGGAGGGATTCCCCAATAACACTCTCCTGGGTGTGTGAGGCCTCTTGATTATGATTAATAAGACATGTTGAATATGTGTATGAACTCCTCCCTTCTTTATCTCTGCTAATGCTACATTGCGTTTCCATTCCACTGGTGATCATTTATGTTTCTCCCCAAACCTTTCCAATGCTTTCGGTTTAAACCCACAGGAGCATTACACACTGGCTGAACTCCTAGCTACATGTTGTCATTTCCAGACAGCCTTTATGACAGCAACAACTGACTGTTGCACTAAACTGTCTTTCATGGTTTGTTTGTGTTCCACTCTCCGACCCTTGGGCAATACACCCTTTCCATCATCACTGTGCTTTATCCACAGGATGCCAAGGAGGCTAAAGAGGTGTATACTACACAAATGGTGCTTCTTGACTTCATTGATCGAATACAGGTTTGGCTCACTGATGCGTCCTACAAACAAAGACAATGTGTCTTCCGGTGACTGACACACTGTTCATTGGAGATCCAGGTGCAACCTGAATGGTCTGAGGACCGCACCTCGGTGGCGTAGGCCCAGGGGCGTCGCGAGGTGGTAGGCATCCTTGGCAATTGCCTGGGGCCCCGGGCTGAGGGGGGGCCCCCAAATGTGTACACCCACCCCCCCCCCGCTCTCAGGGGAGAAAACTCGGGATGCAACATACCCTAGAATCACCTCTGCCTAGGCCCCCCCCATACCCAAGAATCACCTCTGCGTAGGCCATTAGCGACGAACATTACACTTGTGGCCCTAGCACACAGACCGCTTGCTGACACATTACAGACTCTTCCACATTCCAGGGCGGAAATAAACATGGACAATACGAGGTGCAGCTGGGGTCTGCACAGGTTGAAGACCTCCACTCATTTGGAGGACTGTTTTCAGATTTCTGCTCCTCTTTGTCTCTTATAGTCTTTCTGCTTTCTGTCTTGATACATCGTACAAACCCCATTATATTAAGCATTATGTAAGCCTTAATTATCCTTCGAGGGATCCTGGGCAGGTGGCCATGCCGCCCCTGGTTTGCGGACCTCGTGTCCTTGTTGGACGGGTAGCCCTGGCGGCTCCCCCTCTGAGCGAACCAACTGTTGCAGGCCCAGGGCATGCTGTGGCACCCAACCCCAGGCCTCCTGCAGCTCTGGGCCTGGCCCCTGAACGGGAATGCCTCTGAGCCCTAGGGCTCTCGGAGGCAGTGGTAGCCACCATCCAATCAGCGAGGGCTCCCTCTACGAGGTTGCAATACTCGTACCGCTGGCAGGCCTTCCACTCCTGGTGCCTGGAGAGAGCTCATGACCTGGTCACCTGCCCTATAGCGGTGATCCTAGAGTTTCTGCAGGAGCTGTTGGATGCGGGCAGAGCCCTGTCCACCCTCAAGGTATAATTGGCGGCCATCTCTGCGTGCCATGTCCACATTGACGGTGCATCACCTGGAGCGCATTTCCTGGTGTCTCAGTTCCTGAAGGGCGCACGTCGGCTTTGGCCCCCATATGCTTCTTCTCTACCAGCATGGCGCCTGGACGTAGTGCTGAGGCTGAGTTGAGGCTGGTCTCGATGAAAACGGCGTTTCTGCTAGCCATCACATCTGCAAAACGCATAGGTGAGCTGCATGCACTTTCGGTGCACCCATCTTGCACTCGCTTCGCTGGTGATGGCTCCAGGGTCATGCTCCGGCCTAACCCTGCTTTCCTCCCTAAGATCCTTTCCCCCTTCCATGTCAACTCGCTGGTGGAGTTGATGGCCTTCCATCCTCCGCCTTTCTCATCCGAAGAGGACAGGCGACTGCACCTGCTTTGCCCGGTCAGGGACCCTGGGGATGGCTGTCTCTAAACAACGACTGTCCCACTGGCTCCCACAGTCGAGCCTCAGTAGCCTAGTTGGCCTCCCGTCCAGTGTTGGTGGTTGAGCACTGCTCCCCCTCCAAGTTTTCGGTCTGTCTATGCACGACCAGTGGTGCACATCCACGTAGGCTGTAACTCAGATGTGCCCTTCTACCTTCTTCATGGTAGGGATCGCCCCCCAGCCTCTCCCCTACCTCAGCTGTTCTACCGATGAAGTTGAGGTCTTGCCCTGTCTGGCCACGGCCTTGCGGCAGCCTCCTTATCTCTCTGCTGCCGGCTTCCCACACGATGCATTGGGTATACACGCACCCATCCCCCTCTGGGCAGTTTCTCGACTCGAAGGATAACGATAGGTTGCGAATGCAACCCCAGTTATCCGAGAAAGAGAAACCGCCCAGAGCTGGGTTGTCGTGCAAAAGTCTGGTTCCGGCAAAAGAAGAAGAATGGGGGGGTGTGTCCCACTAATTATAGCAGACAGAAGAGGGGGTTTCTCTTTCTCGGATAACCGGGGTTGCATTCGCAACCTATCATTTGTAACTTCTCTAAGAGTGTTCTCGAGATTGCCTCTTGAACCTCTTCCTTGCAGCTGCTTGTAATAAAAATCTTTTGATTGGCGGTACATCTCTCTCTGGATTTCTCCGTCTCTTCAATATACAAAAACGGCAATAATTTACATATTTTAAAATATAGACATGCTCAAGTTTGTTGGTAGCCTTACAGCTCATTGAAATAATGTTTCATTCCTCCTGAAAAGTGATGAAATTAAAAGCTATTGCATCATGTATACTTGCATGCCTTTGGTATGTCATAGAATAAAGCAAAGAACCTATGAAAAGAGATTAATTATTGCTCATTCTACAATAATATTCTACAATGGCCTGGACACATTTGTTGGTGCCCCTTAGAAAAGATAATAAATAATTGGATTATAGTGATTTTCCAAACTAATTCGTTTCTTTAAAGTGGTCATGAATTGAGAAATACAAATTCCATGATCTTTTGACATTTAAGAGGTCATTGTACTATAAAAACATCCTGTAAGTTTCAGAACTCAAAACTTTATCGTTAGTCTAAAAACAGCTTATATTGAAGCCAATCTGCAAAAACGACAGGATGTGGAATGTGCCACTTTATTACGTAATAGTGTGGCTAAACCCCGCCTCCGCAGAAGAAGATAAACGCCTGAATCTACATTAGTCCATGTTATGCCCCGCCCACCGATTCACGTATATAGTAGGTAAATATCGAGAGAGGCAAACGCAGGTCTATACAGAAACCAAACAATAAAGATGGCTCCGAAGACAACAATTGACATGTTTTTTACTTTAATGAAAATGATGGACGATGAATATAAGAACGACAGCTTGACAAACGATGGTACATTAATTTATACTTCGTTTACATGAAGCAGCGTGAATTAGCCTTTGTCAGATATAACTGTATTAATGCCTAGTATCTAAACTTTGGAAAACAACCAATGAAATATAAAACGTGTAATATGCATAAATGTTAACAACATAACGACACAAATCACTTTATGGAGCATCTTCGGCTAAACTCTAATATAATGTAATAGGCTAACTACCTCACACATAAAGTATAAATATAAATAAAGATGATTATTTACCATGCTGTCGCAGGCTGTAGTATCCTTGCCATTTGAGGTGCAGGTTCGTTGTCTTCTGATTCGGGATCAGACTCTGGCTCAAACATGTTTGGCTGAATTTCACTGGCTGCCATTTCTCAACATCGGAAATTTTCGAAACAATTCCACACGTGTACTGACGGGAGTTGAAAATGTTTAAATATGCAAAACTGTTAGCCAATCATACCAGTGGGCGTTTACTTCCGAGTCTACAATCCACCACGACTATTTAAATGGTGTGTTCCGATGAGGGGGTCAAAACATGATTTATTACTTCTAAATTATGATGTTTTTTTGATGTAAAAATCTTGATAGCATTATAAGTGGACCTCAGAGAACAGTACAAAATAATAAAAAAGGCATTTCATGACCCCTTTAACACAAACACAAACCAAACCCACAGTCGCTGCTCCTCCAGGACTTCACAACGGCCTGCTTTTGTAAAAAAAGCTCTGGGACTCCGGTACGACAGCTTAAGCCAGTGGAAGCGGGGCATGAAATAGTCGTAACACCTGTACGCATTCAGTTCAAGACTTTGACCCTCACCTACCGCTGTCTCAACCACACTGCACCAAGCTACCTTCAGACCCTCGTCTCTCCATACATCCCCTCCAGACCACAGCGCTCCTCCAGTGCCAGAAGGCTAACTCTGCCTCCTCTCCACTCTCCTTCCTCCAGAGCTGCTCCTTCTCCTCCCTGGCCCCTAAATGGTGGAATGACCTGCCCACCAAAGTCAAAACAGCAGAGTCCTTGACCTCATTCCGGCGCTTACTCAAGATGCATCTTTTCAGACAGTACTTGTAATTTTAGTCCTTTACTCTCCTGTAAGACAGCACTTCACAGGATTTTATCATGCTTCTTGCGTTACTAATACTTGTATTTTTCATCTCCCCCCTTGCTCCCTTTCCCGTAGCCCTTGACAGTGACCCTACATCTTGGCAGCACTTAGCTTTTACCGTCCAGGATGTATTTACTTGTGTAAGTTGTAAAATGTATTATACTCTTAATTGTTTTGTATAATGTAAATTTGAATTTGTATGTAATATTTGCCTTGTACTTAACTGTATTCTTGCACTTTGGACTGCACTTTTATTTTATGTCGCCTGGATAAGGGGGCCCGCCAAGAAATTATAAAAAAATAATTACATGGATTGGTTAGGTGATCACAGATGCAATGAATGACGATGACGGCGAGGCAGCCCCTCCCCCTGTACCTGCGCATGCGCTTCTGCAAGCCTGTTTTCAGCACGTAAACAAGCTCTTTTGATCCTATACCTGTCAGGTTCGTCACAATCCGAATGGTGAATCCAGAGAGAACAAGAGGAAGGTAACACAAAGGCAATCAAGTTAGACGGGGAAATCCAGGACTCGTAGTCAATAGGTAGCGAGAGGTCAATCGATCAGGCAAACTGGATCACTAGGGATAATCCGAAGTCAGGAACGAGAGAACAAGGCAAGGTCAGGAACACGGTAAAGCTAAAGAGGATGAAAGGCTCAGAAATGCTGTGTAGACACTGGCAAGACTTCGCGAAGAGTTCTGGGAGAAGTGGGATATATAAAGAGGGGTTAATGAAGGGGAATACGAGGAGCAGGTGAGACAATTAGGAGAGTAATCAGGGAAAGATTGTTTTGAAAAACTGGTGTACGGGAGACATCTAGTGGCGAAGATCATACTGCAGGCCTGACAATACCATTATGAATAAAGGGGATTATGGTGTAATCCAGGGCATTTTTTTGATGCTTTCAGGTGTATATTGCAGTTGTTACAGTGAGAAAGTATTTTTATGTGACGTGAATTACTCATATACTCATTCATGATGCGTAAAGAAAAAGAGCAACCGTACTTAAAGATAAAATAAATCATTGAACTTTCTACATGAAAAGTAGAGAGGTCAATTTTTAGTATTTCACGAACGTGATCACAGCGCACTGCATTTTCGAAGAGAAAGGTACAATAACCCTGTTCAGAACACAAAGGACCTGCAGGGAGTGCAGACAGAGCTGAAAGAGCTACGCAAACAGTTCCAGGTGCTGGAGATCAAGCTGCAGTCCCAAAAGTACTTGGTAAGACAACACTCACAGCAAAATACAGTAATGAGCTCAGAATACATGTACACAGTTCTTGGAACCATTTCAGATTTTAAAGAGTGCTGAAGGGAAAAGCATATCTGTGTCTTTGTTTTTAGATATACATATCACATGTCATCAATACATCTGATGGGCGTACTTGCCAGCCTGGCTTTATATTTATATATATTTATAAAATGCCTGAGATGAGTGCAGGATTACACTGACAATAATCAGTGTGTAAAGTGACTGCCATGTTCATTACTTGTAACACAAGTTGTAATACCACTTAGCTTTCAGAAACCAGCTCCAATTATTGACCAAGTGGCAGGACATGTCTAACTGATCCATAATTACATTAATGAACACCTTCCTAGTCTTCAGGATTCTGTGATTTATTTAAGGGACTGGTTTGTTTCCAAGGTCAAGCCATGAGATGATTGTCATCCGTTTGCTTTGACATGCACTGAATGGCTTTGTTACTAGATCATTTCATGACCTTTCCTCACTCCTCTCTGTTAAAGAAAGCCTTCATGAAGGAGACACTGTACAAAACAGAGGTGAGTAACAGCATGGATATGGAAATGTTGCCCTGCTCGTTTCTATAAAAACATAGTGTACACTTTCTATTATTGTACTGTAGTTAAACTTAAAATAAACAGTGAAGTAAAACTAAGTACTTTTAAAAACAAATTTAAAAGTACATTTACAGTGCCCACTGTGGCGGGTTTGATGGCATTTGCGTTTTGTGTTAGTTGCTCAGCTAGCGGAAGTTTTTAATCTTCTGTGAAACTGTTCTTTTTGACTTTCTTCACAAAAATAATAAGACTAAGACTTAAAGTAAGACCTTTTTAGTGCAATTTAGTATAATTCTACAATTTGTTAAACTGCACAAAATTTGTAAAAGTAATAGTGGCATTAAGGTACAACAGTGCTACAGTAGTTTCATGTTGGGGAACTATTTCTGGAAATGAGAATAGACATCCAAACCGGTGACCCCCCATGCCACAATGTAGTATTTTATAGTGCAATGTGAGTGTTCCGAGGCTGGCTTCCTCTCTCATTCCTCTCAAAAAAATGTTTGGCCCAATTGATAGTAGAAACCTACAGTAGTGGTGCCCCCTATGCCACTGTGTCTGATTTGTACATGCAATGTGAGCGTTCTGAGGCTGGCTTTCTAATATTTGATAATTGTAGGTCAAATTCATATTAGAAAGGGACCCCATCTTAAGTACAGTAGTTTCATGCTGGGGAGCAATTTATGGAACTGGGAATAGACAGACAAACTGTTGCCCCCAAAACAAGGTTCAAAATTATTCATACCCTAAACATTCAAATCCAATAAACTTTGGACTGGAATGTTTTTGTGATAACTGATCATGTAAGTGTTTTATATTTGCATCTATTCATACACATTAAAATAAACTACATTAAACCTCTACAAATCACTTAGAAAAATAATTCCAACTTACTTTCTACCCCATCCTCACCCTTAACAGAGCAGAAGAGGAGGCACCTACAACCTCACCAGAGGAGAACATTGCATCTTGATGATGGCTTGATGATGATGACATACACAAAGACTGTCAGCCCAATGACGAATTCACATATTCGCAATTCCTGGTGGTCTCTGTGTAATTTCACTGCTAGGCAACTGACAAATGTATCTTGTTATGTGTGTGCAGCTACCCCCCACTCTGCAGACTCCCCATGGCACCTAATTCCCCAACCTATTTGAGGGCCTCCGTTCATATGCATCTTATTAGCACTCAAAATGAAAGCTGAGTATGCACCATCTCCTGACCATAGGGTAAAGAGAGAACTTGCTTCAGGAGTCCCCAGAGATCACCTGCGCTCCTCTGGTGGTACCAGATTTGGTGCAGGAAACCTCCCATGGTTTGGGGCAGGCAAAGCCATCAATCACATTGATGAGGTTGCTTATGAATTGGAAACATTATTAAATGAGACTAGAACATAAGAAGAACATAAGAACATAAGAAAGTTTACAAATGAGAGGGGGCCATTCGACCCATCGTGCTCGTTTGGTGTTCATTAATATCTAAGTGATCCAAGGATCCTATCCAGACAATTTTTAAATGTTCCCAAACTTTCAGCTTCAACCACATCGCTGGGTAGTTTATTCCAGATTGTTACTACTCTCTGTAAAGAAGTGTCTCCTGTTTTCCGTTTTGAATGCCTTGAAGCTCAATTTCCATTTGTGTGCGTGTGTCCCTGCTGATCTGGAAAAGCTCCTCTGGTTTGATGTGGTCGATGCCTTTCATGATTTTGAAGACTTGAATCAAGTCCCCACATAGTCTCCTCTGTTCCAGGGTGAAAAGGTTCAGTTCCCTCAGTCTCTCCGAGTAGGACATTCCCTTCAGACCTGGAATAAGTCTGGTTGCTCTCCTCTGAACTGCCTCTAGACCAGCAATATCCTTCTTGAAGTGGGGTGCCCAGAACTGTACACAGTATCCAGATGAGGTCTAACTAGCGCATTGTACAGTCTGAACATTACTGCCCTTGTTTTAAATTCTACACTTTTGACAATATACCCTAGCATTCTGTTTGCCTTTTTTATTGCTTCCCCACATTGCTTGGATGGAGAAAGTGAGGAGTCCACATAGACTCCTAGGTCTTTCTCATGCATTACTTCATCTAGATCTGTACCTCCCATAGTGTAATTATAGTGGACATTTTTGTTACCTGCATGTATTACCTTGCACTTGTCCACATTGAATTTCATTTGCCAGGTGTTGGCCCACAACTGAATATTATCTAAGTCCCTCTGAATAGACTGTGCTGCCAAGATTGTATCTGAGGAGCCAACTATTTTAGTATCATCTGCAAATTTGACAAGTTTGCTAACTATCCCAGAGTCCAGATCATTAATATAGATTAGAAAAAGCAAAGGCCCTAGTACTGATCCCTGTGGAACTCCACTAACAACCTCACTCCAGTTAGAAGCAACTCCTCTAATCGACACCCTCTGTTTCCTAGACATCACCCAGTTCATAATCCATCTACTTACATTACCCTGTTTGCCTACAGCTTCCAATTTGAGGATCAGTCTTTGGTGTGGAACCTTATCAAAAGCTTTTTGGAAATATAAGTATATCATATCATATGCTTTCACGTGATCTACAGCTGCAGTTGCATGTTCAAAATGTTTTAATAAATTAGTAAGACATGATCTGCCTCATCTAAACCCATGTTGAATATGGTTTTCATTGAGATGCTCCTCTATTTTCTGTCTAATAATTTTTTCCAACATTTTACAGGTGATGCAGGTGAGACTGATTGGTCTATAATTTCCTGGCTCAGTTTTGTCCCCTTTCTTGTGGATTGGTATGACATTTGCTGTCTTCCAGTCAGTGGGCACATCCCCTGATCTAAGTGTCATTTGGAATAATCAAGTTAGCGGCCTATAAATCATTTTCCTCATTTCTTTAAGTACTGTTGGAAATATCCCATCTGGCCCAGGTGATTTGTCTGTTTTTAATTCTGCTAATCCCTTTAGTACCTCCTTATTTATCCTGATCTCTCTTAGGGTTTGACTGGACTGATTGTCAACCTGTGGCATGTCATCTGTTTTTTCTTTTGTAAAAACCTCTGTGAAATACTCATTTAGAATATTTGCCACATCTTGTACGTTTTCCAAGATACCTCAATTTTTGCCCTTTATCTGTTTCACCTCCTCCTTTATTGACCACTTGCTGTTGTAATATTGAAAAAAGCTCTTTGCATTGGTTTTAGCTCCAAGAGCTACGTTTCTTTATATTTCCCTCTTTGCTTTCCTGATCCCTTTCTTAAGATCTCTTTGCAGCTCAACATATTCTATGTATTTTGTTTTGTCACCATCCCTTTTGTATGCGCTATACAACATTTTCTTCCTCTTTATATTTTTTTGCATACCTCTATTAAACCATTTTGGCCAGTGTTTTTTGTTCCTCAATTTGCTAAGTTTTGGTACAAATTGCTCCTGAGCCTCAAGTAGTATATTCTTAAAATATACCCATCCATTTTCAACTGACTCTGTATCCAATGTGCTCCAGTCTACCTCTTCTAAGTGCCGTCTCATACATTCAAGGTTTGCTTTTCTAAAATTGTAGACCATTGTTTTAGACTTCGTCCTTGTTTTTTGAAAGAATGCCTCAAAGCTAACCATATTGTGCTCACAATTTGCCATTGGTTCTCTAACTACTGTCCCCCTGACTCTATCTTGGTCATTTGAAAAGATCAAGTCAATACATGCGCTCTCTGGGGGTTGCCTGACAAAGTGAGTTAGAAAGCAGTCATTTACCATCTGCTTCTGTAGTCCCCACTGGGCTTTCCCAGTCTAAGTTTGGGAAATTGAAATCCCCCATTATAACAGCCACATCCTTGCTACATGCAGTCCTGATTACACTGTACAATGCAGCATCTTTCTGAATATCTGAGTTTGGTGGCCTGTAACACTCCTACCACTAATCCTCCAGATCTCTTGTTCAAAATTTTCACCCACAAAGATTCTGTTCCGTTACTGGGAGTTCTTCTGCCTCAATGTCATTTTTCACATATAATGCTACCCCACCCCCTCTTCGATTTTGCCTGTCTCTCCTAAACTGAGTGTATCCTTCCAACTTGTATTCATCCCCATCATTTTCTGTAAACCATGTTTCTGTCACTCCTATAACATCATAGTCACACACCAGCACTGTGGCTTCCAAGTCTAACATCTTGTTCCTTATACTCCTGGCATTGAGGTACAAACATTTCAGGACTTTCCTACTGGCAGTTTCCCTTGGTTTTCTTTCCTTAGTGGAACATCTCCCATTGTCAGAGCTCCCTGCCCCCCTGGTTCCTAGTTTAAATGATTCTCAATTTCACTGTACATACGCTCTCCCAATGCATTAGCCCCCCTTCTGTTTAGATGTAGACCGTCCGGTTTGTACAGGTCCCATCTATCCCAGAAGAAAGACCAATGCTCCATAAACCTAAACCCCTCTTCCCTACACCAAGCTTTCAACCACGTGTTAAACTTTCTAATCTCTGCCTGTCTCCCTGGCCTGGCACGTGGTACCGGAAGTATTTCAGAGAAAACTACCATGGAGGTTCTGCTCTTTAGTTTTGTTCCTAACTCTTTAAATTTGTCTTGCAGAACCTCTGTCCTACCTTTTCCTATGTCATTGGTTCCAATGTGGACCATGACCAGTGGATTCCCCCCGGCTTTGGCCAGTAGCCCGTCTACTAGTTTAGGGAGATCTGCAACCTGAGCACCAGGCAGGCAAGATACTATGCGGGTCTCCATGTCACTAGAACACACTGTGTGATCTACGCCTCTAAGAATTGAGTCTCCTACTATAACTACCTCCTTCTTCTAGGGGGGAGTTTTTGGGATCTAAAGTTACTGCTTCTATTTTGTGTTTCTCATGTACCTGTCGTCGATGTTGATCAGCTATTTATGGTGGCCCTGAAGTGCAAAACACAAAAGCAAAAAGAAACACGCAACTGCAAAAAGAAACACGCAATTGCAAAACGAGAAACACAAATGCAAAAAGAAAAACGCAATTGCAAAAAGAAAAACACAAAAACAAAAATCAGAACACAAATGCAAAAGGAAGAACAGACATGCAGAAAGAGAAACACAAAAACAAAACGATTTAGATTGCGTCATGTAGAGTCCTACCAATAGAAACCAACCCGCTGTTCTGAGCAGCGACGCCCACAGGCCTGACGCGCTGCTATTGGTCGCGTCTCTGCTCGCTGCTCTGCGCTGGAGACGCGCTCGGTTTCAAGTATAAGTGTTGATGCAGAACCGGAAATCAGATTCTCATGAAATTACAATTATTTTGAATCTCACGCTCGCTTAATTTATTAAAAACACAAAATACAAATACTGACTCTATTGACTGTAAACACTTTACAGGGAAGTATAAGTGGAGATGCACTGTATAGAGCGACAAATGTAGGTCCTGTAGGCTAATTTCATATTTCGATCAAGACCTATATTTGTTAATACAGAATTGAAAAATACCAGCTTTGGGACCAAATCACTTTTAATATCAGAAATAAACAGTGTGTAAACAGAGAGCTTAACTCCACCAATTATGTGTGTGTTCCCTGCAATGTTTACAGTGAACACTGTCCTCATATGTATTAAATGTACACGCACACAGAGACCCACATACACACAGGCAGTATTGTGTGAACTGCAACGTTTTAGTGTTCAGCTAATAAAAGCATGATGTTCTTCATTAATGAAAAATCCGTCCTCTTATTTCTGTCTTAAAATAACACCACTTTCTAAGCTATGTAATATAACCTGCATCAACACTTATACTTGAAACCGAGCGCGTCTCCAGCGCAGAGCAGCGAGCAGAGACGCGACCAATAGCAGCGCGTCAGGCCTGTGGGCGTCGCTGCTCAGAACAGCGGGTTGGTTTCTATTGGTAGGACTCTACATGACGCAATCTAAATCGTTTTGTTTTTGTGTTTCTCGTTTAGCGTTTGCGTTTTTCTTTTTGCATGTGTGTTCTTGCTTTTGCGTGGTGCTTTTTGTTTTTGTGTTTCTCTTTCCATTTCTTTTCTTCCTTTTGCATTTGTGTTCTGCTTTTTGTTTTTGTGTTTCTCTTCTTGCATTTCTGTTCTTCCTGTTGCATTTGCGTGGTGCTTTTTGTTTTTGTGTTTCTCTGTTTGCATTTGTGTTTTTCTTTTTGCATATTGCGTTTTTCTGTTTGCATTTGTGTTTCTCGTTTTGCAATTGCGTTTTTATTTTTGCAATTGCGTTGTTATTTTTGCAATTGCGTGTTTCTTGTTTGCTTTTGTGTTTTGCACTTCAGTGCCACCGTAGTTTTCCCTCTAGGAGTGACTGTTTTGCACTCTGCTGTGCCTGTGTGGCAGGAGCCCAGTGCGCTTTATCCAGGGAGCTGACCTTGGTGCTGCAATGCTATTCATTGCTCTCCAGCACAGAGCTCACCAGCAGGGGGAGACGACACTCTATCTGCACCTCTGGTTGCCCTCATCTGCTTTACACTGCTGACACCCCCGATTACCATTGTATATTTCGCACTCTGGTTTCATGCACGTCCTTGCGTAACCACTGTGTAAGTGTGTCTACTTGGTGTGTGTGTCCGAGTATAGAGACGCTACAGCAGGTTACTCACCAGTATTGCCTCCTCTCTGTGTCGCTGATGGAAGAATCGGTTGCTTATTTGGGAATCTGGTAGGATATAGTGTTTATGAAACCTAATATGCTATATTATAATTAAACCTCCATTAAGGGTGATTTAACTCCATCCATATGACAATTTGTGAATGGATTTTCCCACATTCTAACGATCTCGATTGCAATTAATCATTTACGTGATGCTCGAAATTAACCGTTCATAATTATCAATAGATAAATAAATAAAACAATGTATAAGCTAAACTGAGGGGAATTTCAATATGTATTCAAATTACATACAATACCATAATCATCATAATCATAATAAAAGCTCCTAATTTTCGCATTCTCTTGTTTTAACCCTCAATCTGGTCTCTAATCAGGTGTAATTAGCACTCTGCGTTAATTGTGGCTGCAGAATGAGAGCCTCAGTCCGGCGCTGCAGCGGGAACTCAATTCCACGTGAAAATGTCCCGCTTCTGCCGAGACACACAGAGCAGCAACTCTGTGTATAAAAGCGGCGTTGAGGGATAGACAGCATCTGCATCTGCGAGCTGTTCTTCTGTTTGACTAACAATGTTGGCGGTCAGTGCTTCTCGTTGTGGGCTCCTGGTGTTGATGGTGATCGCTGTGCTCTGCGACGCTGGGAGAGTATCGAAGTGGGCAAAAGCCCAGCCCCCTGCCAGGGGGATGCCCGCTGTGAGAGCCCAGCCCCCTGCCAGGGGGATGCCCGCTGTGAGAGCCCAGCCCCCTGCCAGGGGGATGCCCGCTGTGAGAGCCCAGCCCCCTGCCAGGGGGATGCCCGCTGTGAGAGCCCAGCCCCCTGCCAGGGGGATGCCTGTTGTGAGAGCCCAGCCCCCTGCCAGGGGGATGCCCGCTGTGAGAGCCAAGGCCTTTGTGCGAGTTGACTCTCCTCTGTTCAAACAGCAAGTGTCCCCAGTCGTCTTGGCGCAGTGCGGAGAGAGTACGATTGAGGTGTCTGTGAAGAGAGACCTGTTTGGTACTGGCGAACTGATCGCGGCGTCAGATATCAAGCTGGGAGACTGCGCGCTCAGCCGGCAGGATGACTCTGGGAATGTCCTGGTTTTCCAGTCTGAGTTGCAGGGCTGTCGCAGCACCCTGTCGGTAAGGGGATTTCTGTATTTTAAATGCCTACTTTCAATGTTCATATTGTGCTTTCTACATTGAGCACTTCTCTTGTAGATGACTGAAGATGAGCTGGTCTACAGCTTCTCCCTCAACTATAACCCTTCCCCGATTGCCAACACTGGCATAGTGAGAACCAACCCTGCTGTTGTCCGTATCGAGTGTCTCTACCCGAGGTGAGGACTCTGTGTCAGTATTGCTGATGCCTAACTACTATGGGATCAGGGCCTAATTGCTGTCTGTTCTATAGGCTTCATAATGTGAGCAGCAATGCCCTGCAGCCAACCTGGGTCCCATACACCTCCACCAAGTCTGCTGAGGATGTCCTGGACTTCTCCCTGCAGCTCATGACTGGTAGAGCCCGACCTATTGCAGCTCTAACACTCCCTTCTACTGGACTGCTGCTCTGTTATGTAGACTTAATGCGGTTTAATCTCTGCAGATGACTGGAGCTCCCCAAGACCCTCCAACGTGTACTTCCTGGGGGATGTGCTGAACATCGAAGCCTCGGTCAACCAGGCCAGCCACGTTCCCCTGCGGCTGTTTGTGGACAGCTGTGTGGCCACCTTGACTTCTGACCCGACCTCTTCTCCCAGTTATACTTTCATTGGGAACCATGGGTGAGGAAGTGTGCAGCTTTAAGCTGCAGCAGTCCAGGGCTCGAGTGACTGCTCTTAATCCAAGAACCTGTGACCTGTTGTCTTCCAGGTGTCTGATTGATGGCAAGGTGACTGGCTCCAGCTCTCTGTTCATGCCGAGATCCCTGAACTCCACTCTGCTCCAGATGCAGCTGGATGCCTTCAGGTTCCACCAGGATGCCAGGAGCTCAGTGAGTCCCTGTAAGGTGGCTGGATCTGATTTGGTGTGCTTGCTGCTCAACAGAGCTGAGTGCTGTCCTGTTATTTCTTAACGGATGCCCTTGTCCAGGGTGACTTGGAAAATCTATGCGCAATACAAAATGCAATGGTGCAATTAAAGGCATAATACATTTTACAAATCTACACAAGTGTATGTGTACCGTAAACGATATATAAGGTCTTTCATCCTAGAATGGAAAAAATTGATTACTTTGAGCAAACATCTTGTCTGCTCTTAAGCGCTAAAGGAAACTGAGTGTAAGGGGATATCAAAATAATACTATTGCCTGTGCATTACTTGCACTTGTATGACAATGTTGTGAGTGCAATCTTACAGGATAATGAATTACTAAATTGCAAGTCCTTGCTGGAAGGAGGTCAGGTTTTGACTTCAGTGGGGAGGTCGTTCCACCACTTAGGGGCCAGGGATGAGAAGGAGGGGCTCGGGAGGAAGGGGAGTGGATGAAAAGGAGCAGGTTTGTTTATAGGTGTTAAATATGGGAGAGTCCTGTCTCTTGCTCTCCAGATCTACATCTCCTGCCAGCTGACAGTGACTGCTGCTTCCCAGGCTGTGGACTCCATGAACAAGGCCTGCACTTTCAACACTGGAGCCAACAGGTCAGTGTGCATGATGGGCAGGGCTGCCTGTGCCCTGCAGAGCTCCTGCTGACCCCCTGTTCCCCTCTAGGTGGCAGTCTGTGGATGGGAGTGATCAGGTGTGTGGCTGCTGTGACTCCAGCTGTGGCTCTGCTGCCAGATATTTCAGGAGAGGAAGAGACCTGGCTGCCAGAGAGGGTGGGGCTCCCTTGCTCTATTGTGCTGCAGTGTTGCTCTCCAGCAGTGGCTGACCTTGTGCTCTGTTGCAGCTCCACAGTGGGAAGGTGATGCTACTGTTGCCCTAGTTGTGCTGGAAGACCCACTCAATTCTGTCCTTCCAGTGGAGACTGGAGCCCAGAGATCCCAGCTGATGGCTGAGGAAGGCAGAGGGACAGGTACTGGTGATGCCCAGTGACCAATGCCTGACTGTCCTGTTTCCATGGCACCTTGCATCCTTGGGTGTGACTGCAGTCAATCTGTTCCCTTCCAGGTATCCCTGCTGAGGGGGTGATGCTGGCTGGTGTGGTGACTGCTGTGGGGCTGGTCTGCATTGCTGTGCTGGGGGCTGTGCTGTACTGGAGGACGCCCAAATCCGCAGCCTAACTACTGAACTGATTGAGCTCAAATAAAGTGACTTCTTGCATACACCCTGGTGTGTCTGAATGCTTCATATCATGGCTGCATCTTCAGCTTCTCATTCATGGGGCAATGAGACTGGGCTGCAGTGTACAGCATATGGGATGCTGCTGCAGTGGACACATGTTAAAACCAAACCAATAGGGTTTTCAAAGGGGCAGGGACTTCATTCAGGATGGGTGATGAGAGCAGATGGCACTCATTCTGTGTGGTTTAGAGTGCAGAGAGCTGTGCCCAGTGCTGGATTTACACACCAGCCACATCTTTGGGTCTCTAGCTTGAACAATGAGGACGTTTCCCGTTTTACCTTGAGTCCTATGAAAATGCTGTAACCATACATCTATAAAGGGAACCTAAGTATGTAAGACTGTGGTGTTTGATCATGCACCCTTACCTGGTTCACAAAAGTGTGTGTATATATTCCATAGCCCAAGTGATAGTCTGTGTGCCATAGAGAGGGACATAACCACTTTTCAAGGGGAAACCTGATTTATGCAAGACTAAGTTTGCATTTGAATGTTTTGCTTGCAAAGTACCAGTCCTGACAGTGTTTATATGAATAGGACACAATGCCATGCATACAGGGGTGCAGACTTGGGCAATACAGTATCTCCTAGCTTGACCTTTCACATTGTGTGTTGAAATTCATATCTCTGACCGATGGCAATATAACGTAAGTGTAGGTTATACAATGTTGCCAATGGATGGGTGTTTCTCTTTCTTTGGTTGTCCAAAATGTTGATGCTCATGCCACTGCTATCATGTGATACAGGTTCTGCTGCATGTATTAACCAAGTACATTATATTACAGTTTTTTTCTGACACTGATCTGCCATGATATCATTGCATGCGTCATCCATGGCCTGGAGAAGGGTGACTTGTTCTTGAAGGTGCCTATCATATACCTTCCACCTCCATGTGGAGAAAAAATCCTCAATTGGGTTAAGGAAAGGAGAGTGTGGGGGTTAGTACAGGGTGGTAAATTGTGGATGGGCCTGACACCATGCTTGCACCATTTGAGCAAGGTGAACCTGACATTATTTCACACAATGACATAGGTCACGTCATCAGCTCTACAGACCTGATTTAGCTCATCAAGGAAGGTTACAAGGAGAGCTGCATTACTGTATATGATCCAATACAAGATCTGCGTCCCACCACACCATCTTCCGATATAGCTGCACACATGGTGATGTAGGCCCCACATTGTCCAGGTACTTGGATGGTTGCCCGCTGGCAAATTAAATTCCAACCTCTCTTCCTTGTCTTGGCCAGGTTGAAGCCTGCCTCATCCAAAAAGATGAATGTGTGGTGGTTTTCATCAGCATCCAGCTCCATCACCCTTTAAAAAGACATTTTTTGAAAGATAATTACTGATTGCAATGATGTAGAATTGCTGGGGAATTTTTCACAACAGGCATCTTGAAACTGAACATACCTGAACATACTCAGTGCTCAGCTGATTCAGCATTTCTTTCAAAAGGCACACAGTATTGCTGTTTTAGAGACATCTGGTGCCTTTTCAGCATGCGTGCAATAGTCAGCAAACTTACGGCTTCCACATTGTTGAACATGTCGTCATTGTCCAAGATGTGCTGCCGAATGTCCGTAAGGTGAATATTATTTCTGTCCCGAACCAAACTGACCTTGTGGGTCAGTCAGAATTTTGCCTCTGCCTCCCCTGTTTGGCCTCGTCTCTATTCTGCAGGGAAAATTACAGTAAGAACACATTTAGTCACATCACCTACTCTATGGAGCACATTGGCATGCAGTATACAGTCATTTGACACTTGAGAGTAGCCTAACGTTTAGTGCATGCTGAAGACTTACCGGTTCTCACTGCGGAAAGTTATGATGATTGAGGCTACGGCTGATCTTCTGAGGTTTGGTTGAATCATTGTAGCTGCCTCAGTCATTGTCATGCCATGATTTATGACATGGTCAACAACTATTGTTCGGATTTCATTGGACACTCTTTGCTGTTGCTGCCGCTGTCTTGGTCCGTGGCCTTGTCCTCTACCATGTTCCCCCACACCTCTCAAATGAGGCTCATTGCTACCTCTCTGGTGAGGCCTAAGCCCTCCTCTATGTCGAGGCCCACGACCACCTCTCAGAAGGGGTGCTTGTCCCCTGCCATTCCTTTGAACACCACATCTTCCTCGTCTTCCTCCTCCCACTGCTTGACCTCTATTTTGACCTGGATCACCTGCCGGCTCCATGTTATCGCTGTGTTGTTGAGGTGGATAGCACTATATACCACAATGTGAAATCAATCATCAGTAATGAGTTGGCAGTATTGGAAAAGCAATTACAAGGGCCTGCATACATACAGTAATGACAAATCTGAAAACATGGTCTGGAAAAGTGGTACATGGGACCATAGAAACAGTGTCTGATAAAGAACGATGATGAAATATTACATCCATAGATAATGTAGTCCAACTGGTTCAAATTCCACAGTAATTGGTGTCAATGGATCTCGTTATCTTGAAACTTTCATTATCTAAACATGGAATATTGTTTGTCAGTTTCCATAAAACTATGCATTAAGAGTAATGCAACAGTCACTTATCATTTTGAGTAGCTGTATCAATTGATAGTTAGATCATTGTAATGAAATGAATAGAGGATCTTCTCAGATGTAATGTGTGAATTGCATTTTGAAATGGTAATACTTTGATGTTAAGTTGTGTCATTTTGAACAGGTGATTTTAGTTCAATGAACAAATGATCTTAGGTTTATGTGTATTGTATCCAAGCAATTGGAAAAAAGTGTTAGAGTTTTGAAAAATGTGCATTTTGATCATCGGTTGTGAGTTTTGTGTCTAGAGTTTTGAAAAAGGTACTGAAATTAGTGCCAAAGTGATTGTAAAAAACTGTAAAAGCTGCACATTAGATGGGGTGCAATGAAACATTAATTTCTAATCAATAACTCACGATTCTGTTACCATCCTTTCCCACTTCCCATTTTTATTGTCATTATCAGCGTTGGGGTCATTACTCACAAAAAGTAATCTATTACATTGTATACTTTACTCATATAAAAAGTAGCTAAATACTTAATACTCCCTGGGTAATGTCATTAGTTACTTTTAGATTACTTTGCATTACACCCCAAACGTTGCATGACCTCACTAAACAATGTTTAACAAAGTTACACCAACACAAGCAGTTGAATAATGACAGAAACATACTATTATCTTTTGTTGTTTTAATAAAGCACCACAGTAAAGTTATATTGCCACTTATCTCCTTAAACATTAGCATCAAGGCTCAGAACAAGTCCAACTACACATCTCCTTTCTAAAATAAGTGATTTAGTTTAACAAATAGTGCTGCAAAACAAGTGCTTCAGTTAATGTCATTAACAAAAATAAAGGCAGCTTTGGAGTTTGAAATAAAATATATAGGAGTTTGAAATAAATAGGACAAACAAGTGGTCGCTAAGATGGAAACTAGGCCATATTGTTACAATATGTAATGAGAAAAATGTTTTAATCAGTAACTGTAATATTATTACTCCTTTTGGAACCATACTGCTTTACATTACTCGTTACTACAAAAAGTAATTACATTACTGTAATGCGTTACTTATTGATACAGTTGAACTGATACTCAGTAGATTCAGATAATAGGTTTATGGTTATGGAATATAAGATATGACATTTTAAAATCCCTCTACTTGGCACTTCCAATTTGAGGATCAGTCTTTTGTGTGGGACCTTATCGAAAGCTTTTTGAAAACTATATCATATCATATGCTTTTACATGATCTACAGCTGCAATTCTAATAAATTAGTATTTGTTACTGCCTCATCTAAACCCATGTCAACTATCTCCAAGAATATGGTTTTCATTAAGATGCTCCTCTATTTTCTGTCTAATTGTTTTTTCCAACATTTTTGCAAGTGATGCAGGTGAGACTGATTGGTCTATAATTTCCTGGCTCAGTTTTGTCCCCTTTCTTGTGGATTGTAATACATTTACTGTCTTACAGTCAGTTGACACATGAGTTAGCGGCCTATAAATACTTTTCCTCATTTCTTTAAGTACTGTTGGAAAGATCCCACCTGCCCCAGGTGATTTGTTTGTTTTTAATGCTGCTAGTCCCTTTAGTACCTCCTCCACATTTATCATGATCTCTCTTAGGGTTTGACTGGACTGGTTGTTAACCTGTGGCATTTTCTTTTGTAAAAACCTCTGTCAAATACTAATTTAGAACATTTGCCACATCTTGTTTGTTTTCTAAGATACTTCCATTTTTGCCCTTTATCTGTTCACTTCCTCCTTTAGTGACAATTTGCTGTTATAGTATTGAAAAAAGCTCTTTGCATTAGCTTTAGCTCCAAGAGCTATGTTTCTTTCTGTTTCCCTCTTTGCTTTCCTCGTGCCTTTCTTAAGATCTCTTTTGAGTTCTAGATATTCTTGGTATTTTGTTTAATCTCTATCCCTTTGTAGCGTTATGTTGGGTGTATTTTGATAAGAGCATTTTAGCTCTGAGCTGAAGCACTGATCTAAAGAAGACCTCTCCCCCCCAAAGTTATCAGATTTCCTTAACTCATCAGCTTGGAATTGGTTTACATCAAAGTGACAGTTTTGGGGAGGATGGTGCCGAGAATAGGCCAAATAGTTTGTAATCCTGCTTTGAGATGTCTGGAGAAAGGGGCCTGTAGGTAATAAAAAACTATTTGAAATGGACGAGAGCCGAAATCCCGACATAGAGCTACGAACCCGGGCCAACCGGTATTTCCAAAAGATGGCATGGATTGACATCAGTCATAAATCAAGCCCCCCTCCAATAGGACACTGGGGGCTGAAACCGAAATCCAATCTCAAAAACTCAAGAACCAATCACCTATTGATCTGACAGACATACACTCACCTAAAGGATTATTAGGAACACCATACTAATACTGTGTTTGACCCCCTTTCGCCTTCAGAACTGCCTTAATTCTACGTGGCATTGATTCAACAAGGTGCTGAAAGCATTCTTTAGAAATGTTGGCCCATATTGATAGGATAGCATCTTGCAGTTGATGGAGATTTGTGGGATGCACATCCAGGGCACGCAGCTCCCGTTCCACCACATCCCAAAGATGCTCTATTGGGTTGAGATCTGGTGACTGTGGGGGCCAGTTTAGTACAGTGAACTCATTGTCATGTTCAAGAAACCAATTTGAAATGATTCGACCTTTGTGACATGGTGCATTATCCTGCTGGAAGTAGCCATCAGAGGATGGGTACATGGTGGTCATAAAGGGATGGACATGGTCAGAAACAATGCTCAGGTAGGCCGTGGCATTTAAACGATGCCCAATTGGCACTAAGGGGCCTAAAGTGTGCCAAGAAAACATCCCCCACACCATTACACCACCACCACCAGCCTGCACAGTGGTAACAAGGCATGATGGATCCATGTTCTCATTCTGTTTACGCCAAATTCTGACTCTACCATCTGAATGTCTCAACAGAAATCGAGACTCATCAGACCAGGCAACATTTTCCAGTCTTCAACTGTCCAATTTTGGTGAGCTTGTGCAAATTGTAGCCTCTTTTTCCTATTTGTAGTGGAGATGAGTGGTACCCGGTGGGGTCTTCTGCTGTTGTAGCCCATCTGCCTCAAGGTTGTACGTGTTGTGGCTTCACAAATGCTTTGCTGCATACCTCGGTTGTAACGACTGGTTATTTCAGTCAAAGTTGCTCTTCTATCAGCTTGAATCAGTCGGCCCATTCTCCTCTGACCTCTAGCATCAACAAGGCATTTTCGCCCACAGGACTGCCGCATACTGGATGTTTTTCCCTTTTCACACCATTCTTTGTAAACCCTAGAAATGGTTGTGCGTGAAAATCCCAGTAACTGAGCAGATTGTGAAATACTCAGACCGGCCCATCTGGCACCAACAACCATGCCAGGCTCAAAATTGCTTAAATCACCTTTCTTTCCCATTCAGACATTCAGTTTGGAGTTCAGGAGATTGTCTTGACCAGGACCACACCCCTAAATGCATTGAAGCAACTGCCATGTGATTGGTTGGTTAGATAATTGCATTAATGAGAAATTGAACAGGTGTTCCTAATAATCCTTTAGGTGAGTGTATAAAGAACAACGCACGGTCTCTTTTTCTCTCTCTCTCACCTGGACCAGAAACTCGCTGCCACAGCTCAACCTGTAGCTCTGTTGCCCGAACCGGAACTAGAAACCAAGTCGACTGTATACGAAAATGTTCAGTCATTTAAATAGCTATTGAGTCTTAAGAAACTTGACCCTTGGACCAAACAGGGCCCTGCTTTCCTCAAAGACTTTGACTTCAAGTAACTACGGTGGAAACCCTGCTTGCCAAGAAGATTTTGTGCACAACCTTGGAGCCTTCAAACCAGTGGAAAATCTGTTTGGAAAAGACTCTACTTTCGCAAAACCCCAACTTCCAGGTGCATCGACTGAGTGGAAGTTCTTGGACAAAGCCGAACCGGACTGCCTTTGTTCCAAAACACACGGACCTCGTGCCGTGTGCTGTTATCTGAGCCCGAAGCCAGAGAGGCCTCTCTGCGACGAAGTTCATATAAACTTAACAGTTTGGAGTTTGTGATTCATGACATTTGAGAAATCAATTAGAAATGTTAATCTGTGATTCATAACTCTAGAATGTGTAATATCATTTAGTTTTCTTAAATATAAATGTGTGTTGCATTAAACTGTTTTGTTGATAATTTTAGAAATAAAATCTGTCAACGCCGAGAAATATCTTCTCATTCCTGTTTAACTGTTTAGTCTGAAATTGAAACAAGTTAATAGACATTAGATTATTGGTGGCCCTGCCTATCCTTAATCATTGAATAATAATCAGTTAAGGAAAATTTTGGTAACTAGTAATGATAGGATCTTTCTCGGCACCTAAACGTAAATGATATATATATAACGAGAAGTTACCTGACATAAATACTAACCTGCGTAGTTATTCAATGTCTGACTAACAATACTAATGAGAGACTCACCTTTGTCTTACTAACCGGTATTGTTGTCAATGTGTTTATAACCTTTTTTGTTGAACGATTTGTGTTATCATATGCAATCCCATGGTCTTTGATTTGGTCACGGAAGTGATTTGTCTTTGATTTGTTGATCTAGAGTTGAATTTTAATTCGTTTTTCCCTTTTGTATAATTAGTGTAGTGCTACATTTAGTCTTTGTTTTTGAATAAATTTGACAATTTATATCTTTGGAATTGGTGTCTGCGTCCAATTATTACAGAAATTGAGTTCTACAAGATTCCAGGATTCGTGATAAGGTGATACTATAAATTCACTATATTCATTATAAGTGTACCTTACGCTACACCTTTGTATGCGCTATACAACATTTTCTTTCTCTTGATATTGTTTTGCATACCTCTGTTAAACCATTTTGGCCAATGTTTTTTTAGTCCACAATTTACTGCACAAGTTTTGGTACAAATTTCTCCTGAGCCTCTAGTAGTATGTTCTTAAAATATACCCATCCATTTTCGACTGACTCTGTATCCAGTGTGCTCCAGTCTAACTCTTCTAAGTGCCACCTCATACCTTCAAGGTTTGCTTTTCTAAAATTGTAGACCATTGTTTTAGACTTGGTCCTTACTTTTTGAAAGAATGCCTCAAAGCTAACCATATTGTGATCACAGTTTGCCATTGGTTCTCTAAGTAGTGTCCCTCTGACCCTATCTTGGTCATTTGAAAAGATCAAGTCAATACATGCACTCTCCCTGGTTGGTTCCCTGACAAATTGAGTTAGAAAGCAGTCATTTACCATCTCAACCATTTCTATTTCTGCTTCTGTAGTCCCAACCGGGCTTTCCCAGTCTATGTTTAGGAAATTGAAATCCCCCATTATAACAGCCACATCCTTGCTACATGCAGTCCTGATTACACTGTACAATGCAACATCTCTGAATATCTGAGTTGGGTGGTCTGTAACACTCCTACCACTAATCCTCTGGATCTTTTATTCAAGAGTTTAACCCACAAAAATGCTGTTTTGTTACTGGGATCTGATTTGTCCCTCAATGTAATTTCTGACATACACTCACCTAAAGGATTATTAGGAACACCATACTAATACTGTGTTTGACCCCCTTTTGCCTTCAGAACTGCCTTAATTCTGCGTGGCATTGATTCAACAAGGTGCTGAAAGCATTCTTTAGAAATGTTGGCCCATATTGATAGGATAGCATCTTGCAGTTGATGGAGATTTGTGGGATGCACATCCAGGGCACGAAGCTCCCGTTCCACCACATCCCAAAGATGCTCTATTGGGTTGAGATCTGGTGACTGTGGGGGCCAGTTTAGTACAGTGAACTCATTGTCATGTTCAAAAAACCAATTTGAAATGATTCGACATTTGTGACATGGTGCATTATCCTGCTGGAAGTAGCCATCAGAGGATGGGTACATGGTGGTCATAAAGGGATGGACATGGTCAGAAACAATGCTCAGGTAGGCCGTGGCATTTAAACGATGCCCAATTGGCACTAAGGGGCCTAAAGTGTGCCAAGAAAACATCCCCCACACCATTACACCACCACCACCAGCCTGCACAGTGGTAACAAGGCATGATGGATCCATGTTCTCATTCTGTTTACGCCAAATTCTGACTTTACCATCTGAATGTCTCAAGAGAAATCGAGACTCATCAGCCCAGGCAACATTTTTCCAGTCTTCAACTGTCCAATTTTGGTGAGCTTGTGCAAATTGTAGCCTCTTTTTCCTATTTGTAGTGGAGATGAGTGGTCTTCTGCTGTTGTAGCCCATCCGCCTCAAGGTTGTACGTGTTGTTGCTTCACAAATGCTTTGCTGCATTCCTCGGTTGTAACGAGTGGTTATTTCAGTCAAAGTTGCTCTTCTATCAGCTTGAATCAGTCGGCCCATTCTCCTCTGACCTCTAGCATCAACAAGGCATTTTCGCCCACAGGACTGCCGCATACTGGATGTTTTTCCCTTTTCACACCATTCTTTGTAAACCCTAGAAATGGTTGTGCGTGAAAATCCCAGTAACTGAGCAGATTGTGAAATACTCAGACCGGCCTGTCTGGCACCAACAACCATGCCATGCTCAAAATTGCTTAAATCACCTTTCTTTCCCATTCAGACATTCAGTTTGGAGTTCAGGAGATTGTCTTGACCAGGACCACACCCCTAAATGCATTGAAGCAACTGCCATGTGATTGGTTGGTTAGATAATTGCATTAATGAGAAATTGAACAGGTGTTCCTAATAATCCTTTAGGTGAGTGTATAATGCTACCCCACCACCTCTTCGATTTTGTTTGTCTCTTCTAAACTGTGTGTATCCTTTCAACATCATAGTCACACGCCAGTGCTGTGGCTTCTAGGTCTAACATCTTGTTCCTTATACTCCTGGCATTGAGGTACAAACATTTCAGGACTTTCTTACTAGCAGTTTTCTTTTGTTTTCTTTCCTTAGTGGAACATCTCCCATTGTCCCCTAGTTTAAATGATTCTCAATTACTCTGCACATATGTTCTCCCAATGCATTAGCCCCCTTCTGTTTAGATGTATACCATCTGGTTTGTACAGGTCCCATCTATCCCAGAAGAAAGACCAATGCTCCATAAACCAAGATTTCAACCACATGTTAAACTTTCTAATCTCTGCCTGTCTCCCTGGCCTAGCACGTGGTACCGGAAGTATTTCGAAGAAAACTACCGTGGAGGTTCTGCTCTTTAGTTTTGTTCCTAACTCTTAAAATTTGTCTTGCAGGACCTCTGCACTACCTTTTCCTATGTCATTGGTTCCAATGTGGACAGTAGTCTAGATGGCGGCATCACTTATTTTGACAGCCGGAAGTCCCGCCCTCCCTACGTACCATAGACTGGAAGGCCCACCTCACCTTCCGGTTACCCCCACCTTTGAACCGGAACTTCTCTCTCCTTCCCATGACCCCAGGGTTACCCTTTGACCCTCCCTTGTCAACCATGTTGGATGATATGGGCCATATTGGATGTCAGCCATCTTGGTTGATATCGGCCATCTTGGATGGCAGCCATTTATAAGGTCATAGGTCATCTGGAAAGATGGCAGCCATCTTGGATGGCAGCCATTTGTAAGGTCATAGGTCATCTGGTAAGATGGCAGCCATTTTGCTAGGGTGACATCCATCATGGTGAGGGTCCGAGGGTACCTCACCCTGCTGGTGTGGAGGTGTAATGTGTAATAGTATAAACTGTTTTTTAAGGTTATATTGTTTTTAGTAAATTAAAAAATACAAGTTTTAAATACACACATATATATATTAGGTTATAATGTTTTATGAAACTGTTGAGAGGCTCAAAAAATGAGTGAAAACGGATTTAACTTTAACTTTAGCAACGCCTCACAGGATCTATTTCCTAATAACAAGAGCTCCAACTTTACAGATCATCGAGCCAAATCCATCGATCTATCAGGTAAATGGCAGGTAGGGATGGTGGAGATGCACTACCCCATGACTGTCAATACGTTTGACAGGAAACAGAGCTTCGAATTGCATTCCGAGATAACTGACACAAACTGGTATTATGAAATATCACAAGGCTACTATAAAAACATTGATGTATTGTTAACAGCCATGAATAATGCTGTCAAGGCCGTCCCCACATCGCCCAAGGTATACTTTCAATACAACTATATTAGTAGAAGTGTGCGCATTTTCGGGGATTCGACTATATTGTTTTTTACCAGGGTCCAGCTAGCACACGTCTTGGGGTTCATTCCCGAGAAGGGGGGGAATAAATCGCCTCATCCTGCAGATATTACTGCGTGTTTTAACCACATGTATGTATATACCAATATAATTGAACACCAATTTGTGGGTGACACTTATGCCCCACTTCTGCGCTGTGTACCTAAAAAAGGGGAAGAAGGCAAGTTTGTTACGCTGTTATATGATAAGCCTCACTATGTCCCCCTGAGTATGGATAAATTCGACACCATCAGCATTGAAATAAAGACTGACCAGAACGAACATGTCACATTCGCATACGGCAAGGTGATAGTGAAGTTGCATTTCCGACCTGTTAGATACAACCACTTTTAAATCATGGTGATTGTTAAAAACTATGGAGACCCGCACATGTATAGGAAGTACTACAAGTATCAAGCGGGTAACGGCCTACCCGGTTTTGCCGGGATGCCGGTACAATACGGTGCGGGGGTAGCGGGTATATTTAGAGCATTATTCAGAAAAGCTATGTCTTTTCTGACACGCGGATTAGAAATTGTGAAACCACATGTTAGATCGGCTGCCACAAACATAGCTAAAGATGTGGTCGGGCAGGTTACAAGTGCGGTGGCCAGTAGAATAAATGCTCCGAAACAGGGGGGCTCGGGACTAATGTATATCAGGAGAGGCATTAAAAGGAAAAGAACCACACCACTGGGGCTCACAGGACCCCTGGCCCCTGTTAAAAGAACGGCCGTACGGAAGAAATACAGTCATAAGAGAAATGGGGCCGGTAAGAAGAGGAGCTCCAGGCAACAACATCGCGGGGATATATTTTAAACATGGCTTTCATTCACTGCAGTTCTGGGGAGTGCACCAAATCTGAACTGGATCTTTTTCAGCTGGCCCCCACACAGACCAGCATCAAAAAGAGTTTCTATGTGGAGTTGCCGCCCCTCACAGCGCTCTCTGATAACGCCCCACTGGAATTCTACATCACTGGAAACGGTGAAGATTATCTAGACCTGAACAACACTGTCATCTACCTGACTTGTAAAATAACTAGGCACGATGGCACCGATCTGGCCCTGGATGATCGGGTGGGCCTGGTCAATTACCCCGTGGCCTCCCTTTTCAGCCAGGTCGACTTCACAATCGGGGACAGACTTATTAGCCAGAGCAACAACTGTTATCCGTACAGGGCTATTATAGAATCCATTCTCAGCTACAGTGAAAGCACTTTGAACACACAGTACTCTGCAGGTCTTTTTGTCAAGGACACAGCCGGCCAGCATGAAGTAACCGTGCTGAACGGGGCAAACCTGGGGTTCAAAAATAGAGCTGCCTAAACAGCAGGAATCCGAAAACTAGAATTGTTGGGTTGTATTCATGCGGACATGTTTTTTAAGACAAATTAATGCTGAACGGGGTTGATATAAAAATTAAACTCACCCGTA
This sequence comes from Amia ocellicauda, assembly GCF_036373705.1. Classification (NCBI taxonomy): domain Eukaryota; kingdom Metazoa; phylum Chordata; class Actinopteri; order Amiiformes; family Amiidae; genus Amia; species Amia ocellicauda. Next base: position 28,480,826 of record NC_089863.1, on the reverse strand, counting down.
ACAGAGAAGCGTTCTGTCTCATGAGCAACGCTGAGGATTTCAAGCTGTCGGTTCTCTCAGCAGCTCTGTTTGTCATGAGGGTGGCCACGCCGATGCGCTGCAGGTGGCTAATGCAAAATACCCTGTAAATCGGGTTCAGATTAAAGTGTTCAGTCTGGCCAGAGGAAGTCAGGTGTGCAACCAGGAAAGTTTGTTTTTGGGCCAATTGCCTAAAATAATAGTAATTGGTTTTGTGGATAACGCCGCATTCAGTGGTGACGTTACACAAAACCCCTTCAACTTTAAACATTGTGATATTAATTTCCTGGCCCTGTATGCCGATGGGGAGCAGATCCCTACTAAACCGCTACAACCAGATTTCGCTAATGATAACTGTGTCCGGGAGTATTTTAACCTGGTGGAAACAGCCGGAAAGCACCTCAAAGACAAGTCTCTGGTAGTGGACCGTAAGGAGTTTGCCAGAGGTTACACACTGTTTGCATTCAACCTGAGCCCGGATCAAGAGTGCACCGGACACTATTCGCTCATAAAAACAGGGAACCTGAGAGCAGAAATTTGTTTTGTCCTTCTGATAAGCTCCCCAAACGATCACGAGTCCCGAATAGGAGGCCAGTCTGTCTCATCATTAACACCCACCCCCACGACCGACCCGGGGAGCACTGGCTCGCTATCTAGCTAGGAGGAGATGGGAAGGCTGAATTCTTTGATTCTTATGGATTCTCTCCCAATGCTCATTTTTTCCCTAAATCAATCATGCGTTTTTTAAACACAAATGCCTTGTTAACCATGTATAACAGTAACCAGTTGCAAGATGCTTTGTCCACAACATGTGGAAACCATTGTGTGTATTTTTTACAACAGCGTTGTAAAGGTTTAGCTTATAATCAGATATTGGATTTGTATTCTGAAGATTTAATTAGTAATGACAACATGGTAATGCAGTTTGTTAAAAGTTATAACAGGAGAACGAGACCTATGTATTTGTTTAAGCTTCATGTAAATGAGAATTGTCAGATGTGTAACCGAATGTATGATTTTAGGATCTGTCATAATTGCTAAACCCCGTCATGAACAGAAATGAGCAATGTTAGAGCCATGTATGAATAACGCTATATATGTATAGACACGATAGATTAGTGCCTGTTAATGAAATTTGTAATTCTCATACAGTGAGGGAAAAAAGTATTTGATCCCCTGCTGATTTTGTTTGTTTGCCCACTGACAAAGAAATGATCAGTCTATAATTTTAATGGTAGGTGTATTTTAACAATGAGAGACAGAATAACAACAAAAAAATCCAGAAAAACGCATTTCAAAAAAGTTATAAATTGATTTGCATGTTAATGAGGGAAATAAGTATTTGATCCCCTATCAATCAGCAAGATTTCTGGCTCCCAGGTGTCTTTTATACAGGTAACGAGCTGAGATTAGGAGCACTCTCTTAAAGGGAGTGCTCCTAATCTCAGCTCGTTACCTGTATAAAAGACACCTGTCCACAGAAGCAATCAATCAATCAGATTCCAAACTCTCCACCATGGCCAAGACCAAAGAGATGTCCAAGGATGTCAGGGACAAGACTGTAGACCTACACAAGGCTGGAATGGGCTACAAGACCATCGCCAAGCAGCTTGGTGAGAAGGTGACAACAGTTGGTGCGATTATTCGCAAATGGAAGAAACACAAAATAACTGTCAGTCTCCCTCAGTCTGGGGCTTCATGCAAGATCTCACCTTGTGGAGTTTCAATGATCATGAGAACGGTGAGGAATCAGCCCAGAACTACACGGGAGGATCTTGTTAATGATCTCAAGGCAGCTGGGACCATAGTCACCAAGAAAACAATTGGTAACACACTACGCCGTGAAGGACTGAAATCCTGCAGCGCCTGCAAGGTCCCCCTGCTCAAGAAAGCACATGTACAGGCCCATCTGAAGTTTGCCAATGAACATCTGAATGATTCAGAGGAGAACTGGGTGAAAGTGTTGTGGTCAGATGAGACCAAAATCGAGCTCTTTGGCATCAACTCAACTCGCCGTGTTTGGAGGAGGAGGAATGACCCCAAGAACACCATCCCCACCATCAAACATGGAGGTGGAAACATTATGCTTTGGGGGTGTTTTTCTGCTAAGGGAACAGGACAACTGCACCGCATCAAAGGGACGATGGACGGGGCCATGTACCGTAAAATCTTGGGTGAGAACCTCCTTCCCTCAGCCAGGGCATTGAAAATGGGTCGTGGATGGGTATTCCAGCATGACAATGACCCAAAACACACAGCCAAGGCAACAAAGGAGTGGCTCAAGAAGAAGCACATTAAAGTCCTGGAGTGGCCTAGCCAGTCTCCAGACCTTAATCCCATAGAAAATCTGTGGAGGGAGCTGAAGGTTCGAGTTGCCAAACATCAGCCTTGAAACCTTAATGACTTGGAGAGGATCTGCAAAGAGGAGTGGGACAAAATCCCTCCTGAGATGTGTGCAAACCTGGTGGCCAACTACAAGAAACGTCTGACCCCTGTGATTGCCAACAAGGGTTTTGCCACCAAGTACTAAGTCGAAGGGGTCAAATACTTATTTCCCTCATTAACATGCAAATCAATTTATAACTTTTTTGAAATGCGTTTTTCTGGATTATTTTGTTGTTATTCTGTCTCTCACTGTTAAAATACACCTACCATTAAAATTATAGACTGATCATTTCTTTGTCAGTGGGCAAACGTACAAAATCAGCAGGGGATCAAATACTTTTTTCCCTCACTGTATATGTAATGCCTGTTAACCAGATAATAAAATATTATATGCACAATAAGTACGGTTTTACTTAGTTAATAAATTCACACATACAAACACCATTGTTTATCACACGTTACATTTTTATTCATCTCTATTATGACAAAAAATATAAAAAAACAACAATTAAACACCACTGACAAATGTTATTTGGTATACAAACACAACAACAACAACAACAACAACAACAACAACAACAATAATAATAATAATAATAATAATAATAATAATAATAATAATAAAACATTTTTTATTATTAGAATCACACAAGAATTAAACATTTTATGGATAACAACAGCTTATGTATTTCTATAACCTATATATAAGCAAACACCCCACCAAAATAATAATAAAAAAACGTATTATTTTTTACAGAGATAACCATGGTAATTTCCCAAATAGTCTGCGTCTTTTTGCGGGGTGGTCTCTCTGTGGAGTTTCGGGTGGGGCGACGGCCCCCTCCAGTGAGATAAACTCTGGATCAGGAGAAATAGGATATCTATCTCTAGTAGGGGCCATTTTTAGTTTCTCCAATAACTCCCGGTTAACTCTGTTGGACAAAACAGAACCGGGGATATTAATCTCGGCCATAGCGGTCATAAAACTCCCCCAACCTTTCGGTGTCCTGCCTGAGGCCAGTGTGTGCTGCTGTGTGAAAACCCTGACCAGATCTATCACATGAGCCCCGCGGATAGGAGCCCCCTTTTCTGATTCCGCCTGACGCGTCAGGGTCAAGTACCTCTGCAACACTTGTGCATAGCGTTAAGCTTTTTCATATTCTCCCAAATGAGAGCTTTGCACAATATCTTTCATTTCCCCATCCAATTTATACGTGGCTATTTTTCGGATGTCGTGCTCAAATGGAAAGTCCTCTTTTATTCTGTCCGTCTGTTTCTGCGGAACTAAATACATTTTTTCTGTGAACTGCATTTTTTTTTTTACTTGGCCAGTAAGCTGGTGATGAGGGGGAGGGCGATACTTAGCAAATTACCGATAAACCCCCCAGACTGGTTCAATAGATTTCTTTTTCTCTTAACAGACACGGTCTTTTTACTAAGAGTTTTCATAATGTCCCCACTTTTCTTGAGTTTCCGAAATTGTTTAGCGCTCAAGCGGATGTTTCCTTTCAGTGTATTTAGCGCGATTTCTGACGCGGCGGCACCAGGTCGCTCCCCGCGGCGCACAGAATGGCCTTCCTGTGTTGCGGGCGGCTTTAAGCAGCAGCTGCAGGACAACCAGGTTTCTCTTCATGCGCGGTGACAGCCTGACAGCCAGAGTCACAGACCGCAAATGCGCTCAAAGCTGGAAAACCAGTCTTTTACTTTCTTTGTTTTTTATACACATAAACCACCGGGGGGAAAAGACCCGTCCTTAAACGGTATTCATCAGGGGTCTTTGACATGAGATCGACAAATAAGTATCCGAAAGACTTCTTGGTGGCATCTTCAAAAGCTTCCACAAAATATTGAGATTTGCCTGGATACATCCGTCGCGCTAATGTGGTGATCTGTAATTTATCTCTCGGGTTTTTGAAAAGAACCATATATTTGGTGTTTAAAGTAATAGTTCTACTTTTACGCCCCTGACAAAACACATTCTGTACAATATATAAAATATTGAGGTTTCTGTGGTGCACGTATTTAGTGAAGGCTTTTTCAAGCTCATCGCTTTCACATGCCCTTTCCATAAGATCATCAATAATGATCAACATGTTTACTTTATCACAGGGCAGTAATTCATCATCATTAAATGTTTCAGGTAACTCCTCTATAAATTTAATAAAAGGGTATTTTAACTTCAGTTCTTTATAGAGCGGCTGCATGCAAATATAACAACAAACAATATGATCAGGCATGCATGATAATACATGGCTAGCATTGTCTAATAACTGTCTTATAAAAAACCTCTTGCCGCAGTTTGAGGGCCCTGACAGAATACATGAAAACGGGTGCTGCAGTCTAAAATCCATTGTTCAATACCCGTAGGGCAAGGATGTAAGGTCTGGTCCCAGGACACGTTTATCATACACGACTTTCAGGGTCTTTTGCAGTGTTCTCGTCTCTAAGTGTCAGTCTCGCTTAGCACGTACTATCCACGGTTGCCGCAGTGTAATGTCTTTTATTTCACCATTTGCACCAGCCTCCTTAAACGTATAGTCGAGTATCAAATCTTTTAGGCTATCGAAATTAATTTTCTCACTATTAGCCGCGTTTAATGTGATACCCTTTACCTTGATACAGGCTTTCCCTCCTGAGAGCTTATATCCATAGGATTTAGGTCCTGTAGCAACACACTCTGTAATGTGCTGGTCTGGAGGCAGCTCACTTGTCAATTGACCCAGATAATCTCCTAACTCGGGGTCCCACTGTCCTGGCCTGCTTACATAAATGATTGAATCAGTGTCATAATACAAACAGCGATCTTGTAATGCACCCAGAAGAGAGTACAGTTCTAACCTAGCATAGGCGGTGGTGAAACTGGCGATAAAAATATTTACATTTGAAAGCTGTGTGTAGTGCTCTTTTGTATGTTTCCAGGTGACGCAGGCGCAGTCATCGTCAATAAAATCACAAGACGAGACCTCGGGGTATGGGGCAAACACGTATTGAAATAATTCGTTGGGATCTCGCACAATACTGGTGTTTTGTAAATCGGTTCGTTGTCCAAATTTTCCCCATAAAGAATTCAAAAACAGTTTTGAAATCTGTCTTTTGGCCGGATTCTTAGTGATGTTGAAATAATCTAAGTACCCCCTCTCTGTCATAATACTCTCTGACGCAGCGTTCACGGTCTGTGTCATTTGTGCACCACTCTGGATAGCCTGAGGCCTCTTGTTTGCCTTTTAAATGCGTTTTAATATAGTCACAAAACAACGTGTTGGCCGAGTGCTTAAAGTGCCAGATGTCGTATATTTCTGCTGTTCTGTAGCCCTTATGTACAGCAGCCAGCAGCTCGGGCGCGCACCAGACACCGGTAAGCGCTCTCTCCTCCTCGCTGTGTGTGCAGGGGGAGCCCTGCTGGGTGTCAGCACACGTCCCACAGAGTGTAAAGAACCGTTTTTTACCAACTCTGGTCGGTAACACCGGGAAAAACAACCTTCTAGGAGGGTAAACTTTGACTTTTGCGAGCCCAAAGTGATTTTGTAAATCTTCAAAGCCCTCGCATATTATATCTGGGTGACCAACAGGGTACAATTTGGTTTTATTCACGAAAGGGTAGAGACTGGTAAAATCGTAGTATCGGACCTCCTCACCAGGCTTTGGTTGATAATACAGGGTTACGGCATTAGTCCTACCACCGAACAGAGACTCTCTGGGGTCTAAAGGTACCGGTAACTGGACTTCAGAAATAAAAGCGCTAACATCCAGATTTTCATTCTGCATTGCCAACCAATCGTGTTCCCACATCACTTTGACATCAAACCCGTGTAATTTTAATAATTCGGTTTTATACATTGTCTTTTGGTAGAACCAACCAAATGTTGTGTGTGTGTGACGCTGTTAAAGTCATTTTCACTATAACATCTATCACAACCGTGAAAAAAACAACCGTGTTCACTCCATTTATTACTGCGAAACCGTCTAGATAGTACGGGCCATATTGACGCCCCCCACCCGGCTTTAGTGCGTGTTGTACACTGATGTTGTCTGTGTGTTCAGTATACAGGAGACACTGAATAGCGGGGGTCGAGAAGCGCTTTTTCTGGCTGTGATAATTCTCATGCGGGACTAATGCTATGGTCTGCGGTCTGAGACGGTACATCGTCATACACACTGAAGCGATGGTGATGTACTGAAACGGGTCAAGACTAACTTTAATCAGGGCTGAATCGGGGTCTGCTGGACACTTCAGACGTATCTGTTCAGTCATACTTAAGATCTCATCCCTAAATATCGTGCAAGCTTGTCTCAGTATGGCCACATCCTGTCTACAGTAGCGTTTCAATTGATCTTGGAAATTAAATTCATCGAGTTTGTGCTCATCGTACCATTCCTGAAACACTGCTTTATCAGCACCCATCATGTAGTCTAACGCGTAAAATTGTTCAGCAGGTAAGGGGCCTACATCATTTTGGTTTGCAACAGTATTAAAAAAGTGTGGGAAATGTCCTTTCGCACCCTCAAACCCCATTGCTTTTGGCATATTGCTCAATTTCATAGGCAGGAAATGTAATGAATCAATGAACCTAATGTTCAGAGCGGTCACTGTCATACACATCATTTTACCACCTTGTGTGATTAAGTTTATATCTATCTTTTCACGTATGAGCTCTCTAATGACCAAGTAGTTATCACAGCCTTTACCATTGTGTGAAATAAAAGTGTAGTTTTTAAAATGTGTCAACGAAACATTTCACAAAGTCAGATAAGCAAGAATCCCCATAAAACTCCCATGTGCGCTCGTTGTTTATGTTTGAGGCATAAACATAATTTGGGATGTGTGTCCCTGTTTCTTGCATGCATTCAAAATCAAAGAAAATGTATTTTTTTGATTGTTTGGGGATGTTTATTACATTCATATAGCATAAATGAATGTCCCGTGTCTGGATAACAGTTTTACAGCGCGGACACAGCTTTTCTTCATGTGATTTTGGGAGAAAAGTCCGGCACTCTGTACAGTAAAAGTGTTGAACACAAGTGATCTCTTTGGTCGCTGCCTTAGCCTTGTGTCTCCTTGAGGCACGTACTGCCCCTGTACAATATTTTACATACACTGCATCTGGTGATGGTCTCTTTAACCTCAAAACAGTGGGGGTCTAAACACGCTCTGCACCGGCTCCGGCAGCTGTGTCTATTTGTATGCCCATATACCGCATGGCAATAATCACAGAAATAGCTAGCACCTATACATGTTCTGATGTTTAAAATCCCATAGTAATGCTGCTCGTGAAGTAACACAAACAGGACTTAAGCATTTATAGGTGTAGGCCCCGTAGTAAAATATTCCCATCCGTTTTCATGGTGCAATACTTTGATAATGACCCCCAATAGTCTTTCAAATGCCTGAATATCTGAAAAACATTTTTTTTTCTGAATTGAAAACCCTAGCTGGCTATGCATTCGTTTGGCACCATCTAACATTTCGGAATCTGTGCATTCTTTACCCTTCCACAGGAGGTACACACTGGCAGCAAAACATAAATTGTTACCTTGGTTTTTGAAATCAATGAGACAAGGCCTTTTTTTGTCTATTATTTTACTAAATAAAATACCTTTTAAGCGCCTCCGCGCACCACCACCACCTTGCATATTTCTAATCACGGTGACCGTTATTCGCAAACTCCCATGTGTTAGAATTTCGGTGTGACTTTGTAGTAAATTAGCTATGCTCTCTAAGAAATCTGCAGCGTCCAGCTCCCCCACATTTCGCCTCCTCGATTAGAAAGGATTATTTAATGACCCCGAGCTCAGTCTAAGCTGTACAAAATCATTAGGACCCACATTGTGTGATATTTCATTTAGCAATCAGCATCAGCATCCGTATAAGATTCTACCAGATCCAGGTTCACAAACCTGAATTCTTCATAAAACTCCATACCCCGAAACCTATTAATTTCTCGGTCATAGCGACGAATAATCTCCAAAAACACCCGAGGAGGGTCCCCGCCAACGCCACCCTCAGCCATTTGTTCATCATTTTCATTATTCATCTCTAACATTGCAGCATCACCACCCCCGATCTGATTATCATTGTTATTAGCTACCGATGTTAGTTCCTTAGATACATCCTGATCTATATATTCCTGAATTTCCAAGTTTACCGGATGGCCTCCCGTCTGGAGAGTGTGCAACAGTGTCTGTGACTGTGCTAATTGTGACACATTTGTTCTAAATTAAAGCCTACGCAGCATTCTTTTCGCAGCATTAATTTTATTTCTCATTACCCCCCTAATTACACAAGCAGACTGACAGTTTTTGTGCTTCTCCTTTTTCATTGTGTGTCAATTGTTGTTTTCAGAACTGGTTGTTTTTTGTAACAACCCTTCTCGATCTTGCAGAGAGACTGATTGATTCACAGTGTCAATTACAGATTCATCAAACTCTCATCAGAAACGGGGCAATTCCCTATTTGTTTTAACAAATTTGTCAAAACATGTATTTTGCACTGAGCGGTGTTTAACGCCTCCACAAGCTGACTGCATATCTTGCTAAACACCAGGGCCCTAGAATCACCAGGGGTCTGTATGTCAACACAGGGTGATTGATCACATTTCATCTCTGTATCCCCACTAGTGGTGGCTTTAACCGTGCTTTTACCCCGTTTAACTCTTTTTACAGTAGCGGAGCTCGGTCGGTTCACTTTCACACATTGCACCCCCACATCGGTGGTGTCGTGTGCCACCCGGTTTGTCTTACTCAGGGCTTTTCTGGGCGCTGTGTTTCCCCTTTGTGTGACTGGTGGCTGTCTCCCCCGCTGTAGAACGGACCTCCCTTTATCAGCACGATCGGATCTCTTCAGCTGTTTTCCACTTGACACGCCTCTCAAGCAGGGCAATGCAGGCTGTGCCGCATTTTTAGCTATAATAAAACAAACATCATTTACAGTATAAAGACCCCGCTGGTAAACACAGAAAACATGTCACCCGTTCGGGACAGAACAGGTCTGCGGTAACTGGTGGAAACCCCCATAGCGCACTATGGCTACACCAGCTAAGAAGACGGGGGCACCTAACACAAAATTAAGACGGATGGAAGACAGGGACCCAAAAGAGGTAACACTTTATTTTACTTAAAAAATGTGTTTATAATATTATTATTAATTTTAAACTAATGCTGGTGTTTACATGCTGTTAGGGTGTATGTGTCTATATATATGAATTTCAATGAAAAGTGAATTTAAATGCATGTTTTCTCCTTTGTATGTTTATCAACAGACGTGTAGGAATACCTCCCCTGAGTCCTAGTGAAGCTGCCCAGATGTCTGATGAAGATGAAGGAGTTAGCACTGTTGATGAAGAAGCAGGGGCGTCTAACACAAAAGCAAGACGGTCGGAAGACAGGGACCCAGAAGAGGTAACACTTTATTTTACTTTAAAAACGTGTTTAGAATATTATTATTAATTTTAAACTTATGCCGGTGTTTACATGCTGTTAGGCCGTATGTGTGTGTATATATGCATTTCAATGCAAAGTGAATTTAAATGCATGTGTTCTTCTTTGTATGTTTATCAAAAGAGTGGTGTCAACGCTCCTCCTCCGGGCCCCAGGGATGCTCTCCCAATGTCTGATGAAGACGAAGGTGTCAACACTGGTGATGAGTCTGAAGATGATGACAAGGACCATGAACATGGAGTGAGGATAAAACCTCAGACACTGATGGTGGAGTTGGACCATCAACAGAAAGAGAGGTAAATATAGAGGTCCTACAACTATGTATAGTCGTGTACTTCTTTACTTACCAACACTCATTACAGTCTTAAGTGTTATTTTCTTTTCTCTTCATTAGAATAATGGAGTACCTGACACCAGTGATATTGATTCCTCTGTCAACTCTTTAAGACCCCGAACAAGATTGAACATTGCATGCTTCTGTTCTTGCCTTGCTAGAACCCACAAGAGTTTTGATTCAGACAGGGAAGTTGCGAGATATAATTGTAAAAACTATGATGATCATGTAACACTAGTGATGACACACTCCATAAAGGGGAGTATTGCGCTAGTGTTACAACATTGTATAGGCAGTGAATTAGTTGATAAGTGTGAGGCCTGTCTGATAGGTGACCCCAGCCAAGCACAGCATCTCTGTCTAACTTTAGATCATGAGCAAGGGAGTGTCTGGAGTAGTGTCGCTCTTATATGTGACAAAATAAGTGTCAACTGCTTGCTAAATGTTGTGTTATGTGTTGCACGGGCCCTATGTGGGCTATGCATCACCAGACAGACTGAGAAAGAAGTGAAATCTCTTTTGCATAGCTTAGAAACATGCAATCTACCTTCGAGATGGTTTAGTGACTTGTTGGAAAGTGTAGATGAGCAAGTGATACAATTAGTTGAGAAGGTTATAAATAACAAGCCTTATAAGTTGTTTTACAAACTTGCATAAAATACTGTTTGTGTATGCTGTAAATTTTTTGTGAAATAAGACATTATATATATTTTTTTTCAGAGAAAGAAAACTCCTGTGGCCGTGGGTTTACGTATACGTATGTTGAGGAATCTCTGCTTGAAGATGCCATCCTCACTCTAATAGCTCACAAGTTTGGTGATTTGTATGATACTGGTAATCCTAATGTGACCTTGCTAGTTGAGGATATTGTGAAAACAGTGGATGCCCTCCCCAACATGCTCAAGAGAATGCTGTATAAAGATCCACGACCTGGTGTACCTGCTTTTACAGCTGTTCAAAAAGAGTTCTATCCAGAGTTCTTTTGGAAACACCATCCCTATCATGACCAAGTCCAATTTCTACATTGTGCTAGACAAAATAGCAATGATCTGTGTTGCTGCCCTTGCAAATAAACAGGTTGAGGGTGTTGCTTGTGCAGTACAGTTCAGCTGTTTCTTCCTGTCTGCTGTAGGAGTTGGGCATGGGAGATCACTGGTAACCCGTGTCAGTATCTAAGCTCACTGTTTATTTCTGACCTGATACCATGTAATCATGTTTAGATCGGTCACAATAAAAGACTGACATTGACACATATTTTACTGAGTCTTGTTTTTATTTTATTTTATTTTACTTAAATAGTTTCATAAAACATTATAACCTAATATATATGTGTGTGTATTTAAAACTTGTATTTTTTAATTTACTAAAAACAGTATCATAAAACAATATAACCTTAAAAAACACAGTTTATGCTATTAAACATTACACCTCCACACCAGCAGGGTGAGGTACCCTCGGACCCTCACCATGATGGATGTCACCCTAGCAAAATGGCTACCATCTTACCAGATGACCTATGACCTTACAAATGGCTGCCATCCAAGATGGCCGATATCAACCAAGATGGCTGACATCCAATATGGCCCATATCATCCAAGATGGCTGACAAGGGAGGGTCAAAGGGTAACCCTGGGGGTCATGGGAAGGAGAGAGAAGTTCCGGTTCAAAGGTGGGGGTAACCGGAAGGTGGGGTGGGCCTTCCGGCTGTCAAAATAAGTGATGCCGCCATCTAGACTACTGTGGACCATGACCAGTGGATTCCCCCCAGCTTTGGCCAGTAGCCCGTCTACTAGTTTAGGGAGACCTGAGCACCAGGCAGGCAAGATACCATGCGGGTCTCCATATTAATAGAAAACACTGTGTGATCTATACCTCTAAGGATCAATTCTCCTACTATAACTACCTCCCTCTTCTTGGGGGGAGTGGGCACCATGGTGCTCTGGTGCTCAACTGCCCTCCCGTCACCCTCTGAGCTGTCACTGTCCAACTCAGTGTCCAGCAGTTGGGCAATTCAAGCTCTTTTCTGCAGTTACGACCTACTGTAACCCAGCAGTTCTCTACACTTTCCTGCTCTAAGGTCTCAACTCTCCTAGGTTTTGGCGTGCACACCATCGTGTGCAGGACATCAACACATCAATAACAGACACAACTGAACATTTCAAACGGGATACAGCAGTGAACAGGAGTAATACAAGGACTTCATTCTTTTGTCCCTATATGAACATAAACGTAGGGTATATTTAAGCTTATTTTACTTTCATAATCCAAATTATATCTTCAGTGAACGTAAGGGAGGGTTTGTGTATCTTAATGTGGAAGTTTTTTAATTAGTCGGCATTAGTAGTAAAAAGTCGTAAATAGTTTTGCTATATTTGACATTGCTAAATAGAAAAGAGATTGATTTATGTAAGTGAAAGGCTTTGTGATTAGTGTTAGAAAATGCCATGACAAGATTATTATGGTATGAACACTAATCAGACAGGTAGAGTTCCTTTTGTACTTCATACCTTTTTAAACCGTCTTCGCAGTTATTTTTCTCTGAAAAGCAAAAATATATTGTGGTGTTCATGTATAGTTATTAAACTGTTTAATAAATTCATTTTGAGATGAATTAGCACTGTTTGTTGACAACAGACAGTTTTCTTTAGTCCTTCGCTCTGTGTTTTCATGCTGTTCGTGTAGCGCAGACTTGCACAGATCTGCGCTTCTCCACCAATGGGATCAGTGGGATTGCGCAACACGAACGTGAACCGAGATCTTTGCAGAAGCTTCCAGAGCTCCTAGATCCAGCCAGTGGGTGTGGCCCAGGCTCCTTCTCTTTATATGGCATTATGGGCGGGACTTAGAAGGGAGGAGCAGGTGAAGGCAAAGTTGCCTCCATTTACTTCTACTTTTGTTCACCTACTTCTATAGGGGCAGGTATGGGCTGTATTGAAATACATGTATTTGAAATTTTGAACATTTTGTATTTTGCAAATAGTATTTTCAAGCCTATTCTGTAAGCGATTTGTATTTTGTACTTTTACACAAAGTCAAATGACCAGTGACTGACAGAAACAACAAAACTGGTTCATTAACATTTCAGCACACCTGGAAAGAAAATGGCAGTTTCATAGCAGTTGTATTAATTGGCCTATTCCTATCATTATTATTGTTCGTTACAGTTTTATCTATACATGTTAGGTTTCATTCGTAACATAAATATAAAACCACATACCTGACGACTTTTCAAAACATAAATTCGTGAGACACTGACTTAATCATTATCTGCCTGGAGGGGAGGCAACCATTATGCCTAGGCCTCACTTTAGCCGTGGACCTCCAGAGAAGTATTTTCTCTTATAGCAACATAAGAGTTTTAGTTTTTCTCTCCTATACGTGCCTAATGGATTATTTTAATGTATTAATTGTGTATAGTTTATTCACGCTGTGGCTTCACTTTGCAGGGCAGTATATAAAATAAAATGGATTGATTATTAGTCTAAATCCTGTGAACTGTGAAAGCTGGAGCAGCATAATTAACATTTTTGTAGCTAAACAAGTAGAAGAAATGTTATTTCAAGACTCTGACAGTGTAGCAGATATTGACAGCTGCTGAAGAAAGTTTTCTTTCATCACAATATTTGTAAATTGTGGAATAGACAGAATTATTATTTATTGATCAATTGAAATGAGGCTTTGCATTTTACATGGTTTTAAAATTTAAATCTGTGTCTTAATGTTGGGTAATTTTATTTGTGACAGTAACTATAGTGAATAGTAATGTGCAGAAAACATGAAAAGGCTCTCTTTTGGGCATGTGGGCTGGGACATATATTATCTCTTTTTAAATTTTATTCTGTTTGTGTTAACTTTATTGAGTGTAAGTTGATGCTCATTCTGGTTTATGAATACAGGCGTAATGTTTGTTAATTTTAAATAAAAATAATACATACATTTGCCAATCTTTGAAAATTCGAATAATTATCATGTGTAAGAAGTAAAAACACTTAAAAAATGTGTCTTTATACTTTATATGATATTATACTAATTAGCATTAATTCCTGAGTTTAATGCATGCAATATACATTGTGTTAATTAACAACTAAATACATTTCTGAAGACTAAATTTCTGGCTGGCCTTTGTAATTCATATTTTGTTTTGGTATGGGTATTTTAAAAGTGTATTTTCAAAATACAGATGTATTTTGTATTTAAAATAGTTAATAGTTAATAGTATTTGTATTTCAATGAGTGTTTTGTATTTTGTAATTAAATACATTTACAGGGTATTTTGCCCAAGCTGTGCGAACTCCTGAATTCTCATTTGTGGGCAACCAGTCCAGTATTATTATTATTATTATTATTATTATTATTATTATTATTATTATTATTATTGTTATTATTATTTGAATATTATTGTTGGCAAATAAAAGTACATTGTTATTAATTTGACTGGTGAGTCCCCTGCCTCTGTCATCCCTCTAGTAACATGTAGTAACATCATCATCCATTCAATAAATTCCCATCTGCAATATTTCTCTGTTGAGAAACGTGATACCCAGCAGCTCTGTGACATTTATGTATATGCTGTATTTTCTCCTCTCAGACATCTTTTGAAATTGAATCCTGACCAATTCCAGGCTACCATCTGTAATCAGCAAACATGGTGAGTATGGAATTGCAGTTAGTAGTTATTGACCTGTTTTAACCCTGAATTTAGTCCGATGGTTCAGGACTGGTGCCATTTGGAGTAAAAGACTCCAGTCTTGTCATTATGTAAAGAATAAATCAGGGATCAGATCAAATATTAGTTACTTTTTCAGTCAATTTATTTAAAATCAAGATTGAATAGAATTAATCCTGTGATGTCATTAATATATTGCATGTAATTCCAGTCTTGTACTTCAAGTGCTATTCCTGAACAACCATTTCCACAGCTTTGTGATGTGTTTTCTTTTTTTTTTCACAACAGTACAGGCAGTATAATGTCATGACAAGATATAACCGCAGAGAAGATGCATTTCACAGAAAACAACCTTTGCAAAAGTGCCTGTTCTCTTTCACAATTGCAGACGGTTTCATGCATTCCACAGTTAAGGCACAGAGCAGTCATTTTAGATTTAGTGGGCAAATAAGCCCATGATTGTAACCTGAACAAGAAACGTATATCAGATAATACTGTTTCCTTAATGTGACATATTCCATTTGTTGTTTGTCTAATGTATACAGTGGAAACATTTTAAAAATAGTTTATGACCATTGTGGATGCCTACATTAGTATTTAGAATTCATACAGTTATTAAATTAATTTAAGTTATTAAGCTAATTAAAATCTGAGAACATTTTTTTACAATTATAAAGTTTTCTCTCTTTTTAGGCCACTGGAGAACAACATACTGAGTAAAAAAGACATTAAGGAAAAAATGGTAATACTGCCACTTAAAATGAAAGGATGTCATACAGTATAACCTACCTAAAGTATTAAATAATATTGAATCATTGTCAGAATAATAAAGTGATTTTGAGATGTAACACAATGTATTCTTGTATCGCAGTTTATTCTTCTATTGCTATGCTTCAAATAAGCTTTGAAATTTGAAAGGCAAGAGACCTCCACATTTCAATATGGTTTGCAAGCAAATTGAGAACTGTATAACAGCTAGTTATGGAAATATACACTTTG
Organism: Amia ocellicauda; assembly: GCF_036373705.1. Lineage (NCBI taxonomy): Eukaryota > Metazoa > Chordata > Actinopteri > Amiiformes > Amiidae > Amia > Amia ocellicauda. Next base: position 28,464,990 of record NC_089863.1, on the reverse strand, counting down.
ATATTTGAAATAGGGAAATGAAATGTGTCTCAAAGTGATATTTGAAGCTTGATTCATGATTTATGATTTGATTTTAATGATTGAAATGTGTTTCTTTTATTTTACAGAAACAAGATGTTTCCACTGCTGAGTTTACATATTCCTTTGTGAATGACACTGCCAGAGTTATTTACACATTCAGTGGTAGCGCTGAAGAATCTTTGCTGTCTGCTCTAGAAAGATGTCAGCCAGTAACAAAAAAGATTACTCCGAGAAAGTGTATAATAACACTCTTTTGTGAATTGAAATGTCGGTGTATTGTAAATGCAGGAACCCCTTGTGCCTGGTTTCAACCCAACACTCATTTTGAGATTCATTTCAATCGGAAATCAAAAACCAGTGAATATGCCAACATTCCGGTCAGTGAGCAAAGATATGAAGAGTCGAAGCAACATAAGTTAGTACCGTTTTACATAGAGGACAACGGGAAAACAGGTGGTGGTGCCCCCCGAAAAGTGTTTCACTTCAGTGAATTGTCAGGGGAAACTGCCTTGTATGTTTTTGGCATTGAAGGGGAGTCAATTGCAGATGCACTTAGGGCCGATGGGCGTTTTCTCCAAATTACAACTTCAGAATTGAATTTCTTAGTGCAGCAAAGAAAGAAGTCTCCAATAAGTATCCTAGTGAATAATTTATCCGGTCAATGTTTTTATATAGAAGTTCATGTACCCAAAACACCACCCAGGCAGCATGGTGGATCGAGTGGAATTCCTCAATCTAGTCCAGTTCAGTTAGATAACACTATTGATGATTCAGTGAGCACAAATTTTGGTAGTTCCCAAAAATCTTTCCTTGAACGCAAACATGACAAAAGTGTGAAGGCACTTCGATCTCTGTCACATTTATTTATCCCCTATACAGTACCTGAAGGAGCAGTTTAAAAAAACTGCAAACATTGGCATCCCAGCAAAGGATCTGCCTAAGATTCATGAGCTGACTTGTAACATTGGGATGATATGTGATGAAATGAATAAGCAATATGGGACATGCTTTTTGTTAAAGGATAGATTTGTCATGACCTGTTGGCATGTACTCAATGCTGTTTTTCGCAAACATGAATTAAAAGAGGACCGCATGGACACAGTCATGGGATTAATTCGTATTGACTTTGAACATGAGAAGGGGTGCTGTATTGAAGCTAAGCTAGACATTTTCAACCACGAACTTGACTTTGCAGTTTTAATTTTGAAAGACATCCAGCCACATACAGTGCCAGGCCTAAATCGCATCATCCACAAAGGTCTTGTTGAAGGGTCAGTTTATATCATCGGTCACCCGGGTTCTGGAGAACTACAGATTGATTGTTGCCCAGTTATAGCAGATATTAATCAGGATGCAGACATTGACAGGAGATTCAGAACTCAAACAATTCAGCAGGCAAATACATCGCAAACCCTGAGTGAATTTGCTGAATCAGTACTGTTAATTTCCAAAAATATTTTATCAGTCCGTAACAAGCAATCCCTTGCTTACGATACCTGCTTTTTTTACACAGCTAGATCCCCTGTTTAACACAGAAGACAACACATTTTTAATTAAATCAAAAACATACATATGAGGGGACCAGGTCCGTGTAAGGCTTATCAATAAAATTTTATGAAAGTTCAGAAAGGACATGGCTTTACTAAACCTGCAATTCCTCTAATGGTTGGTTATATTAAATAATAATTATTATTATAGCAACAAGTCCTTATTTTATTTTGTACTGTATTGAAATTGTGTATAGGCTATTATGTAGCCTATATTTGATCTATGGTCTACAACCATACTCATACACCATACTACTACCAACTCAAGGCAAAATAATGACAAAACTATTGGGTGAGATAGTAAAACACGCATATTGTGTATAATGTAAAAAAAGTTGCCAATCCTAAAAACCACAGCTGCATAACTGAATATGTAATATGAATGATACTTAACAAACAAATATAATTGAAACATGGGAACTTTAAGGAAATTGAGTTTTAAATCACAGCAAGTGTGACAGACTGGACTAAGGTGAGCTATTACGTCAGTTTGTGTCTCATCTGGCCTCACAGGAATCTCATCATCATGCATTTCATTCTCACTAAATGAAACCTTATTGTATGGATTGTATTATGATTTCATATAACCAACCAACCAATAAGTAGAGAAATCGCATGTTTAAAGAAGCCTTGTCCTTGCCGTCAGTTAGCAGTGTCCTCCTCTGCCGGTACGGTACAGTTTCTGAACCTTTTATTTCTCAGTTTTCACACTTTAACCACTGTTCCATTTCTCATTAAAATAATGAAAAAAATAAAATTGCACACCACATACAGAATTTTCAATTTTGTTATAGAAAAAAAATAAAAATATGAATGTTTATCCAACATTATATGTTATCAATTTTCAAAAACAATTACAACAAACGAACAGGGAAATCAAATTGATAGGCATTGGCTTTCAGGCCTGAATGCTAAATGATTGATCGTGTATTGGGACATGTTTGTTTTGTTTTGTTGTGTTTGTTTAAATCGGTGATGGAACTCTTGTAACCTGTTTGATTTATACATTTAAGATGTATTGTCCTAAACAATGCTTATAATAATGTCTTATTTAATGAGGAAGTAGGCCTATATGATTCTGGTTTTGTTTAGAATACATTGAAAAATCCAACATGCTTTTAATTTAAATGAAAGCACACGTACTTTAGGCAAATAGTTTTTAAATAACCAATGCCTATTTACCACTGCTTTTCCTGCTTGTACTTTAAATAGAAAACTGTTGGAAATAAGCAATCATTTTGAGGAAAATAACCTTATTTTTCAGGTTTTGGATACAAATCTGTTGTGCTTGTAATACATTGACAAATTAATAAATTAACTTAATAAAAAAAAACTCTTGCTTTTTCATTATAAAACAAACAGCATATATAAATAAGGTGACCTAATTATGTCTGTACATGAAGAATAGGCAGTACTTATCTGTTATATAATGTGTAGAGTGAGAAACATTCAAGACATTAAACATTCAGTGAGAAAAAGTCAAGAGAAAAGAGTGAATTGTTGCAAGTTTGCTTTCAAAAACAAGAACCTACTGGGGTGACAGATGGGTGCCCGGGAACGGAAGACCACTCAGAAATGTATTTACTTTCCTACTTGTAGATTGTCAGTTAAAGTTTACAGTTAACAGGGGAGAAAATAAGTTGCAGTTACAACATTATTCCAGTTGATGGCCCCATAGTGTTAACCTCCAATCAGTACTGTGTTCTGGTTATTACTTGGTCTGTTTCTTGTCACAAGTTTCAAAGCTGAAAATTATATATTAGGCCATTATCCAGGAGATCCCTGATGGTTTAGGTTTTATAGGTGTTTCCGATGGGAGGCAAATGATCTTGCCAATTCTGATTGGTTGACCCCAAACATGGGTTCAATTAAATAATGAAGAGCTCTCCAGGATCTGGGCCATCTCTTTAATAAGGTACAGGCCCCAGAGATTGCTAATTGTTACAAAAAACAATAGCACAAACATTGTGCTTTACAATATAATTTACATTCTAAAATAAAAGTCTTAAGAGTGCCTTCTATAGGGTCATGTTTTAAATGTAATAAACTTGAAAAACTAGATTTACCTTGATAAGATGGGGCATCATTCAAGCTGGCAGATGGAGCTGAAACAGTGCTGCAGTTTGACTGGCTGGTTTTGAGGCACAGAGACTTCTGGATCCTGTTGAAGTTAAAACTGTGGACCAATCGCATTTTTCCTGTGGATTTGCTGTCCAGTAGCTGCAAATTTAGCTTTCATAACGTAAAAGCCAGTATTTGCTCATATTGATTGATTTATTTTATTTGATTGAATTTACAGTTGGGCATTTCACTGTTCCAGCATCTAGATCTAGATTTGTAAGCTGATTGGCTGTTGGGACATGGTTGTTTTCTACTATTACAGTATTGTTACCCTATATTACTACATTACAATTACATTATATTACCATTATATTATACTATTACACAACTATTACAATATATTACACTTATTTTACCATTACATTGTACTATTAGATTACTATTACACTATATTAGACTCCTCAACAGTGCTAGAGAAGTGGACATAGTGGGGAATCCACACCAGGTAAGTCAGTATGCGATTCAATTAAATAATTAAGCGCTCAGGAGGGTGGATTCAGCCCAGTTGAGACAGGACAGAGGGGCATGGCAGTGGGGTCCTTATGGCTCCAGGGGCGGCTCTGCCTTTCCCAGAGGCCGGATGATGTCATCCCCAGCTGGCTGCCGCTCAGAGACAGATGTCACCAGCTGCTTTTGGGGTGAGTCACTCAGACAGGCCACTAAGAAAAAGACCTCTGTGTTATGCTAGGTAGATTAGCTCTGTCTGTGTCTGTCAGTCAGTCAGTCTATTATTATTATTGGGCATCACTCAGTGCATGAGACTGATGCCTGATTCTGCAGTTTAAATCTCTACAGGAATACTTCACTTTCTAAAAGGTCAGACTGTGTAATATACTAGATCATTTTTTTTAAATTATTATTAGCATTTTACTCAGTGCTGCGCTATGTAAGCAAATGTGCTTCTGTCTGTGAGTCACTGTGTATAAAGTAGAGTCAGTTAGATGAGGATACACATCTTGTGGCGTTAACTTCTGTCTATCCAAATGGCCCCCGATTCCAAAACCTCTGAAGTGGTCTTGCTAAAAAAAGACCGTCTTTTTTATTTTTAAAGTAAATAAACTCATAGACCAACTGACTCCAAGGCCTCACTGCATCGTAGAATGCAGAGATTATCTTGGTTGGCTGGAGGGGGAAAAAACAGCCATAACAAACAAGAATGAAATCAGTTAATCCATAAATCCACCCTGGCAGCCCGAGTATCCCCCAAAAAATGAGCCTTCCGAGAACTTCCAGCGAAACTCTCAGCCGGTGGGAGGGAGAGAGGATGTGGCTGCCTGTCCTCCACTGTGCCCATGGCTGCCGTCACAGAGGAGCTGGGGCCTGTGGTACGCAGTGCTGGGGAGTCACGGTCCCCTTGGTTTCACATTCTCAAAACAATCGCTGGCTGAGGACCGGGGAAAGCTGCTGATTGTGCCTAACTACATTCAGATAACATACTCCCTTCACTGGTGGCATTATGAGAGTAGGCCTCGGACAACCCAACTTTCTCGGGAGGGACCGTGAATCGGGAGTAGGCCGCTGATCCTCAGATGTCAAAAGTCTCTGTTGCACATTACCAAAACTGCTACATTACTGTCATGGAAGGAGAGTTTAGGAACTAACACGTATTGTCTCTCCCTCACATCGTTTACACGGTATCCTAATCATGCCGTGCTTGCTGATCAGCTGTCAAGAGCTTGTTGATAATGGATAGATTCTCACACAGAGGGAAACAGTTGACTTTTACTTTTTCCCCGCCAATACAGATCAAATTACCTGGCATCTGAGGGAGAGTTTGAGAACATGGGAACTACAGAATTGACTTCAACCTGATTATGCTTGGGTATGGGAAATGAAGAGCAACTTCAAATTAAAATAAAACGGTAGATCCTGCAGGCTCTCAAGGACCAGAATTGCCTAGGGGTGGGATAATGCCTGCCTGTTAAAAGAAAACATGCCACTTATACAAATCTGCAGTCACAATATACACAGCTGGCAGGGGAATAGGCTTATTTAGACAGGACTGTGTTGTTGCTTTACTTGTATGGCTTTCAAATTAGAAACCAAGAGATCACCACTTTCTTCTAATCTACAGTAGGTTTATGTATAATTAAAGACTTTGTTGAAACTAAACCGTGCATACGTCTCAGAAAAGGCAATGCTTTATTATTATTGTTATTTGTGTGTGTATTGTGTGCTGCTCAGAACCCCAGGGTAATTGTTGGAGAGCAGTTTCTTTCTTGCAAAAATGAATAAAACAGGTGTGAGCCAGCAGGGGGCGGTGGGCAACGCTGAGTTTAACAACCACTGACACAGCCAAAACCCCTCTCCCCACTCCTCCTCCGCCTGGGTTCCTGGGCCTGTTACAGATGCACAAGGTGATCGGGAGATTCTCAGATTCTCTGCTCGAACATCAACACTGCACCTAATGTGTTTTCTGGCAGGAGTACAGTAACTGACCCTGCAGAGAAAGAGGAGAGATAGGGTGGGGGGGATCTGTGTCTCCCAGACAGGGTCCAGCAGGTTTTTCTTTATTGGGTTGGCCAAATGTTTGGTTTGGTGCCCCCCCGGCAAAAAAAAAAATGCTATAATGACCTCTAGGAGTGTGTGTAGGGGTGGGGGGTGTTGAGCACAGGTCCCAAGTATTAGCCTACTTTTTTGTATTTTTTCTTAGACACCCCTATCCAGGGCGACTTACAAAACATAAGAGCAATACAGCCTAAAATTACAGATCAAGACATTGTACAAATTACAAGTTCAAAAATACAAGTGCATTATGTTGTTGTACAAGTTGGCAAAGCAGCATATACAGGCCTATATTTAAAAAAAAAAAAAAAAAGTAATGTAATGCGCTACAACGTGAGCTCCACACATACCCGCCTGCGCAAGCGGCTCATGCCAAGGAAAGAACAACACCTTAAACGCGTGTCGGCGGCCAGTTTTCCGACACGACTGCGCCAGGGCCCGAGCCGCGGCGTGTGGGGTTGTCTGCTGCGGTTTGGGCACCTCGGGGTTAATAACCGCGGCCCCGGCCCGCAGGCGCGGAGGAGTGCGCGGCGCTGCGGAGACTGGAAACGCCATTCCTCACTGCTGAGGTCAGAGCCAGGCAGCCGGGAGCAGCCGCAGCCCCACCGTCACTCCCCGCCGGCAGGATCTTCTCGGCGCGTTTTTCATTTCCTTTGCTTTCTTTTTCCATCTTCGTTTAAGGAATAATAAGTAGTAGCCTTGTTCAGCAGATCCCCAGCGCCATCACTTGTGACTGTTATATTGAGTCTGACATGTATGTAATATTTCATAACTGGCTAGTCGCTTCTTCACGGAGTGGTTTACGGAGTGCCACCACCCTGCATGCTTTGTATGCATCTCTCAATCATCACTTACTAAATACCTGGACCAAATGGTAATTGTGACCAATTAAGCCAAGCACCGAATCAATTAAGAAATTAAGGGTTGTGGGGAATACAAAAAACAGAAGGGTCAGTGGCACTCCAGGACCAGGGTTGTAGCCCTGGGCTACAATGTGAAGTACAATATTGATCTGGGGCAGGGGTTTTCAAACCGGTCCTGGAATACCCCCTGTCCTGCTGGTTTTTGTTCCAACCAAGGTCTTAATTGCTTAATTGAATCCTTAATTGACCCAACAAGCAATATAGCATTCAATTAAGTAATTAAGACCTTGGGTGGAACAAAAACCAGCAGGACCGGCTTGAAAACCCTATGATCTGGGGTCTCCTGTACTCTTTTGTGACTCAACAGAACCTACACATCGCTCAATCCAGATCCTTAAGCCTTTGACCAGCAAGTACCTTAGAGCAGTGGTTTTCAAACTGGTCCTGGAGTACCCCCTGCCCTGCTGGGTTTTGTTCCAGCTGAGGTCTTAATTGCTTAATTGATCTAACAAAGCAATATGCCATTAAATTAAGTAATTAAGGCCTAGGTTGGAACAAAAACCAGCAGGGCAGGGGGTACTCCAGGACCAGGGTTGGGAACCACTGCCAGAGCGCAATGATCCCCATAGCACTGTGGATCCCATACGGATTCCTACCCTGCTGGATTTTGTTCCAATTGAGCCGTCAATTATTTAATAGAAATGTCATAAATCGGAGCCTTTAAATTATTTTAAACAGTATGGGTTTAAAGCAGTGGTTTTCAAACCGGTCCTGGAGTACCCCCTGCCCTGCTGGATTTTGTTCCAACCGAGGTCTTAATTGCTTAATTGAATCTTTAATTGAACTAACAAAGCAACATAGTTAAATTAAGTATAAAATTGTATAAAGAACTTAAAGAACCGACTCTTTTAATTCACATAAAGTCAAATCTAAGCAGATTGTTGCTTCAATTAAGGTTCACTTTCTCGGTTGGAACAAAAACTATCAGGGCAGGGGCTCCTCCAGGACCAGGACAGGGAACCCCTGCCATAGTGGGTCCCCAGGATAAGGGTTGGGAATCCCTGCCGTAAAGAACCGTCGATTCAAATTAATAAAAACCCTAGTATTACTTATTATACATCACGGTTGCTCGTCTATGAGCTGTCCTGCTGCCGGTGCTGTTTGAAACAGTAACGCTGGGACGGCAGCTCTCTCTGTGCGTCCCGTCGTCACCAGCAACGGCGCTGAAGAGCTTCCGGGTCAAAGGCAGCCGGAGGAGACAAGATGGCCGCCCCCTTGGAGCTGTATTGCTGGAAAGGCGACTGGGGTTTACCGTCTGTCGATGCAGAATGCCTCACCGTCCTGGTAAGGGGGAAACTAAAGAAACACTAAGGGCAGATAAACGGGGTCCGTTTTTGTAGAGGCCTGCCTGCTGTGTCGGGCGTTTACGTTTCGGCTAAACATGCGTGACCTGAAACGCAGCGCCAGCCTCTGAACTGCTCAGCCTGAAAGCCGGCGCTGTACTCTGGTGTGAACCTGTTTGCATCAGCGTGATAAACGGGTATCGCCTCGTGTTTAGTTGGAAAGCGTGCGAAACAACCCGTTACAGACCTTGCCTCTGCTAGTACGTGCAGTTTGAGCCATTGGTGGGGATTGCGAAGTGCAGTCCTGTTGCATCAGTCAGTGTGTCTTCGCGTTTCTGCTGCCTTGTGCCTCCGAGTTGCGTTAGGAAGCAACAGATACCAGATCTCGAGCATTTCTGTGCGGAAACGTGCCAGAGTCGCGTCTGTTCATACTGGACAGATGGCTACAAAAATAGGAAAGCGGCTAGTTGGCAGCTACACCAGAGGTTCCCAAAGCGGTCCTACAGAACCCCCTGCCCTGCTGGTTATTGTTCCAGTCTTAATTATCTAATTCAGACTTATATTGCATTGTTCAATAAAGGAATCAATTAAGCAATTAAGATATCGGCTGGGCCGGTTTGGGAACACCCGAGCTACACCACTGCTTCCCGACCCTGGCCCCTGTGGTTCTCCCGTGTCAGTCTGATGGTGTTTCCATTGCAGCCCCAGTTATCGGCGGCTGTTTACTTGACCGATCTGCACCGGAGAGCTGAGACCGCTGAGCAGTTTGTAATAAGACCAACAATTAAATTAAGATTTCAATTAGGAGCTCAGTGGAATGGAAACCATCAGAGAGAGGAGAGCAGGGTACCACCAGGGCTGGGGGTGGGAAACACTGAGACTTTTCCAGAAAAGGACGTTTGCTAAGTGGGACCGTTTTCAGTTCCGTACACCCCAGTTAACCCCCTGCAGCGATCCATGGAAACCCTGCACCGCCATCATATCTACCGAGGGTGGGGTCGTTGCCGATTAGGTCATAATGCTTTTGATTTGCCATATTGATTATTAATTTCATTTTGGGTGGTTTGGAAAGTCGTCTTAAAAAAATAATATAAATATATATAGACCTGCACCCCCTGGACTATCTTCCCACATCCGCAGGGTAAGAACCCTCTTCAAGAAACAATGTTCTAAAATAATCTGCCCTGTATCACACCCCTAACTAAGAACCCCTGCCTCATGTTATTGGTACCCTAGTACTTGCAGTATGTAGACTGGCAATTCAACCAACTCTCGGAGAGTCTGTTTTTCTTATTCTGCAATTCCCAATTAACAGACTGTCCCACTACAGACAGGTTTAATTTGACTCCTGAGGAAGCTAGAATATTGCGCACAGGTGGAGATTCACATCCAGAGCAAAAGACAGTAATCAAGTGCAAGTGCGAGTCCCATCCACTACCAAGCTTAATTCGGGAAACACGTCAGACTCCCGTTGCACCGCGTCTCCGGTTTTAGTGGGCGCTGCAGGTTGACTTATGTCCAAGAAAATGTACAGCTGCTGGACATTTGTCTTGTTGTCTTATTTTGACTATACTACTCATTTGCATTAACAGATATGTGGAGTCCAGCTTGTACTGTGTCCAATGCTTTTGCTTTCCTGCTTCTTCAATAATTATAATAACGCATCTATTGCATTCCCATGAATAATAACTTCTTAGCTCGTCCAAGGCAACTGCTATTAGAATTGCAGAATGACGTTTCAGCAATTGTAAGTTACTTAGTGCAAATGGCAAATCAGTGTAACCGGCTCTGTTGTTATTGCAGCCACCGCTGGGGGGAGGGGGGGCAGACTATTGTTTGGCACAGCTGTTCAAACAGGATACTGCCCCACAGATATTTGTGGAAGAATGGAAATTAAGCACCGGAAAGCACTTCTGAGAGTCCCCAGGGACGGCGGGAGCCTCTTGGACCCGTCCGAGAACGGAAACGGACAGGCGTCCTACTTCCCAAATGCGCCCCCCTCGCTGTCCTGTCCTGTCCTGTCCTGTCCTGTCCGAGGCAGAGCCAGAGGAAATCCCACAGGCTGCCGTGGCCACACCGTGTACACCGCAAACGACGGGCAACGTGTGGGACCGCAGCGGCCGGGGCTCCCGGCACACCCCGCACTGCAAGAAAACCCCGGCTCTTCTTCGGTGTGTGTTCATGCCCTAGGAAACCGCTCAGAGGGAGACTGCTCTTGAATTAACCTTACATAGAGCCACAGCAACTGGGGTGGCCCTATAGTTAATGCTGTGTCTCACCAGACATTTTTCTTAGCGGTATTAGTTGATGGCTTTAAGTTAAATACTATTTTATTGGTGTAAGTATTTTACATTACAATAATAAAAACAATCAAAACAAATTTTAATACTTATGATTAAAAAAATTAAAATCAATTCTTAAAATCACTTAAATTTTTTTAAATCTTAGTGATTAACGTAAACAAAATACATGAACTTAAAATAAACAAGTGCACAAAACAATAAAACAAACTAGTGATTAAAGCAAAACTGCAAACCAACAAAAAAAGGTCAAATACATTGAAATTAACTGAAAATCAAAAAACAAATAAAATGATAAAAATAAAAAACAAACCAAAACAGTCCGATGCATTTAAAATCAAAATCCTAACGGCCAATGTATTTGACAAAAGAAAAAAACGGAACAAAACTAACCAAAAAACCCAAACAACTAGTGCTTTAAAAACAACTAAATCTTTAAAAACAGTTAAAATTCATTTTTTTAAAGTCATTTTTTTAAAACCTATCTTTTCATAAAAGGTTAAAAGATCTTGGACTCGGGCTCCAGCAGGGGGAACTGACCGTCCCCGGAGGTGGGTCCCATCATGGGATCCTGAGCTCCCCCAGATCTTGTATCTGCCAGTTCCTAAAGGCTTCCTCCTTGCCCCTCTGATGGACCTCCAGATTGACATAGTCCCTAATTAGTACCATGCCCCTCCGCGCGATGACAATTGGGTCCAGCTCCTGCTTGGCTTTAAGTTAAACTGAGAAATGGGAAAAAGTCCACCTTATTATACCCACCGTACATATATATATATATATATATATATATATATATAAAGCCTAGTAATTGAATCCTGATAATGTTGCTATAAGACATTCGGATATGTTTTTCCACCCTCTTTCTCTTATGCTATTGTTCTACCACCTATATTTTAACTGTGAAATATTTAATATGGCCATATTGTTTGTGTATTAAGGAGGGGCAATTGAAATATTCCGTCTACTAACTCGCCCATGACAAGGACGTCTGTAAATAAATATTATTATTATTAATAATAACTGGCGTCGTTGCGCACGGTATAGCAGACCAGTTAATATTATTATTATTATTATTATTATTATTATTATTATTATTATTATTATTATTATTATTAATAATAATAATAATAATAATAATAACTGGTCTGCTATACCGTGCGCAACGACGCCAGTTGTTGTACACTAAAGGAAAGAAAAAATAAAGTAAACTTATTGTATCCTTAATGAAAACAGTCACACATTGAAAAATATATTAACTTGAAAACAGGTTAATCTTCGGAACTGGGCTCCTATAGTGGTCGCAACTATACAGATTCCTGTGCAAAAATAAATAAATAAATAAATAGTCTAGAATAGGCGAAACCTCCGGAAATTCACAAATTAATTCGCTCATTCAATAAAATAAGCATTTCCACTTGCTCTACAGAGTCGATTTCCGATTTATTGTTTAATACATTCAAATGTCACAACTCTTAGGATCACGTCACATAAAGATTAACTGTATTTTTAATTTAGACAAAGGATTTTCTTGTTTTAAAATAGGGCTACATTTTTTTTTTTTTCTCCAAGAATTCCACTACTCTCACGTAATCGAATACTAGCCTCAATTCGAATATTCGAGTACTGGTGCTCATGTCCAATGTGTGTGTGTGTGTGTATGTGTGTGTGTGTGTATATATATATATATATATATATATATATATATATTAATGTAGCATAATAAAGTGCTGTTGTACATTCAATTAAAGTAAAATAATATACAAAACTGTAACAGTACTAAAAAGCTAGTCTGGACACAGAAGGGGAAGCGCAGTGGGGGGTTGAGGTGTCTGGGATAAATGCTTGGACAGTACTGCAGTGCAGACATAAATATAAAGAAGAAAAAAAAGGATAAACAGATGTGTGGAAAATCCAACAGGGTAAACCTCCACTTAAATTTGGGTGGAAAAAAAAGAGAGGAAAAAATCAAACCACAAAGCATAACTGCGCAGCCTTGTAATAGCAGCCGCTCTGCCGCTCAGACCGGTTTCCCCTTACTGAAACTGTAGCCCTGGCAGAGGGAGGGGGTATGTAGCCAGGCTCTGTGTGTAATCGAGCGAGACGGGGCTCAGACAGTGCGACAATTTACGCACACCGCACCGACCGCAGGCGTTCATTCACGGATTTCCTCAAGGAATTTTTCCGACATCTCCGCCGAGATCTGGGCCAAGGCATGGAGTGTGTGTGTGTGTGTGTGTGTGTGTGAGTGAAAATAAGTATGTGAGAGTGTGTGTATAAGTCAACACTTGCATGTCTGTGTATTAATGAGTGTGAATGTGTATGTGGGAGTTAGGGATGGCGAGTGTGATTGTGTCAAAGTAAGTGTGGTGGAGTGGCAGTGTACGAGTGTGTGTGTGAGAGAGAGAGAGAGAGAATCTGTGTGGTGGAGTGTATGTGTGTGTGTGTGTGTGTGTGTGTGTGTGTGTGTGTGTGGTGCTCATTCTTTCCATACAGCGCAGTGACACTGTGCTCCTGTCTTCCCCAGTTCTCTGTGTTCCTATGAGCTCATTCGGCCACAGACTCTCGGCTCGGCAGCCATGAAGGAAACCCTGCCCCCACCAGCGGTGCTTGGATTGCAATTTTATAAATGTATATTTTTATTAATCGTGACTTTACTGTTTATTTACTTTACTTTTGATTAGTGACTTGAGGGGTGTTGAGCACAGAGAACTGAGGATGTGAGTGTGTGGTGTGTATCTGTGATTTGTGTGTGTGCGTGTTTGTGTGTGTGTGTGTTTGAGTGTGGCTGTAGAATGTGTTGGCTGAGATCCTTCCACTATGGAACCGGAACCTGAAAACTGTCCTTCTGAACGCTTGTAAAAGGAGGGGATATTTGTCCCTGTGTGTGTGTGTGTGTGTGTGTGTGTGTGTGTGTAAACTGTAGCACACTCTGTATTAGGAACAGCTGTCTCTTGTGCTTGCGAGGAATCCTACTCTCTCTCGCTCTGAGTGGAGAAAAAAAATAAAAGCACACGTCAACAGTGATTTAATTCGACCTCCTGTGATTTTCTTTTTTTTTCACGGCCACCAACACGATGCCAAAAACCCTGTGGCGGGTCTTATTCTCAAGCACTGTAACAACCCAGTCCTCTTCAAGGCACCAGGAATTCTCTGCCTGCCGTTGATTAGTGTGCAGTTTACTTGGCCCAGGACGATCGCATTCCAGACCCTCTTTGCCCGACAATCTCTCAAGGAAGTTCATGCAGTGTTCAGGAGTAAAGCATGGGGAGTAAGTGGGACGGAGTGCCACACGGACACCGAGCCTGGTGCCAGCACCGCTGTTACACGGCCTTGTTCGCACAGCACAGCGCTCAGAAGCGACAACACAGTTTCTCCATATAGAGTCAGTCTGAGCCTTCATCAGAACAACTGAAGCAAAACCAGGCCTTCTTGAAAATTAAACCTGTTGGTGTATTATCCTTAATATTCTTACCATCTGAGAATATTCACATTTATAATGGAGTTGTTGTTGTATTTGTACAATTTAATATAGTAGGACATTGTTAGTGATTGGTAGACGGTGTCAGTCACCTTAAACTTTTAACTACAATAACTTAAGTACTACTATTAATAATAAAGGCACAGAGTTACTTAACTTATAAAAAGCGAGATTACACTAAATTAAATGAGCAGTCCCCCAAAAGAAGTGGCCAGTTGTCTTGCACTGTACACCACTGCAGTAATATATCAACCTCAGGGACAAGCTATTACCAGATGCTGTTGGGTTGGTGACTCCTCCATTTTGTGCTTGGTGTTATTGCATGCTCAGTTTCCAGGGTCTCAGTGAGCTGCTCATTTTAATATCAGTAAATCCTTAATGGAAAACACACCAAGCAGTGATTCCTTTTTATTTTTTTACTTTTTATGACTGACTGGCTTTTTTTTTTCTTCTTCCTGCAAATGATGCTGGAATGCTGTAATGAAACGTGGCCATGATGTCAATCTTTGATGTTTTTAACTGCATTTTTTTTTTTTTTTTTTCATGGGTTGGAAAGTCGCACAGAAAACCCACAGACCTTGACTCCTGGCACCCCCCCTCACTGCGCATCCTGCCACTTAACCCTTGAAGGACCAAGTTTTAAGTGCTTCTCCTTCTCCTCTTCCTCCTCCTCCTCCCTCAGATGGCATATCAAGCTGTTCTTCATTCAACTCACACAGTGCTGCCATTCGCCAAATCAGTGAGCGTTTGTTTGCCCTGGCTCTGGCCTGAACTCTGGGCACTCTGCTCTGCTCTCCGTTGGTTCTCCCTGTGCAAAGCCCTGGAAATCTCTCTTAGCCTGCTTGTTCATACTCTCCCTGTGTGTGTCAGTGTGTGTGTTTGTGTGAGAGAGAGAATTTTCTTTTTGGATTGATTTTTGAATTCCCCCGCACTTCAGCTCTCGGGCTTTGTCAGACGTAAGCATTTTGAGGAGAGAGTGCATTAGCCAGGGTTCTGGTATTCTCTGCAGGTGGTTCCAAGACCACTTCCTAATAAGAAGCTGCTGTGCCCTTGGCTGGGCGTCTGTGTCCGCAGTGCAGTGCAGTGCAGTGGTGGTGCACAGTGAGGGGGCAGGGCTATTGAGTGATGGTTCGCGGTTGGCAGGCACCATGTGATCTGGGTTTTTTAGCAGACGGTGGTAGTAATTTGTTTCTGAGGCAAATTCAAAAAAGCTTTATTGGCATGGCTAATTGACTAAATCAGTGTTGCCAAAGCATTGAAAGACCCGTCCAGTGCTCAAGAACAGGGCAATGGGAACTATAAATAGAGAAATTATGCATTGAACATTTACAGATATTTTCAATATAATTGTTGTTTACACCGTGTACACAGTGTCAAGGCCCGGGTTGCTCTGTGTGGCAGGCAGTGATGTATTGTGCCGCTGTCCCAAAAGGATAGCCAGACTGTTGGCCCTGCTTGGTGCTTTGAAGTCAGGGATCTGTGAGTTTGTGGATGTAGGCCTCTGTCTGACTCTGACTCACTTTATCCTGCAGTGCTACTCTCCTGTGCAGTGTGTTACCATGAGGATATCTACTGTGTAAACACTCTCTTGCCCCCCCCGCCGGGTATCTGCATATCTGCAGGAGGTTCCCTTTTCCTTCCTGCCAGACTGCCACCCCATCCCCCAAAGAGCAGAGCATAGCATGGACAAGAGGGAGAGTGTAGTCCAGGGCAGCAGCTGCATCTCGTGGGGGAGATTATAACTGTCTGAAGATGCATGTTCTGCTCATGAGCGTGCCTTTTTGCGCAGCGTAGTCATGGATGTGTCCTGGGTGTATGGGCTGGTATCGGTGACTGCTTGAGGATCAGGCAGATTAGTCTGATACTGTGGAGCCTAAGAGTCACTTTTGTACCTCCAGCACGGAAGCTGAGGAGTAAAAACTGAGTAGCAGTTGTAGTTATATCAGTGACTTTCTTCATATAAGAACCTTTAATGCATAGGCTTCCAGATTGAGCATAGTGTGCTGAGAGAAAAGTCAGAGTCTTTCTGTACTTGTATTCATGTAATCAAAATTATTTCTCTCTCTCTCTCTCGCAGGCCTATGCCAAGTTTGCAGGCGCCCCCCTCAAAGTCCACAAGATCACAAACCCCTGGAGGAGCCCGACAGGTAACGTCTGTGGCCCTGTATTCTGAGTCCTGCGCCCTCACCTCCAGTGTACTACAGCCCACGTTCACGTGCAGGAGGGTAGGAGAGGGCAGGAGTGGGGGAAAGAGAAGGAGGGAGGGAGAAAGCTGGTGAGAGCAGGAAAGCGGTAGAGTGAGCGAGTGAAAGTGAGAGTATGTGAGAGGGAGGTAACGTGTGACTTGAGTTTTACCCCATTTCCAATGGCCACGTTTAGGTGCAACTGAACACCTGTACACCTGTGGCCGGGCTGTAACTGTGCACCTAAACTATGCACGGCAGCGTTTCCACTCATTGTCGTGAGGTACAGCTGCCTAGGAAATGACTGTGAGACACAAAAGGTCAAAACGCCTCTGGGACACTCGGCACTTTGGGATTTAGTGTTCAAACACTGGAGCCTGAAATACCTTAAACATTCAAGTTTTTGTGCGATATCTAACAGATAGTCTTACTTCGGGTGGCCAGAGTAGAAACCGGGACATATTGAAAACCTATTTATAAAACAAAGTGTATGACTTCTCCCTGCATCATGATCCGATTAACATTGACAATATAATTTATTTAATGCGTAGCCGCTTCACTTATTAATATGAAAAATACAGTCACAGCCTGTAACTAACTTGACAGAACCGATTCCCTTCAGTACAACATAGTACATTTATGTGTGAATACGCCTACAACATTCTGGGATCCATAACAGTTTTTCACGACTTCAGTGTTATTGTTTTTTCCTGGATAACTTCCACATAAGCTTAATCAATTACAATAAGTGTTGGTAAATAAATTAAACACATCGATAACATTGTGAGTTTTAAGTGAGTCCAAACAAGGGAAAGCTAAAAACTGTGACATTTGAACAATTTTGAGAGAACTGTCTGGACATTGGGACATTTAATTTAAAACCAGGATGAATGGTCACCATAGTCTTTCATGTTTGCATGTATTTATAAAAAATAAAATAAATATTTTGTCACGCACACTGTATTGCAGTCCGATGCAGTCCTTTCTCCAGCAGGATTTTCGCGACCTTCTCAAACCCTTTTAAATGTTTTACCGCTCCAAGCAATTGATCCCGTGTGGCACTTTTTGATCGTACATTAATAACTGCTCGAATTTAATTGTCTTTCTGAGGGAAATGCATATTCTTTCTTGCATCGAAAGCGGTCACCATTATTGTAGTTACAATTTAAAAAGTGTCAAAACGCCTACAGTGGCGTACAGTACGGGCCTCAGAGCAGTATGGGACTCAGCTGGTACGATCCACAGTGGCCAGTGGACATGGGGCATTAGTGACCTAAAGGAGATGGAGAGGCAGTGAAAGAGATAGACAAACAGACAGCTGGGGAGAGGTGTGTGTCACAATTTCACAGAACAGGAGGTGCAGTCCAGTGTCTGACTGCCGTGCAGGGCACCCCTTCACTGCCCTCTCCTCTTGGACACCCCTGCCAGGGTCCCTGCCCGCCCTGAAGACCCAAGATGATGGGAACCTGAGCCAGCCACACAAGATCATCATCCATCTTCGCAAGCAGGTGAGCTGGGAGTCGCCGGGGGTTTCACGCCTGTGTTTTCCACCAGTCAGAGCTGCATCGCTTGCAAGTTTTAGAAAAAACCCTCCAAACAACTGAGAAAATGGTGGCAAATTCTACAATAAAGATGGCAGTGGGGGAGGGGATTACCCAGCATCCCACAGAACACGTGTATGAGGAAAACTGAAATTACAGGAAAGGGGCCATTACAAAACTGCACCCTGTGAACTGCAGCTGTGTCCGTAAATCTGAATCACGGTAACCGGAATTGGGGGACTTTTCTTCTCTTGCACCTCACTGCGGATTGCTGGATGAAGGCTGTGCTAGAGGCTGATTAGCTGCTGGATAACTGGCTCTGACCTCTGGCAGTCTGTCCCCGCATCCTTCTATCTTGTCCCCCCTTACAAAAAAAAAAAAAGCCATCCAGTTTGGGTCCAACCACCTTTTGAAGAACCTATGGGTGAATCTTCCTGACCGCCACCCCCCAACCTCCCCCCCAACACAAATTATTCTATGAAGTAAAACTATATGCTCATATCTGCTCCAGTGATGTGCAGGGTGTTTTGTCTGCCGCCTGCCTTTAAACACGCGCCGGCACAGTGCATGCTGGAACTTGAGCCGATCAAGCATTTACACTGCCAGGATCAAATGCTACCGATGCGATCCAGATCAAATGCAGTTTAAACACACCTACTGGTTGTTAATCGCTTCCCCTTGCTCCAGGAATACAGTCAGGCTTAACCACTGCCCCAAGACTGTGGACACCAAGGTTAAGATTTACATACCCCAGGTTCTGCCCCTGAACAACATTCATGCCATAGGGCACCCCCAGGGGCTATTTTACCCCTCTGACCCCCGTCTTCACTGCTTCTGTAAGCACTCAGTAACCCGATCTCTCCCCCCATGCCCCGGGGGAGTGGCTGGGCCGGCCTCTCTAGCTCTGATCTGATCTGACTGGTGCCTGCCAGGCCCGTGTCAACCCCCTGCATTAGTCTCCTAGCTTATGTCCACATATCTCCCCCCCCACCGCCCCTTGGCTCCTACGCAGCATAACGCAACCGTTTTCATCACTGATGGATCCCATCTGGGCATCAGCTGCTCGACTTCTTTCTGTTTTGTTTTGCGGGGTGGTAGGCAGGGGTAGATCAAGGAGAGGGTTTTCTTTTTCCCCTGCAGTTTCAAAACTCTCCAGTTACCTCTCCTGTTGCTCAGTCCTCCCGCAGGGTTCCTGTGGGGGTGGGACCCAGATGGGGGTCCCTCATTGGCCAGGTTATCGATGAGAATGGTCAGGGGAGAGTTGGAGTTGGGGTGGGGTGAGGAAGAGTGGGAGCAAGTGGGGTGGGATGTTTGGTGGAGGGGAAGGGGGGGACTGGCAAATTAGGGTGCAGAGTTACTGTAACGGAGCCACCCCCCACTTTGTCTCTTGCAGAAGTACAACCCTGACTATGACCTGTCAGCCAAGGAGGGGGCCGACACTCTGGCCTTCATCTCACTGCTAGAGGAGAGACTGCTGCCTGCACTGGTGAGTGGGAGTGGGAGGGGGAGGGAGAGGGAGAGGAAGAGGTGAACTTCCAAAAAAGGGAAATGGAGGGACATAAATTCAGATTCCCATCTTTCACTTTTTCCCAATCCCTCTCTTCCCTCTCTCTCTCTCTGTTTCTGGTTCCTCCTGTCCACTCTCATCTGGACTGTGTTCGCCTGGTCTCGTCAGATCTACGCTGTGTGGGTCGACTCCAAGAACTATGTGGAGGTGACACGGCGCTGGCACGCCGAGAACATCCCCTTCCCACTCAATTTCTTCCTGCCCAACCGCATGCATGGCCGCCAGCTGGACAGGCTGAGGCTGGTGAGGGGAGACAGCGGCCTGGAGCCCGGGGACGAGATTGAGAAAGAGGTGAGGGGACTGGGGGTGAAAGAGAGAGGGAGGGAGAAGGAGGTGAGGGGACTGGGGGTGAAAGAGAGAGGGAGGGAGAAGGAGGTGAGGGGACTGGGGGTGAAAGAGAGAGGGAGGGAGAAGGAGGTGAGGGGACTGGGGGTGAAAGAGAGAGGGAGGGAGAAGGAGGTGAGGGGACTGGGGGTGAAAGAGAGAGGGAGGGAGAAGGAGGTGAGGGGGTGGGGGGAAGGATGGAGGGGATGGAACTAATTTGGTAGGTTGTGTGGAGGGGCAGTTGGGAGGAGAGAGGGAGAGAAAAGTGTGAACATCTCAGTAAAGACTCTGAATCTGTGTCTGCGAATGTCTCCCCAGCTCTATCGAGACGCCCTGGAATGCATGACCCTGCTGTCCCAGCGACTCGGCTCACAAAAGTTCTTCTTCGGCGATTCGTAAGTCAACCGGCGTGGTTTTGTCTTCACGGTTTCACTCCTCTGTTACGTTTCGGGAGTCCCCCCTCTGTGTCGCCCTCAAACGCGACTGGAGGCCGCTGTGTCTGTGTAGCCCTGTGTCGTAGCGGTAACCCTGTGTGTCTGTCTCCCCCGCCCCCGCCCCGGTCCCTAGGCCCTCCTCTCTGGACGCCTACGTGTTTGGACACCTGGCCCTGCTGCTCAAGGTGAAGCTGCCCAACAGTAAACTGCAGCAGCACCTGAAGTCCCTGGACAACCTGTGTCACTTCTGTACCAACATTCTGCAGCTCTACTTCCCCAACGAGGGAGCCGGTGAGTTGGGGGAGGGGCAGTGCATGTACAATACAGCGCAGTATATATAATAATAATATAATATAATACAGGCCAGTACAGCATAGTATAATTTAGAACAACACCACACAGTGCAGTACAACAACACAACACACAGCTGTACAACACAACACCGTGCAGGGCACCGTGACTCTGGGCCGCCGGGCTTTTCCCTGACGTGTGTTCCTTCTCTCACCTCAGATGGCCCCTCCCGCCGCCCCTCCCCCTCCTCCTCCTCCCCCTCCCAGGCGGGGCCCAGCTCGGACGGCGGCGACTTTGAGCACGACCCACACAAACGCCGCAACCAGTTCCTGTCGGTGCTGGTGGCCCTCGGGGCCATGCTGAGCTACGCCCTGATGACCGGCATCGTGTCGGTGCACCGCGCACAGCCACAGGGGGCGCTGCAGGACGTGGATCAGCACCGGCTGTCACGCCACGAGGGGGAGGGAGACGAGGAGGACTGAGGGGGCTGAATGGGGGAGGGCTGTGAGGGGAGAGGGGGTGCAGGTTTTGGGTTCTTGGGTGTCCCTGGATTTAAAAAAAAAAAACATTTCCAAGTTTCAGGTGTTTTTTTTTTGTGTTTTTTTGCTCAACGGAGGTTCCTCAAATGCACAGTTCTGTGTTCGTGCAGAATATAGGGGGAGGGAAAGAGAGAGGAAGGGGTGTGTGTGAGAGAGAGTGTGTGATGTTACTGTTTTCCTTTTTTGTGCTTAAATCATCATCTTGTCAGAAAACGCACAAGCCGTTCTCCAGCAGCTGGCAGAGAAACGGCACAGACAGATACTGTTATCTTACTTAGGGATACATTTGGCAGAATCTTGCGGGACAAATGTGGTGCCCCTGTACCTTTTAAGACCACAGCCATCTCCCACCTCTCCGTCCCAGGTGTGCGGATAGACTCGGGTGGAGGGCCAGCTGCAAAACACAACAACAACAAGAAAATGTCCTTCTGCTGAAGCATCATTTTATTTTAGTTTGATGTATTGCATATCTGCTTTTGCCAGGTTTCAAGTTCTTCATTTAATCTCCCCCCACCTTCCCAGCCGTGCCCTGCCTCACTGCCTTCTTCACCTGATCAGTAGAAATAACTTGAAGAGCGCAAATCTCGGCTCACCCTCAACTTTGAAGATGTTTCCTGCCGGGGGTGGGGCGGCAGTCATTTTGCCTATAGGCTACCTGGAATAGCTTAGAATAATAATATTGGTGATAATTTGCAAGTCGCTATATTGAAATATAGCGCCCAGTCTCTCTGCAGCTGTGTCTATGAGGGAGTCCGTACTGTACAGAGACAATCCCCCAGTTGAGTGGTCCATAGTCCCCAACCCCCCCCCCACCCCGTGTGATCTGCCTTAACTGGCGTTTGTGACCCTTCCGTTTCTTCTGAACCCGTTTGATGAAAGGATATGCTATAGCAGTGGGGTGTGAATTTCATCGATATGATTACTGCTGTTTTCATTCTGCAGTCCCAGCGATGCGGTGGGGGTGTACTTCTTTTATTTTATTTTATTGTATTACTTCTACACTACAGTCACTGCAATGCTGTTGGGTTTTTTATCGTTTTTTTTTTCTGCCTGTAAAATCGGAACTGTAAACCAGACCAATTATAATGACAATGGTGTGGACGAGAGGTTGATTAAAAACATCGGGTTGGATGAGGTTTCTTTGTTTGTGTGGTTTGCGTTGCTCGTTGCGTCGTTTGTATTGATTTGATTGGTTGGTTGATTGATTGATTTTGGTTACGTTTAGTTGAGCTGGGAGAGCACAAATACACAAATCCCAAACTAAACAGACTGCGCACTGCAGCCCCCAAGGGAAGCAGTCCGTGTCCTTCTATCAGCCCCCCACCCCGCCTCTCTCTCTCTCTCTCTCTCTCTCTCTCTCTCTCTCTCTCTGATAATACCCTTACAACTGGTATCTGAAAACTCAAGACAGCCGCCGTTAGCTATTACGCGGCGAGTCAGGAATTTAGCACTTGGCGGCTGCTGTTCACATTTAACCACGGCGAAAGTCGAGTAAAATAAATAAATAAATGAAAATAATTGACATCACTGTAATGAGCCCACCCTGTGATGAAATGTAACCCTCTTGTCTTGTAACGTCCTCTCGTGGGACGTGTTTAATGATCCCGCAAGAAAGAAAGAAAAAAAAACGAATCTTGGCCTGCATTCCTGTTTAAAAAACAACTGCTAGTTGCTATTGTCCTGTTTTTTCCATAGTTTCAGATACTACTGAATCAAAAAAATGTGTTGCATTAAGAGGCGAAGTACATGTACTTCTGTGAGAACATCAAAACGTTATTAATTCGTTCTGAAAGTTGATTGACGTCGTGTTGTTGTTCGATCACATTTTCCTTTTATTTGTATATATATATATATATATATATATATATATATATATATATATATATATATATTCAAGTCTGATATATATAAATCAGACTTTAGGCCCAGACATGGACATTAAACAGAGAGAGGGAAGTATTGGAGAGACATCGCTCCATTCACAATCCCGTTCATTAAGGGAGGTATTTCATACGGTGTTAATACAGTATTTACAAGTTCTCCGTAAGCCAACTTTCTGCAGTCAATAAATAAATTAGTCAAATAAAAAAACTTTTGAGAATTGAAAAAAAAAAATTCCTCATCACCTGGTCTTGTTCAACTCGGTTACCACGGCAACCGAGAGTAATAAAAAGTAAACATTTCCTCGCCTGGCACTGAGGATGAAGTGGTGTGTCTGTGGGGCCCGCAGAAAGTCCAGGGTAGACAGGAGAGGGGAGTTTAATACGAGTTCAGTGACAGCATTTGAACAAATATATTTACAGTGCCAGACACCCAGCAATGCCTGGAGCCTCCTCCCTTTCGTGCTTGGTGTTGTGTAGACCTTTTTTATGAAAACATTTTTTTTTAATTGATCATTTGTTTCTTTGTTGTGAAGGGATCTATTTATCTATCTATATGTATCAATATATCATTTTTATTTTTTTATTTGTTAAGATTCTGTATGTATTTTTTAAAAGATACTGAGATAGTGGGTAGTGGTGGTAATCACATTCTTCTAAAGGATATTTAGTCTCTGTGTTAACTTTCGATTTTTGATAATTTTGGTGTAAATTAACGTAAAGTCCACTTACATTCTGTTCCTGGAAAGAGACTCTGCCCACTTTGTGCCCGCATGTTTTGTCGGTTGCTGTAAGGTCATGTAGGGGTCAGAGGGCCTATTACCCCTGACAGTCACTGTATCTACAGGTAGGATTTATCATCAGGGTTGCAAGACACCTTAATCTTAATCTTAAATTCCCCCTATTGGTGAAAACACATTTCCCCATTTTCAGCTGTTTTCAGCTATTGTCCCTCATGCAGTACTGTGCGGAGGTGGGTGCTATTGCATTTATAGAACCTAATTAAAGCCAAAAAAAATCATAAATCCATTTGAAAATAATTTCCCCTCATATAATTCCCCATGCAACCTTTCCCCTCTTTTTTAATGAAATGATTTAGTATTGTTTCAACTTCGTACTTTTGATTACATTGTCTATTTATGGAGGCGTGGTAATACAATAGTCTTTTATTGTTATAGTTACAATAGCATTTTGTAGCCTTTGATCTAGTTGTTTTAATGTGGAATTTTTAAAATTTAAACCTCCCACTGCGATTCCATACCAGTTTGGACCAGACCTGAAATGGACCTGTGTGAACAGACCGAATCAACGTTCCAGAATGACCCCGCTACGTCACAGCTCGCCAGACTAAAGCGGGGAATTACAATTGTACTTAGGAGAGGAAAAGCCATAATACAAATCCATCTATTTACACATGCTCTGTTATATTATGCGCCCCGCCTCTGGCCACCTATCAAAATAAGTTTAAAGAGAAAATAGTTCGCTACTGGGACCCTTGTGTCTTCAGAGAGTTTGTTGGTCAGGATGGAGTAAACAGATTGACACGTCTTAGGATCTTCCTTGAGTAAATAACAAAAAAAAAAAAAAAAAAAAAACGAATAAGAAAGAATTAAAGAAATGTATTTTTACCAGGATAGTAAGATTACACATCACGACTCACTTAAACTCTCTCTCTCTCTGTATATACGCGTCTCTCTCTCCCTCTCGGCGTGTGTGTATGAGAGAGAGAGAGAGAGAGAGAGAGAGAGAGAGAGAGAGAGAGAGAGAGAGAGAGAGACGCACAGGACCAGCTCGTCTGGACACTGGAGACAAGGCTGCTTGATCGGCTCGGGGGCTGAACCTTAACTGCGGGTCAGCATAAGAAAGGCTGCACAACTTCTGTAACACAGCCGGACTCCTTGACGGGACCCTATCTTATTTTTTTGTATAGCTATATATATATATTATTTATTATTATTATTATTACATATTGGTAGACGCGACACGCAGAATCCTTGGACCATGGGGACGAGTCGCTACATTCAGATACTACTTGCCCTGTCAGTCCTGCTGGAAACCGGATTCGCCGACACGGACATACAGGATATGCAAGGTATGTAATTCAACTTTGTCCGGTGTTGCTGCGCTCGGTCTGAGGCGCTGAACTGTCCGTCGCGACTTGCACGCCCGTATACAACAGTGAAGCCTGTATTTCTCACGCAGAGAGACGCATCAGCCCCTCTGCTCTCGCAACACATACAGTAGCCTGAGGACCGTTTTGATTTGTAATATTTCTTACACATAATATCCCTAACCGCATGGAGTCTCAGATTCCTCAGATTGGGCTTTTCCAGATGTTTTTTTTCCCCCTTTCTCGTTAATAAAATACATAGGCTATTGAACCAATACATCAACACACTCATTCAAATGTTTTTTTTTTTCTGTCTTGGGCACAGTTCTCTACATTCCTTTAAAACAGTATTGTTACTGTTATAACTACTGTTATGAATGTATGAATGTGAGCAGGAGGTGAATGCAGGTATTCAGATGTGTGTATGTTGGGGGGGGGGGGGGTGTGACACACTTTCTATTTTGTCCACGGAACCCAGCGCATCCCCTTGGGATTCAGTGTGAGAGGCGCTTTACAGAGTGTTATTATTGACAACCCCCCCCCCGCCCCACGGTTTTGAAGTCCGCCTTTCCCAAAACTACCACCGGCGTGTCACTTTTACACCTGCATTGTTACCAAACCGAAACGACAACAACAAAACGCAAAGCTAGTGTTAAGAGTCACCAAGATCACAGTATATAGCGCCCAGTATATATGCCTTTTCAACAGCCGGGGACCACGCTTCCCCTTACAAAGCGTAACTTAATGTGAAGTCTGACATAATACAACAGCACGCTTATTGGGAGGGTGTTTGCTAGTGGTACTCAGTGGTACTCACAGCAACAAGGAGAACACAGACCCAAACGCAGTCTAATGCTGTTTAAGGCTTAAGTGCATTGTGTAACCAGAATATGGGCCCTGAACCAATTGACTTGCGGGGAAAATAAAGCTCAGCACACAGATGAATGCAGGGACATAGGTTTTGTTCAGAATTGGGGGGGATTCCCTATGCCTATGGAGCCGGGCATACATAACTTGAGGGGGGCAATTTAATATCCCCCCCCCCCCCTTAAACCTATGCCTATGGGTAATAATAATAATAATAATAATAATAATAATAATAATAATAATAATAATTATTATTATTATTATTATTATTATTGCACTTATGTAGTGCTTTATCTAGACATCCAAAGCACTTTACATTTTAGGGGGTCCCACCTCCACCACCACAAATGTATAGCACCCACCTGGATGAATACGTTGGCACTAGTAGTGTTGGGAACAGGAACAATCAGCAAAGAAAAAATGATATTACTGTAGCAAACAGAGCAACCCAGGGCCAGCACAGAGAGACTTGGATGGATCAGTGTTCTCTGGCTTTAGAGCTTGAAGATTATAAAAAGCGTATTTCATCTCGATCTCAATTTAATGTAAGACTGGTATCTGAATGACGTGGGCCGCCCTGCTGAGATACGATGCCCACACTGCTTAGCAAATACATCTAGGATAGCCGTAATTGGTAATTGGTTGGTAGACAGTGCTGACTGTGGTGTCAGTTGCTTGTCTGTCACTGTAATATTTGGCTGATTCAATGGCATCTTAAGGCTGTATATATTTTATATAGATATTTTCCGCTGTGGCTTTTGTAAGTGTGTAGCTCCTCGCTCTTGGAAGGACACCTATCAGAATCCCTCCCCCCCCCATCCCCCACACCACTTGAGACACAACTGTCTTCTGTCTTTGCTCATTCGGCCCACGTGTCTCCGTGCAAATGTTCGAACATTTGGTTATTAAAATTCTCTCTCCGCGATAAGCCCCGAAAGGAGATTGCCTTTTCTACTCTGGGACAGTAAGCCATTGACATTGCCTCTGCTGTCTGGAGAACTGTAATGTACTGACTGTTAAAAGAGCATTGTAGAGAGGGTGGTCACACACGGACAGCACAAAGCACACAAGAAGAGATACACTGATGCACCTACCAAATGTCTTCTTCAAAAAAATAACAAGTTAGAGAATGAACTCACACTTCCAGACTTTTTCTTATTTTTTTCTCATGATAAAGATGATTATTGCTTAGTAATGCTTAAGAGTCAACCCAACTCAAACAGACAGGAAATTACCTACTAAGACTGTCACATGGACCCTCACCTGCCACTTTTCCTGCCAAGGCTTTCTGGGGGGCACGGGTGGTGATTAGGTCGGTAGGGGGGCCCAGAGAACAGTATGTTGGCAAAACTGGGCAGGTCGGTGGGGCACAGAGACTGTCACACTTCAGAGTGGCTTATACAACAGAGGTAATACACCCACTCTTGTAAGTGGACAGTAGGAGACTGGCGGTGACCGTCAGTAGGAAGGTGAGAATCTGTGGGCGATAGTTCAAAGGTCAAGGCCTGCCGAATTAATAAAATGCACACACTGGTTATTATTATTATGTCTCTGTCTGTCTCTCTCTCTCCTGTTCTCTGACAGGGTGCCTGACTGCACCTTAGGGGGGGTGAGGGGGGGGGAGAGGGAGAGTGAGAGGAGGAGAAGGAGATGAAGACATAAGTGAAGAAGCTGGGAGGGGGGGAGAGAGAGAGAGAGAGGGAGAGTGAGAAGGAGATGAAGGCATAGGTGAGGAGAGAGAGATAACGGGAGAGGTACGGTGTGCAGTGTTTGCAGTGTGGTATTGTAGTTGAAATTGAACTATGACCCCCTCAGATGAGCTCTGTGTTCACACACCTTGAATGACATTTGCATCCCATCTCGGTAGCATAATCTCTTCTTTTCTTCTTTCTTTTTCTCCCTGCCTATCTCTCTCTCTCTCTCTCTCTCTCTCTCTCTCTCTCTCTCTCTTTGCACATCATTTGCAGACCTATCTCTTTCTCAGCCCTATCTCTGACTCTGTTTTTCAGCTCACAATTGCAGGAGGGTACTGCTGTACTGTACTAGCCTGGCCTAGAGTATACTGTACTGGACTGCACTGGCCTAGAGTATCCTGTAATGGACTGACCTGGAGTACACTGCACTGGACTGCACTGGCCTGTAGTATGCTGTATTGTACTGGACTGGCCTGGAGTATACTGTACTGGACAGCACTGGCCTAGAGTATACTGTACTGCATGGTCTATAGTATACTGAACTATACTGGCCTAGAGTATATTGTACCGGACTGGACTAGCCTGGAGTATACTGTACTGGACAGAACTGGGCTCCAGTATACTGCACTGGCCTAGAGTATACTGCACTGGACTGGCCTGGCCTGGCCTGGAGTGTACTGTACTGGGTCTAATTGTGATGTGTGCTATACAACTATACAATCCTGGACTGGACTGTAGTGTACTACAACTGCACTACACTACAATACAACGACACTACAACTACACTACACGACATTACAACTGCACTACACTACAATACACTACACTGTCTGACTGTCAGTCAGTCTCTCTGCCTGTCTCTATCTATCTCTGTCTGTCTCTCTGCTCTGTCAGTCAGCCAGTATCCCAGCATCCTCGAAGACACCCCCATCACCAGTGGCGTGCACTCAAGTGTCTTCCCATGTATGTAGCTCATTCTGTTTCCGTTTCCTTTTGTGTAAACTGTACCCTCACTTTCTGCCCCGTCCCTGGTCCCTCCTCACCAGTGATTGACATGCTGGCCCTCCAGGACGCGCGGCAGAGCTCGGCGGCGGTGGAGAAGGTTGCTGCGGCGATGGGCACAGTGAGCGACATCTACGTCGCTTCCACCTTTCGCCTCCCACCCAAGCTGGGGGGGGTCCTGCTGGGGCTGTACAACAAGCAGGACAACACCAAGTACCTGGAGCTGGCCATCATGGGCAAGATCAACAAAGGTACTGGGACAGAGGGAGGAGGAGGAGGAGGAGAGGGAGGGAGGGAGGGGTGGGGGAGAGGAGAGGAAGAGGCGAGGAGGTGGAGGAGAGAGACAGAGATGGAAGAGGGGGTAGAAGAGGAGACGGTGGTGAGAGGTTCAATAATTGTATTCTTCTTTCCCTTTGCTCTCTCTCCCCAGCTCTGGTGCGGTATGTGCGCGAGGACGGGAAGCTGCACACGGTCAACCTGCAGAATGCCAACCTGGCGGACGGGCGCGCCCACTCCCTCATCCTGCGCGTGGGGGGCCTGCGCCGTGGCCACCTGGCCATGGAGATGTACGTGGACTGCCGATTGGCCGACTCCAGCCAAGGCCTTCCCGGATTGGTCAAGCTGCCAGCGGAAGCAGAGGCTGTGGAGATTCGCCATGGCTACAAGGCCTACGCCCGGCTGCAGGTGAGAGAGAGTGTGTGTGTATGAGTGTTGTAGTACTCAGTGTGTGTGTGTGTGTGTCACAGTGCTCGGTGTGTGTGTGTGTGTGTGTATGTGTTTCAGTGCTCAGTATGTGTGTGTGTGTGTCACAGTGCTCAGTATGTGTGTGTGTGTTTGTCACAGTGCTCAGTGCTCAGTGTGTGTGTGTGTTTCAGTGCTCAGTGCTCAGTGTGTGTGTGTGTTTCAGTGCTCAGTGCTCAGTGTGTGTGTGTTTCAGTGCTCAGTGTGTGTGTGTTTCAGTGCTCAGTATGTGTGTGTGTGTCACAGTGCTCAGTATGTGTGTGTGTTGCAGTGCTCAGTGTGTGTGTGTGTGTGTGTGTGTGTGTGTCGCAGTGCTCAGTGTGTGTGTGTTTCAGTGCTCAGTGTGTGTGTGTGTGTGTGTGTGTGTGTGTGTGTGTGTCGCAGTGCTTAGTGTGTGTGTGTGTGTGTGTGTGTGTGTATGTGTCGCAGTGCTCAGTGTGTGTGTGTGTGTGTCGCAGTGCTCATGTGTGTGTGTGTGTGTGTGTGTGTGTGTGTGTGTGTGTCACAGTGCTCAGTGTGCATATGTGTGTGTCGCAGTACTCAATGAGTGTGTGTGTGTGTTTTACAGGGGGCTGTGGAGACGCTAAAGCTGGCCCTGGGGGGCACGGTGGCCAGGGTGGGCGTCCTCACTGACTGCCCTTTCCAAGGGGACTCCTTCCAACACAACACAGGTTCACACCCTGCCCTGCCTCCTGTCTCCTCTCTTTTCATTTTTCTGTCCCCCCCCCAGCAGAATGCATGAAACCTCAATCCCAGTATTAATGAACTTTATTAACTATTTATTACCACAAAGGGAAGTAATTGGTTTTCCGATCCAACTGCAAAGGCCTGCTGGCTGCTTCCTGACTGCTGTGTGCATCTGTCTCTAGTCTAGTGAAAAATGAACACTGTTAATAACTGCGCTGTGATTGGTCTGCTATGTTTGGCTAGCTTCTACTGCCCTCTAGATGAATACAGGTGACATTGCATCTCCTGTAGTTGAAGCCACAGTTCATGTGGTGGTGGCTGCTTATTAAGGCACTAACTAGTGATGGTTGTGAAGATGAAGCTAATGATAATAATTCGTTTTTTTCTGTTTTTAGTTAACGGGGGTCTGAACTCCATTCTGGGTGAGTCTTGTTTGTATCTCTTGTCTGTCTGTCTTTTTGCATATGCTAGTATAACTCTCTGTGTCTGACTGTGCATCTGTGTGCTGCTAACCGCCTGTGGCCTGGGTGTCCTTTTTGTCAGGTGACCACATGAAGGCCCTGGTTGGTCAGCTACTGCTTTTCAACCAGATCCTGGGAGAGCTGAGGGAAGACATCCGAGAGCAGGTAAGGGAGAGAGAGAGAGGGAGAGAGGGGTGTGCCAGTCTTGCCTGGGTATGACTGTGTCCACTGTGCTTAAAGTGTGTCTCTCTCCACAGGTGAAGGAGATGTCCCTAATCAGAAACACCATCCTGGAGTGCCAAGTGTGCGGTAAGGCTGAGCTCCACCCTCCCTCTCTCTCCTCTCTCCTCCTCTTCCTCTCTCCCCTCTCTCTTACACAGGGATCACACATAAACAGGAGGATAGAGACACACAGAGAATCACTAAATACATAATACTAAAATACCAAAGTCCTCTCTCTCTCTCTCTCTCACTCACTCTTTCTTCTCCCTCCCTCTCCCTCCCTTTCCCCAGGTTTCCACGAGCCCCGCTCTCGCTGCTCCCCCAACCCGTGCTACAAGGGGGTTCCCTGCATGGAGTCATACGAGTACCCAGGGTACCGCTGTGGGCCCTGCCCCCCTGGCACCTTGGGCAACGGCACGCACTGCCAGGACATCGATGAGGTGCCCACCCCTGTATCATGCATGCCCGCCACAAACTGAGCCCCTGCACACAGACTAGAGCCTGTATCCTGCTGCACTCCTGCCACAAACTGAGCCCCTGCACACACACTGAGGCCTGCTTAATACTGCATTCCTGCCATATACTGAGTTCCATGAGTTCTGTTGCAAAAAATACAACTCTCTCTCTCTCTCTTTCTCTCTCTCTATCTGTCTCTCAGTGCTCGGAGGCCCAGCCGTGTTTCTCTGCACTGGGGTGTGTGAACACGCCGGGGGGGTTCCGCTGTGAGCCCTGCCCTCCGGGGTACTGGGGACCCCCTCTCAGTGGCACCGGCCTGGATTTCGCCAAGAGCCACAGACAGGTGTGGACAGAACAGGACAGGACAGGACAGACACACGGACACACACAGACACGGACAAGACAGCACGGACACACAGTCATCACAGCAGATAAATCCTGTGCAATCGCTCTCTCTCTCTCTGTCCTTCTCTCTACAGGAGTGTGCGGACATCGATGAGTGCCTGCAGGGCAGCAGTGCCTGTGTGCCCAACTCTGTGTGCACCAACACCATGGTGAGAGAACACTACCACTGCCAACCACCTCGCCCTGCCCACAATGCCCCCCACTGGCCTTACCCCAACCACACACACCAGTAATGCCAGCCCCCTCTCTCTCCCTCTCTCCCAACCCCAGGGCTCCTTCCGCTGTGGTCAATGTAAGCAGGGCTTCGTGGGTAATCAGACTGCGGGCTGCTTCCCCCGCAAGTCCTGCAGCACCTTGACCTTTAACCCGTGTGACGTCAATGCCCACTGCGTCATCGAGAGGAGCGGGGAGGTGACCTGCGCTGTGAGTCCTGCTGTTTTTAGCATCGGTATCAATATCAGTTATCATTATTTTTCCTCTCTCTTGGTTTCGTTAATCCTCTCCCTCTCTTTTTCTCTCTTTCTTCTTCCTCTCGTTCAGTGTAATGTGGGCTGGGCAGGCAATGGGCACACCTGTGGTCCTGACACTGATATTGACGGCTATCCCGACCAATCGCTGCCCTGCATTGACAACCACAAGAACTGCAAGCAGGTCAGAAAACACCTACTGCACTGAACAGAGTCGCACTGTGGCAGATCGTTCGTTGTTGTTGTTAATGTGTTCTCTCCTGCTTTTCCTTCTCTCTCTCACAGGATAACTGTTTGCTAACCCCAAACTCCGGCCAAGAGGACGCTGACAATGACGGCATCGGAGACCAGTGTGACGAGGACGCTGACGGCGATGGCATCAAGAACGTGGAGGTCTGTGTGTGTGTGTGTGTGTGTGTGTCTGTGTGTGTGTGTGTGTGTGTCTGTCTGTCTGTCTGTCTGTGTCTGTCTGTTTGTGTATGTCTGTCTGTCTCTCTCTCTGATTCCAGTGATCTCTCTGATTCTGTCTGACTCTTTCCCTCTCTCCCTCTCCCTCCTTCTCCCTCCCTTTCTGCCCATCTCTGCCTCTATCTCTGCAGGATAATTGTCGCCTCGTCCCCAACAAGGACCAGCAGAACTCAGACACAGACTCCTTTGGAGATGCCTGTGACAACTGTCCCAATGTCCCCAACATTGACCAGCGCGATACGGACAACAACGGCGAGGGAGACTCCTGCGACAACGACATAGATGGGGATGGTAAGCCAGATGACCAGAACATGGCCCTGGTTTTTCATGGACCATCCTGGGCAGTTTGACTCCTTCACGTTGGCCCAAGCTGCCCTCATGCATGCTCCCTCTGTCCTTGTCTCCTGCAGGCATCCCTAATGTCCTGGACAACTGTCCCAAAGTCCCCAACCCGCTGCAAACAGACCGGGATGGAGACGGAGTGGGGGACGCTTGTGACAGCTGTCCCGAGATCAGCAACCCCACGCAGGTCTGAGCCGCAGTACATGCAAACACACACGTTCTCCCCTCTCCACACAGGGCTCATGGGATATAGGGGACTCGTAGGACTCAAGAACAGGGAATGGTAAAACAGACTAGTAATCAGGTTTATGTGAGAGACTCATTAACTCATAAGACTGCATAGGAAGGTCATAGGAAACTCATAGCAGTCTTAGGAGACTTACAGGACTAATGGGACTAATGGGACTTCTAAGACTTAAAGTGCAATGTATAGGACTTGTAAAATTCACAGGAAAAAGTCTAGGACAATGAAAAAACAATCTTATAGGACTTAAGTGAAATGCATACAACTCATAGGAAAGTCACAGGACGTAGAGGAAAACTCTCAGGACACAGGTGTAATGTTGAGTGATAAGATAGCGACAAGACCTATGATCTTTAACCTTTGCCCTCTCTGGCCCCTCCCCCCGGCAGACGGACATCGACAACGACCTGGTGGGAGACGTGTGCGACACCAACCAGGACTTGTGAGTCTCTGAACTTTGACCCTGTGACCCCATGACCCCTGACCCCCATCCCCTTATCTCAGGTCAGGACCCTGTGTGGAGTGCCAGGCCCAGATGCCACACTGTGCCCGTGTCCGGCAGTGTGTGTCTCCCGCCAGCAGGGGGCGCCTGTCTGATATTCTACAGGATTACATCTAACAGGGGAAGAAACAAATCGCTCTTTGATTAACTCTCTAATTTTCCCCATCTCCTTCACTACCTTTCTCCCTCTCTCTCTCTCTCTCTCTCTCTCTCTCTCTCTCTCTCCAGCGATGGGGACGGGCTGCAGGACACCCGGGATAACTGTCCCGAGATTCCCAACAGCTCCCAGCTGGACTCGGACAACGACGGCATCGGGGATGACTGCGACGATGATGACGACAATGACGGCATCCCCGACGAGAGCGCCCCCGGGCCCGACAACTGCCGGCTCATCGCCAACCCCAATCAGAAGGACTCGGACGGTAGGCCATGCATATATACAGTATACTTAAATATACATATTGCTCTATGTACGCTGAACACAAATAGAAACGCAACATGCAACGATTTCAAAGCTTTTACTGAGTTACAGTTCATATGAGGACATTTTTCGATTTAAATACATTCATTAGGCCCTAATCTATGGATTTCAAGCCTGGGGTTTTGAGGGAGTGTGTTATTGGCTGCTGACTGCAGGAATGGCCACCAGAGCTGCAGTCCGGTCCAGACCCTGGCAAGGACGAGGAGCCGCAGATGAACTTCCCTGAGACGGGTTCGGACAGTTTGTGCAGACATTAGGGTTGTGCAGACCCACAGATTCATCAGCTGTCCGGGTGGCCGGTCTCAGACAATCCCGCAGGTGAAGAAGCCGGATTTGGAGTCCTGGTCTGGCCTGGATACACGTGGTCTGCGGCTGTGAGGCTGGTTGGACGTACTGCCAAACTCTATAAAGCAACATTGGAGGCGGCAGAGAAATGACCATTCAATTCTCTGGCATCAGTTCCAGTGGCCATTCCTGCAGTCAGCAGCCAACTGCACACTCCCTCAAAACGTGGGACATTTGTGGCATCGTGAATTGTGTGACAAAACTGCACATTTGTCTAGCTGGATCATTGTTTCTCAGTCCTCTCTCTCTCTCTCTCTCTCTCTCTCTCTCTCTCTCTCCTTCTCCCTCCCCCTCTATCCTCCTCCTTCCCCCTCTCTCCCCCCCTTTCCCTCTCTCACTTCCTCTCTCGCTCCTGTTCTCTCTGTAGGTAACGGGGTGGGCGACGTGTGTGAGAACGACTTTGACAACGACACGGTGATGGACGAGGTTGACGTGTGTCCGGAGAGCGCAGAGGTCACGCTGACAGACTTCAGAGCCTATCAGACGGTCATCCTGGACCCCGAGGGCGATGCCCAGATCGACCCCAACTGGGTGGTGCTCAACCAGGTCTGTGTCGCTGCGGTGAAACGAGGGGAGCGGACTCAGCCAGGCTGTCTGAGCTGTGTCTGCCTGCGTGAGGACACGGCTCTCCTGTCTGTCTGTCTGTCTGTCTGTCTGTCTGTCTGTCTGTTCTCCACTGTATTAAATTGCTCTGTCTGTCTTTGTCTGTTGTCCACTGTATTCAATTACTCTGTCTGTCTGTTCTCCACTGTATTCAATTGCTCTGTGCCAGATATAGATATACATATTTAAGGTTTAATTTAATTTAGCCTACATCTGCACTGACAACATGCATTCAGATCGTAGGCGACACTGACCTGTGGAAGTGTCTTTGAGCTGGTAACTTGCTATCAAAAGTTAAACAGAGACATTATTTGATTGCTACTGTAAGTGCGGTGTGCCAGCCTGTGCCGATGGAGGTATTTCACAAATGTATGGAGTTATTTGTTTCACACTTTTGCTTATTTACCCAGTGTAAGCAGTGTGACTTGACTGGGACCATTTTGTTTGTTTGCTGGATTGGGGTTTGAGCTGGCAAACGGGTTAAGAATTAAACTCTACTGGAGCTACTGATTAAATTGCTTTGTCTGTCTGTCTGTCTGTAGGGCATGGAGATCGTCCAGACCATGAACAGTGACCCTGGGCTGGCTGTGGGTAGGTGACCCTCACTGACATCCCTGTCCCTCTGTCCTGCACCCGTCCTGTCAGGCCTGTACCTGTCGTCTGTGTCTCTCTCTCCCTGTCTAACCCTCTCTCCCCTCCTCTCGCTCCCAGGCTACACAGCCTTCAACGGCGTGGACTTCGAGGGCACCTTCCACATCAACACAGTGACGGACGACGACTACGCCGGCTTCATCTTCGGCTACCAGGACTCATCCAGCTTCTACGTGGTGATGTGGAAGCAGACGGAGCAGACCTACTGGCAGAATGTGCCCTTCAGGGCCGTGGCCGAGCCTGGGCTGCAGCTCAAGGTGGCCGACTGACGGGACAGACCGGGCCTGCGACACTGGACAATCTCCTTATTATTATTATTACATTTTTTATCAGACACCCGTATCCGGGGGTGACTTACAACTGTTACAATATATCACATTGTTTTGACATACAGCCTGTTTATACAGCTGAGTTTTTACTGGCACAGTCTAGGCACTGTATCAGGGGTAGAGCAGCAGTGTCCCCCACCTGGGACTGGACCCACAATCCTATGCTCCCGAGTCCAGAGCCCTGACCACGACTCCACTCTGGTATTTTTGTTCCTGTATACCCTGTAAGTAGTCCTGTGCAGTCTGTCAGTATTAACCATTCTCTCACTCCCCTCTCCCTCTCTCCTCCTCTCCCTCTCACCCCCTCTCCCGCTCTCTCCTCCTCTCTCTCTCACCCCCTCTTCCTCTCTCCTCCTCTCCCTCACCCCCCTCTGTCCTCCTCTCTCCCTCCCTGTCTCTCCATCATCTGTCCCCCTCTCCCTCCCCTTCTCCTTTATCTCCATCTCCCTCCCCTCCCCCTCTACCCCATCTCTGTCCTCCTGTCCATCTCCCTCCCCTCTCCCTCTATCTCCCTCTATGTACCTCCCCTCCGCTTTCTCCCCCTCTCCCTCTCCCTCCCTCTGCATCCTCGTCTCTCCCCCATCTCTGTCCTCCTCTGTCCATCTCCCTCCCCTCCCTCCCCTTCTAACTCTCCCCATCTCTATCCTCCTGTCCGTTTCCCTCCCCTTTCTCCCTCAACTTCTCCTCCCTTCCTCTGTCTCCCTCCTTCTCCTCTCTCTCTCCCCCCTTCCCTCTCTACCCTTCTCCTCCCCCTCTCGTCTCTCTCTCTCCCTCCCCCTCTCTCTGCCCCAGGCGGTGAAGTCCCGGACAGGCCCGGGGGAGTTCCTGCGCAACGCCCTGTGGAACACAGGCGACACGACCGGGGAGGTGCGGCTGCTGTGGAAGGACCCACGCAACGTGGGCTGGAGGGACAAGACCTCCTACCGCTGGCAGCTGTCCCACCGCCCACAGGTCGGATACATACGGTATGGCCCGGGATCTGGAGACCACTCTTGAGGGGGCGGGGGAGAACGGTCTCTGTGGAGGGGGGCAGTGTATGGGGAACCAGTCCCCGGGGGTGGACAGTCAGGTGACATAAGGGAAGGGGGAGAGTGGGGAGTGTGTGTGTGTAATGGGGGGGGCAGCGAGAGGGAGAGTGTTCTATTCCCCTCTCCTCTGTTGGGCCCCCCCTGCGCCAGGCCGCCCATTGTCTCCCCGTCGCCATGCCAACCAAAACCCGGGCAGGAATGTTGGCATCTCTGTTCTGCTCTGCGGCCGCAGCTTTCATATGCAGATTCCTGGGAATAGGAGTGGGGGGCCACAGAGAGAGAGAGAGAGGGCACGAGAGAGGGCGAGGGAGAGATAGGAGGGCCAGATGGGAGAGGATGGGGGAAAGGAAGATTTAAGGGAGAGAGAGAGATGGTGGTGGGAGAATGAAGGGAGAGATGGAGGCAAGGCGGGGAAGAGGCAGGGAGAGGGGGAGCTGGGGCGAGAGGAGGAGGAGGGAGCACGGACATGGGAGAGAGGGAAAGAGATGGAGGCTGAGAGAGAGAGGAGGCAGGAGGGAGGTGGAGAGAGAGAGAGAGAGAGAAAGAGAGAGATAGAGAGAGAGAGGTAGTGTGGCGATCTTGTGTTTGGTGTCGGCTGGAGGCGAGACACTGGTGGTGTCCTTCACAAGCTGTGCCTCTTTATCCTCTGTGTTCGGAGAATAAGAGGGGAGGAGGCTGTGGGGGAGCGGGTGGGGGGTCTCTGGAGAGCCAGGCTTCATTCATTCTCCCTCTCTCCCTCTCTCTCTCTCTCGCTTTCTCTCACTGAAAGGCACCTACTTAGTATTCCACTGAAAGTCTCCCTGAATTCTACTAAGTGTGATGCCAGAGGGCCAAAAAAGAGAAAAGGGGGGGAGAGGAGGGAAAATCTCCCCCCACTAAATAAAAGAATCAATTCAAAAACAACTCTCACACCCACAAACACAAACACACACAGTTTCAGTCCTGCTTTTGGCCTATTAAAGACAAAAAAGATCCTGGTATTGGTATTGAATTTTTTTTTTTTTGCTTCCTGTCTCTGTCCAGGGTCAGGCTGTTCGAGGGGCCCGGATTGGTCGCCGACTCGGGTGTGATCATCGACACCTCCATGAGGGGGGGGCGGCTGGGGGTATTCTGCTTCTCCCAGGAGAACATCATCTGGTCCAACCTGCGCTACCGCTGCAACGGTACGCAGCCAGCCAAACAGCCGGGTGCCCGTTAGCTTCGGGCCTGGGGGTCAGAGGTCGGCGGGTCAGGGGTCAAAAGCAGCAGAGTGTGTGTTGAGGATCAGTGGGATGTTAATAAGCACAGGAGCTTTAAGAGGCAAGATTTGAGTGGCATCAATTGAGAGAGGAGAGGTGCGGTGGAGCAATAATTGCCCCACCCCAGGTCAGCTGAGCTACACTCCAGTAGGGCCATCATTCTATTCTATTCTATTTAAAAAGTCTGTCCCCCCCACTTCACTTACTGGTCACATGATGATTGCGGGAAATTAGTAAGCTTCCCTCATTAACAGAAGCCAGGTCAGGTCAGGTCTGCTACGGCAGTCAACAAAGCGACCGTAGCCAGGTGGGGTAACGAAGTAAGAGAGAGAGAGAAGGAAGGAAAGAAAGAAATCCCCCAGATTGCTTCTCATGGTGGCGTCCATTCAGCGGCGTCCCACTTCCTGGCCTGGTCTAGACAGGGCCATCGCTCACTCTTGTCCCATCCTGTCTCTTCCTGCCCCTGTCCCTATCTGCAGACACTGTCCCTGAGGACTTCCAGCCGTTGACAAAGCATCTACAGTTCAATCACAAGCTGTGAGGGGAGACGGGGAGACGGGAGAGTGGGCAGCGGAGGCCCCCTGCAGGACACACGGCAAGGGGGCATAGACTCTAGAGACACCCCCGCCTCCTGCTACCTGTGCTGCTGTGCGGAAACGAGAGAGAGTCTGTGTGTGTGTGTGTGTGTGTGTGTGTATGTGTATGTGTGTGCGTGTGCCTGTGTGTGTGAGAAGGATGTCTTACAGGACTAGGAGTGAGATTGAGAAAGAGAGAGTGAGAGTGAAAGAGATAAACAGACTCCAGTGAAAAGATCCTCTCACACTCTCGATGGACTCTCTGAAAACATCGCCGTTTTATTTTCTGTCATTTGCTTCACAGGAGAAGTTACAATATTACAAAAAACAACAACAACAAAAAAATGTAAGAAACCATATCATTTATAGACACACACTGGGAGTTTTGTAAGGTCAAGACAGTAGCTGATGCGTCCTTCTACGAGGGTGAGTGTGTGTATGTGTGTGTTTTTGTGAGTGTATGGGAGAGACTGTGCGTGGCTGTGTGTGTGAGTGTGAGTGTGTATCTGGGTGTACACGCATTATTGTGTATACAGTATCTGCTTGTGAGTCAATTGTCTGATATTGAAAAAAAAAAATTAAATAAACATGGATAACCACAGGTAACTCTGCCTCCAGAGCCACAGGTTCCTGTCATAAAACCCACTTCCTGATTCCCGATTCCAAAGACCACCAAGTGGCACTGACACAGGACGGATCGTTCCCAAAGCTTTTGGAAACAGACCAGCTTTTGGAACTGGGAATGCTGGGAGTGGGCCCCTGCTGACCCCCACTCCCACTGACTCTGCCCAAGTCCGGTGCCGTCGACTCATCAGGGTGGCGTGGCTAGCAGCGGCCAGGGGCATAGGGGGACATTTGGCATGGGCCCACATTTCCCAGTGGCATCCGGCCAGCTAGCACAGGTTCAACTGGGGACAGACTTGGGGTGGGGGGGAAGTTGTTGCCGAATCCACTATGCAGCCACCCAACACTCACACAATTAGAAGAGTGTAGTGGCGGCGGCGGATTGAGAACAGAAGAATTTGATGATAAAAATACGACTGACTCATTACAAATAATATTTCTTTATTCTAGTATTTTTATTCCTGCAGTCTTTACAAAAATAAACTAATCTGGGTGACTGATGTTTAAACTAATAGTGTAGTCCGCTCTGCTGGGGGACCTGTGGGTTTGACTGGGTTCACAGTCTTTACACTGAACAGGGGCTGAGCTGCTACAAATCTAGACATGAGACGCCACTTCTGCCCCCACCCAAAAAGCAATGAAAGGATATTACTGGGGGGGAAATAATCCCTGTGGAGGAGTCCCGAGGTCAGGGAGGCCGGGACGAGTGCAATATTGGGAGGAGATCGTACAACAGTGCACTGCATCCCACACCTGCCTGGCCCAGGGAGAGCGACTGGAGACAGCAGGGCACGTCGGGATCCGCCCACCCCACCACAGTCACTCACAGTCTCACACACACGGTTTGCAGCTGGGCTGGACCAATAGAGAGAGGTGTCCTGAGGATTTGATTTACTAAGAAAAGAATATAGAAAATAAAGTTTTTTGCAGGCTTAATTAGTCTCACTGGCCCAGGTGGTCCAGGTTGCTCAGTGCGTGCTGATGTAGGGAGACCAAGCTCCTTGTCCGTTTTGCAATGCACCTGCGGTTTTGAATTGCATACTTGCATTGGATGATGAAAAGGATGACAACATAACATAGTGAGAATTGTGGGTCGGTGTTGTCCAGTGTGTCCAGCAGTGCTCAGAAATTAATGGACACAAGTAACGGTATTGTGAAGATTGGTCCAGCTTACTTGTTATTTTGGATCACTTATCCAAGACTGGGGAAAAAATGTGTTGAGGAATAACAAATATATGCAACTAATATATCATTATCCTTTTAGGTACTGTCATATATAAAGTTTATTGCTCACAGCTTTATTTTTCTTCTTTCTGGGTTTGCACCTGTAAGCTTCTGTTTTTTTATATCCCACCTCGGGTGTTAATTACTTAGAAAACAGAGACTATTACAGTCTACCTGCACATATCTGGGCTTTGGGACTGTGATTGCTCAGACTTGTATGTTTTGTGTTGTTGTCGTTTTGTTTGTTTTGGTTTTCATTACGATGATGACCAGGTTCAAATCAGTCCAATGTGTTACGCATCTACCCTGAGCAACTGGCATTCAACACAGATCTGCAAGAACGATACGCCTTGCATTGTGTTGCATGAAATATATACATACAAAATTGGTAGGTACAGTTATAAAGATATCAACTTGAACTTAATTATTCGTTTCGGAGTGCATGACTCCACCAGCAAGAAACACCTACTTCTCTCAATCACATGGCAGCGAGCCGTAATGCCTGGCAGTTCGTTTCTACAAGAAGCAAACGGTCAAATAGTTTAGCAAACTCCATTTACATGCACATTGCGCCAACAAGGCCATGGGAACCCTCACTTCAAGCGTTTGACCCCAGCTAGTTTTTTTTTTTTTTTCAGTTCTCTCTCTCTCTTTTTTTTTAAATCGGAAGTCCATTAGAAAACGTGTTTTGTGTCTAATCTCCTCGCCCTCGCCTGTGAAAGGCCAGGCATGAGCTAATGAATGACCGAGCGACATGGCACGGTCGTCAGGGCGACCGTCTCCTAGCGACCGGGCATAATCTGCCGAGCGAGAATGGGTGAAGAATGCCCCGTTCCAAAAAGGCTACAGCGACATTCCAATCAGACCCCCAAAATGTTGTTGTTCGATTACCATTAGTACCATTCAAGATAAAACGCTAACTTATTCCAGCGCAACACTTCAGCAGTAGCAATCAGGTGCTGCGTTTCTAAAAGAAAAACAATTCCAACATTAATTGAATTAATTAATTAATTGAATTAACTGAAACCCCTCCAGTTTACAGCACACGCCCGCACACAGCATAGGGTTCCACTAACTTTTTTTTAAGTGTTCTGTACTACTCGTTATATATATATATATATATATATATATATAAATGCACACACACACATATTGTTAAAACAAGTTAAAACAAAATCACATCATGCATAGAAAACAAAATAAACTTTAAACAAATGCACACAGATCTCTACACACACGCACCTGTACGCTACTCCTGCAGGTGTTTTTTTTTTCTTCTTCTTCTTCTTTTCTTTCCACTTTCCGAGACTAACAAACTAACTTTCCCGAGCACGATGCTTGCCCTGCTCTTCGATGCTTATCGTGCGACTCCCGGCGGCGTGCGGACCCTCTCTCCCGGGTCTTCGCCAGTCTGCCGCTCGGACGGCCGGGGGGCTCTGGCTTTTCCCACATCGCCAGCACAAAAGCCCCCTCCGCTTTCAATAGAGTTTGCTTGGCCGCTCGGTGGGCCCCGCCTCCGGCCGCGGCCTCAATACACAAAGGCAGCCGGGCGACTGCTCACTGAGGCATGCCCGGCGCCTCTCTTAAAGGGGCAACGGCTTTCCCGGGCCCTCTCCCGCCGCTGCTGCCGCCCGGCCCGGCTGCGTGGCGGCTTTAAGTGCCCCCTGCTCTGAGTGCGCGCCGGGCTGGATGTGAAGGCGACTTTGATGGATAGGTTTGGGGAGCTGCGTGCACTTTGACAGAAATCAACAAGGGTGTTGTGTGTGTGTGTGTGTGTGTGTGTGTGCTTTTTTATGTTGAACCCGACACCGCCTACAGAATCCCCCCAGTATTTGGGGATTCAAACCCTCCACTCCAGTCACATGACCACCGCGTGCTCAGCAGGTACAAAAGCACGTGGAGGGCAGGGTGTCCTGGGGGGCAACTGCATCAACCAAATCACTTTTTTGTGTGGGTGGTCCGGCTGGGGGAGCTGCGGTCGTGGTACCATATAAAAAACCTCATTTCAATCACCACCCCCAGCAAAAATAATAATATTCTCATATCTCCTCTCCAGTTTGCACTGCAGCAAAAGCATAGGGAAATATGGCCTACAGCAGTGGCTCCCAGACGGCCCTGCTGGTTATCTTTGCAACTAAGCTGTTTATGACTTAATTGAGCCTTCAAATGAAGTGTTAGTTCAATTAAGGGTTCAATTAAGTAACTGAGAGCTCAGCTGGAATGAAAACCAGCATAGGTAGGCGGGTCTCCACGGCCTGCTTGGGAATCACTGGCCTACAGAGAGCTGCCCAAATACATATGCGATGGTGTTCAGCAAAGATGTATCTTGTCGTTTCCTTGGCTCCCGGGCAACAACAGCGCAGAGAGGTTGGAAATCGGTGTCTTTGGCGGCCTCTGCTGCTCCTTGCTCACAGTTGCTTCCACAGACGTGCTCTCTGCATTGGAATGATGTTCAAATCAAGAGCGCCATAAACAAACCCACAGCAACAGACCACAGAGCCACCTTATACCCACAATCTGGTGCACAATTAAATTATATTTTTGTTCTTAATTATTTAGGTTGTATTATGTGTAGTATTTTCCCTTCCTTCCTTTCTTTCCTTCTTTATTTTTTCATTTTCTTTCACTTTCTTTTTCTTTCATTTTCGTTCTTTCTTTTTATATGTATTTTTTCTTTCTTTCCCTTTTCTTCCTTCGTTTTACTTTCATTTTCTTTCCTTTCTTTCTCTTTTCTCCTTTCTTTCTTCCACCTAAGAGACAAGGCAGTGTTGCATCAGACGACCCTCTGCTGCCGATTAGCCAGTCCGCGCTGGACCTGCGCCCAAGGAACAGGAGACACGCATACTTAAACTCGCATCAGTGTGAGACTCGGTCACCAGCTGCACACATCTGTACATCCCGAAAACCCCCTAGCACTCAAAACAACATGCCTCTTCATTAGCCTATCTGCTTCGAATCTGCGTTAGCAAGAAATATTAATATTACATTTGGCGCTCGATCTGTGCTTTGTAACCACAATTCAAGACCACTCTGGTTGCACTGGGATTATATCTGAATTATTGTGTTAAGATTAAGAATAAGAATGAGCACAATATCAACATAATTATTACTTTTCGTCCTCTATCACTATTATTCTTATTCTTATCAAGAATACTACTACTACTACTACTACTACTACTACTACTACTACTACTAATAATAATAATAATAATAATAATAATAATAATAATAATAATAATAATAATAATAATTTTTAAACCATTTGTAATTATGACTTTTCATATAATGGTATTAGTACTATAGTACTAATACTACTTTTTCTACAATTCTGAGCACTACTGTTCTATGACGATGATGATTGTTCTTTAAAACAAGACAAACAAACAAACTAAAAACAGATTGACCTACACATCCTCCTGTCCACTCCTATGAACAAGGGACAAGACTTATTTAACAATAAATATGGCGGCGCACTGGCTTCAAACAGTTGAAAGTGTCACCAAACTGTCGTTAGCCAGGACGGGTGGGGAGGGCGCGGACACATGCTGACTATTTGCTTTCCATCAGCACTGCTGTCTG
The DNA here is from genome assembly GCF_036373705.1 of Amia ocellicauda. Lineage (NCBI taxonomy): Eukaryota > Metazoa > Chordata > Actinopteri > Amiiformes > Amiidae > Amia > Amia ocellicauda. The sequence goes on along the minus strand of NC_089863.1, from coordinate 28,420,708 downwards.
CACTGGCTGCTTGATTGACAGGTGGGGTTGAGCAGCATTCACTGGACATAGCACGGCAGCCCAGTCCAGCAGCTGTCACGACTCCAGATCGACCCCCCGACCCTCCTTTCACACTAGACATTTCCCGTCCTCCAGCTTCTCCCAGGGGTGTTCTGTAGGACTCTGGGTCAGCGCCATCAGGTGTTGTTGCGGCAAGGTGCGTTGTGGTGCCAGTAGATGTGTGGGATCTCGCTGCTGTAAACGGAGCACACACAGAGGTCGGTGCTATACGGTTTTTATAGCGAACATGTGAGCACGCACAGACCCCCGCCTCAGTCACCACCCGACTCGCTAATAAAACCCAACACAGGAGCAGCAGGTTTCAAATAGAGCAGGTCGCATGTGTCGCTCTTCTTCTAAAATAGCTCGGCCCTGCGGAATGCGTGGCGCTGCGGTGGGCTGCCCTGGGACAGTTGCTGCGCGGCAGCAGGTGTCCTCAGCGAGTGACTAACCGCCCACCACCACCCTTTCTTGCGCTGCGAGGAGGGACTCTGTGAAACATCTCACCCATCCGACAGTTTAGTTGAGAGGGGGACGACGTGCAGAGAGACAGGACACGACAGAGACACCGGTCAAGTCACCCTGCAGTGGACACTACAGAGGTGAGCAGTATCTCTCTCTCTCTCTCTCTCTCTCTCTCTCTCTCTCTCTCTCTCTCTCTCTCCTATAAGAATTTGTACACTCTCCGGCGGACTATAAGAATAGAACAAAAACAAAGTCTATTAGATAGCGAGAAAAAATTACAAACATGGAAAAAGAAAATCTTCCATTCTCGTATACAATACTTATAGGCCTGCGTTGCGTTCTGGTGGTGAAACTGCTATTTTCCGAGTAATCGTTTTAAAGTGCCGAGTGACTACTTAAATAAATACAAAATAATAATAATTTAAAATGTGTTACGTTTGTCACGTATATCATTGTACAAGTTCTATATTTCTTGCTTTACTGGCAAGCTCTACATATTCTCAGACTGTTTTACGCCTACACTACACACACTAGCGTACAGGTAGTGACTGCCGATATTAATTAATTAATTAATGCATGAATTCATTCATCCTTTCATTCATTCGTTTGCATTTAGGACCGCAGATCATCAGCCTTCCAATGCAGAGGTTGGTTGTTCGTTCCATACTCCCACAACTCTTTGTGTAAAGCAATAAATAAATAAATAAATAAATAAATAAATAAATAAATAAATAAATACAAAAACATAATAGCTGTCCATCAAAGCATGTTACAGTCCTGGTCCCAGGGAACCATGGTACAGCATCTTTGGGGTCTCATTCCAGCTGACACCTTCCTTGGACAAGCATTTTGTAGGTCGGTGGAAGTCCCCCCCCCACCCCTAATCTGGGACATGCATTGGACCCATGAGAGTTGACAAGCAAATAAAGAAAGAGAGAGAGAGAGAGAAATAGAGGGGTTAGGGTCTGGCCCTTGCGATGTGTGGGTGGTGTGTTTGCACATGTGTGGAAGGTGTGTATGTGTGTGTGTGTGTGTGTGTGTGTGTGTGCTGACTGGTAGGGGCGGGTTGAGTACAAGGTGAGTGTTTTTGAAAAAGCCAAGCCGATTCACAGTGACCCTGAAACTCGTGGCACACGCAAACAGCAGCTGGTTCTAAAACAAACACACACAAGGTAAGCTTGCATGCAGGTTTTGCAAAGAGTAGAGCGTTGCAAGGAGGAGATATGAAACAAATGCAATTAACAAAAGAGAAAGCAAGTTGGAAGAAGATGCAACAATCGCTACAGGGGCAGGAGGCCAAGCGTGGTCTCAGCTGTCTGATCTCACCAGCGGCGTGAGCCTCTAACAGCTGGGAGTGTGTGGATTGGATTGATTGGTTGATTTGTCTATTAATTGATTTATTTTCGACTTTGCTGTGCCATAGGAGTACATTCAGGCAAGCCCATCCCAAACACAGACACCAGGCCAACCAGGCACAACAAAACAACAACAGTTATAATAATGTGAATAATGCAAACCCACGAGGGGTACGGAAACCAGAACTGAGTCTGTGCTGCACTGACGGGACTGTATCTCCTGGTGGGGTTTATAGCAGCAGGTGCTGTTTCAGAATGTGGCAGCTCTGGTCATGTGTGTGTGTGTGTGTGTGTGTGTGCGGTGGTGGTGGGGGGGGGCTTGACAGGAGGTCTGCCCACCCGGGTGTATATTTAGAGCCCTCTGATTCCTGCCCCCCCCTTTCCTTAGGGCCGGGGTCCTGTTAACTGGACTAAAGGTCAGACTGTGACAGTGGAGAAAGCAGATGGGTCCGACTGCCAGAGTGGATTTCCTCTTCCCTACAGGCATCGCATTTCCCGCTTCCTTTTCCGTTCTTTCTTTCCTTCTTTCTTCCTGCCTCTTGATCTTATGTCCTTATTTTATATTTTTTCTCTGTGCTTCCGCTCTCATTTTGTAATTCTCGCATTCTGTTTTTGAACCACCTGTTTAGTTCGCACTCTTTTTGGTTCAGGTGCTCTCTTTTGTTCCAACATTTCATTTTTCTATCATTCCTTCTTTTCCATCTTTCCATCCTTCCATCCTTCTTTCCCTCCTTCTTCGAACTCACCACCTTTCTTCTCTCTCTCTCTCTCTCTCTCTCTCTCTCTCTCTCTCTTCTCTTTCACTCATGGTCCTCAGTAGAGACTCAATCCATCTTTTCTTTCTTCTCCTTGTTTTGGTCTCTCCCTTCCTGTCCTGGTTCACCATTGCAGCTCTACGGAGTCCAGTCAAGAGAGAGAGAGAGAGACAAGACAGGCTTTTAACCGGAATTCTTTATTTTTTACAACTCTCTCATCGTCTCTCCCTCCTGTTTTCCCTCTCTTTACTAAACTGGCCCTCGCCCTCACATCCTCCTTGGTTGGAAGCGATTTTGCTTCTCTTCTGGACTCCGCAGAGGCTTTCATCTAAAAGTTTTTACCCCGGCAAATCCGGGTGGAGCATTTTGCTCGAGGGTACGGCATTTGGGATTTGGACGCACGCCCCTCGGGTCACAGGCCCTGACCGCCCTGCCACTCTTTTTCTTGGTCGTGGCTTGGTGGCAGAAGAGGAAATGCGCTTTACATGGGTGGAGCGACAGTTCAGGCTCAGATTTTGTGCCCTACCCCCCCCATCTCCTGTTTGCGTTCCCTTTGCCCTCGCGTGTCTCTTTGCAAACACAGAGAGAGAGAGAGAGGGAGAGAGTGTCCACATTGCAAAACTTCCTGTACGAGGCGTAGGGGTGGACAGGAGGGAAGAGAACAGTACAAAACTCTCGTCCCTTCTTGTGAACGCAGAAGCCTCTGGACCGCGGAAAGTCTTCACACGGTTAGGCCTGCGGGCTGTACATGCCCAGCTCCTTACGGATATACCCACAGAAAGAGAGGACGGAGAGGGCAGCCAGGAGGGTTGTCAGACCAACAGCCGCCCCTCCCCCAGCCGGACTGAGCAGGGCCCGTTTGCTCCGGACCCACAGTGACCCGGCCGCTGGCTCTGGCTGAGGGGGAGATTTTGTGACTGCGCCACTGCAGGCGGGCAGCAAGGGAGCCGGGGGTCTCGGCGCAGAGCATGCTGGTCGTCTGGTGGGCAGAGAGGGTATCTGGCGACTCCGCAGGACGGGACACAGGCCTTTTCGGGGAAAACGCGGCACAGACAGAGCATACACCAGAATGTCCCGTCTTTCTGCCGCCATATGTTGTCCTATTTTAGGTATGAGTGTATGTGTGTATGCTTTTATTATTATTATTTGTAGCAGTAGCAGCACTAGCCATTTTAGGGCTAATAGTGGTAGTATTAGCAGTAGTAGTAGTAAAAGTGTAGTAGTGATAGGGCAGGGTTGCAGTAGCAGCAGTACTACCGGGTTATGGGATAACCCAGAGCCCCTGTCATAATGATCAATACAGTTTAATAACCTCAATCCGCTCACAGTAGGTTTTGGAAATGATCTCCACGAGTTTCCAAAGTGTCTCCACACTTCCTGTGAGCTGAACGTGGTAAATAAGCTGTACTGTTACTTATCACAGGCGCACAGGGTCTCCCCGAGTGACCTATAGCCACCAGGGCAGCAAATGAAGACGAAGATCAAGCAAACAAACAAACAAACAAACAAACAAACCAGCCCTTCAGACAAGAGTTCCACTGACAGTGATTTCTCCTGGGTGCTCTTGGGGTGCACCTGCAACTAAAGGGGGTCTTTCTTGATAACTACATGTGAGAGACGACTGGGCTTGTAACCCCAACACGGGAGGGTGGACCAGCTGGCCGGATCGATTTCATGCCCTGAGGGACACCGCATAGCGCCAACCTGCATGGCATGTCCCCTGTGCCTGGCGGCTCTGCCCTTGCTGTTTCCCCCCATGCCCAGGAAGAAACATAGCTGTACACGTTCTGGGTTGCCCCGTTTCTGCGTTGCTGGTACCATGGACGGACAGGAAGTAGGGGGAAGGTAATTTAGCACCGGGAGACAGAGAGTGAGATAAAAACAGTTGGAATGTGCTGCAAATTGTGGGCATGCTTGGCATGCCTGGTGTTTACCTGTGCCAAACACAGAGTGGAAGAGATGCAGATAGAAAGACAGAAGATAGATAGAAGTTGAGGAAACTGACAAGTCTGCCTCTGTCTTTCTCTCCTTCTGTGTCTTTCACTCTGTCTCAGTCTTTGTCTTTCTCTGGCTCTCCAGTCCTGCACAGCCCCCAGGCCGTGTTGTGTGCAGGTCCTGTGAGCGCCAGTGAGACGAAGGCCCACACCCCCGGGAACGCCACGCTCGCACACCGAGCATCTCCCCTCTCCGGTACGCCTGAAAACAGTGTGTAGTTGTGGCTTCTATAGGGAACTCCTAGGGCGAGGAAGGAAACAAAACACTTTCTCTCTCACACTTGTATGTAGGTGCATCTGTAATGTGTGCATGTGCATGTGTGTGTATATTATATCTAATCATGCATTTATTAAGTCACCTCAAGTTAGAGCCACTGTCTTTTCTATATAGGCACAGAACTTATAGACACTTTCGTCTTTGACAGTATAGATGACCTGTGAGACATGCTGGACTGGGACCCTTCAAGTCCAGGGCTGCCTATACAAATAGATGGACAGATAGAATATAGATTGATTGACAGGTGTGGATGTATGGATGTGGATGAGGGTGCAGATAGAAGACATCTTCACTTTTCTTATCTTTTTAAGTTTTGGGTGGTGGGTGTGGCTACCTCTCCAGGACAAAGTTGACTGAGAATCAAGTTCTTGTGTGCTTTGTCTCCCCCTGGTGGTCATGGGTGTGCAGTGCAGATCAGTGTCGACAGTGCGGCGGGAGACGGCAGGCCCTCCCAGTACGGACCGCAATGTGGGGGCCCGGGGTCTGCTGGAACGGTGTGCAGCTGCCAGGCAGACGTGCCCTCGTCCTCGCGTGGCTGATCTCACAGCTGTGCAGCGCGCCAGGTAAGACATGTGCATGACAGATCTGACTGGCTGTGATGGGAAACAAAGACTGGTCATGGGATGGGAGAGCTGGACTGAGACGGGCCGGAGCAGAAAGAACACAAGTTCCTACCTCCTTATCACTGTCCTGCTTCCTCTCTCCTTCTCCCCTTCTCCCTCTCGCTATCGTCCTTCTCCCTCTCCCTCTCTCCCTCTCCCCTTCTCCCTCTTTCTATCATCCTTTTCCCCTCTCTCCCTCTCTCTATCATCCTTCTCCCTCTCTCCCTCTCTCCCTCTTTCTATCATCCTTCTCCCTCCCTCTCTCCTTCTCCCCCTTCTCCCTGTCTCCCTCTTTCTATCATCCTTTTCACTCTCCCCCTCTTCCCTTCTCCCTCTTTCTATCATCTTTCTCCCTCCCTCTCTCCCTCTCCCCCTTCTCCCTCTCGCTATCATCCTTCTCCCTCTTTCTATCATCCTTCTCCCTCTCCCCCTCTCTCCCTCTCCCCCTTCTCCCTCTCCCTCCTCTCCCTTTCTCTGTCTCCCTCTTTCTATCATCCTTCTCTCTCTCTCTATCATCCTTCTCCCTCTCACCCTCTCTCCCTCTCCCCTTCTCTGTCTTTCTATCATCCTTCTCCCTCCCTCTCTCCTTCTCCCCATTCTCCCTCTCGCTATCATCCTTCTCCGTCTCTCCCTGTCTCCCTCTTTCTATCAACCTTTTCACTCTCCCCCTCTTCCCTTCTGCCTCTTTCTATCATCCTTCTCCCTCTCCCTCTTTCCCTCTCCCCCTCTCTCCATCTTCCTCTTCTCCCTCTCTCTAACATCCCTCTCTCTCTCCCTCTCCCTCCCCATCTCTCCCCTCTCTCAGCGTGGGCACAGTGTCGGATCCTCAGGTGTAACTCGGAGTTTGTGGCGGCCGCTCAGGACTATGGGGGAGGTGGCGAAGGTGGTGCAGGAGAGCGGGAGGGGAGCCACCAGCACACGGGGTACTGCAGCGCCCTGCGCTCCTATGCCCAGTGCACCCGCCGCACCGCCCGGGCCTGCCGGGGGGACCTGGCCTTCCACTCGGCCGTGCAGGGCATCGAGGACCTGCTCATCCAGCACCGCTGCCCCAAGGCCGGCCCCGGCGCCCCGCCCCGACCCCCGCCCCGGCCCCGCCCCGCCCAGGCCCCCCTGCCCGGCGAGGCCTGCAGCTACGAGCGGGCGTACCTGCAGCGTGAGGGCCGCCCGCCCAGGTTCCTGCACTGTGGCGTGTTCGGGGACCCCCACGTGCGCACCTTCCGGGACGAGTTCCAGACGTGTGCGGTGCCGGGCGCCTGGCCGCTCATCGACAACGAGCACCTGTACGTGCAGGCCACCAGCGCCCCCGCCCGACCCGGCTCCCCGCCCACCGCCGACGCCCTCACCTCTGCCACCGTGCTCACCAAGGTAAACACACTAACTCCACCAGCCCACCTCACTCCACCACGCCCCCCAGTGTCACAACACCCCACCTCACCTCACCGTTCTCTCACCAAGGAAATAACACCTGACACCGCACCACCCTCGCCAAGATAATCCCTCCAGCCTCTACCCGAAATCTCCAACTTCTACTGAAAACGTCAGTGTGTGTCCATCTTAATGAACTCATTCAGTTATTGTCACACTCTTTCTTTCCCTCCCTCCCCAATTCCTCCCTGTCCTCGTGTCTAAATGTCCTCCCTGCCAGATCACCATCATCTTCAAGGGCTCCCGGGAGTGCGTGGACCAGCAGATCTACCAGGCCGAGCTGGGGGACGTCCCCGCAGCCTTCGTGGACGGGTCGGTCTCGGCGGGCGGGGAGCGGCGGGGGGGGGGCGGCCTGGCGGTGCGGAGCCTGGCCCCCGGGCGGCACGCGGAGATCGTCGCCGCCCACATCGGGGCCACGCTGGTGGTGCGGCAGACCGGGCACTTCCTGTCTCTGGCGGTGCGCGCCCCCGAGGACGTGGTGGGGGCCTTCTCCCCCGAGCAGGACCTGCAGCTCTGCGTGTGGGGGTGCCCCGCGTCCCAGCGCCTGGACCCCCCCAACCCCCATCCCCATCCTGCTCCTGCCCTTTCCAACTCTTTCTCCTTGTCCGCCGCCCGCTCCCACTGCGCCCGCCTCCTGCCCACGGAGGACGTCTACTTCCAGGCCTGCGTCTTCGACCTGCTGGCGACGGGCGACGCCAACTCCAGCTCAGCGGCCCTGGCGGCTCTGGAGGACGCCCGGGCGCTGCTGTCGGACACCGAAAGGCTTCACCTCCTGCCCAACCACGCACCTGCCAGCGCAGGCCGCCCCCTGCTCCTCCTGCTGGCCCTCCTAGCCCAGCAGCTCCTGGCAGGGCTTCTCCAGGATGTAGGCCATTTTGCCAGGTAATAGCCTGGAAGCTCTACCAAGCTGTGAAAGCCCACCCTCTCCCTCCTGTCCTCCCCTCCCCTCCCCTCCCGCCTGAGACCATCCTGACCCAACGTGTGGCTCAGCCCTGGTTCTGGAGTCGCTGAGCGAGGAAACGCACATCTCAAACCTTGGCGGGAAATCGGAGTGTGACGGAAAAAGGACAAGTGCGTTGAGGCTGCCTGATGTGGCGGCGAGCAGAGGCTGGTTTTGACTTGTTCCCTGCTGAGAGAGAACAGCGGTTCGGTTCGGGCATCAGCGGTGCAGCTGCGTCCGTGTCTGCGATGGGAATATCGTTTGTTTTCTTTGCAGGCCGAAGTGTGGGAGCTTTATTTTTTTTTTATCCTGAATCCCAGGGAGGACTTGGCACACACAGAGCTGTGTACTAGTCCATTATAAGGGACACCTGAGTACAAAAAAAAGAAAGAAAGACTTATTTTGTACACTTAGGGAAAATGCAAACTCGAGTTTTCTTGGCTGGTGTCTACGGATGTCCCGGACTGAGTAACGGAGGAATCCGGCTAAACCTTCAAAAACTGATGGGAAAGCTTCCCGGGAAAATAAAAATGCAGTGTCTGACAAATAAGGACTATAAAAATAAGGAATGTAATGTTTTTGTCTTGTTTTGTAACATTTCTCCAAACTTGTGAACCCTTTTTTCCCTAACTGGTGTAAACGCCTTGTCAGTCGAAAGCATGATTCTTACGTGTGGGTTGGATGTGCTAGGTCTGATGTGACAACGATCCTCAGAGTGTGTGTGTGTGTGAGTGAGGGGCGGGGCTCAACAACAAATGCAAAACATGTCGAGCGTTATGGGAGACTCTGCGGTGGTCACATGATCACTTTGTGCAATGAGAGACTGCAACGTCTCAGACTAATTGCCAAAGAGGAATTCCCCCCTTGATTTATGAGTGATTTCAGTTATTATTAGTGGCCTATTATTATTATTAATTTTTTTATGATCCTTATCATTATTATCATTCTCAGAAGAAATGATTATTGTGATTATTGATATGATTTCCTACAATATGCGGTTGTGCACGTGTGTAAGAGTAAGAGGTTGTTTTTTACCAAACTAGCCCCTCAAATTCCTGCTGGCTGCGCCCCTGTGTGTGTGTGCGGGAGTATAAGAGAGCGTGTGTGTGCGTGCGTGTGTGTTTGTAATTATGTCTGCATTCATGCACATATCAGGGAAAGAGAGCAGGCGAGGCCACACTCTATGTTCAGTAACCCAGAGAACTGTACTTTCAGTCCAGTGCTGAGTAACGCGTTATCAGGCTGAACACGAGCATTTTGTAGACAGTGTTGTTTAAAATGGTTTTACTTCTTGTTGTAAAGGCCCAATAACGATTGCTGCCTTTCAAATCAGACAACCGTAATGTGTTACACCATCCAGATTTCACAGGAATGACTCATTCTCATACCTAAGATACATAGTCACAAAGATGTACTGTTGCACATGTGTAATAGGGAAGGGGTGATATAAAACTAATGTTATTATTTATACAGATGTTAATATATGTAAGTGGAAAAATCTTGGGGAGGCAGGGGATCGAGGCTAATGATATATACACTCACCTAAAGGATTATTAGGAACACCTGTTCAATTTCTCATTAATGCAATTATCTAACCAACCAATCACATGGCAGTTGCTTCAATGCATTTAGGGGTGTGGTCCTGGTCAAGACAATCTCCTGAACTCCAAACTGAATGTCTGAATGGGAAAGAAAGGTGATTTAAGCAATTTTGAGCGTGGCATGGTTGTTGGTGCCAGACGGGCCGGTCTGAGTATTTCACAATCTGCTCAGTTACTGGGATTTTCACGCACAACCATTTCTAGGGTTTACAAAGAATGGTGTGAAAAGGGAAAAACATCCAGTATGCGGCAGTCCTGTGTGCGAAAATGCCTTGTTGATGCTAGAGGTCAGAGGAGAATGGGCCGACTGATTCAAGCTGATAGAAGAGCAACTTTGACTGAAATAACCACTCGTTACAACCGAGGTATGCAGCAAAGCATTTGTGAAGCCACAACACGTACAACCTTGAGGTGGATGGGCTACAACAGCAGAAGACCCCACCGGGTACCACTCATCTCCACTACAAATAGGAAAAAGAGGCTACAATTTGCACAAGCTCACCAAAATTGGACAGTTGAAGACTGGAAAAATGTTGCCTAGTCTGATGAGTCTTGATTTCTGTTGAGACATTCAGATGGTAGAGTCAGAATTTGGTGTAAACAGAATGAGAACATGGATCCATCATGCCTTGTTACCACTGTGCAGGCTGGTGGTGGTGGTGTAATGGTGTGGGGGATGTTTTCTTGGCACACTTTAGGCCCCTTAGTGCCAATTGGGCATCGTTTAAATGCCACGGCCTACCTGAGCATTGTTTCTGACCATGTCCATCCCTTTATGACCACCATGTACCCATCCTCTGATGGCTACTTCCAGCAGGATAATGCACCATGTCACAAAGGTCGAATCATTTCAAATTGGTTTCTTGAAAATGACAATGAGTTCACTGTACTAAACTGGCCCCCACAGTCACCAGATCTCAACCCAATAGAGCATCTTTGGGATGTGGTGGAACGGGAGCTTCGTGCCCTGGATGTGCATCCCACAAATCTCCATCAACTGCAAGATGCTATCCTATCACTATGGGCCAACATTTCTAAAGAATGCTTTCAGCACCTTGTTGAATCAATGCCACGTAGAATTAAGGCAGTTCTGAAGGCGAAAGGGGGTCAAACACAGTATTAGTATGGTGTTCCTAATAATCCTTTAGGTGAGTGTGTATATATATATATATATATATATATATATAATATGTGTGTGTGTGTGTGTGTGTGTGTGTGTTTTGTCAATAAACAAAAAGGGTGTATCGTTTGTGAGATGTATGTGGGTATTGTCCTGTTTTCATCCAGGGATTCAATATATTATAACTGTGCTGCTCCTTACGTCACCCTTACGTCACTTCTGTTCGCACCTCATGCATTTTGTGTCATTCAACGCAGTAAATTTGAAATCTAAACGTCAACCCAATCAGAGTCTAACTCTAACCCCAAATCTAATCTTAGTTTGTGGGGTTGGCATTAGGGATTTGGTTTGGGATTAGGTGGGTCATCAGGGTTATACAGTGAGGGAAAAAAGTATTTGATCCCCTGCTGATTTTGTACGTTTGCCCACTGACAAAGAAATGATCAGTCTATAATTTTAATGGTAGGTGTATTTTAGCAGTGAGAGACAGAATAACAACAAAAAAATCCAGAAAAACGCATTTAAAAAAAGTTATAAATTGATTTGCATGTTAATGAGGGAAATAAGTATTTGACCCCTTCAACTTAGTACTTGGTGGCAAAACCCTTGTTGGCAATCACAGAGGTCAGACATTTCTTGTAGTTGGCCACCAGGTTTGCACACATCTCAGGAGGGATTTTGTCCCACTCCTCTTTGCAGATCCTCTCCAAGTCATTAAGGTTTCGAGGCTGACGTTTGGCAACTCAAACCTTCAGCTCCCTCCACAGATTTTCTATGGGATTAAGGTCTGGAGGCTGGCTAGGCCACTCCAGGACCTTAATGTGCTTCTTCTTGAGCCACTCCTTTGTTGCCTTGGCTGTGTGTTTTGGGTCATTGTCATGCTGGAATACCCATCCACGACCCATTTTCAATGTCCTGGCTGAGGGAAGGAGGTTCTCACCCAAAATTTGACGGTACATGGCCCCGTCCATCGTCCCTTTGATTAGGTGCAGTTGTCCTGCAGAAAAACACCCCCAAAGCATAATGTTTCCACCTCCATGTTTGACGGTGGGGATGGTGTTCTTTGGGTCATTCCTCCTCCTCCAAACACGGCGAGTTGAGTGGATGCCAAAGAGCTCGATTTTGGTCTCATCTGACCACAACACTTTCACCCAGTTCTCCTCTGAATCATTCAGATGTTGGCAAACTTCAGACGGGCCTGTACATGTGCTTTCTTGAGCAGGGGGACCTTGCGGGCGCTGCAGGATTTCAGTCCTTCACGGCATAGTGTGTTACCAATTGTTTTCTTGGTGACTATGGTCCCAGCTGCCTTGAGATCATTAACACGATCCTCCCGTGTAGTTCTGGGCTGATTCCTCACCATTCTCATGATCATTGAAACTCCACGAGGTGAGATCTTGCATGGAGCCCCAGACTGAGGGAGACTGACAGTTATTTTGTGTTTCTTCCATTTGCGAATAATCGCAACAACTGTTGTCACCTTCTCATCAAGCTGCTTGGCGATGGTCTTGTAGCCCATTCCAGCCTTGTGTAGGTCTACAATCTTGTCCCTGACATCCTTGGACAGCTCTTTGGTCTTGGCCATGGTGGAGAGTTTGGAATCTGATTGATTGATTGCTTCTGTGGACAGGTGTCTCTTATACAGGTAACGAGCTGAGATTAGGAGCACTCCCTTTAAGAGAGTGCTCCTAATCTCAGCTCGTTACCTGTATAAAAGACACCTGGGAGCCAGAAATCTTGCTGATTGATAGGGGATCAAATACTTATTTCCCTCATTAACATACAAATCAATTTATAACTTTTTTGAAATGCGTTTTTCTGGATTTTTTTGTTGTTATTCTGTCTCTCACTGTTAAAATACACCTACCATTAAAATTATAGACTGATCATTTCTTTGTCAGTGGGCAAACGTGCAAAATCAGCAGGGGATCAAATACTTTTTTCCCTCACTGTATTCTCTCTCCACCCTCTTATGCTGTGGTGGTTTCCATTTTCTATAAACCTTTGTATGGGGGGGTGACATCCTCAATGCAGGTTCATTTTCCACGCTGCAAAGCCCTGTAAAGTATGTCCCTCTTTGTTTTTGGGGCTGTTTTGTGTGTGAACCATAAATATATATTGTAATAAATCAAAGATACTCCATTAAAAAAACGAAACAATTAGGAAAGAGTTGGGATTCCCTTGTTCCAACCCACAGACACCCCTCGGAGACAGTGAGACAAGCTGAATCAGTGAGAAAGAAGGAATTGGGCATTTCACATTTCCATGCTTGACTCTCAAAGTCACGGTTGTAGGTTATAAGGTGAAGGTGCAGAAATATCCAGCGTGTCCAGTTATCCGGTTCCTGTCTGAGCTGGTTGTGCCAGTGCTGACCGGATTGGTTAACAGTGGCAGCCTACTGTGGCAAAACATCGAGGTGACACAACACTCCAGTCTATGCCCCTGTCTCCCCTCTCAGCCCCTTGTCTTCTACAGGGAGATTAGTAGATAAACACCTGGCAAATACTTGTGCAACTTATTCAATATATATATATAACTGTGAATTGTGAACTGCGTTGGTCCTGTGTTTCTTGAGCTGAAATGAAAGATCCCATAAATTGTCCATACACACAACATTTTCTCTCAAGTTTGTTCACGTCCCTGTCAGTGAGCATTTCTCCTTTGCCAAAATAATGCATCCAAATGACAGGTGTGTCAGATCAAGAAGCTGATTACACAGCATGATCTTTACACCGGTGCTCCTTGTGCCAGGGACAATAAAAGGCCGCTTTGAAATGCAGTTTTATCACACAGCACGATGCCCCAGGTGTCTCAAGATTTGAGGGAGCTTGCGGTTGACTGCAGGAATGGCCACCAGAGCTGTTGCCGGAGAATTGAATGTTCATTTCTCTGCCGCCTCCAACGTCATCTTAGAAAATTTGGCAGTACGTCCAAAAGGCCTCACAGCTGCAGACCACGTGTATCCAGGACAGCCCAGGACTCCACATCCGGCTTCTTCACCTGCGGGATCGTCTGAGACCGGCCGCCCAGACAGCTGATGAATCTGTGGATCTGCAAAACCCTAATGTCTGCACAAACTGTCCGAACCCGTCTCAGGGAAGCTCATATGCAGCTCCTCATCCTTGCCAGGGTCTGGACCGGACTGCAGCTCTGGTGGCCATTCCTGCAGTCAGCAGCCAATCACACACTCCCTCAAAACCCCAGACTTGAAATCCATAGATTAGGGCCTAATGAATGTATTTAAATCGAAAAATGTCCTTATATTAACTGTAACTCAGTAAAAGCTTTGAAATCGTTGCATGTTGCGTTTCTATTTGTGTTCATATATTAAATGTGATTGCTACCTAGTTGAAAATGACGTTTTCAGACATGCATCATTTAAACATTGCAAGTTGATATCTGGGGAGTCGCAAATATAAGAATGGTGTAATAAACCGTATTTAATTTAATTATTGAGTGGTTGACATAAATAGTGCCGCCGATCGCCACTAGGTTGCGCCATACTTCTACAAATCTGCCATTTCCGGTCCACTTGTTGAAATGTGGGTCACTTTTTTTAACATACATCATCATTTTTATTTTTTGATTTTACTTCCAATGTAACCTGTTCATATGGATCTCCGAATAATGCAGTTCCTTTTTCCAATCGTCTATGTGGCACAATAATGACATACTTTGGATCTAGTCTTCTTACAAACGTCCTATATTTGGCCGCTATGAGTGGATCCTTACCATACACCACTGTTCAGTCATACAACCACGCAACGACCTGTATTCACCCTGTTGTTTCAATAGTAACAAATTCGATTACACTCCCTAGGGAAAAGAAAAGTAACGGGAATCCCACGGGAACGTTTAAAACGCTGCACAGAGGCTATATTTAATAGTCCCTTAAATTGAAAACGTGCCCGTTACCCTTCATAGCAACGTTACCAAGAGGCAAAACAACAATTAAAGCAGGTAATTAACATTAAAACAAGAACATGTCCTAGAAGATATAGTGATATATTTAAAAACATAGCAGAGTTTCCTTTATTCAAGCACACATCAACAATGCACAATGCAACAACTTATATAAGACATTGCAACTCCAATCTTCACTGTTAATATTGTTGCCACTGAGGTATAACTTTTCACCGCACTTCCCGTGAAATCTTAAAACTGTGACAGTGTGCAAAACAAAATGCTACTTTGTTGAAAATAGCTTTGCTTAGGCAACTAGCTTTTCCTGTTGCTGTATTGCTTGCCAAGTGCTTTCCAAGTACGCCTGGGAAATGCCAGTGGTTTCAAGGGCAAATGACACCCTGTGCAATATTACGAGTTCAGTTCCTTGAAGACGTGTTGGTCACTGTAATTGCATATCTCAAGGCTCCAACATATTCCCTTTATGTCCTTTATAACAATCTGTCCCAACAATCGTTGGTTTAGAAAACATGAAATGAAAATGTTCTAGTTTTGAATCTCTGTCAATATGAGATGAACAAGGACATCGGCACAATAATCCGATCATTACTTCTATAATTGGTGTGCATGTTACTTAACACATTCTCCCAAATCTTTCCGTGAAATGTGACTATACAATGTATTTGCCACATATGTCCATATAATCGGAATTCGTTTTTTTCTTCTCTTTTTTTTATATGAGAAGTCTGTGAAATAGTATATTTTATTGTAGGGTAATACATATGTATAGTGCAAACAAACATGAATATACATTTGAAATCTGTACTGCAAACTATTAATTCAATTTTCATTGTATTATGGAAAACACTAACAACATATTAACATCAAGGAAATTGGGAAAAGTATTTTGTGATCAAACTTCACAGCTGATGACCTCTTTACGTGTCCTCTCTTTTATAGACATTCCTGATGTCAGTGCACCAGGATTTTTACATTACATTTTACAAAATACGTATTTTTTAGGCTTAACTGAAAAACTTGTCTTAACAGTACGTAACAGTACGTATTCCCTATGTATTTTCTCACTCTCTTTATATTTTATATATATATATATATATATATATATATATATATATATATATATATATATATATATATATATATACACACACACACACACACACACATACAAGCACACATTCTCTCTCACACACATACACACACGTTTAGTTTCAGCTGTGAAACAACGAACAGTTACTGAATCGTTTAAAAAGGGATCTGAATCCCATTTTAACCTCATTTTGAATGTCAGGGAGGTAGGTCTGCTGTCATTTGTGGACCTGTTTATCGTTTAAACTGCAAATGTGAATAAGGACAAATCACAATTTACACATGAATACAAATAAAATAACTCAAGCCCCCTCTCCCCTCGTTTTCCTCTCCTAAAATGGAAATTCGTTCTGAAGATAAACTATTTGGGATAGGTAGCTGGGAACGGAATGAGGGAATTGCCAGTCTGTATCGTCTTCAAATAGATAGTCTCATGTAATCTAACTGTTACACTTGAATTTAATGTAGTTTAGCAGCGGAATTTCCCCTCATCCTTTATGGCTGTCTTTATGTATAACCCATATAAAGCATATGATGATTGATAGTATGATTATGGGGGAAAAAAAACTATGCTAAAAAATATGGTTAAATTAAAGCCACCTTCAGTGTTCAGCATAAACATTTAAATCAAACAAAATTACATTTCTTGCTAAACACCCAAAGCAATTTGTTTCCAATTTAATCTTTTGTGGAAATTCCCTATGCAGTTTCAGGAGGAAAGAAAAAGAACATGGTGACTTTCAGATTCGATATTATTACGATATTATATTCAGCTATATCCGATATTATGTGTTGTTTATTATTCCCAGCCCAATGAAAAATAATACACTTTCCACATCGAAAAACAAACCGACACACGCCAGTTTTAGTGTTTCCGAGAATATGTAGTTTACTTGGTGTTTAAAAGTGTTGTTTACAATATAACCCCAGCTACTCATAAAACAACAATATAATAATAATAATAATAATAATAATAATAATAATAATAATAATAATAATAATTAGTACTGCTGTTGTTCTTTAAGACATGATTAGACTTTTTATTAAACAAAACAGAAACTTATTATATTGCCTCGAGTGTAGATATATTGGCTAAACTGTCATCTTGTTGGTTCAGAAAGTGTTGAAATACAATATTGTTCTGCACGGTGCACCGAGTCCTTGCTCTTTGTTATGAGCATGTGGAAACACTGCAGCCAGGGTCGGCATGTAATAAAGAGGCATTCGCATGCATTCAAACTGTCACTGTGTAGAAGGCATGTTGCAATGCTATACAACTGCCTGCAAAAGTGCAAGTTAAGATTTTTTCCTTTTATTTCTAAGTTTGAAATGCACTAATTCTGAGGGTCCCCCACATTGATTGTGACCCCAGTGAAACGTGCCTATACATCACAAGTGCATGCCACTGGGACATCTGGCCCCTCCCCGATGCAGAAACGGTACAATCTGTCCTAGCTCTTTCTCACTTTTGGGGGATGAAAAACAGAGAGAATATGCACGTGTGACGCGCCCGGGCCGCGGATGAAAAACACAGAAACGAGCCGCGGGCGCTGATTGGCCGGCACCGCAGTGTGCATTCGCTGCCTTGTTTTCCTGCATGAGGTGAACACGCGTCGCTCTCGGCCGCTGATTGGCCCGTAGCGACACAAACAACCCGGCTCGGCCAATGGGAGCGCTGTACACGCGTGGAGCCGCGCTGTGCACTCCGCCTGCACATGGACAGCAGAACCCGCTCCGCAGCGGCGCTGATTCACTAGCTAGCGCCCGGGGTATAAAAGCCAGCCTTCCTGTTTACACCCTCTAGAGTTACAGGCAGATGGTGGAGCACGGAGGCACAGACTACAGCAGACTTCACAAACCAGTGCGATAGAGATCGTAGGGTTTTTAGATCACAACTGCAAAAAAAGAAAGCCATCCCCGTTCAAACTCGCACACACCGCTTTGAATTAGTTTCCACTGAATCCGGATTTACACTCCAACAAAGCCTGCAGTCATGGTGGTGATGACCAAGAAACTGAAGACCTTCGAGGTGGTCTTCAGCGACCCTAGCAAGGCGTACTACTCCAGCGGAGACAAAGTGGCCGGCAGGGTGGTGGTGGAGGTGGCCGAAGTGACCCGGGTGTCCGCACTGCGCTTCCTGGGCATCGGCTGCGCCCGGGTGGAGTACCCGAAGGGCAAGCAGCGCTGCCATGAGGAGATGGACTACCTGCGCTACGAGGACACGCTGCGGCTGGACGAGCAGCCCACCGGTAAGAGCAGGGGTCCCGTCATTGCTCTAATTGCTCATTATTGAGGTTTTAATTGTTGCTGCTGTCTTTGTGGATGAAGCCCATGCTAATTGGGATAGGAGAGTGTTAAGTGGTTAATTGATTTTTAGGTTTCGAGCAGCTGATGCGTAGACTGGCACAAGCGCTGGCCTCCAAAGTAAAGTACGTTTTGAGTTCTGGGAAGTTTGTTCTGTATTGAAACGAGGTTATTGTAATGCAAAAAATGTGTATATATATATATATATATATATATGCGAAAGTGATAGAAACTCCGATTAGTGGATGTCGGTTGTTTCAGCGAGCCCCCTGTCACTGGGTCCAGGGCAGCCCTTATTTCACTGAAGCGCAGTGGCAGCGGCCGAGGCCTGGGCGCCGGAGGGGGCGCTGTGGAGCAGCAGCGCAGGGGTGAATTACAGCCTGCTGTGCCAGGTCAGGGTGTGCTAGCAGGGGATTCCCTGGGCACGGATGCCAGGGGTGATGGCACGGAGACAAATGGAGCGGGGTTACTGTACTTGGCAGGCGGACATTCAGCCTCTGGCCTAGTTGGGAGACGCATGCAGGAGGTCTTCAGTGAGACAGATTATTATAGGCCAAATTATTAGTGTGTGTGCATTAATAAGGGTTTTAAATGTTTTTAAGCAAACTACACAATAGTTCAACATCTACCTTCTCTTTCCTTGATCACAGATAAGGATGGCTCGGTGACGCTCAGACCAGGCAACAAGTACGAGTACATGTTTGGGTTCGAGCTGCCTCAGCCAGGGTAAGTGTTTCCCACATATCTGAGCCGAAGCCCTTCTGAACAGATGGACCTGTTTTAATGTTTTGGTTTTTAATGTGTGGTGCTAACCGAGTGTCCCTGCTCTTGTCCTCGCAGGCAGATGGTAACGTCCTACAAGGGCAAGTTTGGCAGCGTGGAGTACTACGTTAAGGCCCTGCTGGAGAGACCCTCCCAGCCGGCCCTGGAAGTGAAGAAGAACTTCGATGTGGTTGAGCCCTTGGATGTCAACACCCCTGACCTCATGGTAAGACCCCTTTTCCCCTCTTGTTTTAAAAGCCTTTTTATTACAAACCACGCCTTGATGTACCAATCAAGTAAACCTACTCCTCAGGCCTCCTGCTGTGCTTGAGCCCCCTGTCATGGATTATAATCTCCCTGGAGGATTTTACAGTTGGCTTCCTGCGTCTTGTGTGGGTGTTTGAACATATCCTACTGTGCCTGAAAGTTTCACTGGCCACCGTTCTCCAGGGCAGTAACTGGGATGCCTGTGATTTTCTTCCGACACCCCTCATAAACTTTGACTGTTAAGTAGTGTTTGCAACGGTCTCTGTGTTAATGCAGTTAAACAGTAACTGGAGTTATGGGAGTAAAGTACTTAAGGAGGCAAACTGTCTGAACTTGAAATTGACCTTTTTTTCCTTCCTCTTCAGTCTCCAGCTGCTGGGACCAAAGAGAAGAAAGTGACCTGCATGTTCATTCCTGACGGGCAAGTGTCCCTGAACGCCAAGATTGACCGCAAGGGCTTCTGTGAAGGTGAGCTTCAGGACTTGTGCACCACATGCATTTCCAAGGCGTACAGGAGTTGCGCACAACACAATCATTGCCTGTTCCCAGTAGATGAGTGCAGCCACAAAGTCGGGCGTCTCCTAACCTGTTGCTCCTCTCCCTCCCCAAGGCGAGGATATCTGCATCGACGCCAAGTTCGAGAACACCTGTTCCCGCATCGTGGTACCCAAGGCAGCCATCGTGGCCAAGCACACCTACCAGGCCAACGGGCGCACCAAAGTCTTCCAGCAGAAGCTGTCGTCCGTCCGTGGCAACCACATCATCTCGGGCATGTGCGACGCCTGGCAGGGCAAGAGCATCCGGGTGCCCAAGATCAAGCCCTCCATCCTGGGCTGCAACATCATCCGTGTGGAGTACGCCCTCATGGTGAGTCCCCGCCTCCGCTTCGTGTCCTGGATGCCCGCAGCCCGAGAACCGTTCCTGCTTCGGTCGTGAAGAGCGTTTTCTAATCTCCTGCTCCTCCTCTCTCCCGCAGATCTACGTCCACATCCCCGGCAGCGACAAACTGGTGATGGAGCTGCCCCTCGTGATCGGCACTGTCCCCTACAATGGCCTTAGCAGCCGCACCAACAGCATGACCAGCCAGGACGGCAGCACGAGCTCCAACAGCTGGGTGTCCCTGCGCATGCCCTCAGCGCCCCCCAGCTACTGCGACATCGCCCGTGACTGCCGCCTGGACACACCCCTCACCCCGCTGCTGGACGACTATGACGGCGGCGACAGCCCCCTCTTCATGAACGTCCCCCAGTTCGAGTTCCCGCCTCCTCCTGCGTACTCCGAGGTAAGGGCCTGTTCCCAGGCTCTTTTAAAAGCATAAAATTATATCTTCAACACTTGTTCTTTGGAAAGCTGTCTGCTTGGTCTTTAAACTAACCCCCACCCCTCTCTCCTCTTCCTCTCAGGTGAACCAGCAGTTTAACGGCAACATGATGGCCGTCAGCCCCCCGTGCTAGAGAGACATGCCGCAGATTCCTCAGTGACTCTCGCCTAGCGTTTTATTTTTCTTCCGCATTTGAATGGTAAAAAAAGGGGGACCGCCAACGAGGAGGAAGAGATGGTTTGGAAATCTCGACTGAGGACGAGGGCTTCTCTGCGAGGCCGGCCTGGATCGATGGATCAGATGAGAAAGGTGGCGTTCCAGGCCGGGAAAGAGGGTGAAAACCAGCCCCTGCAAGCTTAGTGCCTACACTTGTCAGTCTTTGTCTCTCCATGCAGACTTGAGCTGAACGTCCTATAGATTTATATAGGCCTATGCGTTTTTTCTTGGTGCTCTTCAAAGTTCCAGCCCTCCAAAGAGTCGTCGCGCACCACACCCACTGGGGTACTGTCCTGGTGTCGGCCTGTTCTGTCCGACCTTGTGTTTTAAAGACTTTGTAAGTTGGATAACTCGCAACATAGCCATCTTAATAGGGGCAGTTGACTAGAACACTCCTACAGGCTTGCGGCCTTTGCAAGCCCCCAAAAGCTTTCGGCTTAATTTGGGTCACCCTGCCACCCCACACACACTACTTTCTGGATCCGTCCGGTTTGCAGTCTTAGTCATTCCCAAATACCTGATGTCAGTGGGGTGGGACTTTCAGTAAAGGAACCACTTTTATATTTCTCTCCTCAAAGAAGGAGTGTGCAACACCCTGTTCTTGCAGAAGAGTAAAGAAAAATGACTACTATTATCCGTGATTTGTATTTGAGATCTTCTGCATGTCTGTCTGGTCTTTGCTATGCATTTCTTCTGAGGATTGTAACATGCAGACTTGATTGTATTGAAACTTGCTGTACATCAGTGTTTTTCAACTGTGATATTGCACTTTCTATGGATGCAAACTTGCTCTATAACTGCCTACAGGAAAGTTTTTTTTAAATTGTCTTCCGGATTACCTGTGATCTTCATACAACCATGGGTTGAGTCTTTCCGCTTGTTAGAGGTTGTCCCCGATTTTGAGCACAAGAACTCCAACTGCATTCAGATCAAACCTAGTTAATTGCTACCGAATTATTTTTTTAAATCTGCTCGACTTTTGGATCGTGAGTTTAGTCACGTCAACTTTTCTGACACTACCAGTGCCAAATGCAGCCCTGTTCTTGGGCTCAAACCCCTGACATTGGTTCTAACATCAGGAATTGCACCTTATTTTTATTTTGTGATTAATAGAACTTTCAAGGGCTACTCCTGAACAGCATTTCATTTGTGGGGTTCTTCAACAAGAACAATTTACTATTTCTTCAAGCTACAATGTTCTATTGTTTGACTTTTGTAAAAGTGTACATATATATTTTTTTTTATATCTTCGAATTGCAAAAAGTATTGTTTGTATTTGTATATGGAATCCTATGGGTTCGTTTTTTTTTTTTTTTTTTGTTTTTTTTTACACAAAGAAAATCAATAAAGCCTTTATAATTTGATATGTGGTGTTGGGTAATCTTTTACGACTTTCAATTGTTCCTTATTTTATGCCATTTTGCTGACTGTTGAAAGATCAGACCCTAGTGCCCGGGTTCTGCCCAAGTAACTGGACAAATGACACTAAATTCATTAAAAATTTATCCTTTTGGGGGAGGATGTCTGTGATTCAAGGCCTAGTAGCCCTTGATATGAATTTGTGGCATAGGAAACCTCTCGCCGTAACTGCCCACTTCACAACTTAATTGTTCCCTCTTGCTTTGTTAGTGGTAGAACCAGACGGTTGTTTTTTCTCAAGCATTGGAAAGTGGGGAAAGAACCTTGAACCTAGAAACACTTTGTATAACATTTGTAATGTATAGTAGATGTATAATCCAGAGACTGGACTTTTTTTTTTGTGTATTTAAAAAGCATGGGATGTATTTAAAATATTTTGGTCTAATGTGTGTATTTACATGTTCACCATATATGGTGCAGTTAATTTCGGGCATAAATATATATGGATTGCAAACTGAAATTTAAATCTATCCCACGTGTTTTCAATAGGCAAGTAAGCGGGGCTTATTGAAGTCGATCAACAATATCCGTATCCCCCATCCCTGCTGTTCACGACAAATGTGTTTATTTGCTATGGGAACAGGATACTCAGCCTCGGCTCCTGGCAAGGTCTTCCTGGGAAGCGTTCCAACCCCCTCTGCTCTACCGTTCCTCAACAGCTCTGAAGATCGAGTGAAACAATAGGGAGAGGCCTGGGTATTGTGTGTGTGACGGCTGAGGGGTATATAAACCCAGCAGGGGAGTTTATAGAAGTCCGGGCTTGAAAGGGACACTTTGTATTATAGGCTTCTGGAGTGTGTGAAGCGATAGGCCGGGAGGAAGCAGCCCAGCAGTGTGCAGAAAGATTGAGGCTTGACAGGTAGAGTGATATGAGGTGCTGAACACAAAGCCCGTGGGTCCTGAGCTTGGATAGAGCACCGGCCGAGCAATTCATTAGTCTTCACACAAAGAGTTGTCATAATCTGGAACAAACTCCCCAGCGATGTGGTTGAAGAGACAACTTGGGAACATTTAAAATCAGACTGGATAAGTTATTAATGGACATCAAACGAGCACGATGGGGCGAATGGCCTCTTCTTGTTTGTAAACTTTCTTACGTTCTTATCGACAGCCCCCCGCAGATCGCTTGTTTTATCCACTGCAGGGGCAGTCAATGAAAAAGCCGTGGCCTGACTGTATAAATAGGTATTTTATTGTAAGTATTGTCTCTCCATTGAAATGCAATCTTAAACCCTGGTCAGGTCTCCAGGTGACCCCAAGCCATAAGACCACTCCGCCCCCTTTTCCTGTTGTCTCCAGCCATGACTCAGACTAAGCTGCAGGGAAGGGGTCCTCGCCAGCAGACCGATGGGTGTCCACAGGAAAGCCAGCCCACATTTCTGCAGAATCAGGAGCAGGCGGTAAACGTACGTGTCTGATTTGGGTGGACCGTGACGCAGCGGATGTTAATAATTGCAGTATGGACAGAATATACAAAGAAATCAAAATCGCCAGGAGCCCTAAAATGAGAGACTTATGTGATAAATACACCTTGAATCAAAGAGTCGGTAAAGATTAATCAGAATAAACTTTTGGCTACGGTCTGTCCGTGTGCCAGCGGAGCGCAGTTTGAGGTGGGGGAGGGCGGATGTAGAGGGGCTGTGATAAGGCTCATATCCTTATCTCTCTCCTAGCCCGGTGCCTGGAGTCCAGCACGTCCACCAAGAGGGCAAGAGTGAAAACTCCAGCCTCCCCTCCCCCCTTCTTTTCCATCTCTGTTTTAATGCAACTCTGCAGTTCTGGGAGACCGATAAGAAGGCCCAATTTTCCAAGAAATA
This sequence comes from Amia ocellicauda, assembly GCF_036373705.1. Classification (NCBI taxonomy): domain Eukaryota; kingdom Metazoa; phylum Chordata; class Actinopteri; order Amiiformes; family Amiidae; genus Amia; species Amia ocellicauda. The sequence continues at coordinate 28,397,016 of NC_089863.1, read as the reverse complement.
TGTTGTTGTTGTTTTTTCCTACTGTGGACAATTTACATCCTCACACACACAAATACATATACATCTATCTATCTTATATCTTATGTTTTATTGAATGGGAATATTTGTGTAGTATATTTGGCTACATTTGATTCCCACAAAACACCACCACTAAACAAAAATGTCCCAGTAAGCATTAAGAAAAACATATTTTAGGTTAGGGAGAGGGACAGTCATGTGATTTAGGGGAAGTGTTTTCCTGTGGGATTCATATGCTAACTCATTAAGAACTGGAGCCCATTGTAGGTAAAGTGTGACCCGAATATGTGCCTGAAAACCTCCTTAGACTTTGTTTTTATGTTTTCTGGTGGAAAATTCTGTCAACAGACATCTGAAATGACCCCAAAACTATGCAAATGTTATTAACAAATAAATGAAATAATGAAATAGAACTGATATGATTATTGTTGAAAATGAAGCAGAAACAGTTACCTCTTTCAGGCTGATAACTAAGTGTTTGTTGTATAGTAACAGTGAAAGAAATCGTTTAGATACAGTGAGGGAAAAAAGTATTTAATCCCCTGCTGATTTTGTACGTTTGCCCACTGACAAAGAAATGATCAGTCTATAATTTTAATGGTAGGTGTATTTTAACAGTGAGAGACAGAATAACAACAAAAAAGTCCAGAAAAACGCATTTCAAAAAAGTTATACATTGATTTGCATGTTAATGAGGGAAATAAGTATTTGACCCCTTCGACTTAGTACTTGGTGGCAAAACCCTTGTTGGCAATCACAGAGGTCAGATGTTTTTTGTAGTTGGCCACCAGGTTTGCACACATCTCAGGAGGGATTTTGTCCCACTCCTCTTTGCAGATCCTCTCCAAGTCATTAAGGTTTCGAGGCTGACGTTTGGCAACTCGAACCTTCAGCTCCCTCCACAGATTTTTTATGGGATTAAGGTCTGGAGACTGGCTAGGCCACTCCAGGACCTTAATGTGCTTCTTCTTGAGCCACTCCTTTGTTGCCTTGGCTGTGTGTTTTGGGTCATTGTCATGCTGGAATACCCATCCACGACCCATTTTCAATGCCCTGGCTGAGGGAAGGAGGTTCTCACCCAAGATTTGACGGTACATGGCCCCGTCCATCGTCCCTTTGATTAGGTGCAGTTGTCCTGTCCCCTTAGCAGAAAAACACCCCCAAAGCATAATGTTTCCACCTCCATGTTTGACGGCGGGGATGGTGTTCTTGGGGTCATTCCTCCTCCTCCAAACACGACGAGTTGAGTTGATGCCAAAGAGCTTGATTTTGGTCTCATCTGACCACAACACTTTCACCCAGTTCTCCTCTGAATCATTCAGATGTTGGCAAACTTCAGACGGGCCTGTACATTTGCTTTCTTGAGCAGGGGGACCTTGCGGGCGCTGCAGGATTTCAGTCCTTCACGGTGTAGTGTGTTACCAATTGTTTTCTTGGTGACTATGGTCCCAGCTGCCTTGAGATCATTAACAAGATCCTCCCGTGTAGTTCTGGGCTGATTCCTCACCGTTCTCATGATCATTGAAACTCCACGAGGTGAGATCTTGCATGGAGCCCCAGACTGAGGGAGACTGACAGTTATTTTGTGTTTCTTCCATTTGCGAATAATCGCAACAACTGTTGTCACCTTCTCATCAAGCTGCTTGGCGATGGTCTTGTAGCCCATTCCAGCCTTGTGTAGGTCTACAATCTTGTCCCTGACATCCTTGGACAGCTCTTTGGTCTTGGCCATGGTGGAGAGTTTGGAATCTGATTGATTGATTGCTTCTGTGGACAGGTGTCTTTTATACAGGTAACGAGCTGAGATTAGGAGCACTCCCTTTAAGAGAGTGCTCCTAATCTCAGCTCGTTACCTGTATAAAAGACACCTGGGAGCCAGAAATCTTGCTGATTGATAGGGGATCAAATACTTATTTCCCTCATTAACATGCAAATCAATTTAGAACTTTTTTGAAATGCGTATTTCTGGATTTTTTTGTTGTTATTCTGTCTCTTACTGTTAAAATACACCTACCATTAAAATTATAGACTGATCATTTCTTTGTCAGTGGGCAAACGTACAAAATCAGCAGGGGATTAAATACTTTTTACCCTCACTGTACAAGATAAATGGAGGCCGCAGCAAACTCTTATTATGGAGCGATATCTAGTTACGTTTCTCTGATGTAGAGATTATTATTAAGTTATTCGGACATCAGCTTTACCTTAACCTGACACCTTTCTACCAATATTCACACCATGACTCTGTGATTGACGGTTTCTTTGAATTTCTGTTCGGGAGACTCAATTCGTCACATTATCTTCAAGATAGTGTATATTGGACATGGAGTGAAATATTAACTACGGTTCTTGCTAATCTATCGATTCGGCCTACTGGGTATTTCTATGCAAAGTCAACGTAATCTAAACCTGACAGCTTAATTGTCTCTCTGTGTCAACAGAGTGTCTAATCTGGGTGTGTTACAAGACTAACTGTGTAAAAATGAAAGTGAATCGGGTTGTGGCTGGTGCATTGTTGACTACGCTTCAGCTCAAAGGACTTGTGAATCAATTGCTTCGGGATATAAGACGTGTTTGTTTAAGAAGCAGAGTAAAACAAACAGAGAATGCTGTGCAAAAACGGGTTGAGATTGAAATACGTTATTTGTGAAAAATTATATATATCTTTTTGTTGGGGGGGTGTAACAAAGTCTTAATGTTTATTATCTCCACCATGTGATGATGTTTCCTCTTGTTGATAAACATTATCAATGTGATAATAAATCTTTACAGACCGGTAAGAGTTCCAATTCGCCATCTGTCCAACCAGTTTCCAATAACACTCAGGCAGGACAGACCCAAGGTTACCTGGGGGGGGTCTGTACTATATCTCATTGCATAACAGTCCTTGTGATTGTAATTAGCTGGGTTTCACTGTTATTGTTGTTAATTGTTTGCAAACAAGCCTGACCCTGAAGTGGTTGAAGTGCAGATTACGCAAGAGATAGCTGGGTTAGTTTTTTATTGCATTTTATTTCACAGGCTTTCCGAGAAATCATCTTTTATTTAGAAGAGTTTGCATTTTTACATTTATTTCAGTTTAGTTACTGTTGTTTGTGAATATCCTGAGTTTTATGGTTGCTTGCCCCGGTTTGATAGCTCTCACGCGCTCTGAAGACACTCTTTTGATCACGTAGGCATTTGGATTTGAATGACTTCCAGATTGTTTGCTCGATACACTACTGAGTATTGTTGACTGAGGCCTAGACCAAAGTAAAGCTTTGACCTTCTGGCAAATTAAATCTATTCTGCTCCCCCCCGTAGAAATGGGATTCTAACAATAAATTAAAACACGATGGATGACAGTCTGGAGTTTTCCCAAAGTGGTGGTGGACCAGAGGGTCAATCTCCCTGGGCAACCCTGTAGTCCTCACCCCTCACTACCCCATCCTGTTGCACCACAAAACAGCAGTCCATTGTTGATATGAAAACAAGAAAACTGTGACAATAACAGAACACAGCTGTGACAATAACAACTGTGCTACTCCAACACGGCAGGCCTCCTTGTTATGGGTTGGCACATAGCCGCACCACCAACAAAAATAATTGGTTACCATACACAGCCGGGACTTAGGTTCCCATTTGCGCTCACACCCTCTAATGAATTTGACTTTGCTATCAGGGGAGACGTGTGCTGTGGGCGTCCCCACACCTTACATAAGCTGTTTTGAAGGAGAAGTTCACCTGCTTTAAGAGGACACAAGCCACAGTGACTGCGATGACATCAGAGGTATGTGAGTGGGTTGGCCCTCTGCCAGGAGGGTGCATACCTCTTGTGTAAGTAGTCTGGCTCCTGCGGGGATTGTGGATGTCTACACCAGAGAGGAACGATTCACTACTGGTCCCAGGAGTGGGATGTGTAGTGGTTTCAGTAAATCTCAGGATACACCGATGAAGAAGTAGCAAGTTTATTATACAAAACAATAAATACAAGTTAACTCGGAGCCCTCCTATCACATCAAGTGAGAAAAAGAACTAGAGATGTGAGGTGGAAGAAGCCGCTTTGTATCTTTGATAGACTATAGGTTACAGCAAATCCAGTTCAAACCAGCTGTATGAATACAGTTGTTGATCAGGTATTCAAAAGACAATAGCTGTAGGCCTATACCTTCCAGAAACAGTGAGTCTTAAGCAGAGGCAGAGTAACCTGAAGACAATTGTTTTGTATACAATCCAAGAAACAAGTAACCTTGAGGCGGAAGCAGGGTGACATAACAGGGTAACCGATTTCTTTGGTAGATTTCTGTAGCATTCTTGCATGAAAACTAATAATGAAAGTAGTTCCCACAAAGGGGTTATTACAAACAAATGATTGCTTCATAGACAACACTGAATCAACAATGGATCAATAGATAATAATCAAGAGTCTTTTCAAGGGTCTGGATGCAGAAAATAAAATCGAACACAAATGAGATGGAGAGACACGATCCTCACAGATTTAACAGCGATTACCATTCTGAACCCCTCAGCTGCCAATTTGGCTTTTTAGTGGAAGTCAATTAAAAATGATAATTGCAGATCTGGTTAGCCAACACTCCAAACCATGTTTACTGTATTTGGGCAGAATAGGACACATTATGAGGCATCTGTTTTGGGAATCCTGTCGGGCTGCTTTTTATTTGGACATTCGCCAGCCTCCATTATCACCAGTCTGATCATGTGTTTATCCCAACCTCAGAGACCTTTGTCCTAGTTGGACAGCCAGCACAGCTGTAACCAAGCTTGTTTTTACAACAACAAAACTGCCAAATTAGGACAAAGAATAGATCTGGGGTTGGGTGTCTATGAACAGCCCAGAGGGGATATTCAGGTGGCTTGGCTCATCCTGTTCTATGCTCTCTCTTTAGCCCGTGTAGTCCCAATAGAGCAACTTGATTGGCTGAGGAATGCTACACTCTGTGGCTGTATTGGACAGGACTGTATTGTGCATTTGGCAGTGACTCCCATGCCAACCCCTCTGGTGTTTGTCCTATACAAGCCTGTATGGTGCTTGTATTGGCTCTGTTACCAGTAACCGGATACACTCTAGCGACTCCTAAGAAAATCACTCTGAGGAATGTGAGCCATGTGTGATGAAGCCTCCTACATATTTAACGTGTCCCAGATCATGGACAGTTCTGTTACATAACTTCGGGGGAGTTGGCAAAGGCCTGTGAACCCACTGCCAGAAGGGTGGAATTGGGGCACAGTGGTTTTCGCGATGTATCTTCAGAAGGTATGATACCGGTTGACCCCTAATTAAGTCTCAGTTGGGGAAAGAGAAGAATACTATACCATTTGACTCTAGAATTTTTTTCTCCCTGTAAAAAAGGAGGGAGGAGATGATAGGGATCAGGGATGGAAGGAAGTTGAATTCCTTGTGGAGGATTACATAATGGCCGTCTTTGGAGGAATAATAATCCACAGCAACTCCCACAACTAATTAAGGAGTGTTATCACAAGTACTGTCATGGATGACAATGTTTCCGTGCTGCATCGTGCAGTATTGTGCCGTGTATTGACATGTAGTGTTACGTTGTGCCATGTAGTGCCATGTTGTGATGTGTAGTGCTGTGTTGTGCCGTATTGTGCCATGTAGTGACATGTAGTGTTGTGTTGTGCTGTGTTTTATGTTGCCCCACTATGAGTTCACACATAGAGGGAATAAATAAATGGTCTATAGTCTACAGCCAGTACTGAATGCAGAGATACCATTCCTGAAACACTGCTATTACTAATTACAAGAGGAATCCAATTACAACTTGTTCCTGCTGTGTATTAATAACCCCTGTGAGCAAACTATGGAGCTACAGCCTTCTCTGAAAACAGACTGGGTTTCCTTTCTTCTGTTTACCAACTAAAACAAAAGGCAAAACATGGAAGCAAAGTCAATCACAAGAAAGAGGTGGAAAGGAGAAAACAGAGAAGTTGTGTGGGGGAGGGTTCAGAGCGAGAAAAGGAAAACCTCAGAATAGAAAAAACACACACGCGCACACACACACAAAGCCAGAAATGGAAGGAGAAAAGCGCAAAAACATGCAAAAGAGATTAAAAGGAGGGGGGAACAAAGATGGACAAACAGAAGCGAAGGAAAGAACGAGAGAAAAACAAAACCACATGTCCATTGGGGTGAAAGGTAGCAACACAAACACATATACACAAAGAGGTGACACAGACCAGTATAAATAGCTCTGAATGTGTGTGAGTTGTACCATCCAAGGCTGATCCCTGCAGTGGAACACATTCCCTCCACAAATAGACATGATGTGTTGTTGTGAGCCCAAGACGGGCACTGTTATACAACAATCATACAGAGTTGCATGGCTTGCCACCTGCTCTGTGTCTCCAGTATGGTAGCTGAGCTGGGTGGCAGCTCACGGGCTCTCCGGATAGGCGGGGACGTCTCGGCAGCCCCTGAACATTACATGTACTACACTGACAACAGCAGACCCCGAGCCAACGCAAGCCCACCCCCTGGACGGGCACCGCGCCGCGCCCTGTCCCTTCCTCCTGTTTAACACACAATACACCCGCAGGGAAAAACATTTCCTGCAGTTTCTGTTATTTAAGTAGATGTGTTTTCCTTCGCAGGCAGCTGCTACTCACATCAGCGAGGCACAGCGCTGTACCCCGCTTCGCAGTCTGCTGTATAGCACACCATTACACACAGTACCACACCTCATGGCAATGTGTAGCTCTATATAGGACTCTACTAGAGAGTAAGGTACTATAGGACACATTACAGCACAGTACAGTAGTTTACAGCACTTCCCAAAACTGTATAGCACAGTAGCACATTGTGTACCCACAGTAGTACCCTTTCCAACACCATTTAAATCTGTATTATATGTCCCAAGACTATGTAGCACTATAGAGAATCACAGAGCGCTGTATAACACAGTACAACATTAGACAACAGCTTAAAAATGCTGTTTGTTTGTTTGCCCTGGCGGGAGAGAAGCCAGCGGCCTTGACAGACGTCACACTTTTGTTGTGGAGGCCGAGTGTACACTGTCTTCCTCTCTCCCAGGTAGGGCTGGTCAATGGCCACAGGTCAGAGTGGGGGAGGGTAGCAGGGAAGGGGACTTGTAATAAAGAGAAAAGACATACAAACAAATGTGGAGGAGAATGTGCAGCGGAGATATTGATGGTGCCAGGGGACGAGGGGCTGGGATAATGATTAGAAACTGGATGCAGTTGTTTACGCATTCTGTGGACGCACCTGTTCCCAGAGAGAGAGAGGGAGGAGGAGAGGGAGAGGGGTCTCCCATTCCCCTTCCCTCTGCAGCTCTGCTTCCAGATTTGTCTGCCTTCCTAGAATACGACGTTCCCTAGCCAGTGAGGCAGGAGTGTGAGTGAGTGAGTGTGCGTGTGTGCGATCGACTGTGAGTGTGTATATGTGTGTGCAATTTTTTTATTTTTTGGCAGACGCCCTTATCCAGGGCGACTCACAAATGAGTGTCAGTGTATGTGTGTGAGTGAGAGAGTGTGTTTATGTGTGTGTTCTATTGTGTGTCTGTGTATGTGTGTGAGTGCAAGAGTGAGAGTATGTGTGTGTGTGTGTGTGTGTGTGTGTGTGTTTTACGCGGCATGGGGAAGGGGGGGGGGCAACCCAACTTGGTGACAGCAGGGAGCCGCCAGACTGAAACCTAAGTATGGCTGAGCTATGTAGGCCAGCACCTGTCCTGCTTTTTGCACATTTAGGTGAAAAACCATCCCACCAGCAAAAGCAGAAGCTCAGAAAGCACTGCTGAGAAAATATTTTTGTTTCATTTTATGCAGCAGATTGGCTCACAACTGGTCCTTTGTGGAGGCTATTTTTTTGTCGGCTCACAGCAGGAAAATTATCCTTTTGCAATCTAATAAATTAGGGAGAGAAAGCTCCCAACCCTTGCCAACCCCTAAATTGGCAATGTGTACCCTGCCACATCTCTGGCATCATACTGAAGGTATTGGCAAAGGAATTGTGGGAAAACTGAATCTCTCTTTCTCTATACAGACACCTATGACACCCAATGTGTCAGGAAACCAGGTAGCCAGTGTGCCAGTGGGTGTCGTGTGCCAGTGGGTGCTATGTGCCAGTGGTTGAGAAGCAAGTGCTGCTTTTCACATGCACACACACAAGTACACCGGAGAAGCCACGGGGAGGATCTCTCAAAACCACAGCGCTCTCAGATCTCGGTCTCCCTGTGCCCGGAGCTGGAATGTGGGGCAAAGGTAATGAGGGAGTTGTAGAACTCCAGCTGACTGGGACCTTAGTGGCAGGGGCTGCTGTTACACAATGGAGCAATCTGAATATGACTTTGTGTTCACCCCCCCACCCTGGGCTCATTCACCCACGGAGAGATCTATAGGCGTGTGATGTTCCGTCTGTACCATACGTGTGGTTTTTACAATAACAAGGTCACGGCGCTCTCATTTTTCCACTGACCTGGTTATTAATAGACGGGTAGATGGCTGCCAAGCAAAGCGCAGGCCCTGCAGACAATGGTATTCAGGGCAATTGGAATAATTCATGATTTATTAATCATTACTCCGGCCACTCCTTCCTCCCCTTCTGAAGTCTTTGCCATCCTCATCCACGCTCTCCCTAAATGGCCAACCGATTCAAATCCACAGCACTGAAAAGGAAAGGAGACGCTTTCATTCTTACCAAATGGTTATTGATAGAGTTCGCTCTCATTATATCACCAGCAACTTCAAGAGCTGTTCAACACATACTTATATACAGATGGGTGACAAATTGAAGGAAAACTCTTGATGTTCACCACACATGCACTCGCCCACTTGACAAGTGGGCGAGTGCATGTGTGGCGACACCAAGAGATCGGTACAGGCCTGACTGCTTGACCCCTACAGTGAGGGGATACGGAGGCTCTGTTATGCTGTGGGGGGCATTTTTCTGGCATGGTTTGGGTCCACTTGTCCCCTTAGAGGGAAGGGTCACTGCAAATCATGAAAAAGTTATTCTGAGTGATCACCTTTATCCTATGGTGACATATTTCTCTCCTGATGGGAGTGGTCTCTTCCAGGATGACAATGCCCCGAACCACAGGGCAAGAGGGCTCACTGAATGGTTTGATGAGAATGAAAATGATGTGAACCACATTCTATGGCCTTTGCAGTCACCAGATCTCAACCCAATTGAACACCTATGGAAGATTGTGGACCGACGTGTTAGACACCGCTCTCCATCACCATCATCAAAACACCAAATGACGGAATATCTTTTGGAAGAATGGTGTTCATCCCTCCAGTAGATTTCAGAGACTCGTAGAATCTGTGCCAAGAGCATTGAAGCTGTTCTGGTGGCTTGTGGTGCCCAACACCTTACTGAGACACTTTATGTTGCTTTTTCCTTTAATTTGTCACTTGTCTGTATATTGATATGAGCAATTCAGGTGTCACAACACTTATTCTGGCCTACTGAGGCGTCTCCCAGCACTCCCTGTCAGTGGAATTAAAGCGACAGCTAGAGTCTGAAAATACTGGACCATTGAGAACAAAACTGTGCCAAGACTGGCTAAGGAGAGGACCAGTGACTAGAAGGCTAACGACGACAACAACAACCACAACGAACACCAGGTACAGGTTCAATGCAAAGAAATACATGTACACAAGTAGTTGATCGATTAAAAAAATCATCATAAAGAAGTTCACATGCGTGAAGTAGATTACCAAAATAGGTGAACGTCTAAGACTGGAACTTCCCCGCTGGCCTCCTAAAACATTTTCAATCAGCTCCAACAAGGACAGACCACTCCCCTCCTCCCTTCCCACATTTCAGCCACGGAACCTTGTAGGGACTCGACAAAAACTGCCTCTGGTGGACAATTCCTGCGTGAGACCTGTTTACTCTCATTGTCAGCTAAAGAGACTCCCCCGCCTCTCCTCCCTACTCTTAGCCTTTTCTCACACAGAGTGTGCATGAGATGCTCTGGCCTCCTGATTGGTCCAGAGGCCTGATCACTCGGCCTGTGATTGGCGGAGGCCCGTGTTCACATGCTCGATCACTCTTCGGGCGCATGCTATCTGCTTTCCTGTTGAGGGCACTTTGGAAACTCCAGAGAGGCTGCTGTTAGTCAGAGAGCAGCGATGTGGGCGGAAAGCATGCCTGTGAGGATGAATCAGGCTCCTGGTTTCAGACCCTGGGAAAACAGAGAATTTACAAGAAACTGCAGGCCCCATAATTATAGGAGTACCTGGCTGCATTACAATAAATAATAATAATAATAATAATAATAATAATAATAATAATAATAATAATAATGTTTCCTGTATTGGCATATAACCATTAGAAGTTTAGAGTCATGAGAATGTATGAGATTTAATCCTTTAAGAGGATACAAATATATATATAACGAGATTGTGTTGGAATAGTAATTTGAGGGACTCAGGTTTCGGATAGGGGAGAAGATAGTTTACACAATAAGACAATTAACTTGTGTTGTAAGATTGTTAATTGATACAGACCGATATTTGTGGTGGGAAGAAAATATTTTGGTGTAGAAACAAACAAAATGAAAACATGATTTGATGATAAAATAATATGGTTTAGTAGACCTATTTGTGAAATATTTAAACAAAAATAGATTGGGTTCCAATCTGATAAGTATCAATAAGTATTTATGAGAAAATTATATATATATATATACAGTGAGGGGAAAAAGTATTTGATCCCCTGCTGATTTTGTACGTTTGCCCACTGACAAAGAAGTGATCAGTCTATAATTTAAATGGTAGATGGTAGAAATACGTATTTCACTCATTAACATGCAAATCAATTTATAACTTTTTTGAAATGCGTTTTTCTGGATTTTTTTGTTGTTATTCTGTCTCTCACTGTTAAAATACACCTACCATTAAAATTATAGACTGATCATTTCTTTGTCAGTGGGCAAACGTTCAAAATCAGCAGGGGATCAAATACTTTTTTCCCTCACTGTGTGTATATATGTGTGTATATATATATATATATATATATATATATACAGGGGGGGCCTGGAGGAAGTACCAGTCTTGTTTTGTTTTTTTGTATTGTATGTATTGGTATATAAACTACATAGAAGGTATTGCTAAACATTAAACATTGTTATACTCTTTAAAGAAAAAAATATTTTGACTGAAAAATAATGGGTGGGTCAATTTAAAGTCTTTTGGATTAAAACTATAGTACCTCCAAGCCTCCCTTATTTTGTAACTTGGTATGAAAGCTTGTAACATGAAATAAGAGATGGGAATGGACATTGCAGAGATGTGGAGTAAGAGACAGATAGATACAGAAAAAGTATATAGAAATAAATTAATGCTGTTATGCTTGACACTCAGTAGTGACTATACTATAGTGAAAGTAGCAATGTTTTGTAGGAACAATGTCACCAGATTTGTAAAGTTTAAAGCTGACAGGATACAACACTCACTCAGATTTTTTTTTGGTGGTGAAAACAATGGCGTCGTTTTTTTTATTGTTCACTTTCAGTGGCCTTTGTTTACAGCATACATCTTCCAATGTGAAACATCTATTGCCATTTGTTGTTTTTTCAGGTGGTTTGTTCACCTCATTGGTTGTACATTATGAATTTTGTAAGGGTTCAGGTGAACAATCGTGGTCAGAGTTTTGGAGTAGTAAAAGCTGTTGATGCTCTTAATTGAAGTTCTTTTCATAGATAATACATACATTTTGTGTGTGCTTTCTACGTCCACTAGCTTTGGCTCCAACTGTCAGCTGTATCCATTTTTAAAATACATGTATAAGAGCACTGTGTGTTTTGTCATCCAAGAGTTTGCTTGTCAAATGCTGTCCAAGAGATGGTTTAAACCCAGAGTATGAACAGATATTTTAGAAGTTATTTGTTAACAGTTGAGTCACTTAATATGTAGCAAATAAGTTTTCTACTTTGTCGGGACGAACTTTGGAACAATAGATGTCAACTTATATGGAGGTTTCAGAAACTGTCAGGATACGCCAGTGATGAAGTAAGAAGTTTATTACAGAAAAACAACAATAGATTAACCCCAGAGAGATAAGAAGTAAAGACGTCTGCAGTTTGACAACAGGTCAGAAGTGATAACATCTTTATAAAATACAATTGTACAAGTAGATTTACCACATACATAATAATTAACATAGGCCCGAGTTTATGACTTGATATTATGTTGTTGTTGGTCAGCATTCTTCAGGCGGCAGATGTTATCAAAGACATTGGTTTAAGTCCTCAACCAAATAGCTGTGCCCCAAAACACACAACCATTACACATTTTCAGATGATTGAATAACCTGTAGACAATGGCTGTATACAACATATACACTCACCTAAAGGATTATTAGGAACACCTGTTCAATTTCTCATTAATGCAATTGTCTAACCAACCAATCACATGGCAGTTGCTTCAATGCATTTAGGGGTGTGGTCCTGGTCAAGACAATCTCCTGAACTCCAAACTGAATGTCTGAATGGGAAAGAAAGGTGATTTAAGCAATTTTGAGCGTGGCATGGTTGTTGGTGCCAGACGGGCCGGTCTGAGTATTTCACAATCTGCTCAGTTACTGGGATTTTCACCCACAACCATTTCTAGGGTTTACAAAGAATGGTGTGAAAAGGGAAAAACATCCAGTATGCGGCAGTCCTGTGGGCGAAAATGCCTTGTTGATGCTAGAGGTCAGAGGAGAATGGGCCGACTGATTCAAGCTGATAGAAGAGCAACTTTGACTGAAATAACCACTCGTTACAACCGAGGTATGCAGCAAAGCATTTGTGAAGCCACAACACGTACAACCTTGAGGCGGATGGGCTACAACAGCAGAAGACCCCACCGGGTACCACTCATCTCCACTACAAATAGGAAAAAGAGGCTACAATTTGCACAAGCTCACCAAAATTGGACAGTTGAAGACTGGAAAAATGTTGCCTGGTCTGATGAGTCTCGATTTCTGTTGAGACATTCAGATGGTAGAGTCAGAATTTGGCATAAACAGAATGAGAACATGGATCCATCATGCCTTGTTACCACTGTGCAGGCTGGTGGTGGTGGTGTAATGGTGTGGGGGATGTTTTCTTGGCACACTTTAGGCCCCTTAGTGCCAATTGGGCATCGTTTAAATGCCACGGCCTACCTGAGCATTGTTTCTGACCATGTCCATCCCTTTATGACCACCATGTACCCATCCTCTGATGGCTACTTCCAGCAGGATAATGCACCATGTCACAAAGGTCGAATCATTTCAAATTGGTTTCTTGAACATGACAATGAGTTCACTGTACTAAACTGGCCCCCACAGTCACCAGATCTCAACCCAATAGAGCATCTTTGGGATGTGGTGGAACGGGAGCTTCGTGCCCTGGATGTGCATCCCACAAATCTCCATCAACTGCAAGATGCTATCCTATCCATATGGGCCAACATTTCTAAAGAATGCTTTCAGCACCTTGTTGAATCAATGCCACATAGAATTAAGGCAGTTCTGAAGGCGAAAGGGGGTCAAACACAGTATTAGTATGGTGTTCCTAATAATCCTTTAGGTGAGTGTATATATATATATATATATATATATATATATATATATATATATATATATATATACAGAAGCACAGATCTACAGAATAAACCGACCTAGGAAAGATGGGGGCAACAGTTGCCTATGGAGGTATTAAACCAGACTCCTATCCAGTTGTGTGCAATACACCCAATATCGCAGCAGTTGGGTAGACATCGTTTAAACTGACCTGCAGAATAACATGTTATACACAGCGACGACTTCGTAGCTACAGTAAAATGAATAGCATGATCAACTGTGAATGACAAAACGTGTCATATTACACACCGCAGTACATTAATCATTGTATGTGAGGGAGAGAGGGAGTTTAAAGAGAACAAACAGAAACGCTCACCTGTAGCTACGGGAGCGTTTATAGCACTTTTTACAGCCACGCAGATTGTGCACACACTGTGCAATCCGACGCCTGTGTGAACGGACCGGACCGGAGGCGCAGAATTCGGAGCAGGCGCGCAGGTTCTGGCAGCGCATCCGCACCCTGCGCTACCTGCCCGAGAGGGGTGTCGGTAGCGGATACGGTCCCACATAGTGTGCCACTGTCAGAGTCTGGAGTTGGAAAAAACACCACCGCCTTCCAGTTTTATACTTTTTCTCGTGAAATACATTATAAACGGAACATGTTCGTTTAATATATTCGAATTGACTTGTTATTTGGATGATTGTTTTGTACGTGCTTTAGAAAGTACCCACTGCAGATGGTGTCCATATTAGATTCAACTGCTGCTATTCATTTCTCCTCACAGAGCATGAGAGCAAACGCACGTCTGCAATCTATATATAGGCGCCAACAATGTATTAAAATTATCCATTCAGATCAGTGAGTCTTACAGTATAGAATAGTTGGCTAAGTTGTGTTATTCCCCACACGCCATTCTCTGTTCTGTGAGAGGTGCGTTCACACAGTCAGTTATTGTTGAATGCAGCAACGTGCCCTGCAGGTCCAAAGAATACTGTAGCTTTGATTGTGTTTGCGTTGTTTGTCTTATTCATTTTTTCTCCCAATTGCAGTGATTTTGGAAAGGCGCCCAATACTACTAACAGACAATAAGAGATTGTCAATTGTTTCCACTTCCAGACACATACATACGGCTCTGGAAAACATTAAGAGACCACTCCAAGTTCAGAAATCAATGTTAAGTGGTCTCTTAATTTTTTCCAGAGCTGTATATAGCACCACCTACTAGAGCTACAAATCACCAGCATCACTCATACACAAATATCTACCCTGTCATTGCTCACAGATACAGGACATCAACACCTGGCACAAGTCCAACACACCATGACTAACCACTACCTGAAACAACCACAGAATCAAACTTATTTTAATCTGGAAGTACTTTTTACAGATTAAATAGCTTCAAAATAAGCACTAAGTACTGCAATATTTGTTTACCTATATTGGCACACCAAAAGTCTTGAGTTTGAGCATGATGGAGAGGTCAAAGTTCACAACAAACAACAATATTGGATAGACTATGACTTCCTATCTGTGTTATATAGTAAGAATGAGCGTATCTGCATTCCTAACACCACAATAAGCTATCCTACATTTTGATCTTTGTGTAGAGGTCAAAATCAAGGTGAAGGTCAAAGATATTTAAACATTTCCTGAGTAAATCCATCATGAACTTTGAGAATCTGAAGTCAGGTTGCAGCTTTAAGCCTTAGCTCTAGGGGAAATTAGGATTCTCTTTTTAGATGGAGCATATTTGCTTTCCTGTATGTGTTCTTTATTGACCAAAGGTCTATCTTCTTTCTGTAATGCATTATAGAGCTAAGATCACTCAAAAGGAGCAAAGGTCAAAGGTCAAAATCAAGGACCTTTTTAGACAGACCACTTATGGCTTCCTATACGTGCACTATAGTGAACGTCACTGTATCTTCACTATTTAACCAGTTATAAAGCACCAACACATATATTTCAGTGTTACACCCTGAAGGAAAGGTCAAAGTTCAAAGTTTATTTTTTTAAGAATGTTGCCTGCTATTTCACATTTGACCTCGAAGGAGATGTCAAAGGTCAAATCCAAGTGCATCCATGGATAAAGGCTATATGGTTTCCTATATGTGTTCTGTAGGGACCATCATTGTATCTCTCATCCTAGGGCATTAAAGGCCCTCAAAGTATTTTATTTTTTCAATATTCCCCTATCCTTATCTCCGATTGGAAAATGGATAGCATTTTTGAAAACTTAATAGTTTCCTTCATATGTTAACCCATAAAGAGCATGCAAGAATGAGTACTGAGATGTTCAATATCTGAGGGTACATTGCATCACCGTCAAAGAATCTGGCTCCAGGAAGGTTACGGGTCAAAGGTCACGGCAAATGGTGTGTGCTGATAGAGCACCTAAGGTTTCCTATGAGCATTCAATACATACTATGACTGTATTTACAACCTGTAATGAGTTATAAGCAGTATATATTTCTGAGGGCGTGGCATGGTGGTGTGGCTGTGTTTTACAACGCAGATAATAGTAATAATAATACATTAATAGGTATGCAAACACAACATCTGGCACAAAAAGATAGCAGGCAGCAACATCACATGAGCTTGGATACTAGCAAAGCCTGTGAAAACCCAATCCCTCCCTCTCTCTCTCGCACAATCTCTCTATACATATATATACCAGGGTTGGGGTCAATTCCACTAATTCAATTCCAGTTCAATTCTTTATCCCTTTAAATTCCATCAAATCAATTCATTATCCAAAACACTTTCCTAAATTCCTTTTCAATTAAATTAATCTCAATTCCAAATTCAGATCAATTCTGCAAACTCAATTCCAATTCGATATTTCTCCCACACCAATTCCTTAATCCTTAACGGTTTCCTTCTTTGTTACCATCACTTTTCAAAGTAACACCAGAGGCTTCTCTGACATTGTGAAGGTGTTTGTCCAAAGCGGTAGGCAGTGGGTCCTCAGCCAGTCCAGGTTCAATCACAAAATCAGGGTTTTCAGTAACAGTCCAAATCAAAAACACTAGCAATCCTTAAAAACATTATATGTTAACACAGTCAAAACCACCACAATTCTTCTACCCAACAAACATGGAGAGCGCGGTAGGTCCTTATATAGTAAGTTTTAGAACGGTGGGTAATTGCAAATAATTGAGATTGTTCTTGTGATATATCCTTCCCAACAAGAGAGCAGGACTAGGACACTGTCTTGTATGAGTGTCTGTGAGGTGGATGAGGAACTCATTGGCTGAGATTCAGATCATAGAAATTCCTCAGTTGCTATGAGGCCAGGAAAAATTGACCTGAGAAGCTGCTGAGAAGCATTTGCCTGTAATTTTTTTAATAAAACATTGTCTTATAAACATTGTATTATCTCAATTATTGAAACGTGATGAAAACACAATTATTACAAAATAAAATTGTTTAAGAACAGATAATGCATCATTATAGAGGATTCATAATGGATTTAAAAGGGTAAAATGGTAAAATGATTAAAACAAGGCACATGAAAAGCATTTCCAATTCAAATTCTGAAGTATGAGATATTGACAATTACAAATTAAATTGCAGCTTAAAATGTCTAAATTCCAATTTAATTCCAATTCCAAAGACTGAACCATTCACAATTCCAATTCATGAATTTCAATTACAAGAGTCATTAAGAATTCAAATTGGAATTGATCAATTCAAAAAAGTATAAGATTTGAGTTGGAATTAGCCCATGAATTTCAATTTAAATTGAATTGACCCAACCCTGATATATACACACTATTAACTACGTTTGGGAACAGGCTGTTCCTGATGTGTGTAATAGGCTGTGCGTCTACAGTCAGGCGTTATTGGTAAATATATAATAATCTCTACACAGCACTGAAGCAGCGGGACATTCCAGTAATGAGGGAGAAGGAGGTCTGACCCATCCATTGGGGGGGGACACTTTCTACTTTTCATTCCTCAGTGTATAACAAACATATATCAAAAGAGTTCTGTGTATAAACCATATCAAAATAAGACTGTAAAAGACATGCACATATATTCAGAGTATTCTGGTTTGTTTTAGAAATGGGGGGGACATTGACTGTGAGTCGGATGGTGGGAGTGGGAGTGGGATATATCCCCCACGTTAATTACGCCTCATAAATTGATTCTCTCACAGTCTTGGGGGGGGACAAGTTCCTCCCATCACTCAAACCTACGCCTATGCATGTCACAAACGTATAAACGTCTTCCTGTCCGAATTCAGTTGAGTTTAGAAAGTATTCACTTATTATACACTCATTATATTATGTACAATACATATATGTATACAAATCCTTACCTTCAGGTAAAAAAAATATATATGTGTCACGAGAGGCAGATGAAACAAGAAAAAACAAGAATGGGTGGAACAAGTGAATCTCGTGCAATCCCTGTGCTATCTTCCAATTGGGACACCCAGCCCAATGGCTCAACAGCGCCTTCCTCAGGCAGCCCTCTATATGACTCACAGTTTGTTGTGCAGAAGGAGAAGTATCGGCTTGCAACAGCCTGAGTACAGACGCGGGGGTGTGGGGGGTGATGGGGGATGAGGAGGAAGGAAAGTATTTATCACACCTTTCTGTTTCTCTGTGGCTCCTGCTGCCTCTATAATCAGCTCAGCTCTCTCCCTCCATGTGCCTACAGCCCAGGGCCCAACACAGGGTGTCCGATTGACCAACGAGGGCCCCACTTGGCCGAGTGCCCGTCTGCACTAGTGTGGCGCGTGGGAACCCACCCCCCTGCCTGTGTGGAGGTGCTGCCGGTTTCTGGCACGCTCCTGGCTCAGGTGCAAACAGGGCAGATGACTACGCCCTGTTTTGCAGATTTGGGCCTGCTCTTGTGTCACCCTGGGCAAACACAGCCCTGCCTCTTCCCATGCAACAACAGGGTCACAGCACAGTCTCCTGATCGAGTCATAAACAGGCACTGAAAGTCTACAGCGAACTGCCTGTGTTCTGTATTGCGTGTTATGACTCAGGGCTCATGGATTTATAAGGACAGATTGTAGCTTTTTTTCTGTGCAAATGCCCTGTGCAGTGCAATCCCAGTTTAGTCCTGCGGACTGCACAGTGATCCCTGCTCTTTAGGGGTCTCCTCTCCCTCTGCTCCTCTCTCCTGCTCTGTCACCCCCTTTCCTCTCTCTCTATCCCCTCCACTCTCCCGCATCCCCCCCACTCTCTCTCCTCATCTCCTCTCTCTCCAACATGGAGATTTCCCCAAAAGGTAATCTGCCAAACCAACAGATCTGAACACCACTGGGATGAACTGGCACAGTGAATGGCTCTGTTGGAGTTGGGGTGAAGCAGGAGCAGAACTGCACAAAATTGAAGGCGTGGGTCTAGACTCAGGGCCGAGAGCGCTGTGAAATGTCTTTTGAGTATGCGCCTGTCGTTGCAAAACTTTTGCCAGATTTGCAAGTGGATCTAATACAGAGGCACTGAAGCACCCAAACCAGTCTCTGGTGGTTTGATCCGGTTAAAGTGTCTGGCATTGTCTCCACAGAGTGTTGCTTACCTTTCGCTCTTCAGAAAGTATTGACTAATTAGGCAGGTTTAACACACTCCCCAGCGAATGGCCCCCGAGGCCGTAAACAGACAGACAGAGCACAGAGGAAACGATTAATCGTCTGTGTTCCCCGTGGGACGCCTGCTGTGCACGCCGCTTCCGAGTGACTTCCTGTGTGAGAACAGGCCCCGGCCAATGGGAGCGCGAGTGTCAGGGATGAGGCGGCCAATAGGGGCCGAGTTCAGTCCCCGTGCTGTTCCTGACTGAGAAACCGCAAGGGGGAAGCTGTGGCGAGGGCCGATGGGAGAAGTGAGATATTTTTGGACACTTTGCTCTTTGTTAGTCAGCAGGTGCTGGAGTCTTGAGCAATGATGGCATGATTCTGAATGTCTCTTCCTGTTATGATTTAATCTTTGTTCTAGAATAGCTCAAGGAGATGTTTGCAAAATGCCACTTCTGTTTCGTAATGTAACAGTTATTATTATTGTCTAATTTAAATTAAGAACATAAGAAGAACATAAAGTTTACAATCGAGAGGAGGCCCTTTGCCCCATCATGCTCATTTGGTGTCCATTAATAACTAAGTGATCCAAGGATCCTATCCAGTCTGTTTTTGAATGTTCCCAAATTTTCAGCTTCAACCACATCGCTGGGGAGTTTGTTCAGATTGTGACGCCTCTCTGTGTGAAGAAGTGTCTCCTGTTTTCTGTCTTGAATGCCTTGAAGCCCAATTTCCATTTGCGTCCCCGGGTGTGTGTGTCCCTGCTGATCTGGAAAAGCTCCTCTGGTTTGATGTGGTCGATGCCTTTCATGATTTTGAAGACTTGAATCAAGTCCCCACATAGTCTCCTCTGTTCCAGGGTGAAAAGCTTCAGTTTCCTCAGTCTCAGGTATGACATTTCCTCCAAACCTGGTTTAGTTTAATCAATATTGTCCGGTAAGTAAAATAATCTGTTAATTATATATGTCATAGTGTGAATGCCTACAGGAAACTGAAGATGTAAAGAAAACGCGCAGGGCTGGGGGATTGACAGTCCACTGAGTGATAAGGTTCAGTTCAATCAGTCTCTCAGTAGGACATTCCCTGGAATAAGTCTGCTTGCTCTCCTCTGAACTGCCTCTAGAGCAGCGATATCTTTCTTGAAGTGAGTATTAAGTGAATATTAAGTACTAATTACTTCGTATTTGGTATTTAATTACTAGGTAAATTCGTATTTGGTTTTAAAAATAGGTCTGACAGACATTGTGCTGAGGGGATGTGCATGCTCTCAATCCACCCTGTCCTCCATATAACCATCCTCCACAAAAGACGTGCAGCCTAGTTTATAAAAATGTCCTCCTCCACCTTCGCCAGCGCCAGAGGTCATGATGCAATCTCCTCTTCCAGGTGCTGCCGGATTTCTTGCCCATTCTTGCTTTGACCTCTGCTGACCCACCCACTGTATTGTTCTGCACAGCTTCTCCTGTCCTCTTTGCAGTGGCGGTGCACAAAAGGTGGATTAAGAGGGGGCAGCTGCATTACGGGGGCTGGTGGGAGAGGGAAAACTCATAAAGGTGCACCCCGAAATTATTGTGCATGTGTTTCTGCACAGCCAGGGCTGAACTGACAGTCTGGTGTCTGTGCTGCACAGCTGTCTGTGTACCTGCTCAGTCGGTGCACGCCTAACGTACCTGTGATAAGGTACGTGCACTAGGACAGGTTCTGCACATTTTGTCATGGGGGGGTGGGGTTGACAAATGTGAGGACAAAGCAAGCATGAGAGGAGGAGATTTAGATTGTTGTATTTGTTGCTTTTGTTCAGCAGTGGATGGTTTATTATTTTAAGCAGGGAGAGAAAGCTAAAAATAAATTCTGGATGGCGGGCCACTGCAGCCGGGGAAGGAATTTGGTGTCGCGCAAGTCTCCACAGCTCACCCTGTGCTGAGGGTCTATGCAACTCTCCTATACTTTTATTTTAATAACAACAGCAGCGAAGCAAACAAGCTCTCTGGAAACATGCAGTTCCAGCCAAAAGTGCTGTTACAATGAAACGGCGAACATTTCCTCTTTTTGTCTTCCTTGCACAACTTCTGCAATGCCCTAGCAAAAACTAAATAGTAAGCATGAAAAAAGTGAGAAAGACAGCACGGATTACTACCAAAATAACTTTGTTGCCAAGGCAAACTGCACTGCTTTATACTTTCACACTTCCTGGCCAACAGAAGCCTTCGGTCCCCTGCGATTGGTTGAGGCAGGCAATCACGTAGGCTGTGATTGGTCAGTGGGTTCTTCACATGGGTAGCCACTCTGGGAACTCGTGCTTGGTGTTCCATGCACCCCCCCTTCCCTGCTCTCTGTCTGTGTTGCGGCCTGTTCTCTGGCACTCTTCCCCTGGCCCACACACTGCAAAGCGAGAGAGCAGCAGTCTTAACCGCCAGCTAGCTCGTGGGCCGCTGTCTGTGTGAGATTTCCGCTGACAAGGAGCAGATGCTGCCGAGGTCAACAGTTTCTCCGCTCTCAATACCGAAAGAGGGCTTGAGCAGGAAAACAGAATGAACAATTCCCCGTCTACAGAAAGTCTCCACATTCTGGCCTCTTGGACTTGAGATGTCTTAAAGCCACAGCCAGAATGGTGCCGGTTCTCATTTCCCCCTTTGGCATAAAACTCTTGACTTTCTGACCATTATTATTATTGTATTAATACTAATTTAGAAAAAAACTGTAAAAAAAAATTACATATATAACTTAAATGATCCTACTAATTTGGCAACCTCTGTGTTAGAGTGAGAGGTAGTCAAGATGGGTGTTAGATGATGGGTGAGGGTCTCCATCTTATGATCAAGACGAGGAGCTGACTGGTCAGCCGCAGAAGTGCTGAAGAGAAGTCCCTTCACGACTTGATACACAACCTGGGTGACACACGCTGTTTTTATTGTTTTGTTTCTTAGAAAAGATCTCAAGGTTTTCAGGTAAGAAAGCTGGGCAGATTTCATTTTGAACATATATGAACTGCTGTTGGTTTGTCCCCTCACACTGAGGTTGCTGCCATAGCCAGGAAGCACCACACCTAATCCCGGTCACGGTTCCTACCTCAGCCCAGAGCCTCGGGGAGCCTCTCTGATTGGCCCGGCCTACCCTGGTCACTCGCCTTCCCATTGGCCTAGAGTGTTTAGCACACAGGGGCTGCATGCTCCCCTACCTCCCTCCCTCTCTCCTCTTCCCAAGGATAGATAGCATTTCTGCTTCCACTACACTAGATGTAGTTGGGGCTTCACCCCCCCCTCCCCCCGCCCCAAGGAATGCCTTCTGCTATTTTGTTTGTTTGAAAACTACCATCCACCCCTCAGAAAACCAGAGCAAAAGTCCTAACATGCCAGATACTGACGAGTGTGAGTCGGTTCCCTTTTGTGCTTGGTGTTGTGTCCAGGCACCACAAAAACAGGTTGGACATAAACATGCAAAGTGGTGGTGGGTGTATGTGAATGTGATGCACTGCAGAAATAAATGGTGTTGGGGAGGGTTTCCTGGCAGAAGAAAGTGGAAAACAGCCCCCGTCTGGCCCATTCTCGGGATTTCACTCAAAACAGTTGAGCTCTGCGGCAGCAGGAATGTGAACAGAGAGGCAACGCGGGGAACGCGGGCCTGTGCAGACCTGCCCAGTGGGGCCACGGGTTAAACACACACTGCAACAAAACCAAAACAGAAAAACAACCCAACCTCATTCTCTGCAGCTCCGAGGGCGGGACACACCGGCAGAGAAGGGGGTTTTCAGGATGAAAAAAGCCTCCTTTGTAATCTGAGACTGATAATAAATAAATAAATACAGGATGAGAAGTATAGTCTCTGCAAAAACACACCCAAAAGTAGTGCCAAAACGGTGACCTAAATGTACTCGTCGTCAGTTGCTTCTGTCCAAGATGAAAATCAGCCTGAATTCGAGATCTATTCTCTCTAAGGTATCCTGCAGGAGACACAGTTTGAGGACTGTGAAGACGGACCCACAGACGCACACAAAAACATGCACAGACAGCAACACACACGCACGCCCACATGCAAACACACAGACACACACACGTTCACACTCTCCTGGGAGCCGGTGGCCGTGCCGGTTCAGATGAGCTCGGTTAATGCTGAGCTTCAGAAGCTGTGGGCATTTTGCTGAGACGCCAATCCTGAGGGTGAATCGAGAGTGTGTGTTTGTAGGGGGGGGGCAGTTGCAGTGGCTGGAGTCTGATTATAGGCCGTTGACAGGTTCCTGGCAAACACAAGCCAGTGATAAATCAGTACCTTCTCTGCACTCTCTCGACTGACAAGCTTATTAATAATAATAATGAATAATTCTGAATGTTCCATCAGTGGTTGTTCTCGGCTATACATTGCAGTCACAGCCAGCCACCTAGAGGCTACAGTTGTGCAAAACACCAAGCACAAAAAGGGAACAGCACCAACACACCAGAGGTGGACACAGACAAGCGCAGGAGCCACAGTGTTGTTTATTACTGTGGGGAAATAAGCACACTTTTGTTCCATCCCTAAAGCGTCAGCGAGGCAAGAACCCATCAGGTGTGTCTAATAACGAGATGAGAGCGAGACAGAGAGAGAGGGAGAGAGAGAGGGAGAGATATCTGCTGAGAGCAATTTGCAGCTTCAAGTGCTTTTCAACTAGCCTCCCTGTCTTGCGAGTGCGAGAGTGTTATCATCTGAGCTCAGCGGGCCGCTGCACTCCCAGCCTCCTCACGCTTAACAGCTCTATAACCCAGTTAACCCATCCTCAGCCCACAGAACGCTATCTCTCTGCGTCTCCCTCTTTCCCTCTCTCCTGCCCCCTTCCCCCACTGCCTCCCCCCACATTCTCGAATTCCCCCTCTCTCTCCCTCCCCCTCTCACAATCCCTCTCTTCCTCCCTCTCTCCCTCTTCCACTCCCTCTCTCCCTCCCCTTCCCCTTCCCCTTCCCCTTCCCCTTCCCCTCACTACCCCCCCTCTCACTCTCCTTCTCCCTCACCTGCTCCCTCTCTGTCTCTTTCTCTCTCTCTACCTCCCACTCTCTCCCTCTCTTCCTCCCCCTCTCTTCCTCCACTTCTCTCCATCTCATTCACCACTTCCCATCTCCCTCTTTCCCTCTCTCCCTCCCCCTCTCATTCTTCACTTCATCTACACTCTCCCTCTCTCCTTCCCCCTCCCCCCTGTCTCTCCCTCTTCACCTCTCTCCCTCCCCCTCTCCTCCTCTCCCTCTCTGCCTCCCCCTCTCTCCCTCCCCCTCTCCATCCCTCTTTCCCTCTCTCTGCCTCTCCCTCCTCCTCCCCTCATGGCCTCCACCTCTCCTTCTTATCTTCCTCCCTCTCTCCTTCCCCCTCACCTGCTCCCTCGCTCCATCTTTCCCTCTCCCCCTCTTCCTCCCCCTCTCCCTCTCCCTCCCCCTCCAGATGCTTTCTTGCCTGACTGACATGCTATCAGGTTAGAACAAGAGTTTAAAAGTAAGGGCACTGTCTCGCACCAAACATTCAAGCTCGGTCTCCGGAAGACACCGGTCTACCCACAGCATTCACCCACGCAGGCGGGCACCCTCCCCCTCCGCTCTCGGGTTTGGACGACCTCATAGTCATCATCACCAGTGGATTGCTCAATGTCTGTCTTCGTCCCCCACACCCTCCCCAAGGGATACAGGAAATGAGCTTGTGCGAACAGGGCCTGCCCACCTATCGCTGATTTGGGGTTCGGAGGAGGGGGAGGGAGCAGTTAACCACCCTGCTAAACCTGTCCAAGCCGGCTGGTTCGGGATTTGTTTTTGTTTTTCAGGAAGGGGAGGGATTCTGGGAGATGCTTTTGAGATTGCCGGTACTCTTGTGTAACACTTTTGATTAGGAACACATTCCCCATAACACACACATAGACGCACGTATACACACACACACAAAACACACTCTCTCCACTGACCCTATTTTTGGATACACACACCCAGGCAGACACACACAAAGGGCTGTTCTGCTGGAGAGCACCGGGTCATTGCAGCCAGGAAGCGGGGCGTCGCGTGGGAGTCATGGGACGTGGGGCGGCTGCTGGAGTGTGCAGGAAAAGAGGCTGCGGGGCTGGGTGGGGGTCTGGATGGGACACAATTGCCCAAAATCACAAAGTCCTCCTCGACAGCCAGAGAGCAGCTCAAGGGGTCCAGGCAGTTTGTGTCTCGCCCCAAGCCGAGCTCTATATCTCCAGCCATGCCTTCATCAATCTACACTCACCTAAAGGATTATTAGGAACACCATACTAATATTGTGTTTGACCTCCTTTCCCCTTCAGAACTGCCTTAATTCTACGTGGCATTGATTCAACAAGGTGCTGAAAGCATTCTTTAGAAATGTCGGCCCATATTGATAGGATAGCATCTTGCAGTTGATGGAGATTTATGGGATGCACATCCAGGGCACGAAGCTCCCGTTCCACCACATCCCAAAGATGCTCTATTGGGTTGAGATCTGGTGACTGTGGGCGCCAGTTTAGTACAGTGAACTCATTGTCATGTTCAAGAAACCAATTTGAAATGATTCGACCTTTGTGACATGGTGCATTATCCTGCTGGAAGTAGCCATCAGAGGATGGGTACATGGTGGTCATAAAGGGATGGACATGGTCAGAAACAATGCTCAGGTAGGCCGTGGCATTTAAACGATGCCCAATTGGCACTAAGGGGCCTAAAGTGTGCCAAGAAAACATCCCCCACACCATTACACCACCACCAGCAGCATGCACAGTGGTAACAAGGCATGATGGATCCATGTTCTCATTCTGTTTACGCCAAATTCTGACTCTACCATCTGAATGTCTCAACAGAAATCGAGACTCATCAGACCAGGCAACATTTTTCCAGTCTTCAACTGTCCAATTTTGGTGAGCTTGTGCAAATTGTAGCCTCTTTTTCCTATTTGTAGTGGAGATGAGTGGTACCCGGTGGGGTCTTCTGCTGTTGTAGCCCATCCGCCTCAAGGGTGTACGTGTTGTGGCTTCACAAATGCTTTGCTGCATACCTCGGTTGTAACGAGTGGTTATTTCAGTCAAAGTTGCTCTTCTATCAGCTTGAATCAGTCGGCACATTCTCCTCTGACCTCTAGCATCAACAAGGCATTTTCGCCCACAGGACTGCCGCATACTGGATGTTTTTCCCTTTTCACACCATTCTTTGTAAACCCTAGAAATGGTTGCGAGTGAAAATCCCAGTAACTGAGCAGATTGTGAAATACTCAGACCGGCCCGTCTGGCACCAACAACCATGCCACGCTCAAAATTGCTTAAATCACCTTTCTTTCCCATTCAGACATTCAGTTTGGAGTTCAGGAGATTGTCTTGACCAGGACCACACCCCTAAATGCATTGAAGCAACTGCCATGTGATTGGTTGGTTAGATAATTGCATTAATGAGAAATTGAACAGGTGTTCCTAATAATCCTTTAGGTGAGTGTATTTCTTCTTGTATCTGTAGACCAAATGTTTCTTTTTGTATACAGGCCTTGAGGGCATAGATCAAAGAGAGTTCATTATAGAAAGGCATTCTGGTGCGTTTGTTCTGTACTGGTAAGTGTTCTTAATGTTGTTCGGCTGTGATGAAGTCATCGCATACTGAGTGAAAATGTCTGGCGACAGCCGTCAGCATTACACCGGCCAAAACAAGTGCTGAAACGGCAGACACTGCACCGGTGAAGAGTAAAGGAGCGCTAGTACACTTCTGAGCAGACCGTAATGCCGTGTTTTAGCGACGCCTTCCCCATGGGACCAATTGTACATGGTGTGTTTATGTGAGTTTTCTATGGGAGGAAGTATTTTAGCCTAAGCCGCCCCCCACATATGAAAGCCCAGGAAAGACAAAATGTATTAAAGAGGCCAACAATAGCAAATAGGTCTATATATTTAAGCTACAGCAACTGCAGCACAAATAGTAAAGAAAACATATGAGACACCCGATGCTATACCCTTAGGTCAGAATGTGTGTGTATGAAAGCACATGGATTATGTAAGATGTCTTTAAACACACAAACACAATGTACCCGGCGTTGTGGTTGAAAATACACCTTGAGAGCAGCATCAATGTCAAAGGTTGAGGGAGAACTATCGAAAATATGACGTAATTGCCTGGGAGTTGTGAAGTTTTTCCCTTGAACTCCCAGCGTTAACAAAACATGTTTTCCTTTCTGAACTTGAACTTGATTTTGGCGTCCAGGTGAAAGACGGGTCGCCATCAAGTGGGCATGAAAGTAACTGCAGCCCCCTTTTCTTGTAGAGCACATGGGCACAATGTTTCATTTGATCTTACATACTATTCACTCGCCCAAAATGTTAGATGTTAGACTTTTAGAGTAAGTGGCAGTGTGTGTTAAAGCAGCAGCTCCGATCGTGTGGTGTGCAGGGGAAGTGGCTCGGGTACAGAGCGTTCCCTCGCACACCGCAGCCGCTTCAACACAGTACACACTGTGCACTGGAGTGTGATGTCATCTCCTCCCCAGGGCGGTGTTCTCTTAGACCTGCATACAGTCAACATGCTGCCAAACACAAGCACAGCATTTCATACTGTTTACCAATGTCAGATTGACAGCGCTGACACGGGTGTATCGTGCGCAAAGCTCAGGCACAAAACGGAGCAGACACAAACACGTCAAGCATGTGCCTGAGGCGGACAGTCGTGCAAAACGCTGTGTAATTACAGTACTTCAGGCTCTGGAGGAAAAGGAAATTAAATTTAGTAGGCAGTCATTGCTTTGGACAACTACAAAAACGGACTTATTATTATATAATATACATTATAACAACAATATTAACATCCATGATAATCTAGTAATAATAATACAAAAATCTAGACTGTAGAGCAGTGGTTTTCAAACCGGTCCTGGAGTACCCCCAGCCCTGCTGGCTTTTGTTCCAACCGAGGTCTTCATTGCTTAATTGAATCATTAATTGAACTAACAACGTAATATACTGTTAAATTGAGCAATTAAGACCTCGGTTGGAATAAAAGCCAGCAGGGCAGGGGGTACTCCAGGACCGGATTGAACCCCCCTGTAAAGTAACGACAACAGGAGCACTTGCGACTTGCACATACAGTGAAAGTATTACGCTGCAAAAAAGTCATGCAAGCCACCCTGACACAAAATGCTCCTGCGACTCCGTGCAGGACGCGCGGGGGGGGGGTTGTACGCTGTACTGTGTGTCCTCGCCAACTTCCTCTGCAAATATAGACACTAACGTCTCCCTGGCACACAGCACGCTGTACCAATTGGATGTTTCTCCAGCAAAAGCAGAACACCGCAAAACTGCGACATTCCCCGCACCACGAGTGCATCACATCACATATGCACAGGTTTACAGCAAGCAATAGAAAGATAGTACAAATAATTCTTCACAAGACTAATTCATCATTCAACCCATTAACCAATGCCATAGTATTATTATTATTAGTAGTAGTAGTACTGTTTATTAATTGCAGTAGTAGCTACTGCAGCAGTGGCACTACTGGTAATAGTAATAGAGGCAGTGCCAGTAGTTGCACTCTAGTTGCACAATAAAGAGGGCCGTCTTGAAGGAATGAAAATATTTATGTGGCCCAGTGCCAAGCACAGATGGGAGCAGGCACTAACACCTCAACGACAGGGAGCCCTGCGCAATTAGTATTATTATTAATTTCTTAGCAGACACCCTCGTCCAGGGCGACTTACAAAATACACTCACCTAAAGGATTATTAGGAACACCATACTAATACTGTTTTTGACCCCCTTTCGCCTTCAGAACTGCCTTAATTCTACGTGGCATTGATTCAACAAGTGTGCAGTAGTGAGTGTATAAGAGCAATACAAAGTGCAATACAGTACTGTTCAAGGCATAATACATTTTACAAATTCCAGTAGTAGGTCAATATATGCATCCTGCAGGCGCCTGTCACAGATGGAAAGGAGGTGGGGGTGTTATGTTAGGACAGGACACATTGATTGCTACCTGCTGGGTACAAGGATTGCCAGCATTACAATGGATCGTGGGAGTTGTGGCCTTATCCCCCCAAGCACCCCCTGGGCAAAGTGAGCACAGGAGAAAAGAGAGTTTTTAATGCATCTGTCCAGCCCTCTTGTTTTCAGTCTTCACTGCCCTACAGGCTGGTCTCTGGGGGGCACGCTCACCTGTTCACACACTCTGCAAGTCAGCAGTCTAGTTTGATTGATAGGTGAGAGAGAGAGAGAGAGAGAGAGAGAGGGAGAGGGAGAGAGAGGGAGCTACGTGCAGCTTTGCAGATGTCTGAGTAAAGGGACAAAATACCAAACCAAAAACATAAACAGCCCGCTGGAATGCAAGCTCCTGACAGCTGCAAACTGTCACACCTCCTTCAACGCACTACCCTGCACACCAGCAAGCAATGCAAAGCTGGAGTTTCTTCTTCTCCTTCTTTTCCCTTTTCTCTTAAAACTTTTTATTTTTAAAATCTATTATGAAGCCAAATCAGGCAAAGCTCATGCGACAAATGCAACACACCTGACAGACACCTCTGTTTGATCTTAAACAGTTCAATCTCCAGCATTAGACCACGGGCTGGCCGACCCCGGTCCCAGAGAGATGCAGTGCATTCTGGGTTTTATGATCAAGTGCTTAATTGAGCAATGTGTTCATGGTATCCAGTGACTGAGCAATTCGAGAGCTGTAAAACCGGCAGCATTTGGGCTCTCCAGGATCAGGGCTGGCCGCTCTGCATTAGTTACAAAAATAATGCCAGTTCTGGCTAATGAGTAACCCATCTTCACTAGTTCTTCACAGAGACAATTCTTGGAAATGTGTTCCTTTGGCACAAATCCTGAGAGGAGTTCGGTGACAGGCTGACATGGCGACATCTAACTGGGGGGTCCTTTGCCCAGACGAAAGCTGAACACTTCTGTGGAAAATTGTATATTTGTATATTTAAACCAGTGGTCCCCAACTCTGTTACTGGAGGACCCCCTACCCTGCTGGTTTTTGTTCCAACCGAGCTCTCAGTCACTTAATTTAACCCTTAATTGAAGTAACAATCTTGTGAATTAAAATATTTGGATCTTTAATAAGTTATTTATACAATTCTATACTTAACTTAAAACCCTACTATTTAAAGTAAATAAAAGGCTCTGATTTAGAAAATTATTAGTTCAATTCAATAATTGAGAGCTCGGTTGGAACAAAAACCAGCAGGGCAGGGAACCCCTGGTTTAAATAAAAGATTAGGAACCTGTGTGTGAGGCAGAGCAGACGGACATATAAGAGCACAATTAGAATAATTGCGTCCAACTAATATTTCGAAGACACATTTTATGTGACTCTTATTTTGAAGTTCTAAAAACAAACAATGAAATAACAGTTGTCCGTCTTTACACATAGACAGAACCGCCCAGGGTTGGACTTGTGGCTGGCGCTTGTTGATGACATCAACGCCTCCCTCTGATTAATCCATGAGAGGGCTATGGTGCTGACCGTTTGAGATCCTATTCTACAGGGCTGTTCAGGTTTGGTCGTGTAAGAGGACACCCCAGTCAATTGTGGGTCAAAAAACACTTTAAAAATAAAAATGGAACCAGCAGTCAGCCTGGGCAGAATTACATGCTGGGAACTATTGTATCCCACACTAACCCTCCATGCTAGGGCTGCCAGCACAGAAGGAGCCAGAGACTAAGTCTGCAATCAACAGGCAGAAATCCTCCTCTCCCCTCCTTTCTCCAGCGCTCTTGTTTCATGGCCAGGATGCCACACCATCTGAGCCGGGGGCGATTCTGCAAGGATCACAGTTCTATTCCGAGTGGGAACAGCGAGCTGCAGCTCAGTGGCCTGCAAGGGAAGCCGAAAGCAGAATTCCTTACTCCGGGGGGATGGGTGTAGGGTGTGGAAGTGGGTCAACTGCCATAAAAAAAAAAAAAACTAAACAAAAAAAAAAACACCCTCCCCTTTCACAGACTGACTTGTGGCTTGTGGCCAGCACCTCAAGTCCCTGAAGGGAGGTGTTGTCCTCTGATCTGGCCCATGTATGGATTCCTCCAATGTAGCCACTGCTCATCTGGAGTGGATATACCATGCAGACCTGTGCCCAGCTGCATCTTACTTCTCCAATCTATCTGCCATTGGGTTGCACAAAGCATGCAAGAGAGATGAGGCGCCAAGGGGCAAGAAGAGCAGCGACAGGGACTGGAAGGGGTGGGGTGAATGGTGGCCGTAAGGCTGTGGCCCGGGACTCGGCGGCCATGCACACCTGGGGGGTGAGGGGGTGGAGTTCCAGGCAGAGAGGCTGAGGTACACAAGAGCAACAAAAACAGGCCTGGGAACCAGCAGTTCAGGTTCTTATGTCGCCGGTGGCTGCAGGCCGTCCTTGTGCACGGAAGCACTGAGCAAGAGGCGAAATGGCAGCTGAGCCCCTGCCGTAATAAAAGGAGCACTTTTGCAATGGCTGCACCTATCCCCTACTTGCTCCCCCCACCCGCACTGGGCATGCACAGTAGTGTTGTAGCAGTGTACCCTCCAAATCAGGAAATAAATCCTCCCCCACTGTTTTCAAAAGGAAAAAAAATTAAACGAAGAGGAAAAAAACAACTAAAACAAGGACACTCACCAGCGATGTCCCGGCCTGTCCCATCGACCAAGACCTGACCTCCCTCCTGAGGGGGGCTCCTGGGCTCTTATGGGTCAGATTACAGCGCATCAGCGGGCCGGGCCGGGCCTGGCATGTACACTGTACATTCCTAGCTGTGACACCCAAACGCTGCGGGCCTCCCCGGGCCAACTTCCCAGTGCCCAGATCCACGCTTTACTGGGTCCCCCGCCCCCCTTCATTAAATCAACCTCCCACCCCCGCCTGTCACTATTTCAATCCATCAGTTTTTATGAGGGATGGCTCCTCTCGCCCGGAGAGCCACAGGGCCCCCTATGGGTGTGCAGAGGCAGTACGAGGCATGGGAGTAAATAAAGGAACCGGGAATCAGGGTAGGGAGAAGGGAACTGAACATGTCCAACTGAAGGAGAAGTAAAAACAGTTGAAATAAGCAAAGATGTCAATTAGTTAAAAGCTCAAGTCAATAACCTGGGACACAGCTGGAGGGAAAAGCAGATCCTGACTCATCCGAAATATATGAGACATTAATTAGTTTTTCTCGTTTCCTAAGCCAATGTGAATGAAACTGTGGTCCACATGACCAACACCATCACCTAGAAGAGCAGTAAGACATATATGGTTGCTTTCACACAAAATTCCAATCACATCTGTGCAAAACAGTAAACACAACTCTCTACACAACACACACAAATATATTGGGTAAGTCTGGTCAAACTTAGAGCATTTGTTCACAGTCAACAACACACTCCCACATGTGCGAATCCTTATTGCTCAATTGTTTAATCAGCAATCAGTCCATAATCACACATAACAGTGAGCTGGTGCTGGCATGAAATGGAGCAAGTCAGAAGACAAAGACGAAAGAGAGAAAGAGGGGGAACCACAGCCACGAGCCCACAGAGGAAGAGGGGTGCATCTATGTGCGTCGGTGGCACAGCAGCTCACTGGGGAAGACATAGACACGTATCTAATGACACATGTGCCCCTATGGTTGACCATGTGATAAATCATGGCCTTTCAATGCCAGAGGCTGGGCAGAGGGTGCAGCCCAATCTAAGCAGCTGTGGCATCAATAATTACTAGTAAAAGTATTTAGTAAAATAATAGTAAAGTATTTAGAAATGGCAATAATAACCATTGATGACTTCACTACATTACAGTAGTATACAATATACACGTCAGGAGTTTTTCCATCGTCTTCCTTGACCATTTCAATCAATGGAATTCCACAGGGATCAGTGTTTTTTCTAATCTATATTAATGATCTGGACTCTGGGATAGTCAGCAAACTTGTCAAATTTGCAGATGATACTAAAATAGGTGGCTCAGCAGGTACAATCTCAGCAGCACAGGCTATTCAGAGGGATAATATTCAATTGTGGGCAAACACCTGGCAGATGAAATTCAATGTGGACAAGTGCAAGGTATTACATGCAGGTAACAAAAATGTCCACTATAATTGCACTATGAGAGGAATAGAACTAGATGAAGTATCACATGAGAAAGACCTAGGAGTATACGTGGACTCCTCACTCTCCCCATCCAATCAATGTGGGGAAGCAATAAAAAAGGCAAACAGGATGTTAGGGTATATTGTCAAAAGTGTAGAATTGAGAACAAGGGCAGTAATGTTCAGACTGTACAATGCACTAGTTAGAGCTCATCTGGGTACTGTGGACAGTTCTGGGCTCCACACTTCAAGAAAGATATCACTGCTCTAGAGGCAGTTCAGAGGAGAGCAACCAGACTTATTCCAGGTCTGAAGGGAATGTCCTACTGAGAGACTGAGGAACTGAACCTTTTCACCCTGGAACAGAGGAGACTACATGGGGACTTGATCCAAGTCTTAAAAATCATGAAAGGCATCAACCACATCAAACCACAGGAACTTTTCCATGCATTTCCTCACAATATTTAGTAGCAGACAATTATAATGGCTACTCATGTTCATGTTGTGTTTCGCTTGAGGCAAATGCGTCACCACATGAATTCATATACGTGGATGAAGCGGGATTCAATTTGCCCAGACTGAGCAGATGTGGGAGGAGCTTTATCAGTTACAGAGCCACAGTCAGTGTTCTGGCCAGAGAGGTGCAGCTATAACCATGTGTGCAGCCATCTTAAGAGAAGGTGTTACTGTTGGCCCAGACAATACAGCTCACCTAACGGTTTTGAAAAATGAAATCTGTTTGGAGAAACGTGCTCAAGCAATCGAGAAAATCTGTAACGTCAATATTTCAGACTCTGTGAGTGTGCCCCTGTGATTCTGATAAAGGGAAGGGAGGTATGGAAACTAGTAAAAGTGATCCTCATATCCAAGTTTAAAAACAGCCACAGAGTTAATAATAATCCTTCCACAGGTTCACTGGCAAAGAACGTAGGATAGGTAGAACAAAACCAAACGCTGAAATGTTAAAATCTTTTAGCTTTCACCCTGAACTCGGATGCAGAAAAGACGACACAAAGCACAGCTGGACACAGAGACTGTTTACATTGATATGCGCCACAGACTCCCAAAATATCAACATCGGCAGAAGAACAATTTAAAACAATAACAAGGACGGCAGCTCCCCCTGGTGGCGGGTGGCAGCATTGTAGTCACTGAGAATGACATCAGAATCTCTCGGAGTTTAACAAACTTTAAAACGACCTTAAAACCACACTTCCTAAAACAGCAACTTCCATTTAAAAAACACACGATAAAACCGTTACAAAAAATAAAAAAATATTGTCCTTTTCTTTCATTTTTATGTAAAATTCTGTCAGGAACCTGTTCTGGGTGATAGAACAGCACTCTGGTCCCTCAGTGCAAGAGGATCTCAGCAACACTGAAGAGAGAGATGACAGGAGGTTTCACACCCCTGTCCCCTCGCGCCAAAATGGTCAACCCCCCCACAAAGTCCGTTGGGGTGAAACGCTCGTGTCCTTTTTTTTTGTTGTTTTTTTACTCCACCAACGTGAACCTAAAACATTGATAAATAAGTGCGACTGTGTATCCGGGGACAGTGTTGCCTTCTGCACCTCTGTGTTCCACCCCCAGGTGTCTCTCTGTCCCAGACAGACTATTCCAGGTCCCTCCGTGAAGTGCTGTGTCCCCCTGCGCCCCGGTCCCGGGTCCCTGTCTCTCTGGCTCCCCTCAGTAGATGGCTTCATCCATGTTGTCGTCGCTGTCCGCCCCAAAGTCCTCCCCGTTATCAAAGTAGGACATGATGTAGTCCGTCTCCTGCAGAGACACGGGGCAGCGCGGTGAGTGTCTTTCACATATTCAACATCTGAATCCTCTCTCATGTGCCCCCTCTCTCCCACCGTCCCCATCTCTCTCCCTTAAACCTCCTCTCCCTCTCTCCTCCACTCTCTCTACCCCTCTCCCTCTATCTCGCTCCCCCTCTCTCTCCCCCTCTCTCCCACTCCCTCTCTCCCCCTCTCCCACTCTCCCTTTCCGTCTCTCTCACTACCCCTCTCCCACTCTCACTCCCCCTCTCCATCTCGCTCACTCCCACTCTCCCTCTTGTCTTCTCCCTCTCTCCCTCTCCCACTCTCTCTCTTACTCCACTCTCTCTCCCTGTCTTCTCTGCTCCCTCTCTCACTCCCCCTCCCTTTCTCACTCCCCCTCTCCCTCCCTCAGTTGTTTTATACTTATAATTGTTTCCCTCCCTTCACTCAATGTGAGACTCCTCTTGGCGTAGTAGGGGTAATTTGTCCACGCTTCCTTGACCCCGGCCACCCCTTCCCACAGTGCCAGAGAGGGGTAGGCTCTCTCAGCTCCCTCACCTCCTCAAACTCCTCCTCGTCGTACTCTTCCTCATTCTCCTGCTCTTCCTCCTCCTGCTTCTTCTCCTCCTCCTCTTCCTCTGAGCTCACCTCC
Organism: Amia ocellicauda; assembly: GCF_036373705.1. NCBI lineage: Eukaryota > Metazoa > Chordata > Actinopteri > Amiiformes > Amiidae > Amia > Amia ocellicauda. Next base: position 28,361,504 of record NC_089863.1, on the reverse strand, counting down.
TGCTCCTTCTTCTCCAGGGTCTGGAGCGTGGGGAAAAAACAATCCTGACCAGGTTAAAAACACAAAAACAGAGTACAAAACAAACAAAACAACAAAAACAAAGAAGCACAAAACATCTGGACCCCGCAATCTGGAACAGGGAGGCAACCAGGGAATAAAATTAGCACCCACCACTAACCAAATGCGGGTAGATTTAGCCAGTGGCAGGTAAATCTGTCAATTTTACCAGCCACTTTGGTGGGTAGCCAAGAAGTGTACGGGAACAGCTGTAATTGCAAAATATTCCTTTACAAACAAATAGTCACAACCTTTATAGTTGATTTGAAATTGTGACAATAAACAGTCGGGATAATGTCGGGACAATAATACAAGAGTCTGACATGACATGCCTGAGAGTTGACAGGTCTGTTGTTATTATGCCATTTCCATATGGCTTCTAATAATGTATTTTTACATAGGTATTTATTTAACAAAGTTGTTGTGTTAGATAAGTATTCATCAATTGCATCAATTACAACATATTAATTTATGGGGAAATGATTTGCAATAGAGATGCATATGTTTTGCTGCGTAGCGGAGATTCTTCTGAAGAGAAACGTGCTGTTTGTTTGCATTGCGTCTTTGCTGGCGTGCGGGATTGACCAATGGAAAGGACGTTACCGTCTGTCATCATTCCTAGAGATTATATATTTTTTACCCAACCACAGACCGTGACTCTATGAATATCTAGCCAATCCAATGAAATCCTTTTAATGACGTGCAGAAACCCAGAGAAGGGAGTAGCACTGAAGAGGAAGAGGAGTATGAAGAGCAATAATGTGTCACAATATAACACCCCTTCTCATGTGCTAGTTCCCCATTAGCTGACACGTTATTGCATATGTGATTGATTCATTTGAAAACGATGCTCCCACCTCTACTAGCAAGTGTTATAATTCAATAGAATGCAATGTTTTGATCAAAGACCTCATATACACCTGTCTAGTCTATACAGGTCTGCAATTAGCTTTTGTTATAGTGATTGATTAATTACCTGAATAAATGTCATGTTTTAACATGTTCACCAGACATTATGTATTTCTGGTGATGTTTGCCTTTGGCTGGTAAAATACCAAGTGGCTGGTAAGTTTTTTCCTTCTACCAGACACAGTGGCTAGTGGCCGAAAAAGTTAATTTTATCCTCTGGAGGTGGCCATTTGAAAGTGAGGTTGAATGTGACGCAGGTGGAGCTGCCAATCATAGAGGGGCCCCGGGAGGCCGCTGTGCAGCCGGGGGCCACATCTGAGCTATCACTGTGCCGCTGAGGTGACGGCCTCTCACCCTCTCACCCTCACCTCCAGTTTGCGGATGATTTCCTCCTTGTCCACCCGGGTGTGCTGACTGCGCTTGGGAGCGGCGGGAGGCTCTACAGGAAGAGGAGGGCACGGTCAGAAAACTGAGAGCAAGCGGGTTCTCCAGCCGACAAAAAACCTGCTCAAGAGACCCGGTACTTACTGTCCTTTAGGGGCTTCCGTACTCTGATGCGCAGCTCTCTGGGCAGCCGTTTCCAGTCTGTAACACACACACACAAACCATTATACTCCTTGCCCTGTTAACACTGTTAAACACACCAGTCCTGATACACCACACTGGACCACAGAATACAACAGAAAAAAGGACGACTAAGCCTTTGCCATATCAGTGCCCGTCCCACCCCCGCTGACCCAGCGACGAGACGCCCCCACCTGGGTTCCACTCGATGGTGTTGTCCGTGGGCTCCGAGCTCTGGTACTTGTCAGAGTAGCGCTCTATGTCTGCAAATACCAGTAAATCTCCATTAAAACCAGTATGATCAAAACACATAACAATACTCCTAATAAAGCTAACACATGCCTAATAATAATACAAATAATAACACATCCCTAATAATAATAATAATAATAATAATAATAATAATAATACAAATAATAATAACACATTCCTAATATTATTAAACTACATTCCTCCCCTTTATTTAGCTACCACAAGGGAGGATATTTGCATCCAACAGCCCAGGCCTACATCGGGCAAGGAGTCTTGAAATTGGACATTAAAATTCAATTCGATTCGATTCAATTTTGATTTTATATTGCGCCCCCTGGCAACAAGTCACCACAGATCGCTTCACGTAGTAGAGAGAACGGAAAGAAGACCATCTTCTAGGATATTAGAAGGGTCTGTTACGGGGGAGAGGATAAATCTCTGGGGGTCTACGGCTTAAGGACTAGGCCTCATGGCAGCTAAAACAGATCCCATGATAAAGTCTCTTATTTGATGGGTAACTTCCAGGTTGTGCCACCAGAGGAGCTGTGAGGGACAGGTCTGGCCCCTGACAGCGGCTTCTCCCTCTTTAGCCTCAGATCTCTTGGGAGCTGCTAACCCTGGCACCGAGCGCCGACGCCCCCCGCAGCCACGCCCCTCACGCCACTGCCGGGCCCCTCACCTTTCTTGGGGGCGGCGGGCCTCACGAAGTAGGGCAGGTTCTTCATGGCCCCCCGCAGCTCCTGTTTCAGTGCCAGCATGTACTCCGCCTCTTCGCCCGTCTGCAGGGGCACAGGCTTGTACTCCATCGGCTGGTGGCGGGGCAGAGGAACAACAAGGCAGGGTCAGCAGCGGGGCAGAATCAGGCGTAGGCAGATTCACCAGACACCAGCCAGGTAGAGGGGTTGGGGGCGATTCAAGGAAATAAATACTTAAAAGCGCCAGCCTGTGCTATTCTTGGGATCTTATCTGGGCGGTCCTGCTGCCATATTTTCGAGTTTGGTTGTTTCTCTGTATTTTATTCTGGTGCCAAAGAATCTCTGCTGGGGTGTTGGTTACTTACGGGGAACAGTGGAGTGGGCTGCAGGGTGGAAGGGGGCAGGAGGTCCCCTTTCCAGATGCCCACAGCCTCCATGTTGAAATTCATCTGCCCCCGGCCTCGCCCCCGGGCTCTCCCCGCCATCGCGAAGCAAACCGGGGCACAAACACCAGCACAGGCACCTGCAGGGAGAGCAGGGACAGGGGGAGAGGAGGAAGCAGAGTGAGTGATGGGAACAAACTGCGCAGACCGGCAGCTGAGGTCAGTCCTCTGGCAGCTGTGGAGAAACATCTGAGCACATCAGCAGTGTGGAGTGCTGCTCAGGGCTACGGACTTGTAAGTAGAGTGTTGTGGGTTCAAATCTCGGTTGAGACACTGCTCTTGAATGTCTTCATCTTAATGCATATTGCTCCATAAGCAATAAACTGTATGAATGGACTCTCTGTGAGCCAAATACATTTAAATTAAACGATCCACCTTTGTGATCTGATCTGCTTTGTGTCCTTCCTTATTCCACCATAGAATAGGTGACAGATACATATTCAGATCTCATTTTAGCGTAGCTTGCTGAATCAGGGATTACCCTACATCAGAGATTCCCAAACCAGTCCTGGAGGACCCCCTTGTCCTGATGATTGGTTCTGAGATCTTAATTGCTTAATTGAATCATTAATTGAAATAACAATGCAATTATGTAATTAAGAGCTCGGGTGGAACAAAAACAACCGGGGCAGGGGGTCCTGCAGGACCGGTTTTAGATCCACTGCCCTACATGTTTTGTCACGCTCTTATGACCGCTACCGTGCAAACTCCCCACAGCTCCCCCTAAACACAAAACGCTACAGTGTCGTTGAAGGTAACGGTTGGCTTAATTAATAATACTAATACTCAAGAATACTAATTAAAACCTGCGAGTAAGTCAGTAACACCCATATGTCTGTAGATTAAGCGTGGTGAATGTTGAATGAATACGGATAATATGTTTTGCTCACAAAATATCACACACACACGCACAAATGCATTAGTTGAATCAGGGCCGCAGAGTCTCAGTCAGTCAGTCAATCAATCAATCAATCAATCAATCAATCCGCGCCCTTCGCAGGGTAGCTTTAGGACTTTAGCAATTCAACCCAGACGATATATTATTTATGAATGCCGACCAGAAAATAAAACCCAAATGCGACCGCTTCTTTGCAGTCAAAACAGGACATAAATCCACATTGTATCGGAAACTAGTCCATGTACACTTCATCTTCGTGCTCCAGCAAACTTTATTACACACAGCACTTGGCATACTGCGTTAGACGCGTACTACGTTTCTCGTCTCACAAATATACCTTAAAAACGACCGGATTCACAGTAGTAAAACAGAAGTGAATTTAGGTCTGTACAACATATGATAATAATAGTAATAATTTTACCTTTTGTTTTACACTATCGCATAGCACCAGCGTGTTTTGGTGCAGCGCCTAAACTGTGCCGACGCGGAAGCCTCGGTGCTGCGCGCTGGTTCCGCTGCGGGGGTCCTACCTCCGTCCTCTGGCATCACCGCTGTGCAAAGTACATGTGCCAGAGCTCAGGCGGGCACCGTATCTGTATGTCTATACGTGTTTGTCTGGTTAGCAGTTTACTAGGAACATTTTAGCATCACAGAGCTGGAGATCCAGTCAGTCAGCTACTCAAGTGCTGCCTTTGAACAACATATTCTGACGCCAGATCAATAAGTGTTTACACAATACCAATAGATATTTTTGTGTTTATTGGATTATACAATACAAATATTGGATTTATACTATAACTCTACATGTTACATTTACTATTTTAGCTGTCAGAATAAGTTGACAGTGACTTGTGCTGTACATAAAAGAGAAACACCCTACTGCTGTCGAATCACTGAACAAAGCTCAGAACGCTGTGATTAATATTTTAATAATAATCATCAATTAATTATAATAATAATAACCGTGCAAAAGATTAGTACTCTGCTGTTGTCACATACAGACTATACAACTCTAGGATATGACACACAGGCATTGTGTCATCAATCAGTCAGTGAGTGTATCAAGCCGTCACAAAAGTGTCCTAGAAGATTACAAAAGCGTGCCGTGGGGGACGGGCATGCCCTAGGGGAGAAAAGTGTCCCAGCCTCTTATTTGGCCCATATAGTATGCCCGTTTATTATTTTACCACTGTCAGTGTGTGTGTTCGCGCTAGGCAGTTAAACTGCTGTCAAAAACATTCATGTGTGTTTAAAACATCTGTATGCGTCCTAAACCTATGACTCCAAAACAGCATGAAACCCACTTGCAAAGCACGGGTGCGCAGATCATATAAGTGAATTACACCGACTATGACAATAATGCAACGGATAAAATAAATGTGCAATTCTTGCAAAACATAACTTGTTTGATTGTATTATAGTACATACACAGTTTATTTATGTATTTATGTATTTATTCACATTTTAGAGTTTTGATTGTATCATGTTTGTATATGATACAATGAAACTGTCAATCTTTAAAAGCATATCACTTCATATTTTTTGTTTTTACTAGTATAAGTAGAATACATTTTCGACTTTAGATTTTATCCCGTGTTCTCTATACCCCAGTTTTTTGTGTTGTTTTCAGATTTGTCATTAACATTGATTTGTCCCTTGAAAAAACTTGGCTATTTATTTAATTCTGCCTTAATTCTGCTAATTTATGCCTATAGCATAAATACATTATGTGAGTTTATATTTCTGAATTCCGTTAATCTGTTCTGTAGGACACTTGGATCTCTTCAAACAAATATATATATATATATATATATATATATATGTTCTTTCTCTTTTTAAGAATCGGTTAACTCTGAAATGTGTGCAATTGACACCCCTACCCGACGCCTCTTGAGGAACGGGGAACCAAGAGAGACAACATTTTGCAGTATGTACACAGGGAGTTTGTGTGAACGGTGGGGGGTTAACTACGACCTAACTGGCGGAGCGTGTGCGGGAACGTGCGTTACGTTTTTGTTATCAGGGTTTCGGTAGCGTTACACAACGATTTGTTATTGTTCCTCACTATTGCATCATAAGCAAATCAATGCATAACAACAAGAAAGAAAAAAAAAAAAACGGAATGGGCTCTACAAATGCGAGTGACGTCATAGAGCTCTCAGGTGTACTCTGACGGTGATGCGCCCCACTCACCGCATCCCCCAGTGTCCTATTGCTAACACATTAGGGTGTGTTACATAACAGGAGCTGCGGCAGAGAACCCTGAACCTCTCCATCGCGTTTTCATTTCCTATGACAACGTAGAGCAGCGAGCCCCCAACCCTGTTTATTAAAATCCGATAACACCCCTCCGTCCCGACGAGAACCTGGAAATAGAGGGAGCGACCGGCCGGCCGAGCGCGCGCCTCCCCGCGCGGCACCGTGGGAACGCTCCTGCTGGAATCCAGCGAGCCCGTTGCCATAGAAACTGACAGCCAGTGTTCTAGAATAGCGCCACAGTTATTAAATTGGTATTTATGCCGTCTGAGAATACAATTCTTAGGTGTTTTTGTCTCTCTCGCTCTCCTTCTGCCCCCCACCTACCCCCACACACCCCTCGAAAGACATATTTTTAACTGTGGGTCCTCAGTGTTTCTCTGCACTGCTGCAAGCGCGTATTCTTTTAGATTAAGCTCGGATACACTAATTAGATGAAGGATGTTCCCACAAAAATAAGGAAATAAACAACAAATGATAAAATCAGTCGACAGTCTTCTTTCCAGGCTCAGGTATAGGTTAATGCTTAACACTTATAAAAGTGGCACCCTGTCTGTATTATGAAAGTATATCAGCATCAGCTGTTATCGATACACTGTTGCATGAAGGCTATATCCACACACACACACACACACATATATATATATATATATATATATATATATATGAGAGTTTTTGTCCATTAATGTATTTTAATTGATAAAACATTGTGAAATATTAGGTTTCCATGTATGTATGCAATGTGTAATTGCTTTGGGAACACTGGTTTTGTAAGTCATGCCAATAAAGCACCTTAAATTGAAATTGAACTGAGAGGGAGAGGGAGAGGGAGAAGTAGAAAGAGGAAGAGGGGGGGCGGAGAACGCGCGCATGGGAAGCACTTACTGTGATAGATATTTCTATAAGGCATGTTAACTCTGATAGCCCATGGGTTTCCATACCCCACTGTAGTAAAACACAGTGAAGGAATGTTAAAATCACAGGGAGCCACTGACAAACCACAGTACACTCACAGTCAAACCTTGTTCAAAGTCTAAAGAGCCTGTGGGAGATTACCCAAATAGGTCATTCCGTTTCGATGTGGTGATTGTTCTGTGGACTCCCATGCATCTCCATTTCTGGTGGCAGTGTGAAAACGGGAATAGCAAACATCGCGTTGTGTGTGCGTGTGCCTCTGTGGAAAATCAAACCGGGATGGGCTCAACATTAGTTGGGTATTTTAGAATATGACGGGGGATTAATTCTACAAAGAGAAAAAACGGTTGGGGATTGATTTACGAACGAACGATCTAACTCAATAAAATACACAAATACAGAAATCCCATGCGGGGAGAGGACAAGAGAACAATGTACAGGTTATGTAACGCAAGCCAGCTGTGGCCTTGGATCTCTCCTCCACAATCTGGTGAGATCTGTGCGCCGAGGCCTGTCATCCCGGTGTTACAACATATTTGAATTAGATCCCAATTACTCACAGCAGCCTACACCAGCCCCCTAAAAAAATCAATACGAAATAAACATATCACAGGAATAAAAAAGCGCTTTATATTGGGAAAAGTGAGTCAGCATAATACAACATTAAAGACGGCCTTAGCAGCCACCGCCGACTGACCATTGACAGAATAGCAGATTTTGTGTGTATTTGCTATTTTTCCAACACCGTGACATATATAGCAACATTCACTAAAACAAAATAAACAAATGCACACATGCAACAAGGGGAGCAGGTACACATCCAGAACTGCAACAATCACATTGCCATGGCGTCCCGAAGATATCTGCAATTAGAATACGTCGGCGAGAGCTCAAATCACTTTTAGCGCGCCCAGGTGACACATTTCTCATTAAAACCTCTCACCATCTTTGCATTAATGACTGAGCGGGGAGAACACCCCAGAAGACCATGCATGACCCAGAGATCTGGTGAACAGTGGACTGTTGTGCGTTTTGGGATGTGGTGTATGCCAATCTGATATGCCAGGCAAACCCATGTAGGGAAAATGACAAATCGAGAGTGTTAATATTGAACTCCCGTCCGGACAAGAGCAATGGTCTTAGTAGAAGGCCAAGCTTGTCCATGAACCACGGTATCGCAATCATGCGTAAGACTGGCCCGAAATGCAGTTGATATTAAACCCCGCGGTTCTGTTGTGCGCATGATGGGGAGATAACAGCTAGAGATGACAGGAGATATATATCTGTTTCGGTCATTCAAATGAATCGTCTCGGTTATCGCACTTTTGCGCCATTTCAGTACCATAGCATTGGCGTCTTTGCGCATTGAGTCAAGCCCCTAGACTGTCGTTGAGGCTCTCCAAGCCGCCTTTTAATAGCCTACTTATATAGACACTCTCAGCCTGGCGGTCTGGGAGGCGGTTATTTGGCACAGGCCAGTGACGTTGTGAAAAAGGCGGAGGTAAAAGAGAAATCCAGCTAACAAGATAGCTGTCACACTGGGGCTGTTTATACTTTACAGAAAGAAAGGAACAAATAAATACATTTAAAACCAGTCTAAATGTTCAACTATTGCTGTACACCTTTCGGGTGCGATTTGAAGGCAATAACAATAACAAGGATAGTAATAATGATAATAATGAACAAACAATATGTTATAATTAACCATGCATGTATTTATTTATTTATTGTCGGAAAGGTCTTGATTGTGTTGATAGCGCCAGCCTGTGCGCTTCTGCTCTGCGGTGGCTGATGCTATTGACGGAGCTGCGGCTGATCCTGCTAGACGGACCAGCGAGTCCGAAGACCACGGGTGGGTTACGGTAAGTTCAGAGCCAACACCCCCCCACCCCCCCCGGCCTCCCAACTCCGTCTCCCATGTCGCTGTTTCCCTCCTGTGCAGAACTTGTGCCGTGTCTTTCTTTGGGCAAACTGAATTCACACACACGCACCCCCTCTCTTTCTCTTTAGCTCCTTCTCTCTCTGTCTCTCTCCCACCTACCCGCTGCCCACCCCCGCAGCGGCTCCACAGCTATTGCCCTAAACTCCCGATCGCTAGAGGGATGGTGGTAGAGGGGGGAGGGGTGGAGGGCTGGTGGTGCTGGTGGTGCTGATGGTGGGAGGGAGGTGTGTGTGTGTATGTGTGTGTGTGTGTGTGTGTGTGTGTGTGTGTGGAGGGGGGGGGGGGTAAGTCAAGCTAAATGCAGAACACACTGTCAAATAGGAACCGCTGCGGAGCGCAGACTGACTTATCACCGGCTACAGCGAGGAACTGTCGGTCCATGGAGTCTGTGTAGAATAACGCAGTTGCAAGCGGCGCAAACGAGGTAAGGAGTTGTGTTCACCGATTTATATACCATTGCATTGACCATAGTGTATTTTTATACATATTGCTAAGTTATTAAAATAATACATTTTTTTTTCTAGTCGATTCCACCGTGTGTTTGTGTGTATATATACATAAACACATGTATTCATTTTGAACTATATATATATATATATAGTTCAAAATGAATACATGTGTTTTATTAATTGTTCTGTAAATGCATTTGAATGTCCTGTTTAATTTTGAGTTAAATATAGCGTATTGGAATACGATTTTGGAGAAATTAACCAATTTTCTTTGCAAATCTGGAACTTCCTCGTTATAATCGCGCCCATCAGGGAGTGTTTCTAATTGTGTTTTGTGTATTGCCACATACTGTATGTGTATGTATATACACACATACAACACACACAACACACACACTCACCTCATATAAATAATACAGACGCAGCTATATGTCATGTGCTGATATTCTATAATAAAACTTTATCATTCCGTTTATCATTATATGGAATATTTGGTTGCAATTGCAAAAATATATACAAATATCGACAGCCAAAGGCTACGGGTGGTTTATGGTTAAAGCATGGCTATCGATCTTGGGTGGTATGGAGATGCGTTTAAATCGGCATCTTGCATTTTCAATCTCTGGCAAAATACATTTCTATACAGCCTGGACCAACTGTTTTATCTGTGTATCTATGAATGTATCTATCTATATCACTGCTCTGCCTGTGTGTAGTTATTTTCGGTGAGAGTGTATTATTTGGAGATAACAGCACCAGCGCTTGTGATACAACTTTGACGAGCACCCCCCCCCCCTTGAAACGCCACTAATCTCGAAGAAAACGCTTCAGCCGCAGACGAATGTGTCACACTTGATGTAGCGCCTTCTGACGGTCTTCAGAGATGAAAGGAATATTTCAAAAATGAGAAACAGAGGCGAGAAAACGAGAGCGTATCGCAAAACCAAAAATAAAAGGATATTTTATTAATATATTTTTTTAATTCAGTGCAATAATTATAATAATAATAATGTATATTGATACTCTCTGCGATCTCTATATATTACAGAATGCATTGTGCATTGCTCTGAGACAAGGTTTTCAATGCGGATCTCCGGATTGGAAAAACCGCATCCTGAGCTCGCCAACGGTGATCGGGCTCTCAGACAAGGCAGACCAGACTGGAGCCCCCCACCCCTCAAGAAATACGACATACGCGCGATGTAGCCGGCGTGTAGCTCTTTCTGATGAATGGGGGCAGGTATAGTCTACCACACGCAGGTAGCTCGTTCACCCCCCCCCCACCCAGACCCCCCAAAAAGCACAGGCTGTCACAGAAGCCGAAGTCCCTCCTTCTCCCTCTCTCCAGCCCCCCCCCCCAGCTGGGGTGTCGAGACAATACTATCTTACTGGGTGGGTGACTGGATATGCTACACAGTGTATATATAGTGGTGGAGTCCAGATGATAAGCAAGAAGCTTCTAGTCTACCCTCTTAAAGAACCAAAGGTATTTCTTTTATTTGACACTTCCTTGACATATTGTCACCTATGTTCACCTGAATAAACGTGGAGCAGTTTCATTCATTCCTGGGACCAGAATTAGTCAAATCCACGTTCAGGCCTCTAAACGATGCTAATTATTATTCCACACAGAGCACTCAAATTCTCCTCATTCATGCTAAAAGCCTCCGGTGGGTGAGAGATTAATACTTGTAGATTTTACTACAAATGGTTCGGTGATGACTGGAGCAATAAGGACTGGGGAGGAGAGCCATATAGAATCATATGCACGTTACAGACTCACAGTGCCTTCTGCTTCTCATTCAAGCCGATCTCTCCATTTCTCGAGGGAACCGATGAGTGGCGGCACCTTGAGACAAACAGCCTTTCCCGATATGCGAGTTGACCCTGCTAAATTTACCATAGGAGTTTTTAGTATTTTTGATTTTTTGGTTTGAGAATGGCTGTACAACACTCTACACACAGGTCTACCATAGTAATCATGCCTTAGAAATGGGTACCATGGTGTATCAGGGTATTGCCGTGGTCCAGTGTGGTAAAAGCAAAGGAAATGACTGCTGAATGACAGGAAAAACATATTATTCAGGAGCTCAGACCACCCCAACAGATGTGTGTAGTAGAAGGTAAATAGCTGATTTTTCCCCCGATTTTTCGCTTGATTAAGGGAATGATGACCTGGGTGTGAGAAAGAGGCCAGCCGAACACCACCTCCACTAGATGGAACGAGCCAATGAGCTGCTGCGAAGGTGTTGCATGGGGTGGCGGAGGGAGGCGAAGTGATGGATGGTGGGAAGGGATGAGTGTGAGGGGCGAACCTCATTTTAAAACTCAAGTGCAAACATGTTAATGGTAAATATACCGGTGTGAACTTGAGATCAGCCAGGGGTTTACACAGATGTAGGGTACTGCAGGAGCAAGAATGGGGACCACTGAGGCTACAGCCAAGTATCTGCCTGAGTTTGCTGTAGCTGTTGTTACTGGGTGAGTATAACCTGGAACCATCCCTAATCCTAACCTTCGCCATCTCTGTATTGGGTTGTTCGGGAATAACAGTCACACAGTGAAATCAGGTTATGTGTACAACTGGACACATACTAGAAAAATGACAGATTCCCAGCCGCTGTCCCATGGCGAATGTTGAGTCGAGTGAGTTGGTTTCTTTCGGTCTTCTTCAACCCTCACCTCATGTCCTAATTAACAACACACGTGCATACACAGGTATACAGTGAGGGGAAAAAGTATTTGATCAGTCTATAATTTTAATGGTAGGTGTATTTTAACAGTGAGAGACAGAATAATAACAAAAAAATCCAGAAAAACGCATTTCAAAAAAGTTATAAATTGATTTGCACGTTAATGAGGGAAATAAGTATTTGATCCCCTATCAATCAGCAAGATTTCTGGCTCCCAGGTGTCTTTTATACAGGTAACGAGCTGAGATTAGGAGCACTCTCTTAAAGGGAGTGCTCCTAATCTCAGCTCGTTACCTGTATAAAAGACACCTGTCCACAGAAGCAATCAATCAATCAGATTCCAAACTCTCCACCATGGCCAAGACCAAAGAGCTGTCCAAGGATGTCAGGGACAAGATTGTAGACCTACACAAGGCTGGAATGGGCTACAAGACCATCGCCAAGCAGCTTGGTGAGAAGGTGACAACAGCCTGTGTGAAGGAATCAGCCCAAAACTATACAGGAGGATCTTGTTAATAATCTCAAGGCAGCTGGGACCATAGTCACCAAGAAAACAATTGGTAACACACTACACCGTGAAGGACTGAAATCCTGCAGCGCCCGCAAGGTCCCCCTGCTCAAGAAAGCACATGTACAGGCCCGTCTGAAGTTTGCCAATGAACATCTGAATGATTCAGAGGAGAACTGGGTGAAAGTGTTGTGGTCAGATGAGACCAAAATCGAGCTCTTTGGCATCAACTCAACTCGCCATGTGTTTGGAGGAGGAGGAATGACCCCAAGAACACCATCCCCACCGTCAAACATGGAGGTGGAAACATTATGCTTTGGGGGTGTTTTTCTGCTAAGGGGACAGGACAACTGCACCGCATCAAAGGGACGATGGACGGGGCGTGTACCGTCAAATCTTGGGTGAGATCCTCCTTCCCTCAGCCAGGGCATTGAAAATGGGTCGTGGATGGGTATTCCAGCATGACAATGACCCAAAACACACAACAAAGGAGTGGCTCAAGAAGAAGCACATTAAGGTCCTGGAGTGGCCTAGCCAGTCTCCAGACCCTAATCCCATAGAAAATCTGTGGAGGGAGCTGAAGGTTCGAGTTGCCAAACATCAGCCTCGAAACCTTAATGACTTGGAGAGGATCTGCAAAGAGAAGTGGGACAAAATCCCTCCTGAGATGTGTGCAAACCTGGTGGCCAACTACAAGAAATGTCTGACCTCTGTGATTGCCAACAAGGGTTTTGCCACCAAGTACTAAGTCGAAGGGGTCAAATACTTATTTCACTCATTAACATGCAAATCAATTTATAACTTTTTTGAAATGCGTTTTTCTGGATTTTTTTGTTGTTATTCTGTCTCTCACTGTTAAAATACACCTACCATTAAAATTATAGACTGATCATTTCTTTGTCAGTGGGCAAATGTACAAAATCAGCAGGGGATCAAATACTTTTTTCCCCCACTGTATATGTGAAACAAGACCTAAAAGACAATCACATAAAAGATGGAATAATGAACTTTGCAGGCTTGACATGGAAAAGTGAAGATATAGATAGAAACAAGTAGAAACATCTGGTGGAGGTCTTCATCGATATAGACTGATGAATATGATGGTTTATATATATATATATATATATATACACCGATCAGCCATAACATTATGACCACTGACAGGTGAAGTGAATAACACTAACAATCTCGTTATCATCACCTGTCAGTGGGTGGGATATATTAGGCAGCAAGTGAACATTTTGTTTTCAAAGTTGATGTGTTAGAAGCAGGAATGGACAAGCGTAAGGATCTGAGCAACTTTGACACGGGCCAAATTGTGATGGCTAGACGACTGGGTCAGAGCATCACCAAAACTGCAGCTCTTGTGGGGTGTTCCTGGTCTGCAGTGGTCAGTACCTATCAAAAGTGGTCCAACGAAGGAAAAGCGTTGAACCGGCGACCAAGGCTCACTGATGCACGTGGGGAGCGAAGGCTGGCCTGTGTGGTCCGATCCAACAGACGAGATACTTTAGCTCAAATTTCTGAAAAAGTTAATGCTGGTTCTGATAGAAAGTTGTCAGAACACACAGTCCATCGCAGTTTGTTGCGTATGGGGCTGCGTAGCTGCAGACCAGTCAGGGTGCCCATGCTGACCTCTGGACAAACAAGTCCGATCCTTGGAGGCCCCACCTCGCAACTTACAGGACTTAAAGGATCTGCTGTTAACGTCTTGGTGCCAGATACCACAGCACACCTTCAGAGTCTAGTGGAGTCCATGCCTCGACGGGTCAGGGCTGTTTTGGCGGCAAAAGGGGGACCTACACAATATTAGGCAGGTGGTCATAATGTTATTGCTGATCGGTGTATATATATATATATATATACATAACGGATGGAACTGATGTTTGTTTTATGACTCGACCACAACTACTTTTCTTTGTCTCTTTGTGTGACATCTGTTCGGCACAAATGGTGTGCGGTGGTTCAGGTGGTTCACAAGCATGATGCCAATACAGGCCAACCCGTAAATAATGACACGGTTTAAACCTTTTATTTCAAACATGAATTAATATCGTACTTAGATGTAATTTTAAAATGAAGTTAGGTAAACAACCCTGATTAAATACAAGGAATGTTTTCTGGTAAATTAGTTTTCATTAGCAATATTTCATTTCTTAGCGGCTGGAGTAAGCCTTACCCACTGAGCTGCTCTGTCCTATTCACAATGCAGCACCACTCGTCGCATTTGGGTGGCCAATGGGAGAGGATGAGGTAAGTGCTGTGGTGGTTATAGGATCATATATAATGGTGGGAATATATCTAAATGCCCTCCCCCCCACACACACACACCTTATAGCTGCCTTTAAAAAAACCGAAAGTCTTTATGTTCTGCTGATATGAATAAATTTGTGTTGCTGGTATTTAGAGATAAGTAAATGAATTTTGCGGGGTCGGGGGTGTGACTGGGTGGTCCGGGGAAGAGTTGGCACCGGCTGAGTGGTCCGCAGGCCAGATAAGTTTGAGAGAGACTGTTCTAGGTGACGGTTGTGGTAAAAGTCAGGTAATCGCAGGAATGTTGTTGAGAGTGTTATATCTTGGGTGATCCTGCGTCCGCCAGTCATTGCAGTGATGCTTAGGGTGTTTTTATTTCATTATTTATTTATTTTCAATCTTGTCATTACATGGTAAGGACTGAGAGTCATTTTGCGCTGCCCAGGGAAAACGGCTCCTCACATCTCATGGTTTGATTGCACACTCTTACATGTGTTCATCAAAACACTGTTTTTTGTTTTCCCCCATGGCAGTCAAAGGTCTAGCCAGTCCGATGCTGTGATTCCACTCGAGACAGTGTAGCCACAGCAGTGACTATCCCATTTGGTATTTTCCGTATGTATTAATTTATTATAGCCCTATTGTGACACACAGTCCCTCTTCTACCCTTTCCACCCCCAAGAGGTGTGAGTCCTAGTGCTTCGGGCCCCCCAAGATGTTTCCACTTGCTTCGCCTGCAAAGATTATTATTTCATCTTATCTTCTATGTGTGTCTTCTAGGCCTCTTTTTATCTCTTGGGATCCATTCAATTGCTCCCTTTGTTCAGCTTTGATCTATATATACACTCACCTAAAGGATTATTAGGAACACCTGTTCAATTTCTCATTAATGCAATTATCTAACCAACCAATCACATGGCAGTTGCTTCAATGCATTTAGGGGTGTGGTCCTGGTCAAGACAATCTCCTGAACTCCAAACTGAATGTCTGAATGGGAAAGAAAGGTGATTTAAGCAATTTTGAGCGTGGCATGGTTGTTGGTGCCAGACGGGCCGGTCTGAGTATTTCACAATCTGCTCAGTTACTGGGATTTTCACGCACAACCATTTCTAGGGTTTACAAAGAATGGTGTGAAAAGGGAAAAACATCCAGTATGCGGCAGTCCTGTGGGCGAAAATGCCTTGTTGATGCTAGAGGTCAGAGGAGAATGGGCCGACTGATTCAAGCTGATAGAAGAGCAACTTTGACTGAAATAACCACTCGTTACAACCGAGGTATGCAGCAAAGCATTTGTGAAGCCACAACACGTACAACCTTGAGGCGGATGGGCTACAACAGCAGAAGACCCAACCGGGTACCACTCATCTCCACTACAAATAGGACAAAGAGGCTACAATTTGCACAAGCTCACCAAAATTGGACAGTTGAAGACTGGAAAAATGTTGCCTAGTCTGATGAGTTTTGATTTCTGTTGAGACATTCAGATGGTAGAGTCAGAATTTGGTGTAAACAGAATGAGAACATGGATCCATCATGCCTTGTTACCACTGTGCAGGCTGGTGGTGGTGGTGTAATGGTGTGGGGGATGTTTTCTTGGCACACTTTAGGCCCCTTAGTGCCAATTGGGCATCGTTTAAATGCCACGGCCTACCTGAGCATTGTTTCTGACCATGTCCATCCCTTTATGACCACCATGTACCCATCCTCTGATGGCTACTTCCAGCAGGATAATGCACCATGTCACAAAGGTCGAATCATTTCAAATTGGTTTCTTGAACATGACAATGAGTTCACTGTACTAAACTGGTGCCCACAGTCACCAGATCTCAACCCAATAGAGCATCTTTGGGATGTGGTGGAACGGGAGCTTCGTGCCCTGGATGTGCATCCCACAAATCTCCATCAACTGCAAGATGCTATCCTATCCATATGGGCCAACATTTCTAAAGAATGCTTTCAGCACCTTGTTGAATCAATGCCACGTAGAATTAAGGCAGTTCTGAAGGCGAAAGGGGGTCAAACACAGTATTAGTATGGTGTTCCTAATAATCCTTTAGGTGAGTGTATATATATATATATATATATATATATATATATATATATATATATATATTATACAGAGAGAGAGAAAGAGGTTGTATTTGTTAAAAAATACAGGTGAAGTGTTGAATGTCTTTCCTTCATGGCAGGACGGCATGCTTTATGGTTGCTTTGGCAAGAATTATACTCAATAGGAACAGCAGAGTACAGTGCTGTGAATTGAGAACAGTGAAAAAGAGGAACTATGGATTGAGGGACAGACATATAGGGAGCAATAGGAAAGAAACTGACAATGAAAAGAAGAAGGAGGCAGAGGACTAAAATAGGAAAGGAGAGAAAGACAGAGAGAGAGTTCCTCATTCCTTGTCTCGCAGCCTCCCTCGTTTGCATTGGGAGGCTGCTGTAAAGTGTGGGTGTGTGTGTGTGGGTGTGTGTGTGTGAGCGAGAGAAAGAGAGAGAGAGAGGGAGAGAGAGAAGGAGAGAGAATGGCTCTGATTGAGTCTTTGCTCCCGTCTCCCGCCACCCACTGCCTGCCTGCCTGCCTGCCTGCATGGAGAAAGCCAATCTTCTGTATTCTCGAGTGGACTGACACACGGGCAGAAGTGACTCACCAAGTGACAGCCCCCCCGCCAATCTACACCTCTCCCTCTCTCTCTGCTTTGCCTGAGTGGAGTGCGGAATACAAATCCTGGATAGTAAGACATCTTCTGCAGAGGACCTCCCAAGAGGGGGGGGATTGGGAAGAGAGGAATGGGGAAGAGGGAAGGAGAGAGAGAGAGAGGGGAGAGAGATGGAGAGGAGGGAGGGGTGTGCACAGTGGATATAGAGCAGATGACTTTATAATGTGTGGGTGGCAGCCTACTGGCCTCCGAATGTGATCCAATCAAGTGAGCAGGAGAAGGTCAAGCCAGGCCAAAGCAATCTGAGAGTGAGGGAAAGAGAGAGAGATAGAGAGAGAGAGAGAGAGAGAGAAAGAGAGAGCGAGATCAGATGCAGGAGAGAGGTAGGCAGCTGTTTGTGTTCGCCACACACCGGTCTGCCATTCACGCGGATTTCAGCACCCGTTTCCTGCATTTGAGCTAATTGGGCAGGCTGGATCAGTACCTTTTCACCCTGCTGGTTTTTGACGCAAAAGGGTGCTGTGGCGTGTGTGCGGGGCGTGTGCACGGGGCGTGTGTATACATGCGTGTGCTCTCCGGGCACCATGTCTCTGCCCTGCGACTCCACAGACCGCAGCAAGAAACACAGCGGGGGAAGCGATATAGATTTGGAGAAACTGTGGTCAGGCTCTAGCAGCCGTATAACTGAATGGTACATTAATTATGAATAAGTGGAGGAATAGGCTGTATGATAGTGCACCTATGGGTCTGGCTTTTGGACGGTGCTATTTGTGGTATTGGTCGAACTAGTGGGCATTGAGATGGTGGCATTTCCCATTGCACAGTGTCAAAACTGCAGTGGTGTGTGATCGCAGTGGCCTGGTTGTTTCTCTGCATAGAGTTACCCAACTATTACTTCCCCCAGTAGAAAAGATTGAATGTTTTCCATGGGAGAGGGGATGAGGGGGTGAAGGGTAAGAGAAATTACAACCAGATATAAGTTTCTGAGTGAAAGTGAAATATTTCTGACCAGATCACAAATTTTCCCAATCAGGGGTGGCGCAGGTTAACAAATTTAAAATCAGAGCTCTTCAGAATCCCTGACTTGGCCTGAGGCATTTTTCTCTTTCACCCCTGGAGCTAAAGAGAGCAATGATGTTCAAGACACTCTTTAAGCCTGATGGTTCTGTGAGGATCACGTCTGGAGGACCAATGCTGTATACCCTCGGGGCAGGACCAGGCAGTGCACATCGACACGAGGATAACTGCAGCTGATGGCTCGGCTCTCTCCCGAGCTGCAGGTACCTGGCGTTTGGATGCAGATACCCACACACTGCCGTGGGCTGATGTCTGTTTTGGCAGGAATACAGAGCTCCTTCCGCCTCTCTCTGCAAGGGGACATGCAACTGCTCTCTCTCTCTGTCTCTCTCTCCCCCTCACTGTCATTATCTCTCGCTCTCTGTCTGTCTATGTCTCCCTCTGTCTATTTCTCTTTCTGTCTGTCTCTGTCTCTCTCTCTCTCTCTCTCTCTCTCTCTCTCTCTCCTCAAGCAGCAATAGAACCACAGTAAAAGATGACAGAGTAACAAGGGTGGAATTAGATTGTGATCATATCCTGATCTGGCATGTGTGTGTAATGCAGTTAAAAAGGCAATGTGGCGCAGTGCCGGGTGAGAGAACTCATGGCTGCGTGGAATGGCTTTCTTCTCCCTCTCAAGGCATTTTTTACAGCCCCTTTATCCTAGATCGCCGAGGCACTGTGCCCGTTTGAATTCTGTGTTATTTATAATTCAGTCTGCGATTTACATCTCACATTAGGTGCGGAAAACTGGCAACCCTGTTAATGGCTTGAAAGAAATGTTTGGGGGTTGGGGTGAGGTGGGAAGAAAGTTGGAAAAATATTGACTTCTGGTTTTCAGCCTTGGCCCTGCAGTAACCCTGTGTTGGACTGAATTTTGTTCTACTGCATTTTGGACCATTCCAGAGCATCCTTAATGGACTGACTGGATAGCAACCTTGGTCGATTTGAAGAGGACAACCCTGCTCGACAACTCTGCTCCCCTGCCCGTCCTGCTGCTCGGACCTGGGCATTTAACAACCCTAAAATCCCATCACATTAGAAGGACCTTAAGACTCCAACACTACAATGTTGTCGTCCTGTATCAGAAAGGGAGTCTCAAAGCCGCTCCCAAAGCATTGCCTCGGAGTGTCTCATCATCATCGCCATAGAAACAGAATCAGAGACGTTACCTATGAAATCCCAGTGTCCCTCAGCCACATTGCAGAAGCACAATGAAGAGACTAGAAAGTACAGGACAGAGTTGCGGATTTGGCCTTCACCTGCTGTGGGAAAAACTTATCACATGGTTTTTGTACAGGAACATGGTGTTTTATATATTGCCCAGTGCTCATAACCAATGATGGTTATAAACTGCAGCTTATGGTTCCTACTGAGTTAACATCCATGTTTCTTTAGTATTATCATTAAAACCCACTTAGGTTGACTTCTGGGATGCCTGAAAACACTACCTGGGATGTGAGATGTTGCATGGTGGTCAGATATCAGAAAACATACCTGGGCTTTTGACATGAAATGTCCAACATGTCAACAATTCAAGCTTCCTAACAGCAAGCTGGCTGGTCTGTTACAATTAACACAGGTGTCAGAGCCACGGCACATGCTAGGGGGGGATCTGATGGGGTCGCTTACCACCAGTTACCATCCACAAACTAACCTGACTGAGCGGAGTAATGGGACACTTAAAACAACTATCGCCTCAGATGTAGGGGAACATCACCAGAATCGGGGCAGGTGGGTCCATGAGTTCAGGTTTGCTTTATACCCTTCTTTTCAAGAGTCAACAGGCTTCTCCCCAGCAGAACTGGCCTTGGGTAGAAAACGTAAGGGACCCCTTAATTGCTTGATAGCAAATGCTCCTATCCCATCTTCCTCGGGACACATATCACTATGTATACAATATCTCTTATCCCAGCAAGTTGCCAGAAATGCAGATAAAGCTCAAAATAAGCTGGCAAAGTACTATACATTAAAGTGATGTAGTTCCAGAAGGGAGATTTGGTGTGGAGAGAGACACATCCCACCGCTAACACCACAAGTGAATTTTCTGCTCAAGTGGCACCAAAGTGGTCCTGGTCTAATCTGGGACCAATTAACCATAGGACTCAGTTCCTTGTTAGTGACAAAGCAGCTGTTAAAAATGTTGCATATCTGAAACCCTATTTCAGTGCAATTCCCAATACCTCCAGTAGAGGGTGGGTGGGACTACCACATAATATAGATAATGAATGAAATGCAATTCACAATCGTATTCATTATCTGCACAAGTAAAAGTTGCAGTATGCCAGGTGATTTCTTGAGCTCAAATACATTTATAAAATATTAGAGTTCATTGAAATGATTGATACTATGATATGCTATGTTTAATATGTCAGTCCCTTGGCTGCAGTATGGGGACAGGTTTCTGTTCAGAATATGCAAGCTTTGGACTTGACAAACAGCTTAAAAGAACAGCTAATAATACTTTCAACTAAATTATGTGAAGAGACTATGGTGATTATTCATGTTCTGGAGTTCAAAAACATGGATTCTGAAAACTGGATTACATTTTGAATTAACTTTATTTGTGATATCCTCCTTGTTTTCTCGTTGTTTTTGATGCATTTTCTTTTTGGGGAACTGTATGCATAAATACGACAGTTAAATGAATTCTTCTGGACATTCTAGTGTGTGCTAGATACAAGAGCCGAGGTATTGTTCTCTTGTTGATATTTTGGTTGTGATTTGCATCCAACAAAAATGATACGAGATCTCCGTGTGGGGATATCCACTTATTATTTCTAGCTTTTTCTTTTTTATTCTTTCTTCCCGTAAATGAGTTCTTGCACCTTCGTATTTTCCTTAAACTGTGATGTTTGTCTATTGTCATTGTGAGTCTCGTCCTGGACTCCGTTTACACTTATGATCTGTGCGCTCAAGCCTTTTTTTGCCATATTCTGTAAGAAAGAAAGAAATGTGATTTGTGTTTTGGATGGTTCTGGTTTGCTTACATCTTCTGTCATTTTTTTGGATCGGGAAAAGTGTTACAGTATGTCACCTGTCACCAGCCCTGATTTCTGTTTAAAGGATGTGTAATTTTCTGAGCAGCATGGAATCCCAGCCCCAAGAAAGTGAATTCAGGAGTTTGGACACCCCCAATAGACGTACAGACGGGTGACAAATTAAAGGAAAACCAACATAAAGTGTCTCAGTAAGGTGTTGGGCACCATGAGCCCCAGAACAGCTTCAATGCTCTTGGCACAGATTCTATGAATTTCTGGACTGGAGGGATGAACACCCTTCTTCCAAAAGATATTCCCTCATTTGGTGTGTTGATGATGGTGGTGGAGAGCGCTGTCTAACACGTCAGTCCAGAATCTCCCATAGGTGTTCAATTGGGTTGAGATCTGGTGACAGCGAAGGCCATAGCATATGAGTCACATCATTTTCATACGCATCACACCATTCAGTGAGCCCTTGTGCCCTGTGGATGGGGCATTGTCATCCTGGAAGAGACCACTCCCATCAGCTTAGAAATGTGTCACCATAGGATAAAGGTGATCACTCAGAATAACTTTGTAATGATTTGCAGTGACCCTTCCCTCTAAGGGGACAAGTGGACCCAAACCATGCCAGGAAAATGCCACCCACTGCATAACAGAGCCTCTGCACCCCCTCACTGTAGGGGTCAAGCAGTCAGGCCTGTACCGTTCTCTTGGTGTCCCACACATGCACTCGCCCACTTGAGAATATGGTGACGGATGACTCATCTGACCAGAACAATTTTTTCCACATCTCTGTAGACTGCCTATGACATCCACATATGGAGGTGGCAGGGGGTTGTAATTTGCTCTCTGCTATTTCCCTAGTTGGGGTGAGCATGGAAGAATGGGAGAGGGCGTTCCATTCAAAAACTCAGAACCCCACAATGCTGCGGATTCACCTCCAACAAGCTTTGCTTTTGGTTCAACGTGCCTTTGCTATGCTTTTCCACACTGGACTATGGGAATGTCCCGATACGCCACAATAAACTTCTCAAAGGCACGTTTACTGTGGTCGACCAGGGTTTGGGCAGTGAGAACAGAGCACAGTGAAGCAGTGTTGGAGCCCATAGAAGAATTCAATAAAAGTATGGTGCA
Source organism: Amia ocellicauda (assembly GCF_036373705.1). NCBI lineage: Eukaryota > Metazoa > Chordata > Actinopteri > Amiiformes > Amiidae > Amia > Amia ocellicauda. The sequence continues at coordinate 28,338,836 of NC_089863.1, read as the reverse complement.
ACCACAGTAAAAAGCATGTAAAAAATCCAGTGGAGAATTCAGTGGGGTTCATTTGCATAAAGGTTTAAGAAAGGTCAGATGAAGAGGTTTTGAAACTTGGGGTCGTTGATTTACACAGAGAGTTGACGGGCCTGCGGCAAAGTATCCTGGGACAAATCTTCTCTCGTCAAGAACCAGCTGGGTAAAGTTCTGGGACCAATTCTATAGTTCATCTGTCCAATCTGGTCCTGGACAGCCAAATTGTGTTTAGTAAACTACTTATCTGACTCCATTATTGGGTTTAATTAGGAGCAAATTGCTTTTTTTCTTTCTTTCTTTCATAACCCCATTCTGTGTATTCCATCTTAACCAGTGTCCTGACAGGGCAGACAACCTTTTAAAAATATTTGCCAAAGAATGTTAAACAAATGGGGTCCAAAAAATAAGTAATCTTCACCCAGAGTGCAGGATTAGGGCTGGCACAGGTGCAGCTGTGAGTTGTTTTTTTTCCTCTCTCTGGTCTTTAATTTGTCTGTGTTCGCCACGGTCTCCATTAAGCGCCGTTGAAGGTCGGCTCGTTAATCAGCCAGCAATTATGCCGTCTTAGCTCCGTGGTAATTGCCCTGGCAGGGAGCTCTGTCAACATATGCTCGCGTTGCTGGTGATAATTGACAGACGACAGCTGGATTAATAAAGCTACTTCTCTTGATGGGGGGGGTAGTGCACATTGTCCCCTGGATTCGGTGCGGTGACTTGCAGCTACAAACTTGGATTTGTGTGTGTGTGCGTGTGTGTGTGCTCCTTGCTCTATCAATCCTGAGTGGTTTGGGAATTCGCTGTATGAACTTCAGAGCATAAAACAGAAGACTCTATACAGTTAAGCTGGCTAGTGTGGTTTCTAGTATGTGATCCATGCCCAGACAGTATCGTACCTTTCCTAGAAGGGGTGCCACCATAACGAGACACTAGAACAGGCTTTTGCTTCTGCAAAACGGGTCAGATGATCACTGATTAGGAATGGCAGTGCATGTCTTTATTAGTGTTACTGTAACAGCTTATCTTCTCATACAAGATGGTTGCAACTCCCCAACCCCCACTATGAAAAGTGTCTAATTTTGAGCAGCAGGATGTGAGAAATCATCTTAAAACTGCTGCTCATATTCGCAAGTAAATCTTCTTAGCACCTTGGGAAAAAAAGGGGCCCTTAGTTATAACTTCTCACACTTGACTGGAGCTCCAATCTGATCAGTGCCACTCCAAAGGTTTGTGCCTGGTGTTTTTTCTTCTTCCTGTATGAATACTTTGAAACCTGTAAAGAAACATATCTGCAGTTTGATGTCATCAAGGCTGTGGCAACAGATTTCTCTCGCTCTTGGCTGGACTTGTTTGTGTGGTATTTTTGTTTCTGGTTAGCTTGATTGACATACTACCCTTAACTAAGGCTTGAAGAGGAGGGCGTGGTTAAAAACGTGGATAAATGGTAGAAATACAAGACAAACCCAAATCCCGTCTGGAGGTAGATTTAGATCTCATGACCAGTGGAGTTACACATCATGTGACCCAACAGGGACTGCAGCACAATCATTTCAATATAATTAAGAAAGAAGAATGGGATTCTTACATGAATCCCACAGAGCACCTCTGGGATGAACTGCAAGCTGTACTCCAGGACTGATACCAAATTTGACAGGACACTGGTATATTCCTCTGTCCATCCATCAATCAAGCAAGCAAGCAATCAATAAAAACACAGCAGTGATTAACATTAAGGGTAGGGTTGGGTCTGTAGTACACCCTACAAAATGTATTTTGCATTCTGTTTGTTATGCTGTATATACCTAATACCATGCTGTATTGTGCAACCATGTAGTATGTTTTATGTATGGATGTAACTAATTACATTTTGTTACACAGCATTCAATTCAATTCAATTCAATCACTGTGTAATTGGTTCTTGTGTTATCCCGTCCCCTTGCTCAAAAGTGCCAGCCCATGAAATCTAATAATTATCTTCATCACCCTTTTAATTTGTTTGTTTTCACCCTTCACCCCAGTACAGGCAGGTGTAGACACTAATTATTTCAATTACTCAATTAATTACATTATTTTCATGCATAGGCTTTTCGAAGACCTTCGCATTTTAGCTTCACACCTGGTGACTTAAAATATATCGATTACTCTAAATATTGCATCCACGGAGCTTTTCACAATCTAGCCGGAAGTGTTAAATTAATTCAGTTGATTATTTAATTCAGCCAATTCAGGTTTGAGCTGGGCTGGAGGCAAAACCTGACGCCCCCCCCCAGACCCCAGGGCTGGAATGTGAAAACCCCCCGGTACAGCTAGCGGCTTTTGGGAATGATGGGACAGGTCTCCGCAGATGTCCCCTGTGCTCTCCTTTCATTGCCCGCCTCGCTGACCCATGTACCCTCTTGTCTGTTCCAGGTCTCTCCCCTCCTTCCCCCCCTGCCTGCTTCTCCTGCCGGCCTCTCCACGATGACTGGGCGGCGCTGACGGACCGGCGGAGGGAGGGGGTGCCATGGGTGACGGGGGGGCCCTCCACACTGAGGGGAATGCCCTTCTTAAGGCTGTGTTCCAGGGCAGGCTGCGGCTGACCCGGTTGCTGTTGGAGGGGGGGGCGTACATCAACGAGGGCAATGAAAGGGGGGAGACGCCCATCTCGGCCGCCTGCCTGGCTGGCTACGAGGATGCGCAGAGCCAGCAGAAGATGGTACGCTACTTGCTGGAAAAGGGCGCTGACCCCAACATCCCCGACAAGTCCGGGCGCACAGCTCTTATGCACGCCTGTGCGGAACAGGCTGGCAAGGAGGTAGTGTCCCTGCTTCTGGAGTACGGGGCCGATCCCAGCCTGAAGGACTACTCAGGGTCCTCAGCCCTGGTCCACGCCATCAACCGGGGGGACCGTGAGACGCTGCAGATCCTTTTGGACGCCTGCAAGGCCAAAGGCAAGGAGGTTATCATCATCACCACAGACACGTCCCCCTCAGGCACCAAGAAGACCAAGCAGTACCTCAACTCACCACCCTCACCCGGCATCGACGACAAACTCTCCCCCGTCTCCTGCATGTCACCCTCTGAGGTGGAGATCCGCACCACCGCGTCCCCGGCTAGCGAGAAAGAAGAAGAGGAGGGCATCTTTAGCTTTGCCCTGTCGACTGCTCTCCCCCTGCCTTCCGCCCGTCCCCTGGGGGAGAAGAGGGCACCCCCACGCAAGCTCCTCAAGAGGCTCAATTCGGAGCCGTGGGGGCTGGTGGCGCCCTCTGTGCTGAGCGCGGCAGCCCAGGAACAGCCCCCCAGGGAGGGGGAGAGGGAAGTAGTGCCTGGGGTGGAGGAAGAGACAGAAGAGCGCCTCCTCTCCGAGATGAACGGCCTGTGCGTCTCTGGGCCTGGCAGGCCCCTTCTTTCACGACGGCATAGCATCGAGACCCACGACCCCATCTCGCCCAAACTCAAGGACCGCTCGTGCTCCGAGGACTGTGCTGCACTCTATGGCTCCTCCTGGGCTGACAAGGTCCAGCAGCACCAAATGCTGTACCGCAGGAACACAGCCCCCGAATCGCAGGAGACAGCCGGCACGGGCCCGGGAATGGTGCCCGGACCAGGAGCGGGTTCAGGACCTGTGCCGGTGGGAGCCCGGGGATTGGCGCACCCCAAGCTGACTCGCATGGAACACTACGAATCGGACACCCACCTGTGTCCCGAATCCATCCCCGGCTCCCCTGATTCGGGAAGGGTATCAGTGGAACGCCGCAAGTACAATGCCTCCCCCCTCTCCCTGCTCACCAGCTCCTCCCGGGAGTCCCTGGAGAGCATTCCCAACTCAGTGTCGCCCATCACTGTCCGCCGGAGACCCCCGGGGCTGCTGGAGCGCAGGGGCTCTGGCACCCTTCTCCTGGACCACATCTCTCACACTCGGCCAGGCTTCCTACCCCCACTCAACATCAACCCCCAGCGGCCTATCCCAGACATCCGGGCCAACGGAAAGCCACCGTCCCCTGTCCACACGGGACACAAGATCCTGATCCCGGTGGCGCCCAGCTCCCCCAAGCGCGGTGATTCCAAGCTGAAGAAGAAGCTAACGAGGCGCCACTCAATGCAGCCCGAGCAGATGAAGCAGCTCTCCAGCTTTCAGGAGGTCCTGACGGAGAAGATGATCGAATTCACAGGGGACTGAGACCCTCCTGGGAGAGGGTTGGGGGTGGGATGGAGGAAGGGGGGGTTTGCGGAATGGGGAGGGGACACAGAGGGTGGGATTGAGGGATGGATGTATGGATTAAAAGGAAGGTCACTCTCAGTGACTCCCCTCCATTCCGGTTTTCACAGGGGCGCACTCTTTCGTTAAAAAGACAAAAAATGTACCGGAGAAATAGCAGCACTCCGGCCCAGATTCTCCAAGCTCTGCATTGTTATTTAAGGCTCAGCCTCCGCATTCGAGCTAGGAATAGACAGCTTGGATCGATCTCCCTGGGGACGCTGGAAAATCCTGAGCTTTTTATTTTGGGTTGGGTGACCTACTTCACAAAAGAGATTAATATTTATTTTTTATTAGCTGCGCAATAAGGAAGAGAATGATGCAACCAAGACGCTCTGGAATTGGGTTGACTGAATTAGTCCAAGATTTTTTTTATTTTTTTTTATGTTCTCTCTCTTTCCTCTGTCTCTCTCTTGCTCCGTCTCTCTATTTTTAGTGACTATAAGTAATGATTTTCAGTCTTTGACACTTCCTTTTTCTCCATCTTTGGTTATTAAAAAAGTGGTAGGGAAACTTTGAGCTAGTCAGTATGGCCCTCAACGTAGAGAGTTTGTGACACCCTCTCTGCAAGCTGTGTATTGTAGTAGTCGTAGTAGTGATGCCAAGATAGCTTGAACAAGGGAGAGATGCACCTAGATAGTTTGGGAACTGGAGGACATATAAACCACGGCTAGCCATCTCTGCCATCATGCTGCACTGTATGGGACAGCTCAGCGCCCTGAAGTGGGATGGTTATTTCCAATTGATCACAAGGAACTGGCATAGAGATATAAAAATCTGGCCTATTTATTTATGTATTATTTATTAATTTTGATAGATGCCCTTTATGCCTGTCTACCCTGGTAAATTCACCAGCGGAACACTTTCAACAGGGTTTGGCTGTGGCTGTCCCCTAGTCTGACAGTGGTCTCCTATGGGGTCCAACATGTCTTCACTGTGCTTTACTGCACTCTACCAGGGCCTAACGCTATACACATGCCATAGAAATATGTATGGTATTTAGGGTAAATGTTACTTTATAGAAATAAGTCCTGATATTCCCTGACGGTCCAATCCAGTAGAGCACAATGAAGTCCTGATGTTCTCCAGCAGTAGAGCCATGAGTTGTAGGTCTCCCACCCTGGGCTTGGGAGAGCACGAATGCAGCATGTTTAATACGCCACCCCTGACACCACCACTTTGTTAAGATTGCATAGCGATCAGTGAAGCAGGTAGTGGTTTAAGAAAGCTAAGAGAGCCAGCGTTCCCCTTCCATGAACAAGTGATTCTTCTTGCCAAATTGATCAATAACAAACGTGTGTTTTGCAGCTATGAGTACTTTAGGGGTGGTCTATTCAATTTAAACTGAGAGAAGAGGCAAAGACCTCCAAAAGACAACATGTGAAAGCACAGACAGAACTCCATTGCGAATGCGACATACGGTAGATATCCAGTGATTGTCTTTAAAGTTTTGGAGCAAATGTTTGTTTGCAGAGCCCCTCCCAAACAAATAACACCCAATCAGGTGTCACCATATTATTTGTTTATTAAGTGCAGTTCCCATATCAACTCTCCCCCTTGTAGATCCCTCTCTCATTTGGATTCCTAATAAATTCTGGCTGAGTTCATTCCGGTCTTTTTGCTCCCGAATGAAGGAGAACGCCCAGAATAGCGTTCCCCAGACACTTCTCCCTGCACTCTCTGGGTCCTGCGCACACTCCGCACCAGGACTCCTACACAATGAGTGCACGCTGTAAATAGTGTACATATTGAAGTATATGAAAGTATTTAAGTGTTTTATATAAGATGTATATGTGCAATATACTGTACTGCTGTATCACATTCCATGTGATTTTGTTTTCTTTCTCGTGTAGAAGAAATATCTTGTTTTAATTTCTGCCAGAAGCAGTCAGAAGCACATTAGAAAGCAGTTTGGTTAATGTAACGGTTAAAGGACTGGGCCACTCCCCACCCCACCCTCTCCCTCTCCCTCGCCCCCTCCCCCTCCCCCTCCCCCTCTCCCTCTGTCTCAGATACAAATAGGTCCATGATGGGGAGTAGGGCTTCTGGGGATTTTTGAGTACCCTACTTTCCTTTAAAGCAGTCCATGAATCTGCCAAAGGATTCCTTGATGTTCATCCCTCTTCAGATCTTGCAGTTAACTGAACATCCTATAATTTTACAGGAGCAGAGTAATCCCCAGAGTAATCTTGAAGGTCTGAAGCAGGAGAATAGAGATATCTATAAAAATGACTTTAGGTCTCCAAATTCATTTTAAGCACACTGCTTTAAAGGAAGAGCACACCTGCGTTTCCCCTGTAGGGGATGGATGAACGGACTTGTTTCTGTTCCACCTCATATCTTGATTGCTATAAGTGATCACTAAAAGGCCGAATTACCGGGGCATTACTGCGTCTCCCTCAGGTGCTAATTAAAAGGCATATCTAAAAGCTGTAGGACTGTACATTTATCAGGGAAGTGGACAATTGAAATTGGAGTGGCCCATCTCCGTTGCATGCTGAGGTAAAGGAGGTTTCTCCAGGAGGTAGAGGGTGCTCCTGTCTGAGCATAGACGTAGTATTGTCCATGGATAAGCATGGTGTGCACCCAACTGGAAATCTGAGGGTAAAAAAAACAGGAGAGCACGTATTGGATAGCACAGTTTTGGCAGCAATAGATAAAAACATATCAAATGAAATAACAGGGTAAACTGACCAACAGTACCTTGTATGACAGAGTGGACCTACTTGGCTTCAAGGACGACTGTCCGAGAAACACGCACACTTCCACAAGTTAAAGGGAAGATTAAAAAAGTAACAGGGAAGGGCTGGTAAAAACACAGATGGCGTCCTCTTGTATTTTGGACTGTACAGATGTCTCTGTTCTAGTTTGGCCTCTAAAAATACTACTACTAATAACAATCATAATATTAAACTAACAATAGGGGGGGAAAATATGTTTCCAAGTATAACTATGGAAGTTCCTGTCTGTGTTCTTAATAAATGCTGCTGCTTTACACTGTTCCTGTCTCTCCACAACGAACTGTCAAGTGCTGCAAATTCAATTCCTGTGGTAACAAAATAAAATAAAACTGAAAAACAAAATAGTGTACGAGAATGCTTATAAGAAGAAAGACACGCTAGTTTTCTAATGCTTGTTAGGAAATTGTACAGTTCTGTCAACGTGTTCGTTTATGCACTTTACTTTTCTTTCGTTTTTCTTTTCCCGGCTGTGTGAAAATGACTATTTGATTGTGCTTTAAACATGGATTCATCAAAATCATGATCATCATCATAATAATGATAAAAATAATAAGAACAGCTGGTTTTAACGTTGCTGTCTAGCCTGGTGTCTGAGCTGATGAACAGGGATGTTTTGTAACTGCTAATCGTTTGAAGCATCTGTCTGTGATCTCAGATCTGTGATCTCAACACAGTGCCTAACTGTGCCTAATCCTAAACCTGGATCACATCAAACCACTGACCATTGTTGATTAACGATCCCCAGTGTCCATAATATCTCCATTATCTTGCATATTTGTCCAAAATGTCAAAAAGTCAAGTCAAAACCTGAGCACAGTAGCAGAATACAATCCACAACTGTAAATAATGCAATCAAGTTATTACAGATAACCTCTACAAATATATACAAGTGATGTCATAATTATGTACCAGGAAGCTGCCACATACCACAAATATGTGGGAGAGCACTTTGAGGTTAATTTAAGCTCTTTAACCACCTTATGTCATAGGGACAGATAAAGGGGATCTATCTATAAATACCAATCTATGGAGCACACATGTATAGATATTTTTATTCTTTCTTTAATTGAAAATACAATTAAAATGGAACACAAAGTCCATGTGGGAAGTGTTGCATGCTGGGAAGCGTTGTATGCCACACCACCCCAGTGCTATCCTCAAGTGCCAGGCCACGTTGCTATAGAGACCATTATTCTCTCCCAGCAGGTTTGACCTTTGCAGGGCCCTGTTTATTGTGGCAGTGACAGGAGGCTTGATTGTACACGCGTGTGCACACACACACACGCATGCATGTATGCTTGTGGATTGATTATGCTTATGTCAGCACCTACAGGTTGGAGAGGAAGCAGAAACAAATGCAGAAATTAAAATGAGACCAATCCCAGTGAGATTTGCCCCATAACTGATGTACCACTGAGAAGCCTTTCATTTTGAGGTGTGTTCTGTTTTCATTGGGTTTTAAAAGGTCACCAAACACACACACACACACAATCCTCTTCTTCAGACTTCTCCTCGAGACCTGGACCCTGACCTGCCTAGACCCGGTCAAAACGTAAAGTGACCTGCAAATCTCTAATTGCAAACCTGTACCCTACTGAGTGTTTATTCCCGAGTAGTGTAAAATGGCTTCTGACACTCAATGAAACCACAAGCCGGGACACAGATGGGTCTGGTTTGGCCTGGGCCTCAGTAGCAGCTTCCGGAATACAAGAAGACCCAATCAAGAATGGAAGTATTGAGGAATGTGCGAGTGAGTATTCCCTTCACACAATGGCTACTGGACCTCACAGTACTGAGATGATACTGGCTTGGTTCTGTCCCGACAGTGAAGACTAGGTTCCGTGTTTAGTGCACAGTGCCAGCCCCTGACATTGATGCAAATCGAACATGGCTGCACACGCTAGGAATTCAGTCCTCCTCCCTTCCAGAAGACAAAACAATGGATGAGGGAAGTAGCGGCATCTAGTGGAGAGCTGCTCAAACTGCAACAGAGGGGGGTATATGTATTTGGTATGGGTGTAGCCAGGTAGTGTCCATTTTGCATTTGTAGATATCGCAGACATTCCCTCACGGGTGGCATACATACATCAGAGTGGGTCCTTAAGGGCCGAGTTGAGTTTTACCCCTAAAAGCGCAGGCTTCGTGACCCAGGGGCCCCACTGAGCTGCTGGCAAATCATTCCATCTGAGTTTTCAGTTACTTCCTGGAGTAATTATCTGACCCAGTCGGAGATTTGTTGTAACTGTACACGGCGGGAGATCTCAAGTTGAAATAACACATTGTAGGATAGCAATTTAATTCTCACACTTTTTTTCCCCCTGTGCTACACCATTTAAGGAGTCAAATCGAGAAGGCTATGGGGTCAGTTCAGATATGAAGTACTCGAGAGCTTGTTCTGCTTGTTCTGTGGGATGGGGGGTTTCAGGAACAGAGTTGAGGAATACTGCCCAAAAGGGTTCCTGGAGCTCAAGCTTAGGGTGCAAAAATAGCACAACACTCTAGTTAAAGGAAAAAGCTGTTGTGTTTTATGGTTATCAGTTATTTTATTGGGGAGAGAACATATGTAGGCCAAACAAAATATCAGCATCCATATATATGCAAAACTAAAGACAGAAAAAAATGATATTAATACAAAAATGATGATGCTGTGTTTAATATTTAAGTAATTTCGTGTTTGTTTTCTTTTGATCCTACAGAGGCTTCAAGTATCGTACAAATGCAATAATTATCGTCCAGCGGGCAACACTGTTGCAGGGACACACAGGACGTGAAGGTGTTCAGTAGTATCTGGGAGCTCCGGCCCGAGGGACTGTTGGCAGCATGAGGTTCTGCCCCTGTGGGGGCACTGTGCAGGTGCAGTGCTGGCATCCCTGAGCTGGGCTGGGTTGGTATCCCGGAGCTGGGCTGGGTTGGTATCCCTGAGCTGGGCTGGGTTGGTATCCCTGAGCTGGGCTGGGTTGGTATCCCTGAGCTGGGCTGAGCTGGGTGTTCAGGTTTGTGCCAAATTGCGGACTGGTCACACTGTAGTTCTGAAACTCCACCACAAGCTGAAACAGACCAATACAGGAGAGCAGAGAGGCAGGAGGAAGGAGAGGTAAGACATTCAGTTAAGGACAATGCACCAGTCCTACATAGCTATAGGATTTTTGTATTTATGTTTTTTTTTTTAATATATTTTATTACTCTTTGGAAACTGAAATATTTATTTTCCTAAGGATTTGACACCAGCCCAGACTGGAGCCAGCGCTGTATGGACTATATCATATTATAGCATAGTATAGTACAGTATAGTATAGTATAGTATAGTATAGTTTAGGGCCAAGACTGGAGTGAGTATGTGTAAAGTATAGTACAGTATAGTGTTGTATAATACAGTATAAGGCCCAGAATGGAGTCAGCACTGTGAATAGTATAGTATGGTATAGTACAGTATAGTACAGTATAGTATAGTTGTGACAGGCCGCTGTCTGTCACGGCATGGCTGCTGCTGACGCCTACTGATTAGGTGCTCATGTGCCGCAGCTGTGCTGCCTGCTCCCTCGCAAACAGATTGTGGACTCACGGCTGCGGGCAATGAGCACCGAGGCGACTGTGACGTCAGCGGCAGCTGTGCTTTATCTATTAAATCTTGCTCCTTCGCCGGGTGGGCTAGCTAACCGGTGAGAAGTAAGTCTGACACGACTACCCCAACTGCCCTGAGCCCCGCTGTTTGTGTGGACGTTTGTGTGTTTGTTTTTGCTTTGTTTTCCTCCCCTTTTTGTGTTTCCCTACTGGACTCACGGGAACCCAAATAAAGCCAGGACACTGTCGGATCCTGAGTCTCTGTCTCTAATTGTGTCCAGCGTTTACAATAGTATAGTATAGTATAGGGCCCAAATTGGAGTCAGCACTGTGTGTACTATAGCATAATTTTGTATAGTATAAGTGATTGCAAGACCCCCTCCACCACCACTACCCGCCCAAACCCCACATCAGCTACTGCCCCCATCTGGGAGCAGCCCGGGGCCACGTACCTCAGAGTTGTTGCAGACAGCTTTGCAGCCGAAGGCCGAGGCCAAGATGGAGACACAGAGCTGCAGAAGGGAGAGCACCACCAACACTCCTTTGATGCCGAAAGTCTTACCCTGTCAACCACAAGAACAGACACGTCTCAGCCCTCGGCATCACGGACGTCCACAGCAGGACCGAGAGCATTGAGCGAGAGATGGTTCAAGCCCGGCCAGGACTAGGCTTATTGTTTCCATTTGAGGGGCCGCTGACCATCTTTTTAATCGAATTGACAAGAAGCTCGGTTAAGCTTCGGGGCGATGTACTTCTTCTCTGTGCTGATACAGAAATAAAGTCAAGAAAACATGATGGAAAATATATATACAACACTAGCATACCACTGCAATTATCTGGTAAGTGTAGCAGCTGTTGCTGCTACAGCGTTCCCAGTACCATACAAAGAAATCCAGAATGATGAGGATGAAGCAGCTGATGGCTGTCAGAGCGCTGAAGACATTCATGGTCAGAGCGGCAGTCACCTGGGAGAGAGAGAGGGACACAGGTGACAGTACAGTCCAGTACAGCAGAGTCTCCAGCCCTTGTCCTGGAGAAACACAGCTGATTCTTAAAAACTTCTTGTGAAGACCACTCGAAGCATAAAGTGTCCTGGCTGGCTGTGGGGCACTCACCTGGGATCGGCTGGGCTGTGTGGCGGCTTTAATGCAGAGGGACCCAGAGGTGAGGTACTGCCGGAGCGAAGAGAGAAGTAGACAGGGGGGACAAGAAAAAAATAAACTATGCTTTTAAAGGGAGAAAACAGGGTGACAAGAAAAGGACAGTGCCTGAAATTTTCCTCATATCTGAACTGTATTTGAACCCCTCCCAGGATTACAGGTGTTGTAAATGAGGAATCTGTGGAATGCTGCTATAAATGAAACTAATAAATTAAACTAAGATCAGGGTTCGAATTACAGGGGGGATTGGGGTGGGGGTTCAACCCCCCTAATTAAGACTTGGACCCCCCCTCCGAAAGATTCAAAAATAAAAATGATGAGGTTGGGGGGGTCGAAACATATATACACTCACCTAAAGGATTATTAGGAACACCATACTAATACTGTGTTTGACCCCTTTTCGCCTTCAGAACTGCCTTAATTCTACGTGGCATTGATTCAACAAGGTGCTGAAAGCATTCTTTAGAAATGTTGGCCCATATTGATAGGATAGCATCTTGCAGTTGATGGAGATTTGTGGGATGCACATCCAGGGCACGAAGCTCCCGTTCCACCACATCCCAAAGATGCTCTATTGGGTTGAGATCTGGTGACTGTGGGGGCCAGTTTAGTACAGTGAACTCATTGTCATGTTCAAGAAACCAATTTGAAATGATTCGACCTTTGTGACATGGTGCATTATCCTGCTGGAAGTAGCCATCAGAGGATGGGTACATGGTGGTCATAAAGGGATGGACATGGTCAGAAACAATGCTCAGGTAGGCCGTGGCATTTAAACGATGCCCAATTGGCACTAAGGGGCCTAAAGTGTGCCAAGAAAACATCCCCCACACCATTACACCACCACCAGCAGCCTGCACAGTGGTAACAAGGCATGATGGATCCATGTTCTCATTCTGTTTACGCCAAATTCTGACTCTACCATCTGAATGTCTCAACAGAAATCGAGACTCATCAGACCAGGCAACATTTTTCCAGTCTTCAACTTTCCAATTTTGGTGAGCTTGTGCAAATTGTAGCCTCTTTTTCCTATTTGTAGTGGAGATGAGTGGTACCCGGTGGGGTCTTCTGCTGTTGTAGCCCATCCGCCTCAAGGTTGTACGTGTTGTGGCTTCACAAATGCTTTGCTGCATACCTCGGTTGTAACGAGTGGTTATTTCAGTCAAAGTTGCTCTTCTATCAGCTTGAATCAGTCGGCCCATTCTCCTCTGACCTCTAGCATCAACAAGGCATTTTCGCCCACAGGACTGCCGCATACTGGATGTTTTTCCCTTTTCACACCATTCTTTGTAAACCCTAGAAATGGTTGTGCGTGAAAATCCCAGTAACTGAGCAGATTGTGAAATACTCAGACCGGCCCGTCTGGCACCAACAACCATGCCACGCTCAAAATTGCTTAAATCACCTTTCTTTCCGGTTCAGGAGATTGTCTTGACCAGGACCACACCCCTAAATGCATTGAAGCAACTGCCATGTGATTGGTTGGTTAGATAATTGCATTAATGAGAAATTGAACAGGTGTTCCTAATAATCCTTTAGGTGAGTGTATATCGTAACATAAAATGCGGTCTGGTTTTCTGACGAGCCCCCCCTCACCGTTTTTCACCCACCCCCACCTGTCTCACAGATTTTCAACTCCCCCCGTTCTCACATTCCGCTAACCCCCCCTCCAGTTGTCATTGTGTAACTGACTAAGATAAATGTATATATATATATATATATATATATATTTATTATCACCTCTTACAGTAATTCTGAGCAAACTTTGATCCCATGATGCACATTTAATTCTCCCGTAAAGAAGTTAATACCTGAGGCGTGGCTGACTAAAGGTGGGTCTGATAGGGACGGGAACTCAGTTTGATGCTACTACACCTACACTTCTTTGTATTTTATAGGGAGTTGTGTGATTTGTTCTTCTTCCCAACCACACACAACACACACACATGTTGGTGCTGCTATCATTATGAGGCCTCTCCATAGACATAATGACTTTTATACTGTACAAACTATAGATTCTATCCCCTAACCCTAACCCTAAACCTAACCACCATAAAAAACTTTCTGCATTTTTACATTTTCAAAAAAACATAATTTAGTATGTTTTTTAAGCGTTTTGAATTATTGACATTGGCAATGTCCTCATTAACCGCCGTTTTCTGCATAATAACCTTGTAATTACCAGTTTGTAACCTAAAAAAAGTCCTCGTAAACCACATAAACCAACCCATACACACACGCACACACACACACACACGCACACACAGACACTCACCGAGACACAGAGAGACACATACACACAGAAACACAGAGGTACACAAATACATGCACACACACACACACACAGCTACACACCCAGAGACAGTGGCGAACTTACCATTATTGTTCCCCAGACATAGACTCCGGAGAACAGGGCGAGACTGTTCGTCCACAAGCTGTCCACAATACCGAGCATAAATATTATCATTGCGATCAAGATCTGTATGGCCTGTGTGAGATAAGCAAAGACAGTCATCGATTGAGATAGCCAGCAGGACGTGTAACTACACTGATATGCAGGGGTACACCACTGTGATCACCTCTCACACACACACACAAACGGACAGGCACAGACAAACAGGTTAGCTCGTACCCCAAGGATTTTGGGCTGCCCATTTAGGAACTTCTTCAAGTGAGAAGGGGGGTTGGACACGAAGGCAGTGGGAGCAGTATGGTTTTGTGTGAAAACCATTCCACTGGGGGTGTAGCCTGGGCTGGACATTTTCAGGAGATGAGATGGAGGTATGTTCCTACTGCAGAGAGAAAGAGGGAGGGAGAGAGAGAGGGAGAGAAGGAGAGAGAGAGTAGTACATTGTTCATTTTAAGACCCCATGTGTGTTAAAAGTCAGAGCATGATTTTAATAGCTGGTACATATTAAAAACATTATCAACAACATGTATATATATATATATATATATATATATATATAGAGAGAGAGAGAGAGAGAGAGAGAGAAAGATACATTATTTTATTTGCAATACGTCTCATCCATCACAATCTAAAAAGTGTCTTCAGCCGTGGTCATGGAGAGCCAATCAGGTTTCTACTGTAACCAAACAATTGATTCCCTACTTAACTATTTGGTGTCTTAATTAGCCCCAATTAGTAGCCCCCATTATTGAAGACCAATAGGAGGCTGGGACCAGGGCTGGAGAATACTGTTCTGTCAACTGTAGTTTGTCATATATATATATATATATATATATATATATATAATTACAACAAGAACCACTTTGAATCGAGTTATTAGACTCCTGAATACTCGCCAGGACCAGGGCTCAATACCACTGGAAAAAGAATATGTGACTAACAAACAAACAAACACGTACATTAATGTATTACCTTAAGTGGGAAGTGGCAAGTGGGAGATTCGTTCCTTCTCTCTCTCACGCTCCCTCTCTCTCTTTCTGTTGCAGTGGGTCCCCTTATAAGTTTGGAGCCCAACCTCCATAACTCCACGTCAATGTAATCTCAACACACCACCTTTCTTGGTAATTTATATCCCTTATAGCAAAGGCCACCTAATCTAAATCACCCACAATTCCCCTCTCCTTATCACATAGACAATTTGATAACATGGTTTTCGAGAAATTACAATAGAGAGTACCCTTAACCGTATATGACCCCTTTGTCTCGGCAGTGGGGCGGGTGGCTACAAGAACACACACTGTATGGGTGCCCTGCGAGGATCACGCCTCTTATCTGGCACTAGATGGGTCTAGAAAGAAATAAGAAAAGACACATTGCCCATCGATGATGTACTCTTTACCTCTGACACTACACACACAGGACGGCTGGGCTTGTTCCCATTATTATAATTATAATTATTATTACAGTTTTTTACAATCACTTTGGTACTAATTTCAGAACCTTTATGTCATTTTTCAAAACTCTAGACACAAAACTCAAAACAGGCTGTCCAATGTTCAAAACATTGCATTGTGCATTTATATCTTCAAAGAAACCTTGCACTTGCAGAATCATTGGTTCAAATTACTCATTTATCATGAAATATCATAGAAACATTAATTTAGATCACCCACACACAAGATACCGATAGTTTCACTGTGTAGTTGTTCGTACAATCATTAAATATTGTAGTACAAAATATGTGATACATGTTTCATTATGGTACTACACGTAAATACATCACTGTAAAAGGACTAGTAGAGAGAATACTACAGACAGTGGAATCATTGAACAAAATCTGAAATGTATTGATGCAATACAATCAAATCACACCATATGTTTCTTTGAATCAAAGCAAAAATAATTGGCTACAAAAAAGAAATAAACGACAGTAAAACCTCAAGTGCAGTGTTCCTCACCTGGCTTACTGTAAAAAGCAAAACAAAGGATTGATTGTTGAACTTCTATATTTCCATCAACCCTGTCTTGTGGATTTGGCCACTGGTTCTCATCCATATCACAATGGATGTGTTCATTAGCCAAACATCTTGGGAAGAATCTTCGGGCATGGCGAATCCAGGCCTGACACTGGTCTGCCGTGATATCATTGCATGCGTCATCCATGGCCTGGAGAAGGGTGACTTGTTTGGGAGGGCGCCTATCATATACCTTCCACCTCCATGTGGAGAAAAAATCCTCAATTGGGTTAAGGAAAGGAGAGTGTCGGGGTTAGTACAGGGTGGTAAATTGTGGATGGGCCTGACACCATGCTTGCACCATTTGAGCAAGGTGAACCTGACATTATTTCACAGCTCTACAGACCTGATTTAGCTCATCAAGGAAGGTTACAAGGAGAGCTGCATTATATGATCCAATACAAGGTTTATTATCTCATTTAACTTTCATGGAATATTGTTTGTCAGTTTCCATAAAACTATGCATTAAGAGTAATGCAACAGTCACTTATCATTTTGAGCAGCTGTATCAATTGATAGTTAGATCATTGTAATGAAATGAATAGACAGTCATCTCAGATGTAATGTATGAATTGCATTTTGAAATGGTAATACTTTGATGTTAAGTTGTGTCATTTTGAACAGGTGATTTTAGTATTGTATCCAAGCAATTGGAAAAAAGTGTTAGAGTTTTGAAAAATGTGTATTTTGATCATCGGTTGTGAGTTTTGAAGGTTTTGAGGTTCTGAAATCAGTGCCAAAGTGATTGTAAAAAACTGTAATACTAGTGCTGAAGATTCGAGGGCCTAAAGATCCCCAAATATCAAATGTCATGTGGACAGGGCGCCACAAGAGGGCATTGCAGCAGAGAGGATGACATCATCAAAGGACACCGAAGCCCCTGTACTGCTGGCAAAGCAGGTCAAGGATGTCTTAAAACGGGAGCTTGTTGCGGACTGTTAATTTTCTGCAGTGGACAACGTTATTGCTGGCTGTGTATATATGTATATGTTTGTGTGTGTGTGTGTATGAGAGAGTGAGAGTGTATGCGTGTATGCGTGTTTGTGTGTGTGTGTATGTGTGCGTGTTTGAGTGGATATACACCAATCAACCATAACATCATGACCACCTGCCTAATATTGTGTAGGTCCCCCTTTTGCCACCAAAACAGCTCTGACCCGTCGAGGCATGGACTCCACTAGACCCCTGAAGGTGTGCTGTGGTATCTGGCACCAAGATTTCAGCAGCAGATCCTTTAAGTCCTGTAAGTTGCGAGGTGGGGCCTCCATGGATCGGACTTGTTTGTCCAGCACATCCCACAGATGCTCGATTGGATTGAGATCTGGGGAATTTGGAGGCCAAGTCAACACCTTGAACTCGTGATTCATCAGACCAGGCCACCTTCCTCCATTGCTCCGTGGTCCAGTTCTGATGCTCACGTGCCCATTGTAGGCGCTTTCGGCA
Organism: Amia ocellicauda; assembly: GCF_036373705.1. NCBI lineage: Eukaryota > Metazoa > Chordata > Actinopteri > Amiiformes > Amiidae > Amia > Amia ocellicauda. The sequence goes on along the minus strand of NC_089863.1, from coordinate 28,321,254 downwards.
GTGGACAGGGGTCAGTATGGGCACCCTGACTGGTCTGCGGCTACGCAGCCCCATACGCAACAAACTGCGATGCACTGTGTGTTCTGACACCTTTCTATCAGAACCAGCATTCACTTTTTCAGCAATTTGAGCTACAGTAGCTTGTCTGCTGGATCAGACCACATAGGCCAGCCTTCGCTCCCCACGTGCATCAATGAGCCTTGGCCGCCCATGACCCTGTCGCCGGTTCACCGCTTTTCCTTCCTTGGACCACTTTTGATAGGTACTGACCACTGCAGACCGGGAACACCCCACAAGAGCTGCAGTTTTGGAGATGCTCTGACCCAGTCGTCTAGCCATCACAATGTGGCCCGTGTCAAAGTCACAGATCCTTACGCTTGCCCATTTTTCCTGCTTCTAACACATCAACTTTGAGGACAAAATGTTCACTTGCTGCCTAATATATCCCACCCACTGTCAGGTGCCATGATAACGAGATTATCAGTGTTATTCACTTCACCTGTCAGTGGTCATAATGTTATGGCTGATCGGTTTGTGTGTGTGTGTGGGTTTGCGTGTGTGTGTGTGTGTGTGTGTGTGTGTGTGTTTTGTGTATGTATTTGTGTGTGTGTTTTTTGTATGTGTGTGTGTGTGTGTGTGTGTGTATGTATGTATGTATGTGTGTGTGTGTTTTGTGTATGTATGTGTGTGTGTGTGTTTTGTGTATGTATGTATGCATGTATGTATGTGTGTGTGTGTGTATGTGTTTGTGTGTGTGTTTTGTATATGTATGTGTGTATGTGTGTTTGTGTGTGTGTGTTTTGTGTATGTATTATGTGTGTGTATGTGTATGTGTGTGTTTGTGTGTATGTATATGTGTGAGTGTGTGTGTGGGTGTGCGTGTGTGTATGTTTGTCTGTGTGTATGTGTGTGTGTGTGTGTGTGTTATCCAGATATTAAGACCTTGATAATCTCAACATGCTAGTTATGAAAAGCACATCAGAAATGTCAGTTCTCATAATTTAATTGTAAAACACTAGTACTAATAATATTTTCCAGCAGCAGCAGTAGTAGATGTAGTAGAAGCAGCAGTAATATCTAAATTACTGAATCATTAATCAATGAATTATTATTTGTATTAATATTATTACCAGTCTGCCAAGCTTTAGAACTTCCCAGCACTGCCAGGGTTAAACCAAAACTTACTTCTCTCCTCCCCCCTCCTCCCCATCCCTCCTCTCTTTCCTTTACCCTCCCACTCTGCCCTTCACTGGACTATGAAAGGAGCAGCTCCCCAAGCCATCTGCACACTAAAGGGCACTCGTCCTACGGGCTGGAGAGAGAAGGAGAGACAGAGAGAGAGAGAGAGACAGAGAGAGAGAGAGACGGAGCCAGAGACACAGACAGAGAGAGGGAGAGAGAGGGAGAGAGATTAAGATATTTGATTGACTTCAAAATCTTTTAACCACAGTCATCCCCTCCCTTCCCTCCACACACACACAGCATCCAGCATCCACAAATGGACCTCCTCAGCTTCAGACATGCCCAGCACCAGCCCCACGGAGAGGAGAAGATGCAGATGTGGGAGCTCAACAAGCGTCTGGAGTCCTACCTGTCCCGGGTGAAGTTCCTGGAGGAGGAGAACGATTTTCTGCGGGGGGAGATCGAGGGCCTGCGCAGGCATCAGGATCCCCGGACCTGGAAGGAGGAGCTGGAGTCCGCGCTGAGTGAGGCCAGGAGGGCAGTGGAGGCGGCGGGCCAGGAGAAGGACCGGGTGGAGCTGGAGGTGGGCAGCCTGAGCCAGGAGTGGCAGGAGGTGGAGGCCAGGCGGCTGCGGGAAGCGGCCGCCCAGGGGGACGCCAAGAGGAAGCTGGCGGAGAGCAGGAAGGAGGTAGAGGAGGAGAGGAGGGCGCAGATCTGGCTGCGGGAGAAGGTCACCCAGCTGGGGAAGGAGCTCCAGCTGCAGATGGAAGCCCACCAAGAAGACATCTCTCAACTGAAGGCTGCCCTCTGTCAAGCCAAACCTGGGCTGAGGGCTCCCCTGCCCTCCCAGCAGCACCTGCAGCTCCAGGATCTGAGCCTGGATTACTCCCAGAGGGCCGCCCAAGCTTGGAAGGAGGCGGCGGATGCCTACCAGAGCCGGGTGGGGCGGCTGGAAGATACCCTCGCCCAGGCACATGCCCGCATGGCCCAGGTATCCCAGGAGAAGAGGGAGGGCCAACTCCGGGTTCAGAGCTTGGCCCAGGAGCTGGAGGGAGCAAAGGCCAGGAAGGGAGCACTGGAGAGGGGTCTGGTGGAGAAACAGGAGCGGCAGAGGAGGGAGCTGGAGGGGCTGCAGGTAAGCTCAGGGGTCAGGGGTTAGGGGAGATGGTGAAGGGATGACCAATCGATTTTAGGAGGAGGTCGTGATGTTTATTTTAGAGATCAAATCAAGTCAGAAGGGGAAGCATAGACAAAGGGTCAGTTTCAGTGTAGTGTCTTACAGCAGAGGTGTCGTATAGCTACACATGCAGTGCAAAAAAAAAAGATTAAAGACAAAAGCAATGAAAAACAGAGAAACAAGAGACCAATAGTGTGTGTCCAAGAAGTCTTTTGAATGCGATGGACCAAACGCAGTCCTCCTGCTCGCTCGCACAGCGGACGGAGGGGCTGCTTGGGAAGTGTGGCCGGGATGGGATTCTGTGTGGATGTCTTGTTGGGTAGTGTAAGTAGTAGACATTCAACTGTGCTGACCCTGTCACTGCGAGGGACTTTCAAAGGGTATAAAATGGAACTGCATTCAATTGTTACAAACAAACAACCTGGACGTATCCTACTACTTGTGTTTGACTATATTTTTAGAAGGGTCAGAATGATTAGAGTCCATCTTGGTTATTTTGGATGTTAGGGAACTGCAAGTTTAAAAGTGCACTTTGTGAGAATGCTCAATGATGCTTCTCAGAGTCCTGACTTTGCCCCAATAGAACACCTCTGGGATTAACTGAAACAGCAGAACAGGAGGAGACAAAACAGATCAACCTCTCTCCGTTTTCCTCGTTTCATCAAAAGGACGGAGGCAGTGGTGAAAGCCCACATACAGCCAACACTCTGCCATACACTTAACAAATTAAATTACCACCCCCCCAGCTCGGTTTCTCATGCAGCCAGAGAAGTTGGCGGCACTTTTTCTGATTGGTCCCCCTTCCGGGAGCATTGAGCCAAGTTAATCCCAGAGGTGTTCTATGAAGTGCACGCAGAAAACCCCAAAACAAAACCTGTGAGCGCGGGAAAATCACAGGAGCCCAACACCGTTTACACTCGGACAGTAATGGAGGGAGGTGCGTCACGTGACTCCGTGCAGCTCGGTACACAAAGGTGGCGTGAATGGGGGCCAGCCTGCTATAGGAATGGCTCTGGATGAGATTAGTGAGTATCGGAATTTGGGGGGGGGTTGTGTGTCAGAGGCTCCCGTGTATTGGCCTGTGAAGAAAGGTTTCCCCACCTCCCCCCTCTCCCTCTCTCTCTCTCAATGGTTTTCGATGTCCGTTAGAAGAACCATTGTCTGCTTCCTTTATTTCTCCTGCCTCTGTACAGTCTGAGTAGTGATCTCATTTTAAATGCTAATGAGTCAGTGCCACTGCACAGCATTGGGGGGGGTTAAAGGAAAGGCATTGATGGAGAAATAGTCAGCAATGTCCAGCCGTGCACATTGTGTGTGTTTGTGTGGGGTGGGGGGGTTGGTTTCCAGATCTATCCAAGTGTAAGATGCAGCCTGGGGGTCATTAGGGGAGCTCTGAGGCTGTGAGGGGTGGGGTGGGGGGTAGAGATGCATTTTCATATGAAACACTCAGGGTGACAAAGAGCTAGGGAGGGAGATAGAGAGAGAGAGGGAGAGAGAGAAAGAGAGAAGGAGGGAGGAACAGGGAGAGGAGGAGAGGGAAATAGAGTGAGGGGGGAGAGGAACATAGGGGGAGAAAGGGAGAGAGAAAAAGAGAAAGGGAGGGGGGAAGAGAGAGACAGAGAGAGAGAAGGAGAGGGGGAGATGAAGGAGAGAGGGGGAGAGGGACATAGGGGGAGAAAGGCAGAGAGAGAAAGAGAGGGAGAGGGAAGAGAGAGAAGGAGATGGAGAGATTATAGAAAGGAGAGAGGGGGAGAGAGAGAGAGCTTACCAATATTTAATATTATCAAAACTGCTCAGGCAATACTGCTTTCGATGGTCATGCCAATAAAGCACAATTGAATTGAATTGAGAGAGGAGAGGGAGAGAGAGAAACATTGTATTTATTTGATTGTATTGCATGTTTTCTCTCCTCTTCTGTTCACTCTGCGGCATTGTCATTCACTCACCTGCTCACCTCCCATGGCTGCCGGGATTGTCCTGCTATATTATGATTTGTACATACACACACATATCCTGTTTCCTTTGTTTTTCAACATGTAAATTGCTTTGGCTACACAGCCGATAATGGTCACGCCAGTAAAGCACCCTCGAATTGAAACTGAATTTAATTGAATCGACAGAGAGAGAGAGAGAGAGAGAGAGAGAGAGAGAGAGAGAGAGAGAGAGAGAGAGAGAGAGAGGGAGGGAGGGAGGGAGGGAGTGAAAAGTGACTCACCTACTTAGGAACGTCCGAAATGAAAGTCTTTTTTTTTTTCACTGAACAGAGAAACAATACGTCCACTTCTCTATGGTAGAATAAATCCATAGCAGCTGCCACTTATCGAAAGCCCTGCGGCTGTGGCTGAAGCCCACACTGGACCAACGCTGCCCCAAACACTTTTGTCTAGAGCTTGTTTCCCAACCTCCACCACCCTCATGGCAAAACCAAGTTCATCCCAGAGGTGCTCTATGAAGCTAAATTCAAGAACATCATCAGATATGTAGGTGGTCTTGCAAAGTTCACCTGGCATACGTAAGCTTACCGCTAGTCCCCAACGAAACTTAATCTACCTGAACCTAACCCACTATGTCTTAACCTACCTGTCTTTGTTCTCTATCAGGCTAAGTTGGACTGTCTGGAGCGGGAGAAGGAGGGTCTGGACATCCAGATCGCATCCATTCTGGAGGACCGGCAGAAACTGCTGCAGATGAAGATGTCTCTGGGTCTGGAAGTGGCCACCTACAGGTATCTCTTTCAGGCAGTGGTGCTCAGACAGGCCCCTACCATCTGCCACCCCATCTTGTGCAAATGTAGCCTGGAAATTGTACCATAGGATTACACTTTGGTTGTACCATGGTGTGTCCGTGGTTTCTTTTGCACTTTTCCACATTGGACCATGGCAATGCCCCAATACCCCACGTGAATGTCTCTGAGGCACATTTATCAGGGTAGACCAGGGTCTAGTCAGGGTCCAGGGTTGGACAAAACTGTGTAGGTATGTGGAAGACCCGTAGGAAACCAACAAATCTAACTGTGGTACATCCACATTACAATCCAAATCAAAAGTGCCAAACTGTGCCGGGCAATTAATGAATTAATAGGACTGGGAATGTCCAGCCCTGGTAGTTGTGGTGCACTCTGTCCAGCAGGTTGTGTGAGTCAGTTAAGGGGTCAAGTGACAGGGTACATCCATCCCCCCCACCTTCCCTCCATCTCTCCTTCCTTCCACCTTTCCACAGCCCTGTTCTTTCTCTGCAGCGTGAAATGAAGACATCACTCACAATGCCCTCCATCTCCTTGCATTAGCATTCCCACCCTCGGGCCGCAAGCAGTGGGCTTTCTTGCACTGACTGACACTATACCGGATTATTCAAAAGGACTCACTTTTTCCCCTCCTCCCTCTTTCCCCCTCTCTCTCATTCTCTCCCTTTGTGTTGACCCCATTTCACCTCGACGTCTGGCCAGAGGAAGAAAAATAGGAGTCCAAGTTTTCTCAGGGGATAAAAGCAGCTTGATGGGAAATGGGGCGTTGGGGGATGGGGGGTTCAGGGGAGAGTTAACTGTGGCAGCTATCGACCCGATTCAAGTCACGGTCAGAAATGAACTCATATGGGTGAACATCATTGCCAAGATACCAGTCTTGGGTGTAGTTTCGGTGCCATATTGTACAGGTTAATGTTGCGTGTGCATGTGGGAGTGTTTCAGGAACATACACATCACCAGGATTAGGAATGGACTCCACGCATGTCTGTGTGTCGGAATTGCCTGTGTGCCTCTGTGCATGTGTGTGTGTGTATGTGAGTGTGTGGGTATGCCAGTGAGTGTGTGGGTATGCCAGTGCATGTGTCCGCCTGTGTGCTGGGAGTGAGAGGGAGTGAATGCGGGCGGTCCACTTGTTCCAGATGGCCTGACAATAAGAGAGCCGTCGCCTTATTACCATAACAACAGCCTCGCCAGGGCCGCTGTGACAGAGCCCCCCCCATCCGAACCCACGGGGATACGGTGATGTCATCGCAATATGCTTGCCTGAGTCAGTTTCCAGACGACCAAAGCGGTGTGCTGTGTACTGCAGTAGTACAGCACAGTCCAGTCCGTGACTCTGCAGCAGTCCAATCCAGTCTGTAACTCTGCAGCAGTTCTGTAAAGTGCAGTTTCTGATGCCATAGTTCACTTCCCTAATCTGGGAATTTGACCATTATTGTCGATTAATGACAACAACTGTCTCTATGTTTTCCAGAGCCCTCCTAGACTTCGAGAGCTTGAGGACAGAAATCCCTTCTACCAGAGGTCAATTCAGCCACTACAGTGAGTAACTGCACTGGTGTCTCACACACACACACACACACACATACACACACAGTAACAAACACTTGCACACACACATACAAAATGCTCCCTTTCATCACTTCCTCACAGGATCCTTTTTAAATAAATGAGCTGCTGGCCTATTGACCCTTTTATGCACTTAGAAGATGGTTGGGGGGGCGAGCAGTACTTCCCTACGCTCATTCGTGTTTGACTTGGGGGCTGCAGCTCTCCACACTGGTCCCCAGAGCGAACCAGAGCCATATGGAGGCACTCTCTTGCAGAGTACCAGCAGCTGAGAAGGAGCAGGGATCGCTCTCTTTGATCCAGGGGCATTAGCAGAAAACAGCAGGATGCACTGTGGAAACACAACCCCCAGTGCTGTTCAGCCTTAGACCGGCAATTTCAGAAGGCCTGGAGGAAGAAGTGTGGGTTATAGATTCTTTACATTCACACCTGCTAAAGAGATCAGAATTCAAGGCCGTTATGTCTTTAAAAGTGACCAATGACACCTGCAGGGTTGGCATACTCCAGGAGAAGTGCACCCTTCTCTGCCCCCCCACTGCTCTCCACCCTCCTTTGTCTTCCTTGTTTTTCCCCTGGTTGCCACTTCTGTACTATTGTTCTCCGTGGGCAAGAGTTGGATGACTTATTTCCTGTCCATGACTCCTAACTTTATGAACAATGCAGCTGGGTTCATTGTACAGAGTCTCAATGGGCCTATTAACCACCCTCACAGTGTCACACACACACACACACACACACACACACACACACAATCATGGCAGTAATGAAGACACTCTTTCCTGTATCACCCCTCCTCACATCACCTTTGTCCAAACCAAAATACAACTACACTACAAGCTCACACGATGTTGCCACAAGGAAATATGTTAGCGGTGGTACCCTCTCTCTTTCTTTCTCCCTCTATATCTCCTTCAGTTTCTCTCTCTCACTGTCTCCTTCCTTCTCTGTTGTTGACAGATGGGGAAACCAGTGCTGGAGGTCTGCGGGGGAGCCTACAAGCAACCATGGCCAAGAGTCGCCACTTAACCCCAGGGTCAACCGAACCCCCCGCACCCCGCGGCACAGGTCACGCGACACCGCGCAGCGCAACACTGGCCCAGGCCAAGTCGGCAGTGATAGACGAGACCCCCTTCCGACCCCTGGAGAGAAACACACTGAAGGCCACGGCAAGGACCCTGGCCACCACGCCCCTGCAGGAAGTCCGGGTCACGCAGGAGACCAAGCAGATGAAGGCGGGCTGGCACGTCGAATCAACCAGGCAGGTGGGGCGGTCAACTGGTCACCTAGAGGATCAGAAAGGGGGCGACGAGCAGGCAGGAGAGAAGGGGGCTGAGGTGGAGCAGCTTTGCCAGGCTGCCTTTGTTTCCATGGCTGAACAACAAGAATCCATTAACCACTCTGCCCCATGCGCCCATGAAGCTGAAGCTGAACCGGAAGATGGCTGTGACTTGATGGAGCAAAAGGCAGCCCAGGAAGGGACTACGGTGCTTGCAGCTGAAGAGGATGAAACTGCCACCCAGCTCTGTCCACAGCCAGAAGAACTCATTGCCCTAGAAGCCGCTGCATCTCTGAATACACCTGCCACTGTAGAAGAGATTTCCAGCTCTCAGATGGCTGTGGAGTCGTGCATGACCGAGCAGGAGTCGGCCATGGAGAACGCGACAGGAAGACCAGAGCCGTTGGGCGCTTCTGAGGGCGTGGGAGAGGAAGACGCTTGTGAGTCTGGAAATGAAGATCTTCCCGACCATCAGCAGATCTCATCCCCACTCTGTCTCCTGGGAGAACCGGTGACCAGGGAGTCAGCAGTGGAAGCGTTTGCAGAGCAAGGAGGTCTCATGGCAGAGCTGGAGAGGGAGGACCAAGAGGACACTGAGGAGGAAACCGTTACAGAAGCACCGCAGCCAGAAGCCCTGCTGGTAAAAAGGTCAGCTGAGAGTTTCTTGGAACATGCCGTGGAGATGACCACTGGGGTTGCAGAGGACCAGTGGCGGGCAGAGGAATCGAGCGAGGAAAGCCCAGTTGTGGATGATTTACCAATGATTCAAGGGAAGGCGCAAGACAGCACTGTAGCTACCATGCAAAGCAGCGGGTTGCCAGGACTGAAGGATGCTCCCCCTCATTTCCCTGGCACTGACGAGGAGGAGTCTGTAATTAAGGAGACCCCAGTGTGGGATTCCAATTCAACAGCTCCTGGGCTTGAAAGTGGATCAGATTCTGAGGCAAGCATGGAAGAGATTGCCCCAGGATCAGGGATTCAAGATTCTCCCACCAGTGACCTAAAACAGATGGCCCAGCTGGACCAGGTTGACCTAGTTCCAGGTAATGGTGTTCTGGAGGAGCTGCCAACAGCTGCCCTGGAGGTTCCTTTGCTCTCCAAAGAGGCCCCAGTCGAGAGGGAGTCGGTAAAAGTGGAAGAAGGGGACAACAGCCTGGAGACCCTGGAGAGCCCCAACACGGAGTGTGAAGGAGAACCGGCGGGCTCATTGGGAGACAAAGCCGGGGAGGCCTCAGGGGAGGAGTCAGACATGACTGGGGCTGTATCAGAGCTGAGGATGGATGCAGGTACTGGAGTGACAGAGTGGGAGGCAAGGGACGAAGGCATCGCAGAAATGGGAGAGGTGGCTACTGATGAGGAAACAGTCCTTGCAGGCGGAGCACTGGGCAGCACCCACAGCTGTGAGGAGGGCACAGGTGGAGTGGGGGTCCCAGAGGAAGTAACAGAGCAGGAGAGTGTGGAAGACCAACCACATTCCACCTTGGAACCCCTGGGAGAAGACAGAACACCAAGCAGCCTGCCAGACGTTTCCTCAGAATTGGAATGTGGCGATGAGTCACCTCAGGAGGAAGAGGAAAAGGAGGAGGACGAGGAGGAGGAGGAGGAGGAGGAATCATCCCCCAATGTCTCCCAGTCCTGGAGGGCAGATGTTGCAGAGATGGAGAGCAACGACAGCTATGCACTGGAAAACACTCTGGCTGATCCTAGTCCCTTGATCCGTTACGAGAACGACAAGGCGGTGTGGGATATGAACACCCAGGGGTCACCTTTGAGGAACCTGGAAGCTGATAGACTGAAGACAGAAGACAAGGAAAGAGTAGGATCAGGCCTGGGGAAGGAAGCAAGTCAAGAGGACTTGCCATCAAAAGAAGACGACATTACAGAGACTCTGAGTGAAGATTCTGAGGCAGAGGAGCCAAGCAGGTTACAAGATGAAGACCTGAGCGACAATGAAGAAGTTCAAGAGCCTCTGACACCCTCCCAAGAAGCAGAGATCTTGAGTCAGGCCGAGGTGGCCCAAGATCACAGTGAGGTGGAACGAGGTGACGAAGGCACAGAGCAGACGGACAACTGGGAGGACAAAAGCCACGAAGAGATTGGAGGCCCTCATAATGGGTTAGAGGAGGAAGAAGAGATAGAAGAAGAGAGACTAGGAAAAGAAGATGCCCTGATCTTGGCAGCCAACCAGGAGAAGGACGATCAAGATGGGCTGGGTGAGGAACCAAGAGAGGGAGATCCTATGGGATCAGAGACAGACTCAGAGGGGGACAGAGACATCCAAGGAGGTGGAGATGTGGAGGGAGAGCCAGAGAGGGATGAGTCAGAATGTACAGGAGAAAAGATAACGGAAGAGAATGAGATGCAGCAGGGAGTGGACCTGGAAGTCATCAAAAATCTGCAAGATCAAAGTCAGTCCCATACTGAAAAAACAGACCCAATGCAGGAGAAAGCCGACAACACAGACCAGACAGAAGACACAGAGGAGGGGCGCCAACCGGAGGGGGAATCCCAGACGCCATCGGAGAGTGAAGATGAGAGCCTGTCGGTCGAGGAGGCGACAGTGAATCACTCTCATCTTGAAAATCTGGTCACACCACCACTGTCCCCTTCCAGAGCCACTGAAGAGGACTGGGTGCCTGAGACGAATGAAGAGGAGGCCCACACAGATGAAAGGTATGCAGATTTGCACGATCTCACCAGGACTTCACCCCAGCAGCAGGACATGGAGGCCCATGTCTCGGGTGACTTGGGTGAGGGCTTTGGAGAGACAGAGCATCAGGACTCGACGGTACATAGGAAAGAAGAGGAAGGGCAGAACCTGTCTATGCTCACCAACGTGGATCACACAGACAGCCTTTCCCTGCCCGGTGACCTCAGTGGGACCCTGGACAGCCCGGCCCCAGCTCGGTCCGACTCCGAGGGCTCCTGCAGCGAGGACGAGTCACCCAATGTCAGCCAGTTCTCACAGGCTTCTGGCCAAGGAGGAGAGTCTGCCGATATGGAGAGCATGGAGAGGCTGGCCACCCACGCCCAGCACTCTGACCCCACTGAAGAATTAAAAGAAGACCGGCCTGAAACCCAGAGTGACAGCCTTTCAGATGACGGAGAAACCAGGAGCATACCAGAGCAGGAGGAATGGGAGGTGCTGGAGAACCCAGATCCCAACCCCTGGGGGGCAGCAGACTTTGATCCCAAATTCGAGAACCCCGTCCACAGTTTCCATGGTGACCAGGAGCCAATCAGACCGGAGCTGGGGGAGGTGGACCAGCAAAACATTACCCGGGATGTTGGAGAGTCTCCGGACAGCATCGCAGCAGATGAGATGGACATCTTCAAAGTGGGTCCCCCAGAGCCCAGCTCAGGGTTTGCGAGCAATGGCGATCACAAGGAGCTGGGGGACGTGTTCAGTGCCAAGGTGAATGGAAATACATGGGGCTGGGCCGAAAGGACGGGAGCCCCCACTGATGCGAAAGACAAGCGTGGGGGAGGGGAGGAAGAGGATCTGCCACCCCTGGGCCATGATGTCAACCAAGAGCTCAAGTCAGGCCTTAAGGAGGATCCGGAAGGGGAGGCCAAGAGGACCGAGGGGGACGGGGCTGCTCTGTTCCCACAAGGAACCCTGGAGAAGACCCACCTCACCATGCGTGGCCCTTCATCAGCGCAAGATGGGGGCCTGGAGGCCGAGGACAGGCAGTCAGAAGATTCCCTGGACGAGGGAGATTCCTGGTCCTCCGGGGAAGAGTAGAAAAGACTTTGAAAACAAGCTTTTGGGGGAGAGGAGTGAGAGAGAGAGAGAGAGAGAGAGAGAGAGGGGGGGGGAAGAGGGGGAGAGAGAGAGAGAGAGAGAGAGAGAGAGAGAGGAACACCTTGACTGTTGACATGTTTTAAGACAGAGACAACAGGAAGGATGTGTGAAGCTGAAGATGCTGTAAGCCTTACCTGTCCAGTCTTGGATTGCAGATTTGTCGCAGTGAATTGTGGGAATGATTTGGGATTCCAAACATCACGAAATGGAAAACAGTAAAGTTTGGATCCAATGAGTTCCTGGCTTCCTCCAGTTGTAAACCAAAACTGTTGATTGAACGTGACTGGAACCTGAGCTCCATTGCCCTTGTCATTGTCTTTCACACCCCAGTTGATCTCTTCTCCGAGGTGACAGACACCTCATCCCAAAACATCCAAATCATTTAAAACCATAAAAATGTAAACCGACCCAAAGAAACCTTTTATTTCAATTTTTTCCCCGTTTTCAGTCCGCCATCACCAAGTGAATGCACAGCCATCTTAAGACACATTTACAAAGGGGTGTGCTGTGAACCTGAACCAAAATAGAGAACACGTGTCATAACAAGATAAGTTATAAACAAGAAACCTGCATAAAGACTACACTTAAATTAACCCTGTGTGTGTGGGGGGGGATCAGATCTGATATATAAATCAAACCACATTCATATGAAATCTTTGCTTATTCATCCCCTTTAAGGAAAGACTGAACTGCACTAGCTTAGCAAATCGGACCCAGTCAGTTCCTGTGGTCTTTTTGTCTTTCCTTTAACGCATCATTCATTTTGTCATTCAATCAGCATCTCCGGATTATGTTCCAAATCCATATCCCTGTGGAGTTAGGAGCGTGAGAAGCTCCATTTCCTGTCGTCAAACAAAACTGTGGGGAATGGGCTCAGTAATGGGGCTGGGGGAGTTTGTACAACAGCAGCTGCTTGTATTTATTGTATTGATCCTGATGGAAGGGGGAGGAGGGGTATGCTTTTAAAGAAATGCTTCCTGTTCATCTCTGATTGGCTTCTGCTGCTGTATTTATTCTTCGACCACAATTCTTTAAAGACTTGGCGAATTGAACTTCTCAGCCATTAGGTGGGCAATGTTTTTGGCCAGTGGCTCTCAGATGATTGAATGTCTTCAGCTGGGGATCTCCGGGACCAGGACTGCTGACTGGAGCGAACCAGTCTCCGCCTAATGGTCTTCAACCTACCACCGGTTCCGGGTGTTTGAACCCGTCAGAACCACCTTTCCTGCGGTAATGAGTTATCTTTAGTGCTTCGCCCAGTTCTGCCTTTATGTAACAGCCACCACCGTGCCAGGCTCGGTGCTCATGCATCACTGGTTTAAAGACCCATTTCATGTATTGCAGCTAACATGTAGACTTTGGGGAGGGGATGGGTGGGGGGTGTTAGTTGAATGAATAATAAACTAACTTACAATTGCTATCTTTACCTTCTGTGTCAGGGTTTTTATTCCACTGCACTGCTATATAAAAAGCTTAATTGAGTGTTTGTCTGTTTTAATCTCTGTTTGATTATTAAAAACGAAAAATTAAGAGCCATCTACAGAATACACATCCTTACACGCACCTGGACGAAAGCAATGGACGGAAAACAGGAACACTGTTGATACATAAAAAGAGTCGGAATCGGAGTTAGTGTGTGTGAGTTCAACTGGTTGAATGAATAAATAAATACATTCAATTCCGTCACTTTTTGCTTTCACTTTCCTCCGGATTAACTCGGGATTAATCTCTTCCTCACTCTCTCCTGTGGCTGCTGTCCCGTCCCTTTGCTACAAAGAATGGACGGGTTAGCGTGGGGGCCACACACAGCCTGGCTTCCACCCAGCGAGGGTGACCTCAAAGCCGGGCCGGCCGACGCACCGAGCCCCCCGGCCCTTATATGGAAAGCGGAGAAAAACAGGCACAGAGAGACAATGGATGACTTCACATCCCTGTCTCAACGTCCCCCTTTTCCTTTTGGTTATTCATTTGTTAATTTTCAAAACAATGCCAGTTATTTTGAGACGAGGCTGCCCCCCCCGCTCTTCTCTCCTCTCCTCTCTTTCTTTCTTTAGGTCCCATTCATTCCGACTGTTCACAAAATCGTACACCCACCCCTCTTCCCCTCTCCCCCTCTCCTAATGCAGTTGCGTCTGCTTCTCTCTCTCTCTCCCTTCTCTCTGCATGACGAAATTGTCTGGTACTTTCTCGGTTTCCTGTCCGATAAATCATGATTCCCATTTCACCATTGATTTCATTTTCTTTTCTTCTCATTTTCACTTTTTAACCCTTCAACTGCGCAATTGCAACGGATAGACGTTGCTTTCAATTAATCAATTAGCAGATCCACTAATAGCTGACGTCACTATTTTATAAACAAACCACCAGTGAAAATAAGGCGTGTCACACACATGCCGTGTATGCGATATGAAGCGCCTCTACATTGTAAACTTAGTGCTGCAGTGGGTAAAAGTCCTAACATTTACTTTTGCTATCTGAACATATCAATCTGCACGGGACATAATTGACACTGTCTGGTCCTTAATTGCCGTTTATATTGTTGACTCAACGGGCTAAATCTTTGCTGGGGGAGCCATCCCTTAAAGGAGGAAAACAGACTGGAAAGGCATCCGTTGTGGGCGAGAGACTGGATTGTGTCTCGGTATTGTGTAACTTCAGAGGATCCTAATACACAGTGACTGCGGTTCCTCTGTTTGCTATTGCGAAACACTTACGCGACCCAAACCGCACAAGGGTCCAGTTCGTGGTAACGGCGGTTAAGTCATTTAGCAGATGTCTTCATTTCAAGCAACTGTGCAGAAACTACTGCTACTGTAGTGCTGCAGTCGCTGACCCTGGTTTACCTGCGCTGTTTGTGCCGCAAGTATCACTGCATCAATTTGGTAGTTCATTCGAAAAATTCATTAGGCAATTAATCAATTTGGCCATTCAGCCAGCAGTTTGTCCATCGAGTCGTAAATTCATCCAGGAATCCGTCAAGAACTTTATCACTTTGTCCATACGTCAGTTGATCAACTAGGTCTTTCATGATTGTGACTACTCATTAATATGAAACATGCAGATTTATACAGACAAACTTCCAGATTAACAGACCAACTTCCACGCAAAGAGAAAGTCACAATTACTTCATATTTTCATAATTCATATTTTAATTCTACGTTGTTGATTAGTGTGCTTTTATGATACATGGTTTTTCAAACATATCAGTGTCCAATCATGTATATATTTATTCTAATGTGCCACAGATATTTTTGAGGTATGCCTTTGGTTCTGAGGATTATGGGGTGGACTGGAGCGGCCCATCCTCGTCTCCCGGGCATGGGTTGGAAATTCCAGACGTCTGAATAAGAAATGTTTGACACTTGTTACAAGTGTAATGAATTTAGACAGACAAACTGTAATTTAATATTTGTATTGGTTTATTGAATTATACTTACAAAAAATAAATGAACCACTGAAGTTACAGGGAAACACTGCCGTTGCATTGTAGTTTGTGTACATCAGGTTGCGGAAATTATGAAGCCAAAAAGCAACACATAACAGGACTGTCCATTCCTGATTCCAGAGCAGTTCAGTCAAGCAGATTTGTATGGCTTTCTATAAAAACGCCTTCATAACGGAGATCATTTAACACAACGCATATAATACAGACATATTACGCTTATTTAGACGTGAAAAACATATGGTTTGACTTTGTGTGAACTGAGACAAGATAGTACCTGCACTCCAATATAAGCCTGGATTGACGAATAGCCAAATTAATTTCTGAACAAACTTCCAAATTGACGGCTGAACACTTTTGGCACAAACGGCACTCCATAGGTATATACTGCTACCGAGTCACTGACTAGACCACAGGTCATGCATAGCTCTTTGACATCTCATCCAAAGGACGGAGCTCAAGGAGGTCCATTCCAGTCCATACTCTCTCAGGGGAATGGGTGGGGGGGGTGGCCGTTCTGATAAAATGACCTTCAGCTCTATCCTGGGGCCTCGACCAGCAGGCTCGGGGGGACGGTCATGTGGAAGCATTTTCTCAGAGGGCAGGAATGGTGGCAGCACTGTTGCTCAGCCTGGTGCAATCACAGCACCTGTTCCACCGCCTGGCCGGTCACTTCCATTGTGGGCTGCTTGCCGCTGATGCAATCCCTCGCAATACAGGCTATTATCACCAGCACCAGCTGCACTTAGGCACACTATTTATAACAGCAGCCTAAACAACACCCTGAGCCCACGGGCTGCTGCTGTCAAGAGACGTAGGGAAACATCAGAATCACACAGACAGGACAGACAGGAAGAGAGATAGACAGAGACAGATATACAGACAGATAGACAGAGATAGAGAGACAGAGCATTAGACAGGGACAGCGAGATGGGCAGAGAGATTGAGAGATAAACCGACAGACAGATAGACAAATATATAAACAAACAGACAGAGAGAAAGACAGATAGAATGGACATGAATGGACAGAGAAATGAAACTTGATAAATCTCATGCACTTTGTCCTTTACTTGTATGTATCTGGGAGTACGTATTTGACTGTCTCTGTGTGCGTGCGTGTGTGTGTGTGTGTGTGTGTGTGAATGTGACAGAGAGAGAGAGCGGGATGGTGGGCGCAGGGGGATGACAGGGCAGTGTCAGGTGGTCGTGTCAGCTGGCAGTGCCATTTGAGATCCTGTCTGAGACAGAGGGGCTCAAGGGCTCGGCCGGCTGTGTGCGTCTGGTGGCCCCTCTCCCCACCCCGGGCACATTCCACCACGGACACCCGTCCTCACTGCCACTCCCCGGCACTGAACTCATGGCACTGTAGGGGGTATGGGGGGCTTGTGACACTGTTTCTGCCACAGCACAGTGGAAATGTCGATGTAGGGAGACAGACAAGCAGGTAGGCAGACAATAGTACAAGAGATGGACACAAAGACAGAGCTACGGAGACTGATAGGGAGACCGACCGGCCAGACACACGGGAAGTCAGATGAAAGTGAAATGGGGGGGAAGTGAGGAGCGAACATGTGCTACACCTGTTTCCTCTGATCAAGGGGTTTAACATCCACACCGAAACCTCCCCTACACTCAGACACAGAAGATCAGCAGTCAAGACACGGAGATAAAGCCTTTAGTCTGGACCTAAATGTTAATTAATTTATTGATTAATTGGAGGTAAATTTTGCAAAATAATGCTCTCTAAAGCGCATAAATGTAAATGTTTAAGAACATAAGAAAGTTTACCAACGAGAGGAGGCCATTCGACCCATCGTGCTCGTTTGGTGTCCATTAATAACTAAGTGATCCAAGGATCCTATCCAGCCTATTTTTGAATGTTCCCAAATTATCTCTTCAGCCACATCGCTGGGGAGTTTGTTCAGATTGTGACGCCTCTCTGTGTGAAGAAGTGTCTCCTGTTTTTCTGTCTTGAATGCCTTGAAGCCCAATTTCCATTTGTGTCCCCGGGTCCGTGTGTCCCTGCTGATCTGGAAAAGCTCCTCTGGTTTGATGTGGTCGATGTCCTTCATGATTGTGAAGACTTGAATCAAGTCCCCATGTAGTCTCCTCTGTTCCAGGGTGAAAAGGTTCAGTTCCTCAGTCTCTCAGTAGGACATTCCCTTCAGACCTGGAATAAGTCTGGTTGCTCTCCTCTGAACTGCCTCTAGAGCAGCGATATCTTTCTTGAAGTGTGGAGCCCAGAACTGTACACAGTATCCAGATGAGCTCTAACTAGTGCATTGTACAGTCTGAACATTACTGCTCTTGTTCTCAATTCTACACTTTTGACAATATACCCTAGCATTGTGTTTGCCTTTCTTATTGCTTCCCCACATTGTTTGGATGGAGAAAGTGAGGAGTCCACGTAGACTCCTAGTTCTTTCTCATGCGTTACTTCATCTAGTTCTATTCCTAGTTTAACAATTTCCACCCTTCCGTGTAACCCTAATCTAAATTTAACTCAGTCACATCTTCTCATTCCATATTTTCTCCTTAAACTCTTCTTCTGCATGTATGTCTTCAGTAAAGATAGACATGAGCGGCAAATAACTAAAGATCTTTTTTATCATTTTTATTTCAGAATCAGACCCCAACCCTGGCCAACAACACAATGTCAGGCAAAGCCCATGCAAATTCCTCAGCAGTCCAGTCCAGAGTGACTCAGCAGCCGTCCAGTCCAGTCCAGTCAGTGACTCTACATCAGTCCAGTCCAGTCCAGTCCAGTCAGTGACTCTGCCAACTCCAGTCTAGTCCGTGACTCTACATTAGTCCAGTCCAGTCAGCCACTCTGCAACAGTCCAGTCCAGTTCAGTCAGTGACTCTGCCACAGTCCAGTCCAGTCTAGTCCAGTCCAGTCAGTGACTCTGCAGCAGTCCAGTCCAGTCCAGTTGGTGACTCTACAGCAGTCCAGTCCAGTCCAGTTGGTGACTCTGCAGCAGTCCAGTCCAGTCATTTATTCTGTAACAGTCTAGTCCAGTCCAGTTATTGATTCTGCCACAGTCCAGTCCAGTCGATTCCAGTCAGTGACTCCTGACAAGACTCCTTCGGGAGTAAAAGCTTAAACTCAACAACCCCCTCCAAACCCCAAAGGAGTGAGGGTGGGAGTGTATCTTTGTGTTTGTGGGGGTGGGGGGGTCAGACCAATTGGCGATGACAAACGGCCCGGCGGTGGGTGCAGCTGGTTGTGCCATTCCTCTGTCTTGCCCTCGCGCCGCCATGTCCCGGAGCACAAGTGCTGGGAGGACAAAGGGGACGCTCGCGTGGTCTAGGCAGGGAGCGTGGGCCGGGTCAGCTGCTGCTGCCAGGGAGAACGTGATCGAGTGTGAGAGACCGCAGGCCCGGCCAAGAGCAATTGGATGATAAAAAACAAAACCAAGAAAAAACAAAAGCTGCCCTGTCTCCGTCTCCGTCTCGGGGATGACCTCACTGCAGGCAAGGCGAGCGGTCGGCTATAATAAGCCTGACTCACAAAAGCCCAGCACTGTAGACCAGTGGCCGAGTATAATTAACTCCAGCACAGTCACTAAACCCCTTTAAATGATAACGGGAGAGAGAAAGAGAGAGGGACAGAGGGGGAGAGGAATCGCTGCCTCTTTAAATATCAGTATAGTAATTGCCAGAGGTTTTGTTCTACAGTTAAACCAAGGATGAGGTCAGCGGTTTAAAAATAAGCATTCACTGTTTGGTGTAACGCTTTATCTCCTGTTGCCGGGCCCTGCCAAGATCACTTGGGCTTTCGCTTGGTTTCTCGGTTTATTTTGTGTTGTTTTTGCCCTTTTTTGGTCGAGGCGGTTCGCTGGCGTTTGGCATGGAGGGCAAGAGAAAGGAGAGGTGCGGGATGAGAAACAGGGAAGGGGAAGGATAGCGAAAGAGGAAAGAAGGAAAAGAAAACAAAAGCATACAAATGAACCAATTGGGGTCTTTGTGGCAGTACAGTTAGACCAGGGGCTGAGAGGTGAGGTAGAGAGAGAGACAGGAAAGAGAAATATGGACTGACCGTTCCCCAACTCCCCCCACTGCCCTCCCCAGTTTCAATAATGCTCAGGCTGAGAGGGTGAATTCCTCTGGACTTACTCAACTCTTCTTATTCCTCTCTTACTTGCTAAAGACCTCCTTCATGTGCTTTCATTTCTCCTCCTTTGTTCTACTTCTTCTCCTCTCTGCCCAGCTGAATGCCTCGAGTCCTGGAATGAAAGAAACATCTTTGTGTGTGAATGTATGTGTGTGTGTCTGTGTGTGTGTGTGTGTGTACGCATTGTGTCTGTGTGTGTGTTTGTGCATGTGCGTGTGTGTATGTGTGCGTGAATGTGTGTGTGTGCGTGTATGTGTGCGTGAATGTGTGTGTGTGTGTGTGTGCGTGTGTGTGCATGTATGTGTGCGTGCGCATGTGTGCGTGTCCACAACAGACACCCAATAAGACTGAAGACTGCATTTCAGCACCTGAAACCAGAGTCCCATCGGACAGGGACTCCTAAGTGACAAATCAAAGCAAAACCGCCTTCCAAAAACCCAGCTCAAATCCCTGCAACTCTAACAGCAAAGCAAGATGTCGTCGTTTCCATTCATTCTCTTTCGGACATCTCTTATGCTCTCTGCCTGTATCTGCCCCGTTGCCAACCGTGGTGGTACCTGAGGAACGTGGAGGGGGTTAGAGTGCTTTGAGAGTCTGAGTCAGTAGCTTTAAATAAAACACTGCCTCCTCAAAGCAGCATTGTCCTGAAGGGATATGCCGCCCTCGTGTGGGAAAAGAGTGATACTACAGGTCACCGTTTATTTACTTATTTCTTTTGAACAGTCCCAGGCATTTCCATTACTTAGCAGGAAGTCCAGAGGGATACCCGTTTCGCTGCTATCGATCTATCAGTTAAAACAAACAAGAAAGCATAATGAATAACAAAACCACCCCCCCCCCACCTTTCCTAGTGAAAAAAACATTCCAACACTCCTCGTAAAGGACTCAACCCAGACTGAAACCTGATGTAAATGATGAGCTTTGATCGGGGGGGCTGCTGGGAGCGAGAAATCGACCAAGTGGCTAAAAGTCACCCCAGAGAACAACAGCACCCACTGGAATACAAATCGGTGCAATTCAATAGCCGGATGGAGCAGGACCATGCCCGGTCCAACATGTCTGAAGGAGAGCTGTGGCCCAGGCAACGATCCCAGGACTTGAACCCTGGACCTGGGGGAGGAAGGGGAATAACAGATGAGCGGGAAGGGGGATGTGGGGGGATGCTGGTTTTGGTTCCAGCCCAGCTCCCGGTCCCTTAAGTGGTCAAACAAAGTGCCTAGCTGGATGAATCGAGCTCTTGTCTGCGGACTCTGCAGGGCCCTGTGGGGACAAGGTATGAGATCGACCCATTTGCAGTTATCAGCTGTCATCAAACTCATCTGTGAAAGCGTCCGATAAGCCCGCCGGAGGACACTTCTGCTGCAATAAATAAATACATAAATAAACCTGTAGATACTCCCTCCCTCTGTCTTCAGGGACTGGAATCTCACACCCAAGGTCTCTGTTGCCAAGAGTGAACTACGCAATATACAGACAGGTGACAAATTAAAGGAAAAACCAGAATAAATTAGTGGAGGAACATAATGAATGCAGATGCCTCCAAACAGGTGTACTGCATGATACAATTAAGCAATTAACATTATCATGCTCTGTGGCATTTGTACAAATGCTGAGCAGGCCCAGCTGACCTCAATTTTGGATGAAGATTGCAAGAGGAAAGGATCTAAGTGACTTTGAAACAGGGGGCATTATTGGGGCACGAAGGGCAGGAGCTTCAATCACACAGACGCTCAACTGGCTCCTGGCATGATTTGGGTCCACTTGTCCACTTAGAGGGAAGGGTCACTGCAAATCATTACAGTTATTCTGAGTGATCAACTTTATCCTATTGTGACACATTTCTATCCTGATGGGAGTCACCTTTTCCAGGATGACAATGGAATTTAATTTGTGACCCGTGTGTATGAGCTGATTTTAGTCAGTGTCTACTCAGAAAACATGTCGAGAAATGAATGAATGATCCCAGATCCACTTGGAACTACTGCAAGAAAGACAAAAGATCTTAGTTTTTTTTTAGGTCAACTTGTCTATTTAATATATAAAATACGGTAAAACATACGCAAAAAGGGAAGGTTTCAAGGAACAAATGGATACTTTGGTACAATAACAAACACTTTTTTTTGTAAAAGCAGTATAGAATTTTTTTAATAACATATCAGTGCATACTTTGTTTATGAAAATATACACAAATTGTATATCATTCTCCAAAAACAACAGAAAAGAAACATTTTTTTTTTTACAACAAAACTCAAAGCAGACTAGCCGAACACAATATATTAGCTATAATTTTCTTCTTTAAACTTTTTTTTTCAGCTACATTTTTTTTTTTTTTAACTTTTGAGGTTTAATTTTTCATTTGTAATACGTTTCATTTAAAAAAAAAAATATGATGTTGATTATTACCGGTTTGTTTTACTCCCATGCATTTACATTGTTTAAATCATAGTTGTGTTTCCTGGTTTGAAATAAATTAAAAATCCACGTTTATATTTTTTTGTATTTTTTTGTTGTTTGTTTTTTCACTATCTCGTGTGTATGTCATTATTTTACATTTTTGACTAAAAATTGCAGCATTGAACTGGTATTGTTTATATATTTTTTTATATTTTTTATTTTTTTTCTTAACTGTCCTCCATCCTTTAATATTTACTAATATCATAATTGCGTATTTTTTTATATATTTTTTTTTTTATAAATCGTGCAATTGTAGCAACACCCCTTTTGAAGAAACAAAAAATAACAAAATGAAAAAACGAAATTAAACAAGAAAAAATATATAATATTTATATATATATTTATATATAATAAAATAAAATCAAAAAAATCAAATGACGGCTACCCTACACGAAAACGGCAGAAAATAAAATCATCGCTTCTCTTTAATAATAATAATAATAATAATAATAATAATAAAAATAATAAAAGACAATAGAACTGTCACCAGCACAAATTAACACTAGAAAATGAGTGATATTCTAAAAACATCATAATACACCTTTAATAGGGGTGTCGTTTTTTTTTTTTTTCATTTTTTTTTTTTTTTTAAAGATTGTCGTTCAGATAGATTACATTGATTTTCTGTAGATAAGCTCTGTACTGAAGAAGGAGAGAAAGTCAGAGGGCTGTACACAAAAATTGCGAATGCCAGTGCTTAACAGTGACACAGGACGCGAGCTCAGATCCAACAGCAAGCGGGGGCCACAGCCGCTCCGGCTGCGTTTTTTGGGACGGCATCTGGCAGCGACGCCGAGGCTGGTCTGGGACGCAGCCACGTTGATAAGACTGACTCGCTTAGTGTCGCTTTTTTCCCCACATTTTTCTTGCAAACCTCCACTGCTCGGTTTTGTCCCACGCTCAGACGATTTTCTAACTGCCACCCATTCCTTAACACCAAAAAGAGAAGGTGCGGTGAAATGGACTAAAGGGTGTTCTCTCCCCTGGCCCCAGTCTGTCCTGGTCCGGCAAAATATCCACAGAACCATTTCAATAGTAAAGGAAGGGGGGGGGTTAGCGGTGTGTGCGTTGTCAGACGCCAAACACTCCCCCCCAATCCCAAACCTCACACTCCCTTTCACGTCCGAGAGATAAGCTAAACAAAACAAAACCAAGAAGGGCCCGTCACATGCATATCGAGTCTCGGAAAGCGAGGTTCGATTCTTTAATGTGATAGTCGGTAAAAAAAAGTCAGTTTCTCATTGGCCCCGGCGGATCATGTACACAGCCGAGCCGTGAAAAGGAGGCTGCGACTGAAACAAGCCAAACGTGCACCCCCTGCAGACAGCACTGTGAGTCGCAGTTTGGGAGGCGTGGCCGTTGGCAGACAGGGAGCGAGGGCAGGGTGGGAGCGAGGAGCAGGGAGGCCGTAGTCGTGGGAAATACAACGAGGAAGTGAAGGCGCAACGCCCTGCGTCACGCCACACTAAGTGGCAGTCCGGTGGGGAAGTCGGGGGACAACGCCATGTGCACACATCTGTGCCGACTTCCGTTCTGTCCGTATCAAAGTGCCACCCGGCATCCGCCCACGCGGTCAGCTGTTTATAAACCCCTCCCACCCTCCGAACACATCCACGTCAATGGCTTTACCCTTAAATCTGCTGAGAGGAAAATAAAGTGTGTGAGTGTGTTTCCAGCTTCCATGAGAAATTCAAGTTTCCTAAACGTCTTGGCAAAACAACAACAACAGCAACCACTGAAGGAAAAATCAAATGAAAAAAAGACAGCTTTTTGCTATATGTTCCAGGCGAAGATTACAATTGAAAGTGTGGTGGGGGGGCAGGATGGCAGGTGATACTAAATGGGATGTTTTTACAGCTTACAAAGTCATGGGGGAAGAGAGGCAAACTTGTCCTTTACTAGGGTTCCCAGCGAGGCACAACCTTCAACAGTTAACAGCAGTGGCAGTTTTTGGTTTTGTGTCCTCGTCCCCACTCCCATCCTTCCCATTCCCATGCTGTCTGCATGTCCTGTGCCCTGTTTCTTGCTGGGATTTTCAAGGCCCACTTCTCCAAACAGTGGCCAAACGCCACACTGGCTACAGAAAGAACCAGTGTCTGCTGCTCAAAGCAGCAGGAAGTGAGTGTGAGTGTGTGTGTGTGTGTGCAGGAGAAGGGAATTAGTGCTGCAAACGCCCATCACTGGTGCCAGCGGCCGTCTAGACTCGGGTACCACAAAATCAGCCAGACTACTCAGTCCCAGTCCTGCTGGATCCCAGTGTCATCTTGTTTTGGTTGGCAGCTCTCCCTTTCCTCATTTGAAAGCCAAAGGGAAATCATAATTGAGCTTAATGAGGCCTGCTGCCATTTATCAGCTCCTGAGCAGGCAGGGGATTGTGACGCTACTCACAAAAGGTATACGGGTATCTTGTGATCCCCGGCCCCATAAAATCCTATGTTGTTGTTTTTTTATAAAGGCATCTTATTTAATAATGCAGTTTAATTACGGCTTCAGGGGAGTCGCTAACCAGACTATCTTGGATCTAAAATGGTCAAATCGCAAGGGGACTCCAGGATCAAGGCGGATCGACGCTGCCCCAAACACACAACTCGGCGGACATCTGCTGAGCGGAACGGAAGTGCACAACACGGACTATGAGACTTCGTTACAGTCGCTACAATAATGTTTGTCCACTGGGCCATCTAGCATGTGTAACCCTTATTGCCAACCCCCCCACAGTGTCTGTGTCAGAAGAGATCAAATAGGGCAGCAGAACAGGCATCAATCAGCCAGATAGGATGGGCAAGGCGAGGAGGAAGTCGGAGACACAAAAAGGGGAATTCAAAGAGAGGTGAAAGATGAGACATTACATCATCAACCACGAGCAAAACATTTCCCCCCTCCCCCCGCGGATGGGCCGTGCCAAACCCTTTCGATGAAGGGATGGTGGGCAGAAAAAAAGAAAGAACTTTCCATCCACTGTCAATAGTCCGTCTGAAATGATCACCGGTTCAGCAAAATTGCAGATGCTACTTCCTCTCCACAGCAACATCTTTGCCCGAAACATATTACACACACACACATTATATATATATATATATATATATACATATATATATATACACATACATAAATATAGAGACAGATCCACTGAGAATCAACAGCATATTTTTCAACCATTACTTTAGGGATAACCTTTAAAATATATGTGAATATATATATATATATATATATATATCCCTAATGTCTACCCTCTCATTCACAATACACACATCTGTATCTCTGATTTTCTCTTTAAAAACCTACATAGCTTGAATGTTGTCTAAAATTTTATAAATATATACCCCCCACCCACCAACTATCGCTGAAAGGACGCTTCTCTGTTTGCTTACGAAAAGAAAGCTAAGTTGGCTGTACAGGAACACTGAGAGCACAAGGAGGTGTATATACATAGATCTTTGTCAGCCACCGTCTTCCGTCTCTTCTTTTTAGTTTTTTTTTTTTTTGTTTGTTTTTTTTTTTACTCCCGACCACAAACAACACCCCAACAAAATACAAGCTCCTCCTCTGGTCTCCGCCCCCACCCCCAAACCGCGTCTAAGAATACTCATTGATACTTGATTTTCGATTTTAACAGAGAATCACCTGATTTAGTTTTTAGCAGCCAGAAGGGACCCAGAAAGAAAAAAGATCAACAGGGAAGAAATGTGAAAAGAAAAATCTGATTCAGTTATGGGAAGAGAATAAAAACAACATAGATATGTGTGTGTGTGTGTGTGTGTGTGTGTGTGTGTGTGTGTGTGTGTGTATGTGTGTGTGTGAAATTAATCCCATCTTTCAAAATCATAACTGGAGAAGGGTTGGCATCAGGCCCGTCGTGTGTGCGTGTGTTGGATGTGTTTGCATGTCAACACACATACACACACGCGCACACGCACACGCTCAAACACACAAGCACCCACACAAGCACCCACAAAAGAACAAAACAAAACAAAACAAAACAGAAAAACGCTTCCAAGGTTACATTTTCATTGCAATTTGCAAAACCGAGAAAAAGAAAACGGAGAACCTTGGCATAAAACACATGATTGACAATTCGTTATACCCGGATACTTTTGGAGTGGAAACAATGTAGGGAGGGTGGGATGTCGGGGGGGGGGGGGGGGTGGGTGGGGGTGGGGAGTGGCGAAGTGGCTGAGGTGAGGGGGTGGGCAGGTTTTGGGGTGCGTTATAACAGTTCACTAGACATCCTGGAAAAGACTGACTGGATGTTGTCGGTTTTTGACCTAGGTGCACCGGCCACTAAAAGAAAGCAGTACCACTTCTAATGCCTGAGCTCCCAAACTTCAATCACAAGAAAAATAAATAAATATATATCTATAAACATAGAGAGTAATGAAGAGAGATTTATATATATATATATATATAGAGAGAGAGAGAGCAAAATAATTAAAATAGAGTAAAATAAATTAAAATAAAGTCTGTGCATGAAGGCTTTAGCAGAGCGGGACACCAGACAGCCAACCATAACTAGTCCCCGCACTGTCCCAAGCTGGTGTCAATAAAAAACAATCCACAGACCAAGTCCAAGATATACCCGATTACCTGCAACCCCACTAGGCCCCCATCCCCCCGAAGCCTACAAGTCCGCAGATTTAACCCTCCCGTCTCCCGCTGCTTCACATGCCTCTCGTGGAAGGGATACTGCTCTCCTTCAGGCCGAAGACCGGTCACCGTGTCGTGATTGTGCCTGCGGTAGTGGGGTGTGCTCTTCAACAACGGCGCGGGGGTTCCAGAGAGCACAGCCCCCAATCACCCAGAGCAGACAAACGGTACAGCTCTAAAAAAGCCAATAAAAAGCCAGCGACTGTTTTGTGTCGACCCCCGTGCACAGAATTCTGTTTTTGCAGAACAGGCGAGGTGACTTTAAAGGTGTCTCTGCTGCTTGTCGCGGTGCTTGTGTGAGGGGGGGGTGACAGAGAGGGAAATAACTAATCTGAGAAGCGGTTGAGGCCTGAATTTCGCAAATCTACTATATACTTCACTTATAATATTAATAACAGAACAGTACTGTAAAAAAAAAAAAAAAAAAGACTCTGTAAGGGACTGCCACGATTGGTTAACACGTTGACCAATCAGCGATTCTCAAGCTTGTCCACTCTGATCACTGAGCAATGGGACAGATGATAGATTCCAGAGGCTCCCGTAGGCCCACTTCCTGTCTATTTCTATGTCCTTTTCCCATCTCCCCCTCCGCCAATCCCCACCCACCCAAAGATCCACATTCTCCCCAGGCGCTGCACAAACAGAGGACAATTCCCTTCTCGAGATCATCGCTGTCCTATCCACGCGGCAGCACCAATCGCCCCTCACCAATTGGAAAAGCGCGATAAGTGAATGATCTCAGGATTCAGTTTTAGGATTCTAAGCCCCCCTGCCCCACACCCCCTACCTCGAGTCAATTACCCACCCACCTACCGGTGTTGTCTTATCCCTGGTTTTCAAGGCTTTCCGTGGCCCTTATGTGGAGGGGGGACATGTATGTGTAAGTACGCTTCTGTGCCAGTGAGCGTGTGTCATGTGTCTGTGCTGGGGATGGGTGGGAGTGGATGGGGGGTGACAGCAGTGATGTGGGGGGAGGAGGGAGGTGTGGCGAGGGTGGGCTGGGCTGTAGGGGGGGGGTGTGGCACGTTATGTGACCCAGGCGTCTAGTCTCATGCGCTTGACGTTGGCCCCTTCCTGGTCGGTCTCCCCCGAGGGCCGCAGGAGCCCCAGGCCCTGGCCCCCGAAACTGGGGTCGGCCAGGCGGGGCTGGGCATCGTCGCGGTCGCTGCCGTCGAAGGAGCTGCCATTGCTGCTCAGGCTGTCAACGGGTGAGCGGCCAGTGGGGTCCAGGCGCAGGGCCCCTGGGTACTGGGCGGCCGTCAGCACGCTGCCAGCGGACGAGCACGGGGTGCTGCGGTCCCGATTGGGCGACACCGGCTCCGACTTGATGCTCACATTGGGGTTGGTGTTGACGGTCAAGGTGGTGCTCTGAGGTAAGTGGCTGGTAGGCCTGAGAGAGGGAAAGAGAGAGAGAGACAGAGAGAAGAAAGAGAGGATTTGTTTTTGTTTTGCTTTGCATATTTGCAGAGCTATTTTGTACAGGATTCTGCCCAGTGCACCAACCACTACACTACACTAAGATCTGGGACAGGCACTGTTGCATTGGCAGAGGCTCCACCAGGGGGCACTGTGGCCCTGGCTGGCTAAGTCTATGCGTTTGTGTGTTTGTGTGTACTGAGTGGATTAAAGCACAGAATCCAATCACACGCACACGAACGCACACACACATACACACATACACACACAGAGCTAGTACCATTCAGGTGAACGTCAACGTGTATCTTATTCTACGAAAGCTGGGAGACCAAGCTATCCTGCACAGCTTCAACTGAACTGAATCAGTGACTTTGTGTTTGTGTATTGCCGGGCCTGTTTGAGCAAGCAGACACAATAAAATTTGTTTTTAGAAAAGGGGTTGCGTGCAGCGGATAAGTTCCTTCTTGGCAACCATGTCCATTTGTCATCTCTGCACACGCATGTGTAATTGATATAATTATCGTATTCCGACCCAAATAACGCAACCTGTGTAAGATTATCTGCAATAACACCCATGCCAGACACACAGGCCCTGACACACGCGAAACACACACGCATGCAGAGAACACACACACATACTCACTCTCGCCAACACGCACTCCCTGCTTGCCAAACAGATGCTGCAGAGCACTGTAGAACTGCCCGAGGAATCAGGAAGTGCCTGTTACTCTGAGCCCGTTGTTGGCTCTTATAGCTACCTGGTCCAGTAAGGCAACCCGCCTACCACACATTTAGGTCTGACCACAGGATGCCACGACTCAAGATTCATGCCGGGTCTCACCCTAATCCTTGCAGTTGTGTTGTACCGGTGTCAAGACCACCAGATTTCAACCTTTTAGTCCTGCCCAAAGTGCCATTTTTAAAACTATTTTTGAGGACAAGTAAGCAGAAAATAAATACATAATTTATTCATTCATAGATAAATGAAAGGATTCACACTCGTCGAACACCTGTGGCACCTGTAGCTCTCAATTCTGAAACTTCATCGCAATTC
Source organism: Amia ocellicauda (assembly GCF_036373705.1). Taxonomy (NCBI): domain Eukaryota; kingdom Metazoa; phylum Chordata; class Actinopteri; order Amiiformes; family Amiidae; genus Amia; species Amia ocellicauda. Next base: position 28,292,378 of record NC_089863.1, on the reverse strand, counting down.
CGTACAGTTGTATTCAGTTAAGTGGAACATAAACAGACTCTTCATTGGATATGTTGCATTAGGTCACTATACCGATTGTATCTGTCCCAGAGGGAGAGGGGAGCCGTTTTCTTGAATGAGAGCGCGGGTAGAAAAAAAAAACACCAACCAAATAAACAACAACATTTGAGTATCAGCCGAGTGTGACTTAATTAAGAAATGGACGTGGACTTAACAATGTCAATTAGATCTTAGGCGATGGGCATAGGGGAGCCCCACTGAGTTTATGTTGGGTTATTGAACACGTTGCTTTAGACAAAAAAACTAACAAAAACGGTTTCTGAAAATTATCATAATTAAGGATCTATGAGGAAGTGGGTGGGGGAAGCCTTTAGTGTCAGCAGAAGTACGAAATCCTGTCCCTGAAGGCCTAGTATTAAAGCTGAACTATCTTTGGTGGAGGTGATTTAATACAATCAACTTATGACGCAACATTCACCAAGACAGGTTCATATTGCTAAATTCAAACAGAATAGAAACAGCCACAATCAGAGAAAACTCATCCGGCAGTGTGTCCGACACTGAAATGCTTCCCCGTGTGATTTCCCCCTATTGAAATCCAAGTCGCCTTTTTAGAGGATTTATTTTTTTGGAGTTTTTTTGTTTTGCTTCATGTTGAAAAGCATAAGCCTGGCCCAGTACAATAAAACAAGGCAGGAGAGAGTTATCACATCAAAGCAAGAGTCAACACATGAAATAACAGCAAAATCACATCCAATATCAAAATATACTTTCAACCAGCACCCAAATATAATGTATAACAAACTCCTACTGCGACCTCACAGCCACACACACACACACACACACACACACACACACACACACACACACCCCTTTACAGCAAAAGCCACTGGAAACAAAATGGGAAGCAGTAGATCCAAAGAACAGGCATCGACGAGAGACACCACTGGATTCAGACAGGAAACTCCCTTATGTGGTGCAACACACAGCCCCTTTCACAGCTTCACCATGAGCTCACAACAAAACGGGACACTTCCAAGCAAATCAGCAAATTCTATGTTTTCTTTGTACAACAGGACAGTTTAAAGGGGTAGATAGTGACCAGGCCTTTTTTCTCACTCACTCTCTCTCTCTGACCAATGCATCTTAGTGCCCATGGCTGGTAAGACAGAAGGGGGCTCCAATTCCTTCCTCCAGTACAAGATGAGCATTGATGGCCAAGCGGCCAGTTCTCATTTTGGAGTACAGTGGTACACACAAAATCCAATGATATAGCCAAACAGGGCTCTATTGATCTCTTCATCATCATCAAATGTCAGCCCAATTTGGATTACAGAAGAGCTGAATTGTCCCTGATTATATCTCTCTAACTGTACACTGTAAAAAAATTTAAAAAATGATGTAAATTCACCTGTAAAATACGATGTGAGGTTTTTATGGTAAGGTATTGTATATTACTGGGTTTTTGAGGACACCCATTGTCTGGTACAACATTTAGCAGTCTGGCTATATGGAATGCCTGTTGTTTTCTACTTGTATTTAGTTGGTGGGTAGAGTCAAAACTTGAAAACTTTGGAACCAGATCTATCATTGACATTGCTGTACTGGTCGCTAAATCACACATTCCACAGGGTGGCATAGTGACTCAGGGGGTAAAACACTAATTTCTACAATGAAAGGCCAGTCCAGGACCTGGAGTAGCACTAATCCTGAAGTACCCTACCCCAAATTGTTACTGTCACATTAACAGTATGACAATTTACAGTGATTGTGTTACTATAAAAAGTCTTGTAACTTATTGACAACTCTGCTTCCAGTGATCTACTGTGAAATTTACAGGATTTTTTATTTTATTTGTTATACAGTGTACATAGTCCAAAGAAGGTCTGAACCAATCTACTCACAAATCGCAAATTATTAGCTTGTACCTGATGGCAGATTATAATATTGTCAGAGGCCGCTTTCGACAACTTCAAACTGATAAAAAAAAATTAAACAATAGGGTACAGGTTGGTAATTTGGACAATTTGCGGGTAGGTCAAAGTTCTTTCAGCCCTAAGTTGGCGTAGCAGTTTAGCCGATCAGCTAGAATGGTCTCGGATGGAGACTCGACGCTGAGGGGGGCCAGCTCTGGGTGGATGCCAGACCCCTGGGACTGTGATAGGAAGGAGCCCCTGGGTGCACTACCCCTTTAAACGTCCTGTGGGTTCTAGAAAGATGGAAAAGGAGTACAGTACCAGTAGACACCCTCTTCCCTCCCCAACAGGGAATTTGATTGAGATGTCATACTGTTGAGAAAAATTGGCAGGTTTTAACTCCAGAGACAGACAGACGGACGGACAGAGATACAGAGAGAGATAAGGGACACAGAGAGAGAGAGATAGAGAGAGGAGGAATCAGGGGCACACGGAGGAATCTATTAACACCACAACCGTGGCAGAAAACAAACAAACAATCAAACAAACAAACAAGAAAACAGCGGCCACCTTCAAAAAGCACAAATCACACTTTCAAAATTAAGCGAATATCACCGGTAATCAAATATTTGTTCTTCTTCTTTAAGCTAGTGAGTTTACAGTTCCAAACTCTGTTCACTTAGAAGCGATCCAGGTTTTTGATTTAAGCAAGTCTTTTTCGTTTGTTGTTTGCATAATATAATGAATTAACAATGTGAGTACTTATTTTTGATGCAAACCAATCCATCCTGGTTAAATCAAAAACCTGGACACCAGGAACTCGAGTTGAGCCCCTGCACAAGGTGAATGTCTGATGTAACTTCTGCTTTTCTTTTTTCTTTTTTTACACCAGTCGTTTAACAATTCCAGTCTCCCAAAAAGGAACAGAAAAGGAGGAATGGGACTAAATGGAGAGGCCGGGGAGGTGGGGCGCATATCAGCTTTGCACAAGCCTGGGAGTGAGCGAGGCATCACAGACGGGCCCAGACTCTGATTGGCTGCGCGCAACTGTGAAATGCTTCCTCCCAGCACTTCCTTCAAGTCAACCTCCCCCCACTGAGGTGCTCCGGGGGCCTTGGGTCCCCCCAGTTTTTGAGATGAGCTAGAATAATGAACCAGCAGCAGGTCACACCAGAGAGTCACCACACAAACCAAAAGACAAGCAGCGTTTCCTCGACAGAACCCTGAATGCACTAAACAGCCCAGATTATTATTATTATTATTATTAATGTTATTGCAATAATGTGGGATGCACAAAGGGTTTTAGATGCTATGGAAAAGCAAACAAACACAAATTTTAAAAGCTGTTGGAACTGTTAGTGAATTTTCCAGGACTGCATTTGGGAAGTGCAGCAGGGAGGGAAACCAGGAAAAGTTAACAATATAAAGAAAGGCTCGGTGTTGGAAACCACCCCATCTTCTTTCCCAAGGAGAGGATGGCTGACAAACAAGCGCAGAAGAAACACTCGAGCACAGGAAAGGACAGCAAAGTACCTTGGGAAAAAACAGGTAACCCGGCAACACTGACCACACAGCTACAGACAAAAGACTTGGTAGCACCGTGCTAAGTTGCCTAGCTGTTGTGTTAAGTGTGTGTGTGTGTGTGTGTGTGTGTGTAGGGTGGAGGGAGGAAAAGCCACAAACCAGCAACTGCTAAAAGCTCACTAAATGTTTGTAAAAAGTCACGGGGTGTGGGGGTCAGCAAAAGTGACAGGGACAAAGCTTGAGCTGCGCAAGAGAGTGGCGCAGACCTGACGGAGTGACAGGAGTAAGAAAAGGCAGAGAGCGCTTTCGTTCTTTCTGAGGCTCACTAGCACACACATGCACACACACACGCTCTCACACACGCATGCTCGCTCATCCCAAACACAAGTGTTAAAACGTGGGGAGCGCTTCATGTCCTGTATCTTTTTTTTCTGGGCAATGAGAGAAGGAGGGGAGGGGGTGGATGCAGAGGCCCAGAACATGACAAAACACTCAAGCCAAACAAAATCAGGCTGTGAGCTTCACGCCAACACGACAGCCAAGCACAAAACGGAGCTCATAGGATAAGAGGGTTTTGAGTTATTCACTGCTCATTCCAAAATGTCAGGGGGCTTGTGGGAGCATGGGTGAAGGAAAAGACTATACTGGAATGGGCACCTATCACACTTAGACTTGAACTGAATTAGAAACTGTCGATATCAAGATTTGTTCCCCCCCCCAACAAGTTCTGCAGATTTAATGGTTCATTTGCATTCCGACTATTGGAGTCCCTCACCAGTGCGGTGTCCGATGGGAACTGACATCTTTAAAAAAGTGCTGAGCATCACTTTACAAAAAACAGGTGGTGCGTATTTGAATAGGGCTCTACGTCATTTAGGAAAGAGGGGTTAATCCAGAAAAACTGTGTGCGTCGTATAGGAAACACAAATTGCCTAGGCGTGTCTAGTCTTGTAAAGAATGCACACCTCTGGGAAAATGTCACTTGAGGGTCACCGTACATACTGTATGCTACCAACCAGCCAGGGAGCCCCAGAGAAGGCGACACTAGAAATGTCAATGGTGCAGCTCAATGTCCTGGTGACATTTAGATCGGTCGAGCATAATCGAACGTGTACAAAACAGAGGTCGCCGTTAGAGACCGATATCACTGCCCACTCTGTAGAAATAATTAATCCTCTGTAGAGTTTGGCTGAGGCACGAGAGCAGACAGTGCGTGGGAGGAACGAGCAGACCCCTAAGCCTTCAATGCAGGGTGTGTGTCTCAGCATTGCAAAAACAACAACAACGTGTGTTTTTTATTTCATTTTGATAACTATAGCAATGTCTGCTTTCTGATAAATCAATAACAGCAGGGTCCATGAACTAAAGTCCTGTTTTGGTCTTTAGGTACCAGTGAATGGTGAATGAATGGTGCCAGTGTTCTCAGCTGGTTCCACTACAGGAAGTGTAGCTTCGAGACGCCCCAATGGCCTGCTGTGGTTTGTAATATTCTGTTATGTCGCCACGTTCGCGGAGTAAGTATGACTGTGCGAGGTGGGAGCAGAGGAAGGGGGAGAGTTCGAGGGGTGAGAGTTGGGACCCCCTTGCCTTCCTGAAGATGGGGGGCGAGAGGTCTGCAGCGCCCTGCCGCCGGAGAGCCACAGCGCAACATTTCCACCCGTACGACTGCCTTTCGTTCGGCCTATCTGTCACTCCGATTGAGCCATTACGGAAAAGAACCGAAATGGAACAGGGGTTGCCAGCCAGGTTACTGTCTGGGTTTCCGCGGATGCGACTACTGTAAACGCGGCTCTCCAGGAAAGGGGCTTGCGGATCCCTGCCGACCCCGAACAAAGGTAGACAGACCAAGCAAGCAGACAGTCGTTTAACTCACGTGGGGGGGGGGGGGGGGGGGTTGGGGAAGTGGGGGGGGGCATGCAGTTCTGGGGGTGTGTGGCCAGGGGGCGCTGTGCTGGAGAGCGGGGGGTACTTACACCAGGCTGCTGAGCGATGCCAGGCTGAGTTGCTGCTGCTGCTGCTGCTGCTGCTGCTGCTGCTGCTGAGACTGCTGCTGCTGCTGGGCTGTCGGCTGCTGCTGTTGCCATGTGGAGATGTTGCCTAGTGACAGGCCGCCCGGTGAGCTGAAAGCCTGGAGAGCCGTTAGATCTGCGCTCGTCAGCTGATAGTCTGCGAGAGGGAGAGAGGGAGAGAGGGAGACAAAGTTCCATACATATTTATTCCTGTCTGCTAAAATTAAACACACATAATGCATATTAATTCGCTGGCTTCGATGTGTATGCGTATGCAGGGACTGCTGTCATTAGTTACCCTTGGATAGGTGTCCACTAAATAATGAGTGTAACTATAACAATTATAATAAAATAAAATAAAATAGTCAGCGTTCGTCCTGGGCTGGCACCCACGGCACAACCCTGCCCTTTACCTGTGTTGTAGGCCGTGGGCATGGCGGAGAATGGCAGGCCTTGCGTCAGGAGGCTGGGCGTCGCCACGGAGACCACCGGCGTCGTCAAGGGCTGCGTCACCTGAGAGCCCGCCAAGCGCTGAGCATTCTGGGAGATGGAGAGCAAGAGAGAGAGGGAGAGATACGATTAATCCTTTCCCATGCAATGAAGTCCACCTCAGTTCCCAGCCTTTTCATATCCTGTCTGGTGTGTGCACGGTTTAGCCATCTGCTTGGGGTGCACAGCTCTGAGAGATCGATAAACACACACAGAACAGCCTCAGCACCCCACCCTTGGGAAAGTGTCACCTATTTGGGAAATAAAAAATAAATTAAAAAAAGACGCGTCCTCCGCCAAAAACTGACATTTAAAGAATTCTAGGCAGCTGCTGCCCTAATCGATCAAAATCAAGAGAACTGCTGATCCGGCATTGAACCTGCAGCTGGGAGCAAAGCGAGACGAGAAACTAAAATCTAGTCAAGTCTGAAAACTAACCAATCAGATTAGTACCGCTCTCCTCGCTCCAAGCTTGCGCTGGTGGGGAGGAGGACAACAGGGCCATTTTACATGAGGAAAGAAGAAGCTTTTGATTTGTCATTCTCCATTTGTTCACAAGATCAATGCGAGGGACCAGGGAGGAGCTCTCAACTAGGTGCCAGAGCGGGGAAGAGGAATAAACGGCAACGGGGCCTAACTGGTTTAAACACAGGCAGTCTGGGATTTGAAGTCGGCAATGTGAACCAAAGTCAAGTGTCTGTCCCTTCTTTGCAGGATCCCAATTCCACCCGAGTGCCATCTAGTCGATTCTAGTTCCCATTGTGCTGTTTTTAAAATTCCGATTATAATCCAAGGAATTCCCTGCTCATTGTTGATCTCATTTCTCGAGGCGTTATTCGGGAAAGGAAAGGAAGACAAACTACAGTGACCGATTGGATCTATATACAAATACAAACAGAGGTCTCCCACAGTGTTTCTGGCCACTTCGGAACCGGGACAGAGTTTGAACAGAATTCCATCGGATCAACACAGTGATGGGGCACCAGGTCAGGGTCAAATTTTGCTTATGCAGTGAACCACAGCACGACTAAAGCTGCTGTGTCTTTTATCGGGAATGTGTGTAGGTTTGTATTGTATATTGTATTTTGTATGGCTTATACTGCCGCACTTTTGTGATGCTTTAAAATGTTTGTTGTATCAACTGTAAGTCACCCTGGACAAGAGCACTGGCTAATAAATAAATAAATAAATAATAATAATAAAAATAAAAAAATAAAAAATAATAATAATAATAATAACAATAATAGGACAGCATTGCGCAAGAGGGATGCACACACCATTCCAGCACTGACAGCCAGATACGGACACAAACACAAACACAAAAAACATGCACTGATTGGAAAAAAAAAACGTTTTGGGTTTTAAGTCTTGGAGCGTTCACACAAGCAGTAGAGATGGAACACAAGTAGCACAGATGGAACACAAGTAGCACTACGATGATTAAATGGCTAAAAGGAGCACCACGAAAGGGTTCACCGGGGGCTTGTCCAGCCCCGTTGGGTGCAAGGACACCTCGACTGTGATGGGAATGACGACAACAGGATGCAATCTGCTGTTTTTGGGTTGTGTGTTGTTGTTTTTCAAAGATCCATTGCTCCGAGGGCTTCATTCACTACACACCCGCCGCCAGGCCCGGCTGAACCAAAACAGAGTCCTGCGGTTTCAAATGAAGAATGAAGGCAAGAGAGAAATAAATGGCTGGCTGGAATGGAAACAAGACGCCATGCCACTTCCCAGCACCGCGGACCGTGATTCGGTACAAGAAGCGGATCTCGGACTGAGCACGTGCGGGCGGGTGCGCTGTGAATATGGCCCTCAGAGACGGCATGACACGACACGACACGACAGCCGGGCTATGCACCTCACTCACCAGCTCCAGATCCTCATCTGTCTGCATGGAGGGAAGAGGACGGGAGAGAAGGGCAAGAGGCGGTTAATTCAGCACCGCATAGGCTGCTAACCCCAAGTCCCACCCCTGAGCATATCCTGTTCCCCAGCTGGTGTCCAGGGGAAGGTGTCTACAGGATGTACTCTGCTATTGGGCTTTAACCAAGGCACGGGTGCGACATTAAATTGCTTCCCCCCTCCCACCGCACCTCCAAGCAACTGAACACTTCAGACCGAAAAAGGTGAACAGAATCTCTGGGGAGATTTTTTGCACTTGAAAGTGGACCAGACTGGACAGAAGGGAGGGTCAACTTACCAGCTGCATGAGGCCCTTGCCGCTCTGAGAGGTGATGACCCGGAGGTCGGGCTTGCGACTGCTCACCATCTGCGGGCTGGGCGGCGGCGGGGACTTGGCCGGGACTACTTTCCCCAAGCTGTTGCCGTTGGATACCGAGAGGAGGCCTGGCGACGCCCTGGCACTGATGTACCCATTCGCTAAGACACAGAGACACATCAACACTGATCAGTAACAGAGACATTGTAATGGTCTTTTAGCACAGCAGGGTTTCCCCAACCAGGGGGTCGCCATGTGGTATTCCGGAAAAGTCACACATGGTTACAAATGAAGTAAGTAAATGAGATCAAACTTTTCATTTAATTCAATGAAATGAGTTCCTGGCGGATTAAACACGGATGTTGCCATGCAAAACCCCAAAGAGCCCCATTACTAATAGCAGACTGGAAAGAGAGAGAGAGAGAGAGAATGCCACCTGCTGGTCTTTCACCAATGTTTCACACAGTGACGGACACACTAACTGACAGACCGATTCACTCACTAAACGATTAACGAACTAATTGAATCCCTTACTGTTTGCAACACCTGACCCGACCTTTGCCCCCTGCAGGCCGGTGTGAGGGGCAGCCTGGCCATGCTATGAGTCACCGGAGAGGCGTGGGAGAGGGTGGTGGCCCCAGTACCGGACTATATAGGGCAGTGCTGCACCGTTCCAGGGCCATGACTAGCCTCTCTCCGTTTACACCCCCGAGTGCATTTCAGATCGCTTGTACAACGCGGGGGGGGAAGGAACAAGGGCAGCAGAAGAAAGACAAGGGAACTCGGAATGGCAGATGGAGAGGAGAGGGCGGTCCCGGCACTACCAGAACATGCTTAGATATCACGTTTGGCAGCTGAAATCCAGGCAAAATCCTCTGCTGTCAGTATCACAGGTCCCTAGGGTGAAGGCTGGCGGGTGGGGATGCTGAATAAAAGTGAGGAGTTTCGTGTTTATTTATCATGTATTATGCCCCAAGGCCTGGGACTCGATTTTCTCATCGCCCAGCAAAGAGTGAGCTCGGCCAGGCTGCATTTGCCAGGCAAACCCCCCCTCCCCCCGACACAAATAACCCCATTGGCCGCCTTGTCTATACGATCCCCCGGAGCCTGTCTCCGTCTCCCTATCGGGCTGGGAACTGGATCCCATTCCTGTGGGCCTGGGGAGGAAGCATGCAAGGAATGCTGGGTGACGTCAATAGTGACATTCCCAGAGCCTCGGCCAGCAGAGCAACAGCTGAGGAGCCAGGGAGGGAGGCGAGGAGCGAGGGGAGGGCATAGGGGTGTAGCTCAGCTTAAATGCGCCCCTTTAAAGCCCACTTCCCCTCGTGTGGCATTAATGCCCCATCTTCTCCACTGACAGGTAGATCCATGCCACTCAGAGGAATGCCCGTTTTCTTTACATGCAGCCACTTTCCGGTCAAGTTATTTTGGCAGTTGGCATACTGGCAATATAGGAACTTTGTTAGCGCCTATGTCTAGCCAGACCTTAGTCAGGATGCTCCACAGTGCCAGAGCAGGGAGGGCTGGGCGAGTTGGATATAAGTGAACAGCTGAGAGAGAGGAGAGAGAAGAGAGAGAGGGGGAGGGGTTGTAGAGGTGTCTGTCTCGACCATTCATGCGCCCCCTGCCCCCCTCTCTCTCTCTCTCTGGACATTGCCCCACACCTGTTCACTGTGGACAGCTGAAGGTCACTAAGAGCCCCTACCAGTGTTCTCATAAACAGGCTGCAGTGTGTGTGGGGTGGGGGGGGGGGGGAAGGACAGCGAGAGAGAGAGAGAGAGAGAGAGAAAGAGAGCAGAGACACTGCTGCAAATTCCCTTTCTTGATCTTTCAGTTCTGCATTAGGATGGACCATATTATTATATACATACATTAGTCCTCCCTACATTGTCTGAGCCCTGCTGACAGCGTGAGAAGAACATCAGATCATGGGACAGCGCATGTTTTCAGGAGTCTGACAGACCTGGTCCTTTCACGAGACCATTTTCACAGCCTCTCTAGCAATCCCTAAAGTGCAACTCCCCCACAAACACTGTTTTCCTCCAACCACCTCACGGGCGCCTCTGGGACTGCAAAGTTGGCGCCAGCACACTGTTGCACCCAAGATTAAGCACCTGCCTGGACTGGGAAGTAATTTTTGGCCACATCACAGAATTCTGGCACAATCGCGCGATCCACACACTCTTAGCAAATCTCACGGTCGAATCCTTGGGGCTCAAGGGCTGGATCACTAGTGGAAGCGTGGAATAATTCAGCAGTTCGCCAACTACGGGCAGCTTCCCTCTAGCCAGGGTCACAAGGTAGCAGAGAGGTGTGCAGTTGCGGGGCTGGGTAGTGCCAATAGGACCTACGCCTGGCCAACTGCTACACAGAAAATAAAGTAGGCCCCATTGAAAGCATGGACTCCAGGTCCAGCGAGGCCCGAGACGCAGACACCGCTTGGATGGACACAGTGACCACGAAATTGTTTTCAAACGGTTTGTTTATATCCTCCGCCGCTATCCAGGGCATCTGTGACTACGGCTGGCCGTCCTCGGCCCTCATTCACACGCCCTGCCGCTTCCCACCTGCCTCCACGCTGCTGTAATCGTCCTGGTTTCGGTTCCAAATGCCTGGGGGGTTGGGTTTTCATCTGTGATTTCTATTAGAAAAGCACTGAAACGTGGTGTTATTGACCACGCGTGCGCTTGACAGTTGTCACACAACCTATCGAGCTTTTTCTTGCTTAGCGGTTTCCGACTTGGCCTCAACCGAGGATGCAATTCCATCTCATACCGCGAGTCACCCCAAGCCGCACACGGCAGAGCTACGGTCAAGCACGGAGGACTGCCGTTGTTCAACTGACTGAGAACACAACAGGCTCGCTCAGAATGCAATAGGGGGCGCAAGATCACGTGGAAGGCATGGCACATCCTTGCTAGCTTTCGAGGCCGCATTTGCTACCCAGAGCTCGGGCTGCTTTGGGGAAACCTAGGCACACTACCCTCGTGGCGTATCGGGAAGCTTCTTGGCAGCGGCTGGTGGCTCTGCGGGGACAGTCGGTCACGTGCGGCGTCACTCACCCACTGGGCTTGGACAGGCTCCGTTCGAGTTGTTGAGATCGCCTCCTAAAAGTGCTCCTGAGGGGACACACAGACACAACGCGTTAGGATTTGTTTTTTTTTTCCCCCCACCCCGACCCCATAAAGTCCAAAGCTCTTTCCCGCAGGCACACCTGGCCTGAGATCCGAGTGTCTCACCGACTGGAGACTAATGTAGATCCACTCCAGTTTGGCGAGGCAAGGCTCCTTCCATGCTATCGGTAGTCAGAACCCGGGTCAGTGAGCGAGAGTGACAGGGGTTTAAAATTAGCCTCCGGTTGTCCCACACTAATGAGACTCAGAATACTTTCTATGCCGTCTGTCTGAAGATGATCTGGTTCCTACAGGCTTTCATCGTCTCTGGATTTGTTCCAATTCCCAGGGTCTAAATGAACTTCTCAGTGACTCTTAATTCTTTTAAATTATTATTTACAGGCAAAAGCTTAAAACATCAAGATACCCACGGATCATTTTAGGAGCCTGGAGAGAGGCGTTACATTCATCCACTTAATCAGGTAATTAGACCAATTATGAAGTTGAGAACTAGGCTGGATCAAAATCCCCAAAGCACAGGAGGAAAGGAATGGAGATGAATCCCATCCCCCTTCCAGATCTAGACGAGCTGATTTTGATTTGGCCGCCGGGGTTTGAAGGGGGACCTCACCTGCACTGGCCGGTCTCTGTGGCAACCCCGGAGACACTGTGTTCCTCTGTAGCGCTGGTTGCTGGGGCGACAGGAGGCGGGGGTCCGAGAGCGACGACGTCACGAAGGAGGTGGTTACCAGGGTGCTGCCGGGGTTGCTGAACTGTAGTGCATTCTGATTGGACACCGGGACCGTGACGGGCATCGAGAAGGTGGTGGGCGGGACTCCGGGCTGGGAGAGACAGAGAGAGATATTTAAATACAATGGCTTGAGACAGACCCTTAGACACACTATCCTTCACATCTTTACAGTGAGCGAAATGCGTTTACACTCCCTCGATATATTAAATCTCCAGGCAAGATGGTTGTTAATAACTTAGTAGTAAAAAACTGGCTCTAGCAGAACGAACAGCAACAAAGGGTCTTTTGGCCTCTTCTGCACGGCACCAGTATACAAATCGGTTCACACAATTGGGGAGCGATGGATGACATTAGTGGATGTGACAAGGACAGATGCAGGAAGTCTGAAGCCTAAACGAGAGCGGAGGCAAAGGGGGGGCATTTTCGGGCAGAAGAAAAATCGGCCTGACCTTTTTCTTGAGATTCGCAGTGGAACCAGAGCGCCCAGCGATCCCTCAAAAACAGAGATGTACAGTACTGTTTAAGCAACCCACTTTTGCCCCCCCCACCTATGAATGGGGGCCGCTATATTTAGAATGTGGGACAAGTGTGTCCTCTGATGTCGTGAATGGGGACCCAGTTTTAAAGGAGCTGGTTTGTGTCATCTGATTTTTTTGAACCCCCTGGTGTATTGTTTTCTTTCTCTCTCGCACTCTCTATTTCTCTCTCTCTCACTCTCTCGTTCCACATTCCTTTGCAGATACAATACCCCACTTGCTGCATCTGGGAGACTTGGGGCCGTGGGGCGGGATGCAGGGCGGGAGGAACGGAAGGGATCAAAGAGGGATATTGCACTGTGAACTTCAATGTTGTGCGACACTAATAAGCTTCCTCCTGCCACGCTTGCTACTACGCATCTCAAAACAAACAAAGCAATCAGGTGTGGGCAAATTTGGAGCAACAACAACTATGGATCATAACTGCAAACTTCACTTAGATGCTTAACGGTTTGAATAGCAGCACTGATTTGAAAACAAATTCTCTGTCCTGTCTTGACCTACTGTTTTACGAGAGAAAAGCTTAAAAAACACCTAAGAATGAAAGTGTCTATAATTTATTTGTTTTGTAAAATGATTGTAAACAAATTGCTAAGGGGGTCCATGGGGTCAGTGGCATAAAACTTCCATAAATTGTGAATTACAGCAGATTTTTTTGTGGATTGTTATCAATGTGTTCAGATTGACTGATTGATTGACTGACACTACCCAAGTACCTCATCTCAAAAGGTCAGGGGTTCGAATCAAGGCTTTGTCCCTCATCACTGGGCATCTACCTGGTCTCCTCTCTATCCTGTGCCCCATGTTCCCCAGCTGTTTCCCAAATCCATTAACACTCTTAGGACACTTTCAAAATAGAAATATATTCCGCTAATAAAGAGGAACATCTTTACTTCTGCTAATAAATAAATTAATAAATCAATCAATAAATAAATAAATAAATAAATAAATAATCAATACACAGATTATATATATATATAATCACATCAGCTACCCGCTATCCCTGCACCAGAAATAGACCCACATAGAAACCCAGGGATCAAAGTGTCCCCTTAACTAAAATGAAAAATAATTCAAAAAAATCAACTGAAACACACCAAGATTAAGATGCATATTATTAGAGACAGACAGACAGACGGGACAAAAGCAGACCCTACCCAGACAGAAAAACAGGGACAAAACCCCGAGAGAGCCAAAATCACACACATACACATGCGTACACACCCACACACACACCCACACCCACACCCACACCCACACCCACACCCACACCCACACACACGTGCGCGCACACACACGCCTCAGTCTCCAGTTAGTCCACCCCAGGCCCACACTGCGAGACTCCAAGCAGCTAGGGAGGTAATAATAAAACAGATAGTACAAACTTGCTTTCCACTGAGTAGTAAGTGCACTGTAGTAATTAAAGATCTCTCAGCACTGCGGGATTCATCTAAAATAAGCGGATTCTCTTTCTAAAATTGGATTACACACCAGAGCCCGCGATGAGGGGAATGGGCCGAACAGGACGCTGTGTTAAAAATAAACAAACAAATAAATAAATACTCCAGACTTCAGGAAACGCCCCTCACTGCCCATTGGACCAACCACTCTCTCACCGGCCAATAGGAAATCCAAGCTGCTTTCCTTTCTGTCTCATACTCTGAATTAGGGCCCTTGATTGGTTATGACTTCTAGGGGGGAACCTAATGTTTATACTGCGTGTATTCCCTTTCTTTCCTACTCTCCCTATATGCTGTTAACTTCCTTTTCTGTGACCTGAAATTAACCTACCTACCTATGCTGTAGCGGATGTATAAATTGGTGCATGAATCTATTCAGTTTAGGTTTACTGTTATTATTGAAAGTATTTGTCACCACTACAGTCATGCATCACAGTACAGCGACACCTAGGGCCCACCCACCTGGGCTCCGACACACTTTTTTGTCGCCTGGGTTCTGATTGGTGTTAGTGTGCACGGGCAGAAATTGGGTGGGCCCGAGTCAAGAGCCACCTACCCTCAAAAAACAAGACAACTAGCCAGCACTGACCCGGGCAGAGGGCGAGACGAGCAGGCAAGACCAGGACCCACGCCCAGCGCAAGCCAACGGAGGACATGCTAGTGGCCACGATTCAGACTAGGTTACAGCACTGCACAGCGACGAAGCACAGAGGGGTGAGGTTAGGGGCTTGTGTGGAAAATGTTGCGTACAGCACTTCACGTGTGTGTGTGTGTGTGTGTGTGTGTGTTTTTTCTTATTCCACCTTCTAGTGCAGGTCCTTATTCTAGCAAGTCCTTAATTGCTTAAGTGATCATTAGCAGGGCAATTAAGCAGTCACCTGACAGAGAGGCTGAATGACAGGATGGGTGGAGGATGTTATTGGTCGCCAAAGGAGAGCACTGTATGGAACTATCAATTAACCAATTAACTGTTGTCTCCAGGTTTCAAGCAGGAGCTTTAAAATAAAGCTCACAGCCTTTAATTAATCTATATTTTTTGATAACGTACAATAACATACACGGATATATCCAAATATCGTGGAAACACTGCTCTTAAACCCTTCAAACCCTGGCACTAGTTCTCTCAATCCTTTCAACCGGCACTAACCCATTTTTCATTTAGTTGTCACTCCTCTGACATTCACTCTGGTGCATTGACGCACTCCCGCCGCAAACTAATTAATGCGCTGCCCTAGTTCCGCCTGCCCCAGAAGCCCGCGCAAGCCCTCCTACCCTGGGACTGCTCATCTCTGCCCCAGTTCTCTTGCTCTTCCCCTTATCCTCCTCCCCAATTCTGAACTGCTCGTTTTTTCCCAGGAAGATTGCCCTATCCCGTGCCCCCTTTCGCCACCCAGGGAAGATTCAGTCCCAACACTTCTCTCTCACTCACACTAACTCTTTCTCTCTATCTCTCTCACACACACAGACAAATACACTCTATTTCACACACACATTAAACACATCCCACCACCTCAAAAACCTGCATAGCTTGGGTGGGTTGCAAAGACAGGCCACTGATTGGACCTTCTGTTTCTTGATGATCTTGGTGACTGATGCCTACTCTACCGGTGAGGAACAGCTGGTAGCCCCACAGCACCCCCACACCGTACTCCAGTCGTGCATGCTCTCACCCACGGCAACTCGAAGACCACACCAAGGTCAGATGGCCAAGGGGTTGTGCTTCCTTTTTCCTTTCTGGCCTGCTTCCAGATGTTTTCCCGGGTTGTTTCCTCCACCTGACCACGGGCTGCCTCTTTCTGGGATCGGATTATGGAGGATATCGGCCCCCGGGGATTAGGGAGGGGGAAGGGGATGGGAGGGTGCAGTCTGTTCGGCGGGCTTGTCTTTTTCTCTGTTCGGCGGGCTTGTTGTCTTTTTCTCAGCCCCGGATATCAGTCACATAAAGTTATAACCCGTGTGAGTGCTGTGCGCTACATTTTCACCAGCCCCGGGAGAGGTGTGTGGGCAGAGGTGGGAGAGAGGGGAGAGGAGGTCATGGGTATTGCAGAGCAGTGCAAGTGTATTTCAATTCTTCTCTGAGGGGGGTAGCTTGTGGGCAGTCCAAGAGAGGAGGGCGACCATTTCTAGGTGAAAGATACGCTGCAGCGACGGAAGGAAGCGTGCCCTGTCAGTACAGTTTCTGCTTTGTCGTCAACACCTACAGGCGTCCTGATTATTTATTACGGTTGTAGATTCAATCTATTCATTTTGGTTTGTTTTTTGCCCCATTTAATCTGGTCGCTACAGATCTGTGGCTACCTCAGCGCCCACACTGTAGGGGTTACAAATGCCTCCTCCATGAGCCAAGACCACGTGGACAGTAAGAACAGGTGTAAATTAAGCTTGACCCAGGTGTTTTGTTATTGTCTTTTTGAGTTGGTGGTAATGCAGCCAACGTTCTTGCTTATTTTGGGTCTTTTTGTCATGCTGTGTGGACACATAATATATGCTTGAAACATGATATATAGATAAAAGGGCCTTATATTAATTTTTAACTCAGTTTCACGACAATTACTAAAAGTACTACTACTTAATAATAATAATAATAATAATATTATTATAGCAGACAACCTTATCCAGAGCGACGTACAACTGCTCCAATATATCACATTATGTTTACATACAATTACCCCTGTATACAACTGGGTTTGTACCGGTGCAGTCTGGGTAAAGTACCATACGACAGCAGTGTCCCCCATCTGGGACAGGACCCACAATCCTCCACTGCAGAGTCCAGAACCCTGACCACTACTCCACACCACTGCCCACAGCTAATATATCTTGAATTCATATAGCGCCTTCACCACACCCTTCTTTTGTGGACCATTGCTGCTTGGCTGCTATCGGCTGTTTAATGCCAAGGTCAGACTCTTTCTTGCCCAATCACAGTGCGAGGGGACTGTTGTGCCACGGCCAGCCAATAACTGCCTGGACAGGGGCCGGTCACAAGCTTTGTGTCTGAGCTGATTGGTTGGATTGGCCTTGCACTCCCTCAGTTGGCTAGCTGGGAAAGCTGCCCAGAGTAGAACTCCTAAGTGGCTCACACGGCTCTGCAATAAACCGAAAAGCTTCAAAAGGAGAAGTGGGTGCGCCTTTCAGGTTTCAAATGAAGGTAGTGAACACTTTCCAGCCCAGCTCTATAATGGCTGGTGCTCAGTCTCAGTGTGAAGCTCTCTCACAGTCATTTTTGTTCCATGCACTCCATGCCAATCCTGACACACATGGCAAATAAAGCGTCCGGAGGACCAAGGGAAAGAGACTGAATAAAAGCCAGCAGCCCAACAGGGCGCAAATACAGCAAACCTCTCCTTTCACAGCTTGTGTTAGACACACCTCTGCAGGTGAAGGGCATGGGGTTTGGGGGAGGGGGTGGGGCTTTGTGTTCTGTCATTGGCCTGGCAGAGTACTCACTGACAGTCTATAGCTCTGCATCATTTTATCAAACTCCTCGTCAATTTTTTTGTACTTCTCCTCAGTGCGGGGCGTGAGTGAGAAGGGCTCCGCGGGGTCTGGGCTCTCGCAGTCCCTGTGCTCTTTCTTGCTCAGAGCCTTGATTTGTGTTTGGAGAGAGGGGCCCACGGAAAGAGAGGGAGGGAGAGAGAGAGAGAGAGAGAGAGAGAGAGAGAGAGAGGGGGTTAGCGAAGGTGTAGAGTGTGCTACTCACGCCATATCTCTTGAAAAGGATGTCCAGGTCCTCGTTGGTCTTGCGGAATTTGTCATCGTTCAGGGGGCTCTGGTCGATGGAGTCATCGCCGTCGGGCTCCGGACTGTCGCAGCCGTTGAAACCTTTCTTTCGTAACGTCTAGACGGGGGGGAGACAGATGCGAAGCCAGAGAGAGAGAAAGTTGTTGATGTCGTTCTTCTGAACGTTGCTAGGGAACCATTCCTGGACTCAAGGGGTCAGGCGCGGCTTTTGGCCGAGCGGGCGAACCACAAGAGCGCAAACCGAATTACGGACAAGTCCTGAGGCACCTTTCTGTTTGTTTTTAATGGATCTGTTCTTTGTTCTATCAAAGCCTTGTGCATCACGGCCCATGTTGCGGTTCGTCCGCTCAGCGAAAAACTCAATATGTCAGAATCCGCGGACCCTGAATCAAGAGAGAACTGTTAATTTTTCAGTGTCCATATAAAGCCTTTGGTGATCAGTTCAGGAAGATCGCCAAATTAAGCCCCTGCCCCACATCCCAACCCATCCAGTCTCCCTGGCTAAGGATGTCAATCTTTCCTAGACTTTCAGACCTAGCAAAAATACTTTATTGCTTAAATGATCTGCGTAGTTTGAATTTTAATGGTCACTTTAAAAACAAACAACAACAATAAAACATTTCTAAGTCACGTGAAATCCACCAACTGTTGAAGACACAATTATAAAAGGAAGGGGCCTAATTAGGACACATTTATTATTTGAATCAAGGGTTCGGCTGCGATTGAGACTGGAGTGCTGGCTGACCGAACTTGCTGACCACCGTCTCGATATTGACCTTTTGGGAAGGGGGTGGAGGGTGACCTTGGTCGGCCCACTCCAGTCCACTTACAGTCTTTGTTCCAGCTAATCCTGACTTACTGAGGGTGAGCTGCATGGGCCAGAGTCTATTAAGTAATTAAAGATCAATTAAGTGATTTAGCAGCACGGATTGTGTCCAAAGCCCCCCAGTGGCATGAGACTCAGCTGAGCATGCCTGGTGACTCGGAGATGGCATAGACACAAAGAGAGAGAAAGAGAAAAGATACCCGGGTCAAATACCCAGGTGGTGTTTTGGTGGGAGGTTTTGTGCGTGGGGCGTCGTTGTGTGACCTTAGCCCTCCGACCAGCACACACTCACACACTGGAGGAAAGGCCTTGGGAGCTGGAGAGTTAAATGAAGTGAGAGGTGGAGTAATCACAGAAGGGGACAGGAGATCTGGGAACAGGAGTGGAGGAGGAGGAGGAGAAGGGGGAACAGACAGGCAGGTGTGGATTGGAACAGGAGAGAGAGAGAGAGGGTGGGGGGTGGTGTGGAGGCAGAGAGGAAGCTGGGACAGGAGAGAGACAGGGAGAGTGTGAAAAGCGTGAGAGAGAGAGAAAGGGAGAGCGGAGAGAGAAACACATTGTGCTTCAACCCCCAGTGAGTGACAGCTGTTCTTTTCGCACCACCTGAATTTCTTCCTGGAAAGCCTGTGATCGGGGCAATGTCAAGCTCTTAATCCTGCGCAGTGTGCTGCAGCGAGATCTCCCCTTGAGCGGCTTAAGAAAAGGGCATCCCCCCTTCCTTCTCTCTCTCCCTCTCTCTCCGTCTCTCTCTCTCTCTCCCTCTCTCCCCTGATCTGGATCAGCCGAGCGGATTAACTGGTAGTGGCAGGCCAAGCGGGCTGTCTGTACTCACAGCACGTGCCGAAACGTGTGTGTGTGTGACTGTCTGTGTGGGTGAGTGTCTGTGTGTGAGTCTGTCTGCGTGTTTACGTGTGTGTGTGTGTGTGAGTTTGTGTGTGTGTGTCTGTGTGTGTGTCTGTGTGTTTGAGTGTGTGTGTTAATGTCTGCGCGTGTCTGTGTGTCCGTTTCCCTGTGTGTGTGAGTCCATATGTCCATGTGTGTGAGTGTGTGTGCGTCTGTGTGTCTGTATGCAACAGTTTTGCACTGTGTGTTTGTACATATCATCTCGCGAGTCTGTGGACAAATGTTTCACTCTGTGACAGTTGGGAGTCTGCATTCACATCTGTGCATTAGAGCGTGTGCGTGTGTGTGTGTGTGTGTGTGTGTGACATCAGGGCAATGTCCCTCGAAAGCCTGCTCTTATGGATATAAAATGCACACTCTTTGCCCCTGTGGTCCAGGAAGAGGGAATCCCTGCGCCCCCGACTGAGTTTAAACATGAATTCATCAAATAAAAGAAACACATTAAAAATGTCTTTAGCCTGGCTCCCGGGGCACAAATTCCAGGAAACCCTGAATATTGTATGAACTGCAGCTCCTGCGAAGCACACACACACACACAAACAAGAGAACTCTCAGGCTGCAGTTAATGTTTAGCTTTGAGAGAGGTAGAGAGGGAGAAGGAGGAGGGGTTCTGAAGTTGAACCGGGAGAGGAATTCAGCTGACCTGGATTGGAAAGGAAGGAATTGGAAGGCAAGGTTAAAGGTCAGATATCAAACTCCGCCCACCCCATACAAGCCACACCCCACCCCCGGCACTGTGTGCTACCTCGATGATGTCTGCGTTGGTCCGGCTCTCGTGGGGCTCGTTGTACTCGGTGTATTTGAGCAGCACCTTGTCCATGTCCGTGCTGGCGTACTGGAAGAGCTTGTTGGAGTGGTTGAAGATGATGAGGGCGATCTCGCAGTCGCACAGCACGCTCAGCTCATAGGCCTTCTTCATCAGGCCGAACTTCCGCTTGGTGAACGTCACCTGGGGACGGGGAGGGAGGGAGAAGAAGAGCGGGCAGGAGACAGAGACGGGTATTAAGCGACTGCACCGCACACAAGCACGTTTGTTTAACTCCGCCCTCCCCCATAAAAAGAGGGAACCGATTTGAAATGCACAGTCCGTGGCTTATCTTTTCCAAAGCTGATTAAGCTAAAAGGAAAAGTCTACAGCCCCTCAACTGAGACGTCTGTGCAAAAGGTACTCAGAAGACAACCCTGTCCCTGGATCTCAGGTTGATACGTACAGAGGGATGGTGGAGGAAGTGAAAGGGAAAAAGAAAATGACGACGACGACGACGACGACAATGACAACAACAACTACAATGGGCAGATGCGCACAGATGTGTGCATCTGCCCATTGCATCCTGCCTCTCTCTCTCTCTCTCTCTCCGTCTCCCTCTCTCCTCTAATTGCCTGAGTGCTCGGCATGTCACATCGATGTAGCTCTCCCGAGCAGAAGACAGCTTGCTCTCTCTCTCTCTCTCTCTCTCTCAAATCAAATAATTTCGGGGTCGTTTCCACGGGCAACCGCCAGCCAGACTCCACCTACATCACCAACCAACCAACCACCTCCCCATCCATTCTACAAACATAGACATACTTCCACTCGCACACCACACACATACACATATACACACGCCCCAACAATTAAACATGACACACAGACACACACAGACACACACAGACACACACAGACACACACAGACACACACAGACACACACAGACACACACAGACAAAAGTCAGTCCCAATTAAAGCTGTAAACTGGACAGAAGGATAAGCGGTGGGACACACATCGCAGGGTCGAGAGGGAGAGAGAAAGCATCGCTGTATATATATATATATATATATATATATATATATATGGGTTGCAGTTTTAAAACAGGACATTTTTGTGTAAATGCCACAGGGGCGTTCAGCTTACTTCCGTCTGTGTTGTGGCAGCGCCTTGGCAACCAATTAAGTAATTAAGTAGCAAGTAGCTGGCTGTGCTACAATGCTGCCGAGTAGAAGACGTGGAATCCGTTGGATTAAAGGACATCTGACACCAACTAGGAGATAACATTCCATGCAGAGACACGTACAGAATCACACTCACAGGTAGGCCCACACTCGCACAGACAAACATGCACAAACACACAGAGAACCCTGTGAGATTCACGACCACCTGGGGAGTGTTCTTGGTTTTCTGCTTCTGCTTTATTATTATTTGTATTTATTTATTTTAAGTACAACTAATATAATTAGTATAACCCCCTGCCCCTGCCCCTGCCCCTGCCACTCCCACTCCCACTCCCACTCCCACTCCCAGCTGTCACTGGATGGAGACGGATGCTGATAAGGAGGCTGCATAGGTCTGGCGAAGATTCACGTTATTGCGCCTGATCGCTTGTTTCAGATCCCTTTTTCTCGGCTTGGTGGGACTATCCGACGTCATTTGCCTGCTAGGGCTGTTTTTGGTTTGACTGTTTGTTTTGTTTTTAATTTCTCCTGTCCACCACCCCCACATCAACACCACCAATATAACTTATTTTAGCAAAACCATTGTTAGGCCAGACCTGGAAAGGCACAGTGAAGGCATGTCGAGACCGCGAGGTAAACCAAGGTCAGACTAGGGTAAAAGCACGGTAGAAGTGCAAAACTCACATGGTGCACTTCCCTAAGGGTGTGACGGACTCACAGTGCACAGTGATCCCAAATCACAAACAGACAACTGAAATATCACATTGGGGTGTCTAACACCTGCTCTATGTTCTCCAGCAAGCTCTGGACAAACACTCAGACCATACACGCAATCAATCAGATAATACACACAATCGGACCACACAAACACAATCAATCAGACCATACACACACAATCAATCAGACCATACAACAATCCGACTATACATACATACAATCCGACTATACATACACACAATCAGTCAGCCCATACACACAATCAGACCACAAACACATTCTTTACACTCACACACACACAGACACCCCCCACTTCATCACCCCCACCCTCACCTGTCTGTTCCGCTCGTCTGTGATCCGCTGGATTTGAATTTTTTTCCTCCCCATTGTCCCGGGATTGGGCTCCGAAGAAGGGACGACGTCGATCAGGTGGGTGTGGGGGGGCAGCTGGCCGCTGGCACTCTCTTCCCCTCCTCTGCCGGGTGAGGAGCCAATGGGAGTCAGAGAGAAAAACAAAAAGAAAGAAAG
Source organism: Amia ocellicauda (assembly GCF_036373705.1). Taxonomy (NCBI): domain Eukaryota; kingdom Metazoa; phylum Chordata; class Actinopteri; order Amiiformes; family Amiidae; genus Amia; species Amia ocellicauda. Next base: position 28,269,712 of record NC_089863.1, on the reverse strand, counting down.
AAGCGGGGGCCGAGTCCGGCGGGGGCGGTCAGTTCATGGTACGTCTGGGGCCTGGCGGTTTTTCTTGGTCTTGTTGGGTTTTTGTCCCCCCTGATTTATTGCCAAAGCCTCCTCCCTGTGAGACTGCTCCCCCCCTTGATGTGTCCTCTCTGGGCTGGTCTTACTCCTGCGAGAGGGAGAGAGGGAGAGAGGGAGTGAGACGGAGGAAGAAAGAGAGATGGCAAGATAGAGAGAAAGAGATGGAGAGAAAGATATAGAGACGCTAGACACTTCAGGGACCACCTTACCTGTCCCCACGCCAGCACACGATGAATAACAAATGTCTGTCTGCCTATCAATCCATCCATCCATCCATCCTTAACTCCATGTTTGCACCTATGAAATTGAACTTCACAGCCATGACATCGCTGGACCAATGCTGTCCCTTAAATGCAGGACTTCACAATTTCAGAACCAAGATGGACGCCACCTTAAGCCTCACCTTTTTTATCACCTATAAACACACACTCGTATAATGCATAAAAAGGAAAGAACCAATTAAAAAATGCAATTCGACACACCTGAAGCATTTTCAATGATTCTCTTCATATTTTGATGCATTTTTTATATGTGGATTTGAGATTAAGAGGACAGGGGGCAGGAAGAGATATACTATGGACCGGCACCAATAGTGCAGGAGCCCTCAAACAGGAACCTTTCTGCGTGGGGTTTGCGTTTCCCGAGGTGGAGGGTATCAGAGTGCGCGCGCACCCTGAGAGCAGCCAACCACACACTGGCAGAGTGTCAAGCTGTGCTGTAGCCGGGAGGGGTGGGGGGGGTAGTGCGAGAGTGCCAGAGAGAGCAGGGCTGTGCTGTGTCAGCTTCATTAGAGATGCCCCCCCACCTCCGCTCCTTCATGCTGATCTCTACTGCCCAGGGCATGCACTGAGCTGACTCAAGTGTGACTGTGTGAGTGTTTATGGTTTTGTGTGTGTGTGTGTGTGTGTGTGTGTGTGTGTGTGTGAGAGAGAGTGTGTTTATGGTTGTGTGAGTGTGTTTGTGTTTATGGTTGTGTGTGAGTGTGTTTGTGTTTATGGTTGTGTGTGTGTTTGTGAGTGTGTTTGTGTTTATTGTTGTGTGTGAGTGTGTGTGTGTGTGTGTGTGTGTGTTTGTGTTTATGGTTGTGTGTGTGTTTGTGTTTATGGTTGTGTGTGTGTGTGTCTGTGTTTATGGTCATGTGTGTGTGTGTGTCTGTGTGTTTGTGTGTGTGTGTTTGTAGTTATTTGTTGGGTTTATGGTTGTGTATGAGTGTATGTATATGTGTGCATGAGTGTGTATGAAGTTGTGTGTGTTTGAGTGTTTATGGTTGTGTGTGCGTGTTTGTTTATGGTTGTGTTTGAGTGTGTGTATATTTATTGTTGTGTGCGTGTTTGTTTATGGTTGAGTGTGTGTTTGTGGTTGTGTTTATGATTGCATGTGTGTTTATTGTTGTGTGTGAGATTATGTGTATGGGTGTATATGAATGTGTGTGAGTGTGACTGTGTCATTGTGACACTTTGTGTGTCAGTGTGTGCATGTGTGTGTGTTTATGATTGTGTGTGTGCATTTGTATTTGTTTGTTTATGGTTGTTTGTGAGTGTGTGTGAATGTGTATTTGTGTGAGAGTGTGTGACTGTATGTGCGTCAGTGTGTATGTGTGTGTGTGCGTGTGCGTGTCAGTGTGTGTGTATATGTGAATGTGTGTATGTACCAGAGATCCAGCTGCCCCTTGTATTCCACAGTCCTGCGTCGATCCCCAATCCTCATTAGCATAACCCTGGAATCGGAACTGATTCATAATCCAGGCGATTCCCATAAACGGATAGAAAAACAGGTCTGACAAAACAGCATACGGCAAATACAGAGTGTCTGTCTGCGTGGGGCTGTGTCTCCCTCACCCTGCATCCATCTGCAAGCTGCGTGTTTGCGCGCGTGCGTGTGTGTGTGCATGTGCGTCATTTCGCTCCCAGCACTGCGTTAAGGTGTGCTGCATGCGTGTGGCTGTGTTTACCTTGGTCTGCGGCTGTGTGTGCATGTGTGTGGGAGTCTCTTCAGATGTGGGCTTTGGGAATAAATAGAACTCCGGGCTGCAAACAGACTCAATGATCATTTGAAAAACCGCCTATGACTATTAAGTGGATAAAAATGTAGGTCTTAAAAATAGCACACTATATATATACATACTATATACGTACTGCGGTGTCTTAATTCTGGAACGGGGGCAGGAGATGCGACTTGGGAGGCTGGGCTGTGAGCGTAAGCCTCCTACTTCCCATTTTATTTTTCTCTCTCCCTTTTTTTTCCAAAACCAAAGCGCCAGTGAGTCAATCCGCACTGACAGAATACAGTGTCCTTTAGCCTAGTTCAGTTACACGGTACATCACTTCGGTGACACAATCCCCAACCGCTGCTGCTTCAAGATGTATTTAGAAAAACAAGGCTTTGCTTTCACTTCCACCTTATTAGCAAACATGGTAACTTATCTAGCCTTGGGGCAGAGGGGGGAAAAACAACAAACCAAAGTTACAATCTGTACAATGTTTTAGATCACGACTTTGCAGGATTTAAGCTTTTTGTGAGGGGTTATTTGGGGGGACCTTAATACTTATTCTGGAAGACATAAGGGGACTCCCAAGGCCTGGGTGGATCGGCGGGGAATCCTAGGTTTGCATTTGGAACAGAAAATATATTTTGTTTCTCTCGTGGGTTTTTGTAATAAAAGCAAAAAAAACAAAAACAAAAAAAACACCATCAGACAGGACAAATCAGCAAGAAACGACTGAGAATCTGCAAAAAAAAAAAAAAAAAAAAAAAGTGACTGAGAGGAGCTGAAAAACACTTATTCCATCACCATCCGAGGAAGAGGGCCCTGTCGAGGTGGGGGGGGGTGGCGAGATTGACACTGACTGGAGAGATTAACACATTCAAAGTTGAGGAACAGCTGCAAGAATCGGCACTGACTAATCAGCACTTTGAGAGATATAGAGAGAGAGAGAGGGAGAGGGAGGAAGAGAGAGAGGGGGGGAAGGCAGTCTCCACTCTTTCAACATTAATTTCAAAACAGGACCTGCTTTCAACCAATACGACCGATGTGCTCTGGGGCTCCAATCCACAGTGCAGAGAATAAAGTAGCCGCTATACTCACGACACCCCTCCCTGCCTTCTGCCAGGACAGGTGTGCCAGGCTGGTACAGGTGGCAGCTGGACAGGGGGACGGCTGTCTCACAGCTGCGCAGAGAGCCGGTGGGGGGCCCTTGATTCCCGTCCTGGCGGCTGCAGTGACACCTGAGTCCCACCATGCAGTGACCCCCTCCCCCGTCCACTACTCATGTAAACTGAGATTACTAGGGCACTAATGTCCCCCCTATCCTCTCCCGGCCCCCTACCGCTCTGATGGACACACATGCCCCTCTTCCACTGTTGGCCTGGCACAGGTCGGGTGTTTTTCCCCTGTATGACCCGAGATGATGTCACAAGCAACATGCGAATGTTCGGATCAATCACTGTTACCATGTAATTGGTAATTAAAAAGCTTTTACTGGTATAAATAAATATATCTATCAAGAGAGGCTAGAGAACACATTTTTAAAAATACGATATCGGACACTGGAGGTTAAAGACCCGACTTACAGATGAAGAAATGACCTGTAACAAATTATTTTATTTAAACTATTTCTGTAGATCAATCCTACTATTTTGTATCAGTATTTAAATAGGAGTAGTAGTTCGTTTAATATTTGTAATGTATTTATATCTAGTAATAGGGTAAACTGGCGCCTACAGAGACTGTTTCCACTGTGAATGGCTTTCTCCCCTGGTTTGACAGTGGTTTTCTGTGAGTTCAACATGCCTCTGCTATGACCGCTCGGGATTGTGGGAAACCCAGATTCACCCAGATCAATATTTCCATGGCAGCCTCCCCATGGCAAGTCATCACAGTGTACTTAAGCGTGTTAAAACCACTAGAGACGCCTGCAACCCTAGCGAAGCCCTGTTTACAGTGCCAACCGACATTCAGCAGGGTTTAGTGATGTCAGGATGGTGCCTCTCGCTGCTGCCAACATCTATCCCAGAATGCTCTCTGGTGGGTCATGGCAAGGACTGATTGGCCGACTGGCGAGCCCAGGCAGCACAAGTGTCCCGAGAATGGCCACATGAAATCGCAGACAGCGCTTACAGATACGGTTAAACCGAAGACCTCCCATGGACAGCAGCTGCAGAGAAGTGCAAAGCGATTGATTTCTGAGGTTAGCAGTGTTGTTCGAGGACAGGGATTCGCCTGGGGCGGGGGCATCACAGAGCAGGGGGTGGGCGCTGGGTGCAGAGGGCAGAGGGATTTTCACCTCTGTGGCTACAGGACAATTTGGGGAATCAGAGGTGGGGGGGTACCAGTATGTACCCCCAAACTGGCACCACAGGCCACTCAGAGAGGTAGAAGCAGCAGCTGCCTGTGTCAAATGGGTCTGGCGTGCACGGCTATGGGGACAAACAATCGGCCATGGCAAACTTGTGGGCGAGAAGTGGTGTTTTTTGGGGTCTGACACTCCTCTGGGGGAGGACACAAGCGGGGAATGAGCCACCCAGCCTGCAAGTGGCACAGACTCACGAAGGGACCTCAACCTGCTTAACCGGCTGAAATCGAAAAGCGTGGCACAGACACACAAATCACGATTCCACCCCATCCTGTTTCATGCCTCCCAGGCCACACATTCACACAGCTTTTGGTGTCAACAAAACCTGTCCCTGCACATCCACCGGCGATGTCGTGGTCTTCACCGGGGGCGCCCCCACACCTTTCCTTCACCGATTGATCCGCGACCTGCTGCCTACACTTCTAGAAAAGGAGCGAGCTGCCTGTTTTCTGCCAGTCAGTTTACTTCTTTCTTCCCTGGCAGTTTGTCTGCGCAGCAAAAATCAGCACTGAATCCAAACTGCTGTTTTGGAAGGGTGGCCGGCTGGTTCAGCAGAAACCATACCCAAGGAGGCCGGCGGTAGGTGCAGGGGTGACACAGGACACCGCATCACACAGCGCTCCATCAAACGGGCATCCCCTTCACCCTGCCACCACACTCTCCTCACTTTGCAGAAGCTGTTTGTGCCACACCATCTACCACACCATTGGCAAGACAAGATAAGCATGCAAAACAGGATACAGCGCTGGCCTGCAGCTGGCAGGACCTCATTCCTCTGGCCAGGTGCATTGTGGGTAACCGCGGTTTCCTGTGCAGTCATTCGTAAGGACCAGTGAAGCCACAGGCCTTTAGACCTGTGAAGGAATCCCTAGACTTACTGTAGACCACCTGCATCCTCTCAAACCCCTTCTTACTAGAGAACAATGATCAAGGCAGAGTATGCCAAGGCCTGCGCATCCCCAAAACCCTTCCCCCTCCTCAACTCCCTCACAAAACACCTCTTTGGAGCAATTCATTCAGGGGCAGGGTGAAAAAACTAAAAACTAAAAACATCATAGCCACGGCCTACAGGAGAGAAGTTGGGGGGATAAAATAGGTCAAAAGCACAAGGTTTTGTCAATCAAGCCATGAGTTACGTGTGACGGGACAGGGTGCAGTGACGTTGTCTCTAATGGGACACCCATGTCCCCACCCGCCGGGGACAATGCAGTCTGGCCTGTCAGACGACAACATCGTGAGGGCAGCATTGTTGTTTCGCAGACACGAGGGAACGAGCCGTGACAAGATCGCTCCCCTCCCTTTTCTCTCTTTTTCCTTCCTTGTTGTGGTTCAACCGGCCGATAACACAGAGGATCCGAGAACACACTCACTGGCTCAGCTCTCTCCGTCCTTTCCTCACGCTCTCTCCCTCTGTCTCTCACAGCATTCCTTTCTTTGCCAGCTTTGCCAAATTCTCCAGCCCCCTTTGCCACTCTCACCCCTCAATTTTCCATCCTTGCCAATCCCCTCTCTCTGACTTTTTCTCTCACATCATCCATCTCTCACTGACTGCTTCTCTCCACTCCCATCCCCTCTCTCTCGCTCTCTGATCATCTGAGGGGGGGAATACGATCAGAGCCAAAGACGCCACGATCCACAGACGTCACCGGTGGGAGAAAAGACGTGTGGGGCCCACAGCTGACGTACCTGTCCTCACCAGCTAAACGTGTTCCTCTCAATGGAAGGTATGTTACCTGCCACCGCCTCTCCAAAAGGCCACTCGCCAAGCTGAGCAGCCTGGGAAAAAAGGGCAGACAGGTCCTGCAAATACTTGACTTGAAAGCAGGCCCGGCAGCGCAGCCTTTATGCCAAGGACAAAAATTAAGATACGGGTACTTGGCGAGACCCCAAAACCTTCCAGTTTTTCATCAGTGAGCATGAATACAAACTCAAGCCCAGACCAAACCCAAACTGTGACCCACCCAGCAATGGTGCCAAACGAACCTGCATTTATAAAGGGCAAGACAGTGAATCCGAGGAAACCGCCAGGGGGGACAAGTGCGCAAGGTTGGTGTTCTCACCGGACAGGGTGCATTTCTGGGTAACAAGTGATACTGTTCTTCAAAGGTATTGCCTGTTACTGAACACTGATCCAAGATGCCGAATGCTCTGGGGCAGAATTTGGTGGGGATTCTGTCAGAAAGGCCTGCCTGGAGCAAATTAGGAGGAATTTACTGTTCCTCACCCTGGTTCACTGTTCGTTATCCGCTTCAGCCCTGAAGTTGGCAGCTCGAGCTGTCCGAGCTCTTCACTTTCTGATTTAATATAGAAATCTGTCCCCTGCAAATCTAAGAAGACCCCCGACATATCTGGCACAGACAGAGTGACTGATTAGGTCCCACCCCCCGCCCTAACATTGAGGTTTCCTACCAAAAATAGTCTGGTTACAGGGGCCAGGAATACTGACAGGTTGTTGTTTTTTGTGTGTTTTTTTGCGGTCCGCGGCAATTATTTCTGACAGCTAAAATAAAATCCGAAACCCTGTAATGGCGTAATCATGTTTGTGCCTCAATCTCTGGCACCTTAGCCGCCCTCAAAAACACCACACAAAAAAACAACAGCAGCAGCAGCACGTGTAAAGGACCAGAAACATGAATGCGTCGACACCAGTAAACGGTGGCCTCTGATGTTTGTACGGAAGTAACCCGGGGGCAAGTGACCGGGTAACGCCAGAGCTATTGACCTGCTTCAGCATTGAACACATAACTAGTCGAAGGACTTCTACGCAGCCCGGAGCGTCGGGCAACAGCCTTCATGTACTAATTACACTTCCGGGCCAAACTAAGACCAACGTACACTTTTTCACAGGCCCAGTCACTGTGTGCATCGCTGTGTCCTTTTCTACAGGTTGACAAAACAAAAAAAGTGACTCAAAGGGTGATGCCCAGTGCCTGAAAGGATTATTGGAAGGGCTGCCAAACCCCTGAGACATCTGTGGGGGTCAAAGTACAGCACCCAGGAAAAATAAATTTAGTCCATCGAAAGGGAGGTCTCAGATTTGATCTGATGCTTGTCCTAACATGAAGAACAAAATAAATAATACATAAATACATACATAAATAAATGAACACAGAAACAGGGTGTTGGAGGTAAAGTCTAAGACGTTACTGCTACACACTTTTGAAATCTCATATTGGTCTCAAGGAATCTCAACGAGCGTAGGAAAATGTGACCAACCTGATTCGGGGCAAAGCGGCCGGTGTCGGCGTGTGGGGCGGGCCTAATTCGGAACGGTGGTCTTCGGAAGCGGGTGCAGGTGAACAAAAACACCCAAAAAACAAAAACTGAATGCGAATCACTTCCAATTCCTCACAGACCGATCCCTGTAGTCCCAGGTTGCGCTGTCCCGACTCTGTAGCTCTTCAGTCCCTCACGAGAAGACCCCTTAGCCCCCTCTCACCACAGCGAACTGAGTAAAGACCCTGCCTGTAAGCGCTATCACTCCCACCCACCCCCAAACTTCGACAACAACTGCCCCTCATTCGTCAGGGTGCGTGTCAGACTAGAGGTAGGGGGGGGTGAAGTAAAGAACAAGGACAGACCTCCCTTACCCAGCACAAACACGGTCCCACACATTCTCTCTCTCTCTCTCTGTCCCTCTGTTCTTCACATTTAAGAGCTTGTTAAAGTGCAGTAGCAGCTGCCCCACACACCTTTTGGCTGACCCCTCCCACCCCCCCTACAGCTGTTGGGCGAGCGGCTCGTAAAAAGTGCGGTTTTTCCAGTGTGTCCCCGTCATGACCAGTCCGACAGGCAAGGACAAGGCCAGAGTCCAAACGCTGGCCTCGGGACGCCGTCTGTAGACCAAGCTTACGTGTCAGTGACCGCCATCTTGGCTCGAGCAGATACCCCACCCCAGTGCTAAAATCACAGTCTCGGCCCCCAATGGTCACTCCTGCTAATGTAGTGAACGAGTGGCCCTGTGGTTTACAGTGTGTAAATCCCTCAGGGGCCACAGTTAGGGTTATGATGCTAATTAATAATAGTAGTGAGTAATAATATGCATAGTAGTAATCAAAGTATTATTAGCAGTGTTTGTGTGCGGTTGACAGCTCTGCAGACAGGAACCAATAGGACCCCAATGTAAAATGTATTTGCCGTAGCAACTGACGTTCGTGGGCAGAGCTTTATGATGTAATTTCCTGCTGATGTCATCCACATGTAGTGGAGGTGTAGTGTTTGTAGGGACTTGTTGCAGGGGGAAACTAAATTGTCTATTTCTGGCTGTTGTGGTTACTGCAGAGAGGGGGAAACTAACAAAAACGGCCCTGCAAAATGCAACGGAGGACATTTGGGAGTGCCGTGTTGGTCTTAGCACTTTTAATCCAGGAGTGTGCGTCTCACATTGAGCCACCCGGCATATAATGGATGCTGTAAATTGATCTATTGGAGCCCCACCATTAGGCCATTTAGAAATTTTGGCATAATGGTCCTGCTTTTTTATGGAATTTTTCCTTTACTTCTTGTCCCAAGGACCAAAACCATAAATGTACACCTAATGTACGACCCCAGGGCTGCCAGGCACTCTTTAATTACACAGCTATTACCCTCGTAACTCTGGTGGTGCAGCTGGGGTTAAGTCCGGCAGCCTGTCGTTACATCGCCTGTAAAAGATTTTGTGACGTGCGGCGGTACAGGTTTTGCCGGGGGGCCAACCGCAAAAAAACAACAACAAACAACAACCAAAAAGAAACAGCCACACTCTGAACGTAAAGAGTAAACCAGAGGAGGTTGGATTGGCGTACACAAGAAAAACTACAACTCCGAAGGACAAGCAGAGTAAACAAAGAAAGGAACAAGAAAAAAGTGGCAAAAAAGAAGCCGTAACTTGGCCGCTGGGGCCGCAGGGCCACGCTGACTGACACGCACACAAGTGGGTTGTTAACTGCAGGGAAATCCGCTCTGCCATCCGTGCCAGCTTACCTAAGACAAATATCCCACTGTTATTGAACTCTGTCAGCTCTACATTAGTCAGACTAGTAATAGTATTTATTTGGCATTTAGCTGAGACTTTGATCCAAAGCGACTTACAGGACTCACGGGTGAATTGTGGCTACTGGACTGCGGCTGGAGAGTCACTGACTAGACTGGACTGGACTGCGGCTGGACTGCTGCAGAGTCACTGACTGGACTGGACTGCTGCAGAGTCACTGACTGGACTGGACTGGACTGGACAGGTCTGCGGCAGAGTCACTGACTGTAGAACTGACTGTTCGGTTTAGTCCTGTCCTGTCCAGCAACTCACTCACAGAGTCTGGCGGCATCAGCTAGGTTTAAAAATCTCTTGGACCACCCCTCCCGCCCGCCTGCCCGCCCCTCAGCTGTCGCCTTCTTAAAGGCCGGAAGCCGAGCAGAGAGCAGCGCGGCCGTCTGAGGGCCTGTGTAAGCCAAACAAGATCAGAGCACCTAAGAAAACAGGTAGGCCTGCCAAATGGTGGTGGAGGGCCACACGAGCCTGCAAATGGGGCGAGGGAGCAGAGGAAAAGGAAAACATGAAGCCAGAGAGGAATGTAAAGCCGCCCGGGTTTGCAGCTCCCAGCAGGCACAGAGCAATTATTTTCTCCTCCCCTGGGTGTCCACTGTTAGAAATAGGGACTGGTGTGTATGGTTAGGTCATTCCCCTTTCGTCGAGTGCCTCCAGTGATATTGGAGGGAAAGTGGCCGACACAGATGGGCAGGAGGGCCCCGTCTGTACCCCTGTGCTGTCCTCCGCCGGACGCCCCTCGGCTGGAGAGAGATAGTTGGGCCGCAACCTAATAGGGGATTTGTGCGCTGTGCTTTTCCCCCCCACAGCAGATTTAACTGCTGCCAGGACTGGTGCAGTGTGAGCGAGGGAGGGAGAGAGAGAGAGAGAGAGAGGGATGAAGCCTGGAAGGAAGGAGTGAGGGTAGCGAAGGAGGAGAGAGAGCGAGAGAGAGATGGTGGGTGGGAATAAAGCTGAGAGGGGATCGAAGGAGGAAAGGAGAGCGAGGGAAAGGTGGCAGCGAAAGAGTTACAGCAGGATGGAGGGAGGGAGGGAGGGAGAGGAAGAAGGAGGGGAGGGTTTGAATGAAAGAGCAAGCGAGCAACCCAGAGATGAGAAACAGGGGGGAGCCTCCCGAGACAGGATAGCTTGGGCCTCTTATGTTTCTACGCTCTCATCGGATTTTGTCATTCAGGAAAAATAAATAAAAAAATATATATATTTTTTTTTAAAGGAGGAAAATAAACAAACCCAGACAACATCCACCACTAAAAACAAGTGCTACGCTAAGCTGGATTTACAGCCATTACGTAAGGTTACAGGCTCCCTGCTGTGCCACAGGGCTGCTCAGGGTCACTTCAGTGCCCTGCTGGCCGGGCTCTGTTCTCTCCCCTTCCCCCCTCACATCCGCCTGCCATCACCTGCTGTTCGAGATCTTCAGAGCCTGCTGGGACATGCGCCGCCGAGCCACACGCTCGCCCAGGCCGCGCTGCCACCAGCCCGTGTGGCACACGCAGGGTACAGCACGAGTACAGAACAGTACAGTACAGTCCAAAGTCCGCCCTAACCTGTCTGTCTATGTAAGGTATTAAAAGTGAATAAGGTTGTGCAGGGCACATGGAATATCCTCAGAAAGCAAAGCCAGCCATCTACACTGCATGGTTACACAGTTTGTGTTGTTTGTGTTGCACTGCAGAGTCACTGATGTCAAAAAAACTTAACAAAAAAAACAAAAAACATTTTCAAAGAAACTAAATCAGGAAAACACATCTTTTCCAATTGACTTACTGACAGATTTGCTACCGTCGCATCGTTTGAGCATAAACCAGTTTGAGCATAAACCAGTTACATAAAAAAAAAATTGAACAAAGTTTCACGCCGGCAAGCTGGAGTTACATCGGAGACGTGGTTCTGGGGGTGGGGGTGGGGGAGCTCATAAAGCCCAGCTCTCACACCCGACTTGAGAAATCGATCTTTCACAACCTCCTCGCCGCCACGTTTCCCTACACTCAGCACTCAGGGGGAATTTCTGAGAAGTGTCGCCTGGTGTGTGAGTGACGTCACCCCTTTGGGTCACAGGCCAGCCGGACAGAGAGAGAGAGAGAGAGAGAGAGAGAAAAGTCTCCATACGTGGGGCCTGGGCTGGAAAGTACACTGTGCTTTGAAACGCAACTGGGTGTGGGGGGGAGGGGCTGGTGCTGCAGTCAATCAATCCATTCAGCAACTCCGGCCCAACTCTGTGATCGGGAAAGAGTTAACACTGTGACAGGAAGCGCCTGTGGGATTTGAGTCAGCCACCCCCCTCCCTCCTTCCTCCCTCCACATTCCCAAAGTCCCACGGAATCCACAAGCGAAGAGCCCAGAAGGCATCTTTCTGCCCTTTGACCTTTCCACTGGAAAGGTCAGGGGTCAAGGAGTCAGCTGTTGCTTGAAGAGGCAGCCTGGCACTCTGCCGCCCGGAGTCCAGCGCCCATTCCATTGCCACGGGAACCACTACCCGGCTGTGCAGCTGTCCCCCCCACCGGTCTCGGCCCTAGAGATGTCTCAATCGGCGCATGATCAAACGGACCTCGTCGGTAGCCGCAGTTTTGTAGTGGATGCCGGGACTGGATGTAGAAAATCCCTACAGGCAGTGAGGTGTTAGATGTGCAGTCACACAGGCTCCCCCCACCCCACCACACACACACACACACACACACACACACACACACACACACACACACACACACACACACACACACACACACACACACACACCCCTACCAATCTCTCTTTCCCCCTGCTCAGAAACAGCTGACACTCTTAACGGGCTACAGACAGCTGACAATCTACAAGTGGGGGAGGGGGGATGGTCCTTAACCCTCCCACCCACCATCTCTCTCTCTCTTCCTCCCTTCCCCACCCCCACCACCACCACCACCACCACCACCACCCACCTGTTCCCCCGTGCAGTCATTGTGCGCTGCAAAAGCCGACTGCAAGTTCAGCTGTCTTCCCCCTGCTTTGCTCGGGTTGCTCCGTTTCTTGTACAACGTTTTGCCCGTGAGTTTGCGTTGCTGCCCTGTCAAGTCATGTGATTGGTTGTGTCAGAGCCCCCTCAGGGAACCGCCGGGGTCCTCTGCCCCCGAGACGCCCGGAAGCAGATCGCTAAATTACTATTCAAACTAGTCCCTGTGCACTCGGACGAAGAGACAGGACGGGGTGCGTGTCTGTATGTGTGTGTGTGTGTGTGTATGAGTGTGTGTGTTACTGTGTGTCTACGTGTTTTGTGTGCGTGAGTGGGAGGGACTGTCTGTACACGTGTGTGAGTATGTGTGCGAGTCTGGGCATGTTTGTCCGTGTTTGCGTGTGTGTGTGTGAGACTGTATGTGACTGTGTGTGTACAAAGTTTGTGTATGTCTATATACGAGTGTGTGTGTGTGTGACTGTGTGACTGTGTGTCTGTACGCATTTGTGAGTGTGTGCAAGTCTGGGCTTGTTTGTGAGTGTGTGTGCATGCGTGTGTGTGCATTTGAACACTTTGCCCATGAATTTCCAGTGCCACAAACTCACGCAACACGGAAGCGGAGAAACAGAAAGGGTTTCTGAGGGCAAAACGCAGGACTCAGATACATCACAGACGGGACTGCAGTTCCTTCTAGGGCACACCGTGGGCCAAACACAGATATTGTGTAACTTTTCCCATTCATGCGTAAAACACCCCTTTTGGTGTACTTTTTTTTTTAATAAACCAATATCCTTACAACCTACCTGGTTCACTAAGGGGATACTAGAGGCAGAGATGTATTTGTCACTGCTTCAGAAAGCCACAGGGGGGGTTCTACATGCTTCTGCTGTTGAGAGGAGAGGATTTTCTCCCGGCGCTCTCGGGACGTTTTCACGCCAGCATTACATGATAAACAGCACAGGATTAGATTTCACAGAGAAAAGACAGGCGAGGCCACAGGGAACGCGAGACAGGTGGCCGGAATAGCGGCCTGCTGAGGGGGGGGGGGGGGGAGAGAGCTAGAGAGACATTGAGAGAGACATTTAACCCTTGTAAATAATGAGATTCCAATGTCTCCCCCTCGCCTCACCCCCCCCACACACACACACAAATATTCCCCACCTCACGTCACCACTTTGAACCCCCCACCCCCCCGTCAGCTACACATTCAGGAGTCATGTGTTGGCCAACTAGTTAGTCAACAGGCTAAATTATCCAAACTGGGAAGTTTCAGCTAAGTATTGCAAACACCCCCTCCTGGTTTTTGTCTCTCGCCGTACACAGAAGTGGCCAAACAAGTTCCAAACACGCCCTACCAGGGAAAAAAAAAAAGAAGTTTAATAAAAGAAATACACCATCGAAAGATACGGCATCAATTTTCTGTTCTCTCGCCCCCGTTTGGGGAACCTCACACATCCCGGCCACAAAATCACTAAACTGCGATGTCTGAGTGCGTGCCAAATACAGTCCTGGACAATCCTGCGGCTTCACTAGGGTTTAGTGTGAATTCTCTCCTCCCTCTTTTGAGTTCTCTTTAATTCTTCCACTGAAGACCTGGGTGAGATGGTCAATCAGAAAGTGTGGTCCACGCATCCCTCACCAAGTACAGGGGAGAGGAGAGAAGGGGTGAGGGAGGGCAGAAGAGGAACCGGGGTGCAAGTGCGGTGGGCCGTGGAGGGACGTTGCGCAACACCTGGCCCGGCTGTGGGGGGTCAGGGGTCGGGGAGCGGTGGGTGGCGGGTGACGGGCGAGGGCTGCAGCGCCAGGGCCGTTGGCCGCAGTTTCACACTGACTGGGCCACTTCCCCTCGAGACTGGGTGGAACAGAGAAGTGAAAATACCAGCTGGGGATGGGCTAAGAGCGAGAGTGCAAGTGAAAGAGAGAGAGAGAGAGAGAGAGAGAGAAGGCCTCGGAGGGCAGAGAGGGAGGGAGGGAGGAAGATGAGAGAGAGAGAAGAGGAGGAGAGGGAGAGAGAGAGAGAGAGAGAGAGAGAGTCAGGGGGAGAGAGAGAGAAAAGAGGGGGAGAGAGAAATGCCTCAGAGGGCAGAAATGGAAAGATAAGTTATGAGGCAGACAGTACGATTAGTGTCTGTACCTCCCCTGCAATGTTTTCTTCATTTAATTGACTTTTTTTTTTCGTCTTTGGACATGACTCTCATCGGAGCTCATTAGCATATCTCAGCCCAGGCGAGGTGTCTGTTGCTACGGCAGCAGGCAGGGCCTTGGGGGGGGAGTATGAAGTCAGTACAGGAAAAAACATCAGGGTTCAGCTGCATAAAACACCGTGGGGGACACTACAGGGCCACTTCACAAGCATCCATAATGGCTTCAGTGCCCACTCCGGCCCCAGTGTGAGTTTCCCACCATCCTGTTCGGCTCTCAACACAAGAAGGCCACACTTTGCTAGGGAGGCCAGGAGAGAGCAGCATGATAAGTCACGAACGCTCATCCCAACACCCCCCCGCCCCGGCAGACTCTCGACACAGCTTGCGAAACCCGGCACCGCGCTGCTGTACAAATAACAGTCTTCATTTTCTTGGTGATAAATGAGGCTCATCGGAGTTTACAGAAACACCACAGCATCCAAGAACAGAGAGAGAGAGAGAAAAAGAAAAGAGAAAAACTAAAAATAATAGGAGACGGGGAGTGGTCTGGGTGTACGAAGTAACAAAAACACAAGCACAAGAGAGAGAGGTGTTTTTTCTGCAGTGATGATACAAAGGCACCAAGCTGGGGTGCTGGGGGGGAGGGGTTATCTGTAGTGTGATAACTGTTTAAATAATATAAACCACAGCAGTAATACTCTCTGGAGTAGGTAGGTAGATAGATAGATAGATAGATAGATAGATAGATAGATAGATAGATAGATAGACAGAAAAGAAAGGAAACATGTCTATGGGACTGGAACTGGGCTCTAGGAGCAAAAACAAAACTTGTAAAAAGTAGCTCCGACCACGATTAAGTGAGACAGTGGGCAAGGGAGGGAAAGGAGAAGGAAGATAGGAAAAAGGCGCCCTGGATAAGAGCATCTGCTTAAAACAATAATAACAAAACAAGAAATGTCTGCCAAAAGTCACGTCTTTAGACTAGTCCTCAGCCTGGCCTCCGGGATGAAATTAATGCCAATGATAAATACAAAAAAAATGCTCCTTTTATTTGGCAGGTCCGTTTAGGGGCCCAGGGGACCAATGTTGCGGGGAGAGGCCTTTTTAATGATGCACAGACCCCATTTCTGAGCCCCACCAACCCCTAGCACTAATGTGTGACTAGTGATGGGCAATGCGGAGTATCAAACTGAGCAAAATCATGCATACGGGTGAGAGTTTCGAGGAATATGTCCAACACACTGGACTGCGATGCAAAGTAGCACGTTTGTGTGAGTTAGTTTTGGAGATCTGCTGACTCTGTACTGCGTCAGATGGTGAACGTACGGCGCTGTGATGAAAACGCAAGACATTACGGAAAGCTGTTAAATCAATTTGAGAAATCGGACAGTTAGGTTCTGGCGTTTCTCGCTGTGTAAGTCGGCACATCGGCTGTTAAAGTTGACACCTCGCTTCTCGCTATTCCATATTGTGTTGTGACTCATCTTTGACACTCTTGTAATTTCAGCTCAGATTGGACTCCCCCAATCCGGACTCCAACAAACGACTCCAGGATGCAAACACTGAGGGGAGGAGAGCCAAACAAAATGCAGAGGACCACAGAGAGAGCCAACGCAACATAATAAATAAATAATAACATTTAAAAGTTAAAAAATAAACAAGTTTGGGAGATCGCTTTTCAGAGTTGAGGGGGCGGGACTTAAGTGTGGTGGAGGGGAAGTGTGCCGTGACAGAAGGGAAGCTGCTTGTTTGTTTGTTAGCCCGTTTTGTTTTCTCTCACAGAGAGAGCAAGAGACAGCAGGAGAGAAATCGTCAGCGAGAGAGGGGTGTTAGGAGAGAAAAAGTCACACACGGAGAAAGAGAGAGAGGGAGGGGGAGATATTGAGCGAGGGAGGGAGAGGTGTAAGGTTTCAGCTGGCGGTTCTCTCTCTGCTGTTTCAGCTGCGCTGGGGCAGTGGCCGCACTTGGCAGGGCCCCAGAGAGAGTCCTCTCGCAACCGGTCCTCTCCTATCACAGAAGCCAGAGCTGTCTGTCTGTCTGTCTGACAGTCTGGTGTCTCTTATTTATACAAGAGCAGTAGCCTCCCTCCCGACTGACCAAAACCCACCGGGCCCATAAAAGGCATCCTAATTGTGCGGGCGGACACATGGGAAACTCCTTCACAGGGCTGAGGATCAGGCAGGCTCTTGTAACAGATGTAAACGATTTCACGTTCATTTGTACTGTATTGACTTTTGAAAAAGCAGTGTGTTGAAGGGGTCTCTCTATCTCCACACACAGATAGTTGACACATTAAAGGAAAAACAAACATAAAGTGTCTCAGCAAGGTGTTGGGCACCACAAGCTGCCAGAACAGCTTCAATGCTCTATGAGATTCTACGAGCCTCTGAACTCTACTGGAGGGATGAACACCATTCTTCCAAAAGATATTCCATCATTTGGTGTTTTGATGATGGTGGAGAGCACCGTCTAACACATCGCTCCAAAATCTCAAATAGGTGTTCAATTGGCTTGAGATCTAGGCCTGCTCAGCATTTGTATACATGCCACAGAGCATGATAGGATGTTAATTGCTTAATTGGATCATGCAGTACACCTGTTTGGAGGCATCTGCTTTCATTATGTTCCTGCACTCATTTATTCAGGTTTTTCCTTTAATTTGTCACCTATCTGCATATATATATATTTACTTTATTCACAGAAGCAACAGGATGGCAAAACTGATACACGACACAAAGACTAAGGGAAGACACCGACAGATTTGTTTTAATTTATTTCTCTTTTTAATGCTAAAACTTTGACATTGACACTGATAAGGGCCTAGGGCTGTTCCTTCCAAAAATATTATGAATAATAATAATACTGCTCTAACTTAAAAAGCTGCAGGAACGAGTTGCATTTCGCCTTCTGTACCACAAACCAACCCCCCTCCCCAACTCCCCCCAATCACCTCTTCAGTGTGAGAGAGGGAAGGGGTTGCCATGGAGATGAGTCGCAGCGCAGTGATGCTCCACTCTCACCGAGGGCCGAGGTGTGAATACCACCTCCACACGCTTCCACAGCAACACACACACACACACGCACGCGCGCTACATTGGGAAACCCCGGTCTGCACTACGTTTACACTTAAGACTGTAACCTGGGCCTAGAAAACCGAATCTGACCGTGGTCTCCCAAAACCAAGACAGTAACCTCAGACCAGACGTAAAAAAAAAAAAAAAAAAAAAAAAAAAAACTGGCATCGATGACACAAACCCGTGTCCTGAAAATAATACCAACACAAAAATAATAACCCTGAACTGAATGCTGCTTTGGTAACCAAACAGGTATATGAAGCTCACTAAGTGTACAGTCACCTCATTGTTTGGAGAGAACGAAAAATAAATAAACGTTGTGGTTACGGTGCACGATACTTTTATGTTGCGAGATGTAAGAAAAACCAACAGATAACATAGTGTCATATCTGATCCAACATAGATGTATGGTTTAAATGCATATGAAACCGAGCATATGACCTTGCATGAACTTTTCCCTTTCCGCACTGTTGAAAACCTCATCTCTCACTTCGTAATCCAGGGCTGGTTTCCTCAGCGGACGGGACCTGCAGAGGGTTGAGAATATAGGCCACAGGGACAATAGCGATTTCTATAAATGGAGACCGACGTTGAAGGCCACTCGCAGTTTTACGTCCATTGATCATTTTTGTTATTAAAGTATCTATATAGAAGACAAAAGAGCTTAATCTGGATAAACCCTTTGGGCACAAACTGGTCTAATACTCACTCAGGGAAAGAATATATTAGGAAAAAAAGGGACCTGGAATCCAGGACTAAAAACAGAGATAAAAGCAGATTCTAATGTACTCCTACACACATTGTAATCCAGGGATAAAAATAGACAGGATGCGCTATTCACAATTTCAAAAAAATTAAAAAAACATTAATTTCTTTCTCTCTCCCCAAAACGGGGTCAGCTTACAATTGTGTGGCTGTTCACAAGTGGGATATTTTAAGTAACATCTCTCTCTCTCTCTCTCTCTCTCTCTCTCTCTCTTTGTTTCTCATCAGTGCCTCTTTGGATAAATATAGTCTCCTGATCTGTGTATTTTTAGACAAACGCAACACTTAGTTAAGGGAAACGTGTATCATCTAGAATTGTTTTGGTGTGTGTATATTTAAATATATGCACACCTATTTTCTTCTGTTCATGTCCTCTCTTACGCACACTGCCCTGCATGTGTCCTGTGATCCACCACGCAGTTCGGCTTTGACAGTTGTCTGCCACGCGCTTCCTGCGTGTTTTCAATATGTAGGTAAAATTAAAGCGATGGGGCTGCACTGACTCAGACAGTCCTCAGAAGTCCCCCTCCCGGCCACCCCATAATGCCAGTAACGGCGAGGGGGAGCGGGTGGAGCAGGCACGATGCGGTCACCCGGGCTGCGGGTCCCGTCCCTGCTTCAGACAGCACGGCCGACATCAGTCCGTTTAAGTGTTTGTTTTTCCAGAGCTGCGTATGTTGTGCAAACAGAAGGTGCCTACGGGTAGCGCGGAGAAACAATGCCCCTCCAATCACTGAACAGGTCCAGTACAGACAGGGCAAGCGCTGTATACCCGTCTGTCTCTGCACCCACTGAAACAGAGGCTCCGATACTGCGTCTGTACTTCCAACACCCCAGATCGTCCGGAGTGTATCATTTTAACCCCCCACCCCAGACTGGAGTCCTACAAACGTCTGCCAGGTGGAAAGTAAGCAAGCAAGCAAAAGAGGAAGTACTCTTTCAGCGCTGTCATGCGTATTTAAACAACACGGCACGTCGGGGTACCTGACAAAAGGACAGGAAACAATGCCAGTCCGGCGCCACACAATGCCACTCGAGTGGACGCCTGGGGGTTTGGCACGGCGTGTGCTGTTCCTATACGTCTCCTCCTCTTTCCCTCGCACAGGTGAAAAAGGCATCCAGTTAGGACAGGAGACGGAGCCATAACTGAAAATTACTGCATAAACCAATGGCAGACACAATCAGGGCGTCCAACTGGTCTAAATTACGCCATACAGAACAAAGATCTGTGCAGTAATTCAACTGTTTTCACTTCAATATAAAGCCCCATGTCCACACACACTTTTTCGCCCTGGTGTGACAGTGACATCCTGTGTCTTCTAAAACTCCTGGACTGGACAGAAAACGGTCCAATCGCTCTGTAAATGTCTCTGAGGCCTGTTTCCCACAGAACAACCTACGTTTCTCAAGATTCAGTGTAGTACAGTGTAGTAAGGGTTCTCAGCCCAATAGGACACATCTATAATGAAACCAGAGTAAGACCAGATCAAATTATCAGTGTGAATTAATTCAGGGTAGGTGACAACACTTTTTTGGGAGTGACGTGTATGTCCATCTAATTCGAATACAGAAAAAACCTGCAAACAGGTAAAGGATACCCAACAAGACAACCTGGCCTGAATCTGCAAGGAAAGGGTTTTGATTTGATTCGACTCGATCTGATTGGATATGACCTCTGCACAAACAGCGCAGTGTGGTGCGTCATTCTCGGGCCATCGGCGCCTGCGTCCTGAAAAGAATTCAACTAAGCATCAGCGCCATAGAACTAATCCCCCATTACGAGATCCTAGAAAGCGCATGTTTCCAACTTTCGGTGGTTTTACAGCTTGGCTCTTCAGATTTGGGGTGATTTGAGCCAGAGCCGATTGCAGAGTATTAGGGATGGGAGTACAGGGAACGGCGCTTTCCTCGTTGCCGGATGAGGCTTAAGAAGGGCAGTGTGTGTGTGTGTGTGTGTGTGTGTGTGTGAGCTTGCGACTGTGTGTGTGTGTGTGTGTGTGTGTGTGTGTGTGTGTGTGTGTGTGTGTGAGAGTTTGTGTGTGAATGCGTGTGCGAGTGTGTGTGTGTGTGTGTGAATATGTGTAAGTTTGTGTGAGTGTGTGTAATGTAGTGTGGATTTATTACACCAGCTGAGTCTTGTTTATTTTCGCAAGGATTCTTTCCCATGCTGTTGGCTGGGTACTTCTGGGCGTTTTTAATTTCCTTTTTTTTTTTTTGGTCAAAGGTACAAGAAAAAGAAGAAGAAGGGGAAAAAGGAGGGAGAGAGGGAGAGAGAGAGGAAAGGGAGAAAACCAGAGCAATCTGAAAGACCCCTGAAAAAGACTTCTTAACAGAAATGATCATGTGATCGATCTGGGCTGGGCTTCATCGGGAGGGAGACGTGAGAATGACACCAGCATCAACAACAGCTGCAAGAAGCCACGAATCATGATCCGTGGGAACAGCGCTAACAGAAAGTGCTTCACCTGGCGAGGGGGGGGGGGGCCTCCTTCACACGCGTGTTCACGATTTCATGTGTGTTCTTGTGTGTGCCGCGGCCCCAATCCTCCCCGGAGCCGGTTTTCTGTCTCAACGGCGTCTTGTCGTTGATTCTCGTGAATCCTAACCAGCTGGGACGAACACAAACTTTTATCTTTTTGTTTTTTTAAATCGTATTATTATTTTGACTTGTGTGGCTTTTATCTTATCAGCTAGAAAATACAGCACTCTGCCAGCTGCGGCCAAAGCAAGAATACTGCGCCGGTGACTTAACACCGCTCTTCAAACCCCGGCCTGGAAAAAAAAACCTCCCGAGAGCGAACCTGAGCCCGGGGCGGCCATCTCCCACAGTGAGAGAGGGGGAGAGAGGAGGGAGAGAGAGGAGGAGACAACAAGGAAAGGAGGGGGGAGAGGGGGAGAGAGGGAGACGACAAGGAGTGGAGGGCGAGAGAGAGAGAGAGAGAAGGAGATGGAAAGAGAGAGGGAGGGAAAAAGAAAGAGAGGGGGAGAGAGGGAGACAACAAGGAAAGGAGGGAGAGAGAAGGAGAGGGAGGGAGGGAGAGGAAGAGGGAGAAGGAAACAGGCAGAGAGGGACAGGGAGAGAGCTAGAGAGAGGGAGAGAGATACGAATGTGTTTGATGCATTTTATTTTTATTTGATTTCATTATACTATAATAATTTATATATGCCAACAAAGCGAGTCTGATTTTGAGAGAGAGACAGTGACACACGAGCACCAGCTGTAGATAAAATGTAAATACTTGTTTGTAATGTATGTCATCGTATTTCAAAAAGTAATCTGTAAATAGTAAACCTATTTTCTTTATTTCTAAGTATAAATATTATTTAATTTTGTTCTTTCTGTACTTTAATACTTCTTATTGTGATTTATAATAATATTATTTATTTTCCGTATATGTATGCATGTCCCATTGCTTTGACAATACAAATTTGACTGTCATTGAATTGAAAAATTTTAGAGATCGCAGATCCGCAGTGACAGAACAGACCAGACTGCTGTCTCGCATAACAGTCAGAAGTGCGTCCGGACACTGACCAATCGTACCTTTGTGACCTTATAGAGGCAGCGCAGGTTGAAGACTTTCGGGGGTCAGCGCACACTAGGACCTGACAGCAAGGAACATTACCGTTGTGAATGAATGCAGCCCTGAACTGACAAACCCGATCTCTAAAATGACTGACACACACACACTACAAAACACACTACAAACACAACACACATCAAGAAGGGTGCTCCCTCAGAGATGTGATGACAGCCTAGTCCGTCCATCTCTTACTGGAAACCGGTAGAACTGGGGAGGGGAATGCGAGTCCATGAGAGTGTGTTTGTGAATGAAAGTGTGAAAGTGTGTGTGTGTGTGTGTGTGTGTGTGTGTGTGTGAGAGAGAGAGAGAGAGAGAGAGAGTTTGTGTGTGTGTATGTGTGAGAGAGGGAGAGTGCAATTGTGCGTCTGTGTGAGTGTGACTGTCTTTGTGTTTGTGTCTGTGTGTGTGAAAGAGTGTATATGTGTGTGTATGTGGTCTACTAAAGCAACTAAAGGGCAATTGCACATTCTGTATTCTTAGTTTCTCTACAATAATAATAATAATTATCTAAAAGTTTTTTTTTTTTTTACCTATTGATGCTCTTTACAGAAATGAGACGCTATGGTTCAAGCGAGACGCTTTTCTGGCAAAAGGCGTAGGTCTGAATTGGAATTCCTAGCTCTCTGATTCCCCGCAAAAAACGTTTGGCCCATGGAGGTATTTGCCTGGCAACTGTTTCTTGACACTGAATTCTAATTTTAGAAAACACGGGGTACAGTTGCATCATGACATGTCGTGACCCTGAACGCCACGGGCTGCTCATTGTGAGAGTTTACACGACTTGAGTAAAAGAGGAACTTTTGCAGACACTGCGGACTCGAAGTCCGACCCGGCTCTGCACTGGAGCGTTCCGGCACTTCGTAGCCAAACAATGGAGAACTGAGAAGGGCGCCCAACAGGAAATGCAACCTGAAGCTCAGATGTCTCAGCCCTTCAGACACACGGCGCAACCCTCAATAGTCCATATTAAGGAAATAAAAGAACAGATTCAGTGGATAGGTTGTTTTTCTCCTCTAAATAAACTAGTGATTCGTAATATCTTCAGCTTCCTGTCTTGGCTGGGGAATATCCAGTATCTACAATATTCTCCGCTACGGTTTCAACCTTGTAGCTGCTCACCAAAGGCAAATTTCGCCTGATCCCTGCATCACTGAGCCGGCCAATACTCTCCACTCCTCAGGGGTTAGACCCAATAAACCCTAATTATTCACGAAACCCCTCAGTCTTGGAACACGTGCTTTGAAAGTCCTATACAATGCTGCTTATTTTGATGGAGAAATAGTTGGAAATAGATACCTATTGAACCAAAGGGCTTTTTCAGACAGGAGAGGAGAGAGAGGGAGGGAGGGAGGGAGGGAGGGAATCATAATTTCACCAACACAGTGAGAAACACATACAGAAAAGTGTCAGGGACGTGATGTTTCAGAAAAGCGTAAATTCGTTATGATGTCTGGGAAGGGGCGTTGGCGGGGGATTGCGTCTCCCCTCAGTCACGGCTCACGGTGCAGGTCACGATACACTGTGAATCACCGGCCTCACATTAATAATAATGGGTTTTGTTGTGTTGTTGTTGTTGTAATAAACAGGTGGCCGATATTACAGAAGTTCAGGAGCAGGGCACTCAATCAAAACACAACTAAACAGAAAAATCACGAACTAACGAACGGAATCAATGAAAATCACGTTCTGCGATCATCTGGGGACTCTACGGCTCTGCACCTGGCGAAGCGATGTGCCAAGCGGGCATTGAATGCACCTGATTTTGCCAACACCGCAGACTGTCCGCGCACACCCGCTGATAGGGCCTCCTGCAACCTCTCCTGCAACATCACTTTCAGAAGCCTAGCCGTGAAATACATCACCGGGGTTAAGCTGGTGTGATTCGTCTTTATCCTATGGACTTCTGTTCTTCCCTATTGCCTTACGATGCCTAGCTCTAGATTGGGTGTTTATAAATTTCTGGGTTTTTGGGGTGCATTATTAACACCTTGTAAATCAAAAGTGTTCCTCAAGGAGAGAGACATCGGTTTAACGCGTACACATGCTTAACGAACACCGGCAGGGAAAGAGTTTCTGCAGCACTGGGCCGTACAGAGATGAATCCACCTTGCCACCTTGGCCAACAAAACACTCCAGGTGAAAACAAGAGTCAGAGAGGATTGTTAAAATAAGGGGAAGACAATCAGTGTCGCACAGGCCTCTGGGCAAAATGCTTTTTCAACGGAGATGGGGTGGGGTGCTAGAATCAGGTCTCCAGGTCTCTTTCATGCCAGAGAGACAGCGATCGTCTTCCCATCCATTAAGCGAGCCATCACAGAAATCAAGGACTCCAGAGTGAAACCAAAACCAGAAAAAGACAGGCCTCCAGGAACCAATTACATCCTACTGCGGGGGGCGCCCCTTTCGGAGCCTTGTGCTGATCTGACCCCCCCACCCACCCCTCACTTCCCCTCACCGAATCTTTCAGAAGGTACGATTTCAGGAAGATAAGCCTGTTTGGACAAGTGACAATGACAGCAAGATAAGAGGCAAAAAACAGGAAGCGAGAGAGGGATCGGTTACAGAGCGCACACATAGCCAGGCACAGAAACCCAGGGGCTTGCGGACCAGGTAAACTGCTAGTGACCCCATCACTCTGACACTGTGGTGTTCCTATTGCGCTGTGTGTGTGTGTGTGTGTGTGTGTGTGTGTGTGTGTGTGTGTGTGTGTCATTATAAGAGAAAAGCCGGGCAGGACAGCCAGTTCCTCCGAGGAGTAAAGCAGTCAGAGACTCTTAACTTCCTGTCCTCTCACAGTCAGTGAATTTGGCACAAACTGAGAGGACAGCTCTCTGCCCGAGTGTGCCGTACCTCGCTTGGCTGTTTTAATGAGGCCCCAGTGCAAGAGGTGGTCAATTACTGGACCTTCCCAGCACAGCACACTGCGGGACCCTGACCCACCTCCCTAATGAAGTGACCTCGTTGCCGGACAGCCCAAACACACTTCGTCGGGGGAACGGCGGCGCCAGAAAATCCTGAGATTTCACGGAGTGGAAGATCGAGGTTGGTGCAGCCCGGAAAGCAGCATAGTTTGGCAGTGTACGCTGTGTTTGGGTCCAGCAGGGGTTCGCTGCCCCGATCCTCAAGAGCCATTAAGGTCCCTTGCCTGACAAACAAACTTTGAGTTACATAACCTCAACCAATTATTTCCCCGGCTCTGCGTGAATGCGGGTTGCATGAGATTGAACAGGACCTAGAAAAGCTGTGAGACAGGGCCTCTCGAGGGACGGGGTTGGAGACCACCGATTTACCAAAGCAAGAAAAACATGAGATCCTGGTATTTTATTTTAATTTTCTATTGCAGATTTGCCACATCCTCATCACCTGGACCTCAGCTTTCATTCCTCCATTCCATTCTCTCTCTATCTCTCTCTGGCGATCTCTTATTTGAACTAGAGATTTGCTTTTGTGTTTTTGTTTTCTCTCATTGTTGTGCCATATAAACACAATTGAACATTCTGCAAGTGCCGTGTGACCGATAGTTCAGCGAAAGCACTAAAACCAGACGAGGGGGGGGGGGGCAGGTGCAGGAATGATGGGAAACGCTGATCCACACAAGTTTAAATGCAGCCCAGACTGGCTGCTGAGGAGAGCGTTTGTTTTGCATCGCTGGGAGTCTTTGCACCTACTGTGTGAAGACTGGAGTAATTCTCAAATGTTCTGAGAGCTTTAATTTGTATTATTATCCTTATACCTCATACACATACAAGGCCAATGAAAGAATAGTCATCCGGAGCAGTTATTATAATGTCACCTGCCCACCACCCCCAATAATAAATGAAAAAAAGTCCACTAAAATCGAAATGGAGAATTGAAAACACGGTCGCAGTCCGCAAATGAGAGTATGTGCTGCCTCTATATTGTACACATAGAGATGTCTTTGCATCTGTCACTTGTTGAGTTTTTCTATTCTTTCTTTTTTTTTGTAACAGACATTCAATGGGACTGTGGCGCAGACGGAAATTGGGCTTCAGAGAGGAAAAGTTTCCATGCATGTGAAGCAGAATGTGCGATGTGTCCATCCCTCTGCTGACTGTCGGGTAATAAAGACAGCGCTGGCATGAATGGGTTTCTATGGTGACCGCAGATGTCTGTGTTATTATTCTCTGGACGGCGCAGCCTCAGCACTGCCAGAGCCATGCATGCACCAAAACAAAGCTATTTGCATTCATAATAATAATAACCCAACTGGTCAGCAAACGGTTATGGCCCTCAATGGGTGAAACAGACACGGAAAATCGCCTCTCCTTCAAAGGGGAACTTAAAAAGCCCAGACGCGTGAAGGAAAAGCAACACAATAACAGCAGAAGTGACGTCGCCGCCGCGCATCCTCCTTTACGGCTCCGGCGGCCCCGATATTTTGGCACAGAAATGACAGACACATAAATAAATATGTACAGATGTAAAATATATAAGATCTGTGCAGTTGGCACCGAATGCAGTGCTGTCTTGCTCCAGTTGCAGTAGTTCGCATGGCTGGAAACCCCAGCGGGAGAGGGGGTGTAATCGTAGATCGTGCACAGCGAAGTGACGGGACATCTGAGCAACCGGTCAGGGCCACCCATCTTCACACGCATTAGAGGTGTTACATGGACATGGATTTGGATTTGTTACTGCGGGTTATGCCCAGAAAGTAAAGGACAGTATTAGCTCAATACGGGGGACATGTCATCCAATCGGCTCGAATAATCGAAATAAACAAACGAATCACACATGCGCGCATTAAACCCATCCAATGCAATGCGATCGCGGTCTACAGACGGTAAGTCCACCGTATAGGGAGACAAAAACGTGTCTCTGACATGGATCCAGTTTGTGTCCAACTGGAAGCCAGTGCGCGGTGACAGCTCAGCCGGGCTCTCTTGACAGCTCCTGTCGCGACAGCTGGCCGTGTCGGCGACACACACACGCAGATCCCGCAGGAGCCGTGTCCGTAACCACCAGCACCAGAGCGACTACTGTCTATGTGCAGCTATCTGTCCATCTGTGTGTCTATAATATAGGCTACACAGGCCTACGTGCCCCTGTACCGATATGTATCGCCATATATCCCCGCTCCAAATGCCCTCTCGCAGAAGCCGACAGCCATAAAAGCAAGACCCACACTGAATAACGCCAAAACACCAGTGGACGTCCACAGACCGTCCCGCTCCTGCCTCTGATCGGCCCCCGGCCACATCGCACAGCCGACCCACACAGCGAGCAGCCGAGCGATCCGTCAGATGTGGGGCAAGAAACAACAACAACAACAGCGGCGGCGGCGGCGGCGGCGCAGAGCCGTGCGGCCGTCAGAGCGCCGGAGGAAGGAATGAAAAGCCCGCACTCACCCAGAAACCAGGTCTGCACATCTGCGCGGGGCCCGGGCGCTGCTATTTCCCTTATAAACAACAGTCACAGCTCCCGCCGTCGCCAGTCTCTGTGGAAAATCCCCCCCTTTTCTCCCTCTCGGCTGTACAGTGTAACTATTTAGTTCAGTCAAGTGATACAATGTAGAAAGTGGTGCGCAATCGAACCTGCTGCGCTGTGCGCCGTGACGGGCGGGCCGGCGACCAATCACGTCCCGGCTCTGGGTGCCGGGGGGCCAATCAGCGGGGGCCGTGAGAGGGAACGGGTTGTTTGTGTGCAGGAGAGGGGCGGAGGAGGGGGCTCAAGCTCGTGTGACGCGTGTGTATCCCTCCGCCTTGTCAATTAGGGTTTGCTTGGATTATTTGGAAGGAAATATCTCCATTAAAGGCATAGACTTTTTTCTTCTTCTTCTTCCCCCACTTTCATCCCTTCTCTTCAATTTGAACCCCGCGCAGAGCATTCTTCTTAACGGGATGTTGTATTGCTAGAAAGACCTGTTTCACTTTGTATTTTTATTGTTTATATACACACGTATTAAAGCAATAACCAGTCACGACAACGATAACCCCCTCTTTTTTATTAAGTAAAATACAGCATTTCAGGCCCGTTTCCCCGAGGCACCTAGTTCATGTATTGTCTTCTGCATCGATTGGCTGGCTACATTAACTTTACTAATGACGTAGTTCAAGAGTAATTACGACTCCCTCCTTTTGCCACATACATATATCGAAACTATACGATTGCCTTTCTTTCTTACTTGCACTTTGTAGAAATAGAGATCTGCATCCAACATACAGCGGCTGTACACTGTCCGCTAGCACCTTGGTTGGGTTTTCTTTCTACACTTCTAGATGTGCTGTACATATAGCCTACATATATGAACATACGGACCTGTTGTGCTCTTCTGATTATGTTGTGTTGCATGTAAATAAATAACAGAGAGAGAGAGAGAGAGAGAGAGAGAGAGCTTTGGACGTAGGTGTTAGTCATGTCAATCATTCAATCATCATCATCATCATCATCATATTATTATTATTATTATTATTATTATTATTATTATTATTATATTTATTACCAAAACAATATTGAAAATCTACTTTCTAACAAATCAGTACATCACAGTACAATTCATGAATTGGTCTCACAGGAGTCAAATGCACAATATCACAATAGTCTTCTGCATTCCCACCCACCCACCCCACTTTTCTAATAAACAAATACATACATACATTATTAAATAAGCCACATTACAAGAACAGCCAAAGATCACATATGTTGAATCAGCAGATTTTTAACTATCCCCCAGCGAACTCCCCAGAGGAAACTCACACAATGTTAACTGTCACTTTACATTAATGTAGCATGTGCTGATGCGGGCCAGGTGTGTGTGTGTAATCCCATTGTGGGAGAGGTCACATGGACTGATCGAGGCAAGGAGACGTTCCTCATCTGGGGAGAACAGTGCTGAAGTCTTCCCAGCGTTGGGCTGCAGTGTGGGAGCTGGGTGACTGAGACTCATTAGATATTTATTCATTTAAATGGTGCATTTGTGTGTGTGGAGGAGGGGTGCTGGGGGAAGGGGTGTAAGTACATATACACCTACAAATATAGATACAGCATCAGTGGCCCTCCTGCGGTGACTGAATACATCGACCACATCAAACCAGAGGAGCTTTTCCAGATCAGCAGGGACACACGCACCCGGGGACACAAATGGAAATTGGGCTTCATGGCATTCAAGACAGAAAACAGGAGACACTTCTTCACACAGAGTCATCACAATCTGGAACAAACTCCCCAGCGATGTGGTTGAAGCAACAATTTGGGAACATTTAAAATAGTTTGTAAACTTGCTAATGTTCTTCTTAAATTCACTAGCAAGGCAGAGTTTGAGTAGATTCAACAAATTATGCTCATTATTTAGAACATAAGAACAAGAAAGTTTACAATCGAGAGGAGGCCATCCCACCCATCGTGCTCGTTTGGTGTCCATTAATAACTGAGTGATCCAAGGATCCTATCCAGTCTATTTTTTAATGTTCCCAAATTGTCGCTTCAACCACATCGCTGAGGAGTTTGTTCAGATTGTGACGCCTCTCTGTGTGAATTTATTTATTTGTGTGTTTGTTTTTAAAGGCTCTGAAATCTACTTTGAAAGCCAAGAAATTAGGAGATTTAGGATTTAGGATTTAGTTTGGACATTGAACCCTTATTTGAAATGGAATTACTTTAATCCTCATTGTTTGGGGGGGGGAGGGAATCAAATACTTTCAAAAGAAACAAACCCCACAGCTGGGAAGACACTAATTGAGAGTCTGCTAACCTGTCCTCTACAGTCCATAACCCCTTTGCCAACAGAAAGGGTGCGCAGAAGAAAAGGCAAGACTTGCTGACCTGGGCCCCTGAGTGCCACCTGGTTGCTGTTGAACCCAGACTGCTAACCACTCAACTGTTTTGATGGTAGGGACTCATGGAGACCTGCCAGAACTGTGACTCTGGTTACATAAGCACCTCGCCAGCCCACGTGGGCTGCAGCATCGGCCTGGCTGTCAGAAAACTCTCTGGGTTCTTGATTCCATCGAGGACTGAGGGGAATCCATTACATTGACCAGTCCTGCCATTATCAACGCTGAATTTAACTCGGCGATCGAATTGAACAGTCTGAACAGGTTTGGCTGTGAGAGAAGCATGTAGAACAGCAGGTTGGGAGTCTTATGGGCGTCCAACCCTGGTCCAGAACAGCATGACCATGTGACTATAGTTCGAGCCCTTGATTGGTTCAGCTACATCACTGACAGCTCAGTCGGAGTGAGGACAAAAAGGACTCCAGAAGTGGCGCTGGAGTCTAACTGGGATATCCTGAGTAGATCATACTGGTATTGGTGGCTAGTCCTGGCTATGGAAGGGTTTTGGCCTTGTCTTGTTCCTTCTTGCTCAGTGTTAATCAAATGCAGTTTTCCAGGATCCTTAATCCCTTCGAATCCCACTTGACTTCTTAATTAGTCATGTGATTTAATTATGCATTAACTCCCCAGGACAGGAAATGCTTTGGTTTGATTCTGAACACGTGCCGAGTCAATCTGGGCTTCAAACTGAAATGAATCTCTTCTGAATTATTATTATTATTATTATTATTATTATTATTATTATTATTGGATACAGTGTAGCCTGAGAGCAGTGCAGCGGAGGAGCCAGAAAAAGACGAGAGCAATTGGCTGCACACGTGTTTCATAACTAAACAACATCACAACACAGTCATCCGGGTCACAGGTCAAGCTGCCCATACCAGGGCAGACTGTGTCATTTATAGACGGGTGGGTGTGGGAGGCCTGTGCTCACTGGAGATGTTCTTGGTGTGAAATTCTTACAAGCAGTGGAAATCACGGACATACGTCAATTCCCCACCCCTCACCTGTCAACAAACCACCGCTAAGTTTTACCACCTTTTTGAATGAGGTCATATTTCTTCTCACATGCAAACCATCCCATAGGCCGCTGTTCTGTCCAAAAAAGCAAACACTTAATTGGTTCTGTATTGTATTAGGGTTATTGTTGAGGTTTTCGAGGGACACTTTACTAATCATACCAAGAAAGAAAGAAAGAAAGAAATATGAAAAACATAATTTAAGACCTTTGAGAGAGAGAGAGAGAGAGAGAGAGAGAGAGAGAGAGAGAATGTAGTCTGTAACTCAAGTTTTATAGTCAATGCTGATCAACGTTATTGTCCCTGGAGACCATAACTAAGCACTCTGTCCCAATGGCCAAACAATAACAGCTCAAGTCTGGGGCTTGTTATGTAATCGTTACTGTGATTGCATAATTGGCAATAATAAATATACGAGGACAGTCGTGTGGGGACTGTTGCCTTGCTGTGTGTCTCCCACGCAGTCCCGGAGACAAGAGGGGAGAGAAAGTCCCTATATGTAGATTTAGAGATGACTAATTTTACTATCCAAACTGCAGATTTCATATTTTAAATGGTAAGTTCCTGAAAATCCAGTTCAGTGACTAATATAAAATGTCAAGTTGCATGGATAATAGTAATGGTTGAATAATAATAATAATAATAATAATAATAATAATAATAATAATAATAATAATAATGATTTTCATCATCATCATAATTTAACTTTCTCCTTTGGTCTTTGTTTCACTAAATTTTTACTACACACGTGTGTAGTAAAGTTGTCGGGGATATTTTCTGGGCTGACGCACTAGGACTAGGCCATGGGACGATGTGTCGATGACCCATATATCCTCAAAGGTCACAACTCCCAGAATGAACCGCCCAAGCCCTCTTCTGTACGTCTGCCATGTCTCTGCCAATTGCACATGAGATTGACATGGACAATTGTCGGCTGTTTATTTGGTACACGTTGAACTCCTTTTCTCATTTCTCCATCTTCAGTTTGAAAAAAAAGAGCTCAAAAATAAAATGTGTAAATTAAAAGTACTGAGAGTTTTCTGTCCTTTTTCAAATCACTATCAACAGATCTATCAAGGAAGGAGGCAAAGGGACTACTTCGTGCTTCGCCAGCGGAGGGATATAGTGTTTACTGTGAGAAAGGAAGTGAAGCTTTAATGGGGGAGGGAGAAAATAGAAGCAAACAGACAACGTCGGCCTTGTTGATCGGAACAGCAGCAGCCGAACATTTCTAAATATTTGCACAATCTCTGACCGTTCTATTTAGTTGGAGTCTATATTAGCTTCATGTCCATTTAAATTGCCTTTCTGGTCAAATACGTTCAGTTTTGGATTTTCATTGCTCCAAATTCTCCCTACTCCTCTACTTACGTCACAATTGCGTCAGAGTCTCCAGAACTACCGGTCAGCATGTGGGGGAAGTTAAAGCAACAAGACCTTAAATGTCACCAAATCGTGGTATTACATGTCTTCTGTTGAAGGATTCTTATTATTAATAATAATACTTAAACAATAAAACATTATTATTATTATTATTATTATTATTATTATTATTATTATTATTATTATTATTATTATTAACTAGAATTTAAAGTATCCCAAGATACACATGACAGTACTTTTTGCATGATATATTACTGGGTATGTATTATTGTTCTTAAAATCGAAGTAGTAATCGTCTAATTTAGGTTATTAGCATGCACCAGTAATAATATGTGCAAGTAAGTAGGTTGTCAGCTGTAGTATAATAGCATGTATGTTCATTTGCATGGTATGTAAGTTACTAGAATTATGTGTTAGTACTTATTATATAGTATTATTATTACTATTATTATGGAGCATACGATGGAAATCGCACAAGCTGTTTTAACATGAGACACCCTATATATATACAAGCCCAAGAGGTGTGGTAGAAGGTAGCTTAATAGTGTCACAACTGGGACACTTTTAGACCCTACAAGTAAATTGTAGTGTGGTGTACTGTGGTGGTTTCTGTATTTGTGTCAATTTCTCATTTGCCAGTGCCTTATTATTATCTTCTTATGTTCTGTTGCCCTTGAACTATAATCATCCAAAATAAAAAGATCCTCATAAGCTGTGCACTGTGCATGATTGCATCTGGCTTCCTACATGAATTCATGTTTCCCATTTGCTGTGTCATGATTGGACGTTGGCAAGGTGGGGCCTGATAGTGTCTATTCGCAAAACACCTTCACACACACACACACACATACACTCTCTCTCTCACACTGACTTACAAACACATTGACACTGTCAAACAAACACACACACTCAAGCAAACACACACACACTGACTGAAAAACTCACTGACACTGTCAAACACACACTCACACAAACACACACACTGACTGACAAATACACTGACACTGTCAAACACACACACAAACACACACTCACAGACACACACACTAACTGACAAACACTGACACTCAAACACACACACACTCTCACACTGACTGTCAAACACACTGACACTGTCAAACACACACACACACACTGACTGACAAACACTGACACTGTCAAACACACACACACTCACACTGACTGACAAACACACTGACACTGTCAAACACAGACACACTCACACACACAGACACACTCTCACACTGACTGACAAACACACTGACACTGTCAAACACACACACACTCACACACTAACTGACAAACACACTGACACTGTCAAACACACACACACTCTCACACTGACTGACAAACACACTGACACTGTCAAACACACACACACTCTCACACTGACTGACAAACACATTGACACTGTCAAACACAGACACACCCACACCGACTGACAAACACACTGACACTGTCAAACACAGACACACTCACACACACAGACACACTCTCACACTGACTGACAAATACACTGACACTGTCAAACACACACACAAACACACACTCACAGACACACACACTAACTGACAAACACTGACACTCAAACACACACACACTCTCACACTGACTGTCAAACACACTGACACTGTCAAACACACACACACACACTGACTGACAAACACTGACACTGTCAAACACACACACACTCACACTGACTGACAAACACACTGACACTGTCAAACACAGACACACTCACACACACAGACACACTCTCACACTGACTGACAAACACACTGACACTGTCAAACACACACACACTCACACACTAACTGACAAACACACTGACACTGTCAAACACACACACACTCTCACACTGACTGACAAACACACTGACACTGTCAAACACACACACACTCTCACACTGACTGACAAACACATTGACACTGTCAAACACAGACACACCCACACCGACTGACAAACACACTGACACTGTCAAACACAGACACACTCACACACACAGACACACTCTCACACTGACTGACAAACACACTGACACTGTCAAACACACACACACTCACACACACAGACACACTCACACACTGACTGACAAACACTGACACTGTCAAACACACACACACTCACACACTAACTGACAAACACACTGACGCTGTCAAACACACACACAGACCACAAACACTCTCACATACACACTCACACTGACTGATAATCACATAGACATTGTCAAACACACTCACACAAGACACACACACGTATGTAGAGGTGAAATAAACTTAAAATATAAGTTGGCACACTATTGACACATAAGACCCTGTTTCTGTACCGTTTTTATAATCATTTATGACATTATGTCATTTATGTCAGTCCCCCTATGACTTTGTCACTGTCTTGTACCACAGTATGTCTGTCCTTTCCATATTGGTTTTGTATTTGCATATTACAGGGGTTATGGTGTACTATGGCGCACTATATTTTCTTTAAGGACAGCACTGACACACACAGCCACTAAACACACAATACACACTCTGAATCCTAAGGGCAGGAAAAGCCGGCCCGTTAAATGACTTTTAACTGGGATATACCGAAACGCCTTCTACAGTTTTACTGCCCTGCTGGGGATTAATCAAATTGGCCTGCAAGTTGAGGATGTTCAGCCAAAATACAGATCGTTTCAACGTCTTTAGGTCACCTGGGTAGGCAAATGGCTAAATACCAGAGGGGGTGTGTCAACTGTAGTAATGGTACAGTTGTCTCACAATCTACACAATCACAGCACAAACAGCACAAAGAAAAAACAATAGGAATAACCCCCCCACACAGACACGACCAGGGATATGCTGAGGAATTGCGTCAAGTTAGTTTGGGCTGTCTTTTATTCTGATTGAATTATTCTATATTTTTTACATCCCCAATCTTGTCCCGATAATCCTCTGGACAATCAATGATGCCGCGTTAAAATAGAACCAGAAACGCCCCCCCATTTTTTAAAAAATACACTGTGTGTCTGTGTGTGTCTGTGAGGGTTTCTGTGTGTGTCTCGCCTTTCTGACCCTCTCAGCTGGCCTGCCCTGCTCTGCCCTGGTGTTACAGAAGAGGATTGCCTCTGTGTGGGGTTGGCATTTACTGTTCTACAGCATGCGTGTGTGAAAGAGAGAGACACTAAAACTGATTAATCCTGATGTCACTTGACTTGACCTCCTCAGCCCAATCGACAACATTCCTCCTCTCCTGTAGCTGCGATTCACAAACACACACACATACACACAAACACAATGTCACACACACACACACACACACACACACAGTCACACACACACTGTCACCTACATATAGTCACACACACACACACACAGTCACACACAGACACTGTCACACACACACACACACACACACTCTCCTGTAGCTGCGATTCACAAACACACACACAGATACACAAACACAATGTCACACACACACACACACACACACACACACACACACACAGTCACACACATAGACACACACACATACACAGACACAGCATACATTGTCACACACACAAATACAGTAACACACACACACACACACAGTCACACACATAGACACACACACATACACAGACACAGCATACATTGTCACACACACAAATACAGTAACACACACACACACACACAGCCACACACACACACACACACACACACATAGACACACACACACAGTCACACACAGACACTGTCACATACACACACACACACACACAGTCACACACAGACACTGTCACATACACACACACACACACACACACACACACACACACACACACACACACACAGACACACACAAATACAGTAACACACACTGTGTGACTGTGTGTGTGTGACAGTGTGTGTGTTACTGTGACCCACAGATGCTCAATTGGATTGAGATCTGGGGAATTTGGATGCCAAGTCAATAACCTTGAACTCGTGATTCATCAGACCAGGCCACCTTCTTCCCTTGCTCCGTGGTCCAGTTCTGATGCTCACGTGCAGTGACAGTGGACAGGGGTCAGCATGGGCACCCTGACTGGTCTGCGGCTACGCAGCCCCATACACAACAAACTGCGATGCACTGTGTGTTCTGACACCTTTCTATCAGAACCAGCATTCACTTTTTCAGCAATTTGAGCTACAGTAGCTCGTCTGTTGGATCGGACCACACCGACCAGCCTTCGCTCCCCACGTGCATCGATGAGCCTTGGCCGCCCATGACCCTGTTGCCGGTTCACCGCTTTTCCTTCCTTGGACCACTTTTGATAGGTACTGACCACTGCAGACCGGGAACACCCCACAAGAGCTGCAGTTTTGGAGATGCTCTGACCCAGTCGTCTACCCATCACAATTTGGCCCTTGTCAAAGTCACAGATCCTTACGCTTGCCCATTTTTCCTGCTTCTAACACATCAACTTTGAGGACAAAATGTTCACTTGCTGCCTAATATATCCCACCCAATAGCAGGTGCCATGATAAAGAGATTATCAGTGTTATTCACTTCACCTGTCACTGGTCATAATGTTATGGCTGATCAGTGTAAGTGGGGACTTGTGCAGCTCTCTGCTATCTTAGTGGGGACTTCATCCTACTCCCTGGAGAACTGCCACACAAACAGGGTTCAGATCTCATTCTACTATTGCGTGTTAATATTTCTCATATTTAAAGTCTTCCTTTATTCCCTGGGCTAATTTTGAAAAGGTTTACACACAGAGGTGTG
Source organism: Amia ocellicauda (assembly GCF_036373705.1). Taxonomy (NCBI): domain Eukaryota; kingdom Metazoa; phylum Chordata; class Actinopteri; order Amiiformes; family Amiidae; genus Amia; species Amia ocellicauda. Next base: position 28,232,843 of record NC_089863.1, on the reverse strand, counting down.
TGATGTCATTGTGTACTATTCAAGTGGGGCCTTGTGTCGCTCTGTGCTATCGCAGGGGGGACTCCACTGTAAGGGCTGGTATTAGAAGATGTTATGAGGCCTGTGAGGATGTGGACAATACACTAAGATGATCTTTAACATGTTTTTCTTGGTTTGTTTTATATATTTATATATTATTTATTTTCTAACAATATAGTATACACTGGTGTGTGAATGTCGTTCTGGCCTATTTAAGTGGGGACTCCATTTTATTAAACTCCTCTGAGAAATATAAACACAATCGCGGATGAGAATACTTAAATAATTAATTAAAAAATACATTTCTATTAATTCTGCTTCTGATGTGTTAAATGTTGTCTTGCGTTGTACTCAGTCTGTGCTATCCAAGAGGGGATACTTTGTCATTGGTTACTATCCAACTGGGGATACAGGAGTGTGAGTGTCGTCCTGCACCATATAAATGGGGATCCGTGTCGTTCTGCACCCCCCAAGTGGGGACTCTATGATGAAAATTAATAGAAGAGATGACCGACCTGATAAACCTTGACAACAGGAGTCAGTCTAATGTTGAGAGCTGCTGTACAGCAGGTTCCTCTAGCAGACTGGCATTGTACCTCCACTGCTCCATCACACACAGTCACGCACACACAAACAATGACACACACAAACACACACACACACAAAAACAGTGACACACAAACAAATACACACACACACACACACACAGCCCCAATTTTAATGGAAACCTAAATTCAATGTGTACTCCCCTGCACAGCACAACACAACCACAGCGCAACCCCAGTTTGGTCTCTTGGTCTGGGCCATTTCGGCCATTTACCATTTTGTTGCCATGACACTGTGCTTACACATGAAAACCTTCAGTTAAGAGAGCTATGGCCAGTAGGAGCTCAACACATATTCAGAATGTCTTTATTCAGGACTGTGATTGGACACCAGAACCAGCTGTACACAATTCGGAGGCTTCCTGCCCCATTTTAGGCCTGAATGGCAGCCTGATCTCCTGTGCTACTCTTATGCACTTTCCTGCTCTTATACATTGACTGACAGGTTCACTCTTTATCCCTCTGTCTTCCCTCTTCTCCTTCTTTCCCTTCTTGCCCTCCCTCTGTCCCTGTCTCCCCCCCTCCTCTCTCTCTCCTCTCTCTCTCGGTGTTGTTTGGTAGAAGGCCAGCAGAGCGCTGCGTGGGAGTCGATCCCACTTGCAAATGTGACCCACTGCTCCCAGCCTCACAGCATCCTGGGGGTTGCCTAGCAACTCTCGGTAGCCACGGCAACAAGAACAACAAGTCCGCCCCCGCCCCCCACCTCCAACCCCCCCGCCCCCCCCACCCCATCCTCTCCTCCCCGCCGCCCCCTGCGTCTCATAATCAGCACCTTGAAATACACGACAACATCAAAGCACATCCGCACCGAGACACTGAGACACTGAACACACTGAGACACTGAGCTACTAAACACACTGGACACTGAGCTACTGAACACACTGTGACACTGAGACACTGAACATACTAGGACACTGAGCTACTAAACACACTGCAGCCCAGCACTGAGACACTGAAGTACTGAACACACTGAGACACTGAACACACTGCAGGCCAGCACTGTGACATTGAGCTACTGAACACACTACAGTCCAACACTGTGCCACTGAAACACTGAACTCACTGTAGCCCAGCAATGTAACACTGAGCTACTGAACACACTGCAGCCCAGCACTGAGCAACTGAACATTCTGCATCCCAGCACTGGGACACTGAGCCATTGATCACATGGCAGCCCATCACTGAAACACTGAGCTACTGAACACACTGCAGCCCAGCACAGGGACACAGAGCTACTGAACACACTGCAGCCCAGCACAGGGACACAGAGCTACTGAAAACACTGCAGCCCAGCACAGGGACACAGAGCTACTGAACACACTGCAGCCCAGCACAGGGACACAGAGCTTCTGAACACAACACAGTCTGTCTCTCTCTTCAGAGGTCAATACAAGTGCGTGAAGTACCTCCTAGTAACTCGATCCCACAGGAACATAATTGACATTGTAATACCCCAAACAACCATGAGAGGGCAGAAACGCTCCATACTTGAGCTTCGTCTATGGAAGCGCCTGCACAGTGGCGGGGGATTTGAGCTGTTTGAAAGTAGACTTTAATACAAATTCCCGGGCATTGGAATCTAGTCCACGTATATGATTAATATTATGTATTAGTACTACTACTACTATAATAATAATAATAATAATAATAATTATTATTATTATTATTATTATTATTATTATTATTATTATTATTATTATTATTATTCCGTTCAGATTTTCTACTAGACAGAATAGAAATCTGTTTAGAAATCACTCACTAGCGGTTGTTTGCTTTTTTGTTTGCTGGTTTATAACAGATACAAATTTCAGAAAAAGCTACACCATACTACACTTTACCATATATTATTATGTTTTTACCATGGTACACTATACCTTACCACATGCTTACCACGCTACACCACCCTATGCCTTGCTGTATTTGTACCACAGTACACCACATTAAAGTCTTGCAAGGGACAAAAGTGTCCATGATGTATACGCACTGCACTTTTCTTTTTGTGAGGACGTGTACTTCAAAATACAGTTTTCTTACTAGTATGAATTCCTTTTTTAACTTATTTTTTGACAATGTGATACAGAAAGTGGCTCCGAACAAGAAATGTAACCACCCCCGGGTCCAGGATTGTAAATGTGTAATTGTAAGGGGCGGGGGGTGAGGGGCGGGGGGTGAGGTACGAGAGTACGAGGAAGACCAAGTTGGCTAGTGGGCAAGTCAGTGGGTCTGAAAATTGAATTTCAGGACGAGAAAACAAGCAAGCAAGCAAGCAAACAAACACACACACACAAATCAAAAGCATTATAATGGGCACAGGAAATAGGAGTTGGGGTGGGGGGGGGCAGTGTGCAGGATCTGTGGGACAACGTGAAGGGGTCTCAGCCCACTCCGACACATGCTTTTGACCGGGTGTCTCTGTGGGTCAGCAGGGGTCAGGGGGTCAAACTTGATGAACTACTTTATTGAGTGTGGAGGGGAGGAGAGGAGGTGTGTGTGGGGGGTCAGCTCTGTGGCATTGAGAACAGCATGCTTGTCAAGAGCAGATGAAGCAAAGAACATGGCAGTGTTCATTCTACCGACCTTTTGTTGGGGGGGAGGGGGCTTTTGTATACCAGCACCTCCTCCCCCCGGCCCTACAGAGGCTTGTCCTGTTTTGTGTTGGGGTCAGACCAGTTGACCTCCCCTCTCCTGGACGCCCCTCTTCAGGAGCAATTACCAGCCCCCGGACAAATCCACTGTGACCTGTCTGCACACACCAACACATCTGGAGCAGAGGGAGGGAAGCCCTGCATGTCCCGCATGTCTCTGCATCTCAGTACACATCGCCGCTGTCTGTCTATTTGCCTGTCTGTGTGTCTGCCTGTCTGTCTGTTTGTCTGTCTGTCTGTGTGTCTGCCTGTCTGTTTGTCTGTGTGCGTCTGCCTGTCTTTGTCTGTCTATCTGTCTGTCTCTCTGTGTGCCTGTCTGTGTCTGTCCCTCTGTTTGTGTGTGCCTGTCTATGTGTCGGTCTGTCTCTCTGTTTCACACTGCCAGCCTCCAAAACGAATAGTCTTTTCATGTTTATTGGTAACATGCCATAAGGTAAATACTATTAAAATGTATATGTAATTTATATTTATACACCGATCAGCCATAACATTATGACCACTGACAGGTGAAGTGAATAACACTGATAATCTCGTTATCATGGCACTTGTCAGTGGGTGGGATATATTAGGCAGCAAGTGAACATTTTGTCCTCAAAGTTGATGTGTTAGAAGCAGGAAAAATGGACAAGCGTAAGGATCTGAGCGACTTTGACACGGGCCAAATTGTGATGGGTAGACGACTGGGTCAGAGCATCTCCAAAACTGCAGCTCTTGTGGGGTGTTCCCGGTCTGCAGTGGTCAGTACCTATCAAAAGTGGTCCAAGGAAGGAAAAGCGGTGAACCGGCAACAGGGTCATGGGCGGCCAAGGCTCATCGATGCACGTGGGGAGCGAAGGCTGGTCGGTGTGGTCCGATCCAACAGACGAGATACTGTAGCTCAAATTTCTGAAAAAGTTAACGCTGGTTCTGATAGAAAGGTGTCAGAACACACAGTGCATCACAGTTTGTTGCATATGGGGCTGCGTAGCCGCAGACCAGTCAGGCTGCCCATGCTGACCCCTGTCCACTGCCGAAAGCGCCTACAATGAGCATGTGAGCATCAGAACTGGACCACGGAGCAATGGAAGAAGGTGGCCTCGTCTGATGAATCGCAAGTTCAAGGTGTTGACTTGGCCTCCAAATTCCCCAGACCTCAATCCAATCGAGCATCTGTGGGATGTGCTGGACAAACAAGTCCGATCCATTGAGGCCCCACCTCGCAACTTACAGGACTTAAAGGATCTGCTGTTGACGTCTTGGTGCCAGATACCACAGCACACCTTCAGAGTCTAGTGGAGTCCATGCCTCGACGGGTCAGGACTGTTTTGGGACCTACACAATATTAGCCAGGTGGTCATAATGTTATGGCTGATCGGTGTATATATATATATATATATATATATATATATATATATATATACGCAATGAGGTGTGAGGTGTATTATTATTATTATTATTATTATTATTATTATTATTATATTGAGGAAATGAAGCAGGTGTAAATTCGGAGAGCCTGCCCAGGATCTTGCCAGCAATTGCCTGAGAAGTGAAAGAAATCCGTGACATCTTAAGGACAACATCTGAGGTGAAGGAAGTTGTCGTTCTCTCCCCGCGATTCCAGACCTTTACAGCATCGGATCAGAACCGATCGAGAGAAGGAACCACAAGCTGAGCAGGGGGACGAACCCCCATTTTTCCAGGAGATCGTCTGTGTTGAGGGAAGGAGAAATACAGAAAGACCCAGGAAAAGACAACAAACATGAACTGGCTCTGAATGGGGAGCGGGAGAGAAGGGTGGGGGGGGGTCTTAATTAATGCATTAATGAATTACAGTGCAGTGAACAACGGGGCTGGAGAGGGAGGGAGAGATAGAGGGGAAAGGAGAAAGGAAGAAAGAGAAGGCAAGAATGCTACGTGATCTGTCTCTTGGAACTGCAGCTCTGGGAATTCACTGTCCTTTACTGAACACGCACAGACACACACACACACACACACACACGCACACACGCACATGCACACACACACACACACGCACATGCACACACACACACACACACACACACACACATGCGCACACACACACACACACACACGGCTTCATTTCCCTCCTTTTATTTTTTAATGGATTCACAAATAGCCTTTGTAGATTTCAGAACCATTCTCTCCCCTGCCGATTTGCATGAAGCCAACGAGCCGACGTACTTTTGGCACCGAACACCAAAGAGACCCTCCCTCCCCTCCCTCCGTTATCTCCTCTTGTTTTAAAACCTCACACACACATCCGTACATCCTGACACATCCGCAGTGACAAGGAGAGCCTCATACAGTTCACTTTTGCCTTCGAATACCAGCTCGAAAAAGAGGAAAGATTTGACATTTTAATAAAAAAGGGGAGGGCAGGGACTACAACAAAAGATGAATAAAAAAGAAAAAAACACACCACAGGAAATAAAAAGGTAGAGGGACTACTTTTTTCTCTGTTCCCTCAGTGTGCCGCGGCTGGCGTCGGGATACAGCCTGCAGGGGGATTGCGTAATGCGGTGGAGTGGGGGTGGGGGGTTGCCAGGGCTCAGTAGGAAAATGTGTGCCAGGCGCTGTGGGAATACACGAGTGCCAGCATGCATGTGTGCATGTGTGTTTGCGTGCCGGTGCAGTAGAGGGGAGCAGCCACAGGGTGGAGACAGGGAGGCCACTGCAGCCGGCCGCGTCTGGGAGAGACAAACCGCCTTCTGTGTCCTGGCTCCCAAAGCTTCTTTTCTTTCTGTCCTTCTGTGCTCCTCTCTTCCACCTCCTTCCTCCTTCCTTCCTTCCAGCCCTCGTTCCTCCGCTCATCTCTCTTTGTTTGGAGATCAGGATGTCAGTCGGGCGATTTATGAAAGCCAAGTGGGTTCTGACAGGATCCATTCAGTGCAGCAGTCCAACGCATCTAGGGTCGGATGTGGAAGGTCAACCTGCAGGTCAGATGAAGGGGGTTAAATAGTGAGACATAACGTTTATCATCACAGTGCCCCCCTTTTTTTTGCCTATGGGTTGGCTTGTTGTACATTTCCCCAGATTGGCAGTTCTCTTTGGCAAAATACTCATTCATAAAGTGTGCAGTACCATTCAAGATTGATCCATGGTGGGGGGTTCAGGAGATAACCTTTCCTCCCAATCTTGTCAAAGTGTCCTTGATTGCTTCAATCCCCCAACCACCCCGCCTCCCCCCCCCAACCCCATTGCTTCCACTATTTGAAAATGTCTTTAAAGGTGCCAAATTAATATGAACCACCCCAACCACACACACCCCAAGCCCAAGCTTTGAAAACCTTCTCAACAACATCAGTTTTGCTCTGTTGAGTATGAACGAAAAAAAAAAAGACTGTCCTTCCTTTAATGGGGAAGGGGTGCGGGGGTTTTGGGGAGGCTTATTTGAACTAACAACCATCGGATTTTGAGGTGGCGGACAGGAAGCCTCGAAATGCGAAGACACAAGAGCTTAGCACCTCCGATTTTCCTGTTCTCGGAGTGAAGAACGACACAGGAGATGCCGAGCGCACAGAGGCCGTAACCTGCCGAAGAATGCACCGGTGTCGTTTACCAGGTCTTTTCTATCATACTTTTTCTTTTTTAGCAGCAAACGAATAAGACACCTCTAAATTTGACGTTGGCGGATACTCTCTCTGTTGTCTCCTTGTGGAAATGGAGGGTGGGGGGGGGTCTTCATTTGTCTCCACAGGCAACAAAAACCTCAACACTTGGCAAGCAGTTCAGAGGGAGGGACTGTGTGTGTGTGCGAGTGAGGGTCTCTCCTTCACTCAAGTCAACAGAGCTGCCATTCTCCGCTGGCGTAAATGGCTCCATTGACAGAAAGTAGATTGTTTTTTTTCCCTTCTTCTTCGCACTTGAAGGGGATGTGGACTCGTCCGGTAAATACAGAGAGATCCATTAATCTCAGGAAGAGGCTGCCCACTTCATTAGTACTAACATTTGTGCAAAAAGAGAAAAAAGAAAGCAGAAAAGAAAGAAAAAAAGCACACACACACACACACACACACACACACACAAAGCAACTGACTGAGAAGGAGCAAGCCGGCGTTTTTTTACAGTGACGTCTTTCTCCGGCTCTCTCCCTCTCCCTCTCTCTCTCTCTCTCCTGTGCCCCTTTCCCCAGTACGTGTGCCAACGTGCCCGACTGCGGTACGGCGTCCACCACAGCAAAACGGCAGGATAGATGAAGATAAGAGAGGAGGGTGTGTCATCTTTCTCATCCAGTCTCAACGATCCCAAACAGGGGGCTGGAGTAGAGGTTAGGGAGGGTTGACAGGCTGGGTTAAGGTCTGCTGTCACACCCTTGAGCAATGTACTCTACTGCGATTCAAGTGTATATAAAAAGGATGGTGCATTACTGTGGATAGAACAAGTATCAGACCAAACACAACCATTCCCCTCACACTAGCTCCCAAATCCACGAAGGAAGCTAAGCAGGGGCAAGATAAAGGTATCGAGACAACGTAAGATGAAGAAAGCCCCCAAAATAAATAAATAAAAGGTTTGTCTTGAAGGCTTCCACGTGAATTTAATTCGCTCCATTCCCCCCCAACTGTTTGTGTAAAGAACTCCTGTTCACCATCCTGCTTTGTCACTCTTTTCCTGCATTTTCTGGTTCTGACGTTGGCCTGCTGGGGTCCCACACACACAGCTCAACTGTGGCCGTGAACAAGCATACGATATTGGTGACTAAGCTTTGGAATGTCTGTCCTGGTTCCGACAATCACTCTGTGTGTGTCACCCGTAAATAAATACCCTGACCTCTTGATTTCCAGAGCTTCACATGAAGAACCTCTACTTGTGCTGTCAGTGATTCTGCACCATACAGTATAGCACAGGACAGTTGTTGGTGCATCCTGTGTTATACAGAGTATAGTGCCATATCTGTTGTGTTCTTGGTGTACATTGTATATTCAGGTATTTCTGTTTACTAGTTGTTGTTTAGTATTATTATTATTATTATTATATATTATTATAAAAAACAAATTAAATGCCACAGTGTGTTTGTGTGCATTTTTGTGTTTTTTTTACATGGTTTTTACTTGTGTACTGTTCTGTTGACAGACAGGGTGTATTCGCTGGTGTGTGTTGTACTTCTTCAGTAAAATCGGGCTATTTGATTGTGTCTGTATATTTGTTTTATTTATTTATATATTTGTGAATTGTTTTCTACTGTGTGTGTGAGTGTGTGTGTGTGTGTGTGCGCACCCATCTCTTGTACGTGAGTGTGTGTGTGTGTGACTGTGTGTTGTATTTGAGTGGGTGTGTATGTGTATGTGTCCTTGTGCTGTATTTGAGTGTGTGTGTGTCCATGTTTTGTTTTTTTTTCCCTGTAAGTCGCCCTGGATAAAGGCGCCTGCCAATAAATAAATAATACAATAATATTCATTTGAGTATGTGTGTGTGTCTTATATTTGAGCATGTGTGAGTGTGAGTTTGTGTGTGTTGTAATTGAGCCTGTGAGTGTGGGTTGTATTTGAATGTGTGTGTGTGCGTGAATGTGTGTTGTATTTGAACGTGTGTGTGAGAGTGTGTTGTATTTGAGTGTGTGTTGTATTTGAGCCTGTGTGTGAGTGTGTGTTGTATTTGAGTGTGTGTGTGTGTGTGTATGTGTTGTATTTGAACGTGTGTGAGTGTGTGTTGTATTTGAGAGTGTGTGTGGGAGTGTGTTGTATTTGAGCCTGTTTGTATGAGTGTGTTGTATTTGAGTGTGTGTGTGTGTGTGTGTGAATGTGTTGTATTTGAGTGTGCGTGTGTGTGAATGTGTTGTATTTGAACATGTGTGTGTGTTGTAATTGAGCCTGTGTGTGTGGGTTGTATTTGAATGTGTGTGTGTGTGTGTGTGTGAATGTGTGTTGTATTTGAACGTGTGTCTGAGAGTGTGTTGTATTTGAGTGTGTGTTGTATTTGAGCCTGTGTGTGAGTGTGTGTGTTGTATTTGAGTTTGTGTTGTATTTGAGTGTGTGTGTGAATGTGTTGTAATTGAGTGTGCGTGTGTGTGAGTGTGTGTTGTATTTGAGCGTGTGTGTGAGTGTGAAATGGCACAGGTTAATCTTCTCAGCGCGAAGGGGCGTGTGTGTGAGTGTGTGTGTGCTTATGTCTTGTATTTGTGAGAGTGTGTTGTATTTGAACGTGTATGAGTGTGTGTGTTGTATTTGAGTGTGTGCGTATGTGTATGTGCCCTTGTGTTGTATTTGAGCGTGTGTGTGAGTGTGAAATGGCGCGGGTTAATCTTCTCACCGCAAAGGGGCGTGCGTGTGTGAGTGTGTGTGTGCTTATGGCTTGTATTTGTGAGAGTGTGTTGTATTTGAGCGTGTATGAGTGTGAGTGTGTGTTGTATTTGAGCCTGTGTGTGTGTGTGTGTGTGAAATGGCGCGGGTTAATCTTCTCACCGCGGAGGGGCGGCTCCGGCTGCAGCTCGCCACCACGGGGAGGAGGCGGGAGGCTGGGTCCCGGCGGGGGCCCGGCCTTGTCAGAGCAGGTGGGAGAGAAACCAACTCCACTGATCTAATGAGGCCTCGAGTCTTCTAAGAAAACGGCTCCCATTCCGCGGCACCAATTAACTCCGGGGGTGGGGAGCCACTGATGGACAAGTCTATTATTTTCATCTGGAAGCACGGCTCTGGCTGGGGCTGGAATAAAACATGTCTTTATAAAAAAAGGAAAGTAAGAAGAAGAAAATCTCAAATGCGCAATGAGTGCGGACTGCGGTCCATTGACTTCATTGGATCGATTTTTTTTTTTTAATTGAAGTACGATTTTTAAAAAATGAGAAGCAAAAACTATAGACACTGTTCTACATCAATAAAAAATAAAACTACTACTATTTATCTAAGAAATTAAATAAATAATATGTCAATAAAAGTTCGTGTTTGTGAAAACTGGAAGATACAATGCAGGCTGTGTAAAATCGTATAGGCCTACCTGGTGCACACATTAGCAATATGATAATAATAACATTCAAATCACCCTGTTTAATAATATCAGCAATTTGTCAGTCTGTTTTGGTTGAGTTGTGTGTTTGGAGACATTTGATAACGGTTATTTTCCAATAATCTAAATTACAAGTATGTAGGCTACAGCTTCAAAATGTGGTTTAGATTGCGCATGCGCAAGAATGTATCGCTCTTTTGACGCACCGGCAGACGCTATACGTTTGCTGTAACTGCCATAGACTAGGCTAGATACAACCAAATATTGTATTTGCGCTTTCATTCAACTTTACTTTTTTACACTCGGAGAGCCCACAGACCTGCCGTGGGGTAACGTGATATTATAATCTCAATAAATCTGAAAGAATATGTCATTTATATGCTATATATATTTAAGAATAGCCAATAATAATAAAAATAAACAATTATTGAATCAATATATATATATATAATGTTTTCTTCTCGATTGTTTATATTTTCCTGGTGCTAAATAAACGTATTCTCTATTGTACAATAAAGCAATTTCAGATTTTTAAAAGTCTTTGGCGCATAAATACGGGGATTTGCTTACGCCTTTGGTAGTCTATTGAACCACTCCCTTAATCGAAACGCACACAGTGTCAAATTGCTCTAACATACGATGTATACGTTTAAATATTAGTTTCAACACTTCTACAACAGTAGAGTACAGTATGTGCAACCTCGAACGAACAGAGTGTAATGCACGTGCTTTAATTGACGCATATCAATTAATTGCGTGTCTAAAATTAAGTGATTGTGCTCAGGTATTGATGTACACGAACGCGTAATAGTCACAACAGGCAACGGGATTAGTCCAGAAAATATGTATAGTTTTTTTTTTTTTTTTTTTTTGGGGGGGGGGCACATTTTAAACAAACACGTTTCCAGGATGATGTATAGTCATGAGACATGTCCTCCGTCCCACGTTGCTCCGCGGGGGCCTCTTGTCCTCTTGATGGACAGCTTTCGATCAGTTCTGTTCAATTCACTGGTGTTTAACAAAGGGGGGGGGGGGGGGTGGTGCGGGCCGACAGTCTTTCCATAAACGTGTAATTGAAAACCCTGCTTTACACAGCCCCCCCACTCCACCACTCTTTAAACCACTTCAGGTACCTCTCCTACCAGTCCCCTATAGTTCCTCGCTCGACCTGTATTGTGTACCCATTATAAAGCATAATTGTGTTTAAAACGGGCCCTAGAGAGAGGCCAGGGTGTCTTCTGTTAAACTCCATTAAGTCCCTCGACGTTACTTGACATTTTAATGGAGTTCCCTTCATTTGAACCCCCCCCCACCAGTCCTCCTCCCCCCTCCTCACAGGGCCTGCGGGCCTCTGTGTTCCTGGCGGGACACAATCACTTGACCCTGGTGTAATTGGGGGCTCGACCCCCAAGAGCCGGCGACAAACGGGCCGAGGGGGGCGGCGACACGGGTAACAGGGTGGGAGCCGCTGCCCCCCGGTCCGTCTCCATGGCAACCCGCCCCGCCCGGCCCGCACCTTGTCCCAAGACGAGATAAATGAGCAAAGGACAAATTAGGGCCTAATTGTTATCTACTCCCCCCCCCCACCGGTCTTTCTTTTCCGTGAAACGTGTGCGCCTGAGTGACATGTTAACGTGGCACAGAAGGCGTGGATGCATCCTGTGAAAAATAGCCAAATTCAGTATTACACACAAAATAACGTCTCTTAATTGCGTGCTATACTTAGAAAACGTATTTGACATATAGGCTATGACAGATATTTACTCATTTTTATGTTCCTCTACTTTTTTTCAAATCATCTAGGCTATGACAAGGAAGCGCGTCTGACCTCCAGCGCCACATTGCGCCGTATCAAGCGCATTCCTGAGGGATGGGGTGGCCTGTGCGAGGTCGGTGCGGCGCTTCTAATGAAACACTTTCCGGCGTTGGAGGGCAATAGTCGGAAGCTGAAAGGAGACTCAGCCGTTTGGCTCCTCTTCCTCTCCCAGCTGCCCATGTGGGGCTCCACTTAGGCGTCTATTCATGAAAAAGGCGCAGAAAAAAACCGGAGTGCCAGGGACAGCTGTTTATTTACAGTTTCCCACGACTCGGTGCCAATCGCCCATCGTCAGCCCGTCATCCGCTTGTCTTCTCTCATTAGCCGCCCCTCAGCGCACAGCACCGGGGTCCCTTCCACCCCCCACTCCCAACACACACACAGACACCCCCAAATCCACACACACACCCCCTTCCAGATCCGGCGCCTTTAGGACGTGTTAGGTGTTTGGCCCCCAGGTAAAACACCATTATCTGTGTTTGCAAGTTTATATTCACTATCTGCTCCGTTTTTTCGACTCCATAGGAAGTGTATAGACATATTACTTGTATATTTTATTGTAATTTAGACATCAATGGAAAATATAATTATTATTTATACTAATATAATAATAGTTTTTTTTAAATGTTTTATCAATTCAACATTTTGAGCGGAAAGCCTCTTATGTACCAATCTGAGACATTGATGATGAATATTAGACAGAAATGTTTATCTGTGGTATTCCAGTATTAACCCCCTTTTAAAGTCACTGCCAATGTTAACGATCAAGCTGAAAACAAAAACATCCAAAATTAAACCAAAATAATGTTCTGATCAAGTAAACAAGAAATATATTAATACGTTTGAAATATTGCCGTGCCTCATGATGATGATGATGATGATGATGATGATGATGATAATAATTATTATAATAATCATAATATTCATAATAATCATAATAACAACAAATAATTGAAAACGTGTTTATTTTGAAGTCTTGACGACAAAACTATTTAACAATATTTATAAATAAAATCTAGGCCTTCATCATAGTAGTCTTAATGATGTGGAATAGTATGAAATAATTATTGCCTTCATGTTTAGAATCGTTTTTTCTTAGTCTATGCTTCAATAAAAAAGAAAATCCTTCATCAAAATATTTAGCCTATATTTATATTGTAATTAATATATATATATATATATATATATATATATATATATATATATATATATATATATATATATATATATATATATATTGTTTTTTATTTTTATCAGGCTAGTTATGATTTTAAAAAGTGCTCACATGCGTGAGGATATTGTTTGAATCTCAGCTATATAATGCGTTCGTATTTTGGTGCAAAATATTTGTAAAGGTAACAAGGTCATACTGTCATATACAAAAAAATATACGAAATTAAGATAAATAACGTTTAATACTAACTCGTTCGTGGTTTATTGATGAGAAGGTTATACAGAATGTAATGAATGTATTATTATTATTATTATTATTATTATTATTATTATTATTATTATTATTATTATTATTATTATTAACAAAACATATTGTTTGTTTCCCAGGCATAGACTGATAAAAATCTGTTCGATCGTGGGGTGGGGGTGCTTCAACACAGGTGAGTGTGACAGTTTTCTTCATGTAGCTGCAAACAATGGCTGCACATGACATAGAACCAGTTATACCCATACTAAAATGTAGTTTGGATCCACAATTAAATCGGTGATCGATACAGAACAATGTATCAATTGCATTCAGTGCAGGACCCCAGTTAAAATACGTGTGACTTTGTAATATTTAAAAATCGAAATATTTCAAAATATTCATACTATTGCCCTCTCGAAGTTTGCCAGGAATCGTATTATTATTATTATTATTATTATTATTATTATTATTATTATTATTATTATTATTATTATTATTATTATATTTTGTATTAATAATGTAAAAAATGAATATATAATGTTAGCCCAACCTATCCTTACAGCACAGGAGCTTTAATGATAATTAATTATTTTTAGAAACAGATTGTACTGTATTATTGTATTGTACAGATGTATTGTTGTGTTTTTCAGTAGTCAATGTTAGGGGTGTGAGCTGAGCCAATCAGATCGTTATGGGCTACTCGACGACTTTCTCACTTCCTGTTTCCTTTGAACAGGTGCCAGGTGATGTCATTCCAGACTCATTCCAGTGTGTGTGCTTATGGGTGGGGGGAGGGGGGGGAAACACAAATCTCTTTAGCGTTAATTTCCGATCCGTGTCCAGTGTGCATAGTGGTCTGTGATTGCTATTTTAAACAAATCTTTAAAATATGATTATTACTAATAATACAGATCATAATAACACTAATAATTAATAATAAAATAATCGTCATCATCATTATCATCACATAACAGCATGGATACAATACTATAAAACTATGACAACAAACGACTTTGCACCAATAAAAGTTCATTTTCAATACATTTGGACAGCTGGTTATTTAAGAGCATAATTATTAATACGAAGTTATATTAGAAAGTATGTCTCGGAAAAGTTAATAATAATAATAATAATAATAATAATAATAATAATAATAATAATAATAATAATAATAATAATTCTGACTTATTTATGGATTTTTGTATGCAATTATCTTACATTTAATGCTAACTGTATTGAAGAGGCATGTCTTGCATTGTCTTTAAAGTCAACACTATTTAATGCATCTGAAACGGTATAAGTAATAATATTAATAACAAAGAAGAATTTTAAAACAATGTAATGTTAACATATGTAACCAAATATAAAATTCAGTAGTGAAACAATTATGATATATTGTGTCCAATGTAATAATACTCGTTTTGTTAGTAATTAATAACGGAACAATTGGATTCACGGGAGATATGGGAAATAGCACTAGTCATTGACACACACACACACACACACAGCCATCTAAAATTGTAATTTCAATTCCTCCCAACAACACTGAAGAAATTATATTGATTACGTTTCCCCACACAATTGTCAGTTGACTTTTAATGATGTAATAATGAATCATAATCGTAACGCAGTTTCCTGCTAATACCAACAGTCTCAGATTGTTTTAGTTTTTTTGGTTATTATTATATTTAATGTGTATAACGCAGACTACAGTGTTCACAATGTTCCGAGTTTGTTGATTTTATAAAACGATGTTACCCTTGTGGATTGAGTCGGTTGTGTAGAATACTTTGCTGTGCAGACACTTAATGATAAGCGGTGTTGTATTCATTTGCAGTAGGTGGGCAGTTGGGTCTGTGTGTCTCTCAGTGGCTGTGGCACTCTGCCCTGAGACGATGCCAGTCTGGCTGATGGGAGAAAGTGTGTGTGTGTGTGTGTGTGTGTGTGTGTGTGTAGTGGGGGCTTAAGTTTAATGATTACATGTTTGTAGGTAATAAGGTATAATCACTGCCAACGTACATGCGTTTAATGAAAGCTCGACACCTACTGCGCAAAATCCTTCAATTATGACGTTATTTTCTTTATTATAGTTTTATTTTTCGGTACAGTTGCATGTGTATGAATCAGGCCTTTTTTTGTTATCAGCTGCTACTTTGCTCCTTACCCCCTCCCTCCTCTCCGGCCTCCAGCCTCATTACGGCCTCGGAAACAACGGCAGTAATTCTACTAACGGCGCCCTTCCAAGACTGCGCCAGCTTGGCATGGAAAACACAAAATGTGCGCAGGGCGGCACAAAAACGGATACAACAAAGTCGTCTTCTTTTTTTACATTTTTAATTGGGTCCCAGTTCGGGTTAGTGACCGTAATCGGGGGTACGGACCTCCCTTGAATCTCTGTATGTGGAGAGAGAGAGGGAGAGGGGAAAAAAGAAGCTAAAACAAAAGGCGCTTTGGTTGGCATATTGTGCGCACTGGGGACCATTTTCCGTAGCCGGAGACCTTATATGTAAGCGACTGGGAGAAGGGGTCACAGGGGTTTAGACAATATCTACTGAATTGGAACAGAAAGCAGGGTTTTCCCAGTCCGCCAGTGGCATCAAAAGAGCGCCCCGTCTATGGGTTTTATAATGAGATGCGCTCGTCCCTGGGAAGGACTCCAGGGGCAATCCTATGTGGCACCCACTCTTTATGGAGAAGTCCGAGATTTCAGAGAGAAAGGGTCGGCATCAGTCGTCTTTATCTCGACAACAATGTCAGACTATATAGGCTTACAATGTACATTCAATTTGCCACAGTGTAGTCATCAGGTCTTATTTATTTGGGGAAGAAAAAAAATGAAGAAGAAATAAAAAGAAGCGCCCTGATTCCGGCGCGTAGTCTGTTTTTTGTTGGCATGCGTTTTGTTGGACAGTCGGTCCGAGGTATAATATCTTTGCAGCTTTGGCCATTGTAACAAGGTCGAATGGGATGTATAGATATCATGCGTCCTGGTTAGGACGACCCCCACCCCCACGCCATGGTGGAAAATGAGTCCGGAGGAATGTGGGAAAAGTGGGATGATTGACAGGCCTGCAGATAGCGCCTGTTGTCTCAGAGACGGCGCAACATAATCAGTATCAATGGCTATACATCTAGATTCATATGCCTCCCCCCCCCGTAACACACACACACACACACACACAAATAGAAAATAAAAAATGTGAATCAGACCTCTGTATCGATTGCCACATTCGTGTCATCCCATGGCATTTCAGATCAAATAACCTTTGGGGAAAAATCCGACAAATGCAATGCGTCTAGATCTTCTCAAACCACTCGGATTAAGCGAGAATAGCTAGTTACCGCTCAAAGCGTTGCACAGACGGGGTAAAATGCTTCAATATTACTGGAGGAAAAAATCGACATGTAATTGAACGCCATGGTGATTTGGACCCATGCCATTAATAAAAACGACATTAAACCAATTACACTTTTCTTGAAAAGGGAAAAATTTGTGTCCAAAAAGGCCTTAGGGTAAAAATGTCATATTCATTATTGTATTATTAAGAAACACACATTTATATAACTTATATAATGTATAAATATATTATCATTTGATTCATAGTTAAGATGACCAATTTGTGTGATTTTTAGTAGTATTATGAAATACAATTCTGATTTGAACAACAAAGTTTGATCAAAAGTGTGTTGCCCCCCCCAAACCCCACTCAGCATTCCGCAACTGACTCTCAATCACAGTGTAGGACACAGACTGCGTCAACTTTGCCCCCCCTTGACAATACCGTCTTCTCGCAGGACCCTCCACTCCAGACACAGTTCATTAACAAGGAGCGGATTAGCGGGATCAGTTGAATGCCACAGGGCTGCGAGTCAGACACCGCCTGGGCTGGTTTTCGCAGGGCTGTATAAACAGGCTTTTTACACCCCTCGCCTTTCTCAGGACCACGGTGGGACCCTTATGGGAATTTCCTGAGGGAAAAGGGGGGCGAATACGAATTACTGGAGTGTCACTCTTAAGTTTTGACTTAAAAATAATAATTAAAAAAAAAATAGTAAAAGAAAAAGCTAAATGCTTCTGCAACTCAGAAATATTGCCATTCTGCACTACGTTAACTATATCAATGTAACCATACATTAGTATTATTGATAATAATAATAATAATAATAATAATAATAATAATAATAATAATAATAATAATAATAATAATAATAATACACTTTCTGTCTGGGGATTGTAAACAGGATGATTTGATGTCACAACATTTCCAATCGCATTGGTTGTATGGGCTTGAACATCAAGTGATTAAGCATATTACACATTCAAAAGCTACGCAAATCACCAATTATATAGTATGTATTTTATGTAAGAAAGTTAATTTATTGTATTGGACATTTGGAACAAACACCGGTCCTGGTTTTCTTTTCCTTTAAAGTCGTTTCTAGGCATATTTTGTGTCCGTATTGTTATTTAAAACATGAAGGATTCTGTTTCGCATGCCTTGAAATAACACATGAGAAATCGTTTACGATTCGGATGAGCTGGGTCGTGTGGTTAAATGGACGGACGTTGGAAAAATAATGTAAAAGAAAAAGGGTGTAGCCTAAAACATACAGACGTTTTTTCCCCCTTAATTGTGTTGTTTATTTTACTTTGATCACCACTACATTAGTGATGATACTGCTACTACTACTACTACTACTACTACTACTAATAATAATAATGGTGCATTAAAGGAATGCATTGATATTGTAATTGTACTACCTGTTCTTTTTTTCTTTTTTGGTTGACACCAGCAACAGTCCCTCAGGTGTCCGGGAGAGGGCGAAGGCGAGCAGAAATGTGCAGGAAAGCGGAGAGGAGAGAAGCAGTGTCTGTGTGTGTGTGTGTGTGTGTGTGTGTGTGTGTGTGTGTGTGTGTGTGTGTGTGTGTGTGTGTGTGTATTTGTGTGTGTGGGGGGGGAATATTCTCGAGCCAGTTTATAATTAATTAATTAATCCCACGCATTTCCCTCTCGCGTGCCGTCGTATTTCTCTCCGAAGGCTGTGATTAATAACTCATTTCGTGTTGTTGTTGTTATGCGCATGCCCAGTACGCTGACTTTTACACACGCTCCCGACGTGACGCTCCGCTTTGAGACGCCGTGTCCCCACTGCGTTTGTACCATTACGCAATTATAAGGCCCAAATACCAAATTAATTTTTCATACCCCCCCAGCACACACAAACACATTATCTCTCTCCCCCCCCCCACCACACACACACACACACACACACACACACACACACTACCACTCTTGAAGTCAGTCACTGCACCGAATAGAAACATCGCGGTCACCTACACACTGTTACCGGTGTGGAAGCAGCTACAGTCGCACGAAAGCTACAGCTTGCAAACAACGCCCCTCTATATATGTACATCAGTAGGTTTCTTTTTTCCTTTCTATTTTGGTTGAAAGATTGAGCTTTTTTTCCCACAGTGGTATAGAGGCATAGGACAAAATGGGATCCCCACAAGCCATGCATTGTACGTGCAAGAGGGGAAATATGTTAAAGCCTAAATAAAATGATTCCACATGAGAGTGGAATTCAAAATCACCACCAGGGAGTTCAATCAGCCTACTGTGCATTTCGGCCGTACTTTCAAGTTCAGCCCCCGAATAGCTTTATATTCGTATTTTCTCTCTGGGCACCTGAACTAATAGTAGCACACAGACATGTATAAATAAATAGTATTTTCCAACGCATATAATACATATTACAGCAATGTCCATAACTCCAATCCACCAGTTCGGTCAGTGGTGTTAAATATGTCATTGTTATAGGATATAAATCATCTAAGAAAATCGCTTCCTCGATAATTCATATTAAAATGACTAGCAAAACATTTTCCCTTAAGAATAGATAGTTTAAGAACAACTTTCCAAAATGGTTTAGTGAAGCAAAAAAAGATCATGCTCCAGTAAATAAAATCCTTCACCCCCCAACCCCCGCCCCCCAAGAAAGAAAGAAAATAAAAACCTAAAAGGACAGGAAATATTATAATCTTATCAAACGTATGCTTATGAATGATGCTGGGAAAATCGTTAATAATGTCTTATCAGAGAGTATGATATTAGATCGCAATGCAGTGATTAAGAAGTGTAAAATACTACTACTACTACTACTACTAATAATGATAATAATAATACATTTTTTTCTTTCTGATGATCCTTGTCTGACACATTTGGTATATTCAGTAAAGAAAATTGTATATCCTTTCAATTCCATTGCATTTCTGTTATCGGTGTACATCTGTTGTGAAGGTGTCTCTTTTTAAAACTCATATTGACATGAGAGTACAGCGGTCGTGCGGGCGGCTTTTCCCCCAGCAGCAATGCTGTACAGCGTGAATACAGGTGCGTTCACTCACGGCTGAAAATACAGCATATATATTAGCATATATAAGCTTATATAGCTGGCGTACCATATGAATTTATATCTTAATAAATAAGCTTAACGCAAATTAGCATTGTGTATTATTAAACACTTTTTAACACTTAAAATTATTACTAAACAATTAGTGATGGAAACGGAATGGTTGTATTATTATTATTATTATTATTATTATTATTATTATTATTATTTTAATTATTATCGATATTATTATTATCATCATTGGTATTATTATTATTATTATTAATAATAATAATAATAATAATAATAATAATAATAATAATATGTGTACAATAGATCGTACCGATAGACAAGTATATATATATATATATATATATATATATATATATATATATATATATATATATATATATTTATATATGCTATATAGTCTGATATTTGAAAAAAATCCCGAATTTAAAATTGATATATATACAAACGGGCTTAACAGATTGACGCTGACCTTCGTCCAAAAGTCGAATTTGATGATGTCAGGGATTTCATAGCGGAAAACGCGACGTAAAAGCACAGGGTTTTTAATAGCCTGGTGGAAATACTGTTTTAAGTTCTGGCCTGGGTATTCTCCTATGGACGGCCGTGACACTCAATTCATTTTAAAATTGGCGCCAAAAACAACAACAACGAAAAGGGTTCCTTGGGGAGTTCAAATCGAAAATAAAACCACGTTATGTTATTATTATTATTATTATTATTATTATTATTATTATTATTATTATTATTATTATTATTTTCAAAATGTTATCATAACTTATAAGTTTGTATTATTAAAGGCACTACCTACACTTTAATTCCCCCAATTTCCATTGCATTTTGGGAACACGCATGGATAGCCTAGAGTAATTAAAACTAGACGCAGTTTAGGTGGCCAGATGAATAAGAATAACATGTAAAAATACAAATATTATTATGCCATCAATGGAGAGCATGAAGCTGAGGAATGCAGACAAAGCGTGTGCATCTGGGCCGGTCCACAGCCCACCTGGCTCTTTCTGAGAGGACCCGCTTCCCGCCCTGTCTCTGCCCCCTCATGTCTAAATAGGCCCAGCCGGTCTCTCAGACGTGTCCTGCGGCCACAGCGCCACGGTGCCGATTCACTCTGATTTCACGGCCTGTCACACCCCTCGCCTCTCTATCAGACCTAGGCCTCTCTATCAGCACCCCATGGAAAGTAGTAGGCCCCACACACCCCATTGTACTGTACTTTATGTAGAACAGAATTTACTCCACCCCAGACACACACACACACACAACCAAGTGCAACTGTGTTGTAAACAATATTTTTTCCAAGGTTGTACCCATACAGTATGCCCCCTGGTTCTGTTTTGAAGGCCTTGGTTGACACTGTACTGACCAAGGTTGTCTAATTTAATCTCTTCCTGCTGGACGAGAAAATAAAGCATTTCAGACTCTCACAATACCCAGGACAGGTTCAAGAATCAAGGTCTTAAACTTTCTTAAACTTAAGGGACATTTTAATGGGAGATGTAGAATAAAACATGTTGCTTCTACATTTTTACGTCTGTGTTTTCAGGGGACACCAGTCTACATTTTGAAGAACATGTAGGATGTTTATGTGTAGCTAATTATATTAACAATTAAATATATAATATGCATCGTCATTATTTATTAGAAGTGAAGCAGGTAGTCACATTACTTTTCTCGCAACTCTGATTGGTTAAATAATTCTATTCCGTAAATTTGCTTCTACAAAATCAAAACTCATTTGAAATGTCACCAGTAACAAAATTATTAGGACATTTAAAAATATTTACTCTCAACTGGGATGGGTACACAGTGTTTGGTTTTCCTTAATTATGTTTTTTGTTTTAGGAAGCTGCTGTAACCAATGGGATATTTACCCCATTCATGCAATTTGCAAAAAAAACAGCCAAGACATATTAAAATGAGCACCCTCAAAAATGATGCCACCCTCCCCACTCAAGATGTCTACAGTCTTGGTTTGCATATTGCTGTCTATACATATGGCCTAGCTGTCTGGGCTACACAAGCCCCAAGTGTCTGGCATTGTTGAGTTTGACGTTCATTTCAATCCACCATTCCAGCAGCTGTTTTGGCAAATGCCAGTCTCATGCATTACCCCTCACTTGCATTCTCTCCTTTGTTCCACTTTATACCTGCCACCTGTCCACTGATTACAAGCCTGTTTTTACATGTATTCTACATTATAAGTAACGGCGGCCCACTACGATAATAGCAGGCCCATTGTGGCACGCAGTGAAGTGATGGAAATACAGAATCGTTCCCACCCATGCTGTATATATGTAACATATCCGTAACGATCAACATATTCATTTGGCCAATGCCTTTTTTCAAGGGGAGAATATAGATGTGGCACAGACGTGGCAGACACGTTCACCCAAGCGATGCGTACCGTCCACAGCACATGCGTTTGGGTGCGATGGCCTGTATGCTGACCCACGCCTCATGGGGAAAGTTAAACCTATCCACTGTATAAAAATACTTAATAAACTAGCTTCTGACAGCAAACCAAAATCATGAATTCAACCACATTCCTCCATACTGGACTCATAAAACTCAATTCACTTAAACATCAATGATGGGTCTCATCAGATCAGTGCAGGTGGGCCCTGCTGTTTTTTTTTTTTTTTTTTTTTAAAGAGGTTAGACTTTGGTGTCACTGCAGAACAAGAGCTAAAACGTGCTTCTTTATGAGAGGAAATTTAACTTTGGAATGGCTGCTACTGTGTCTTAATATACAAAAGTCTCTATGCAGGTTTTACGTTTAGCAATACTGTTAAATAAAGTGAATTCCTTTCAGCTACATGTCTCAACGCAATGCAATTAGGGCCCAAAAAGGCAACATTGACACTGTTTTTTTAATTATTTAACTACGTTCATTAATGAAAGTAGGCAACTGCACAATGGCCTTGTATATATATTTAGCATTTGTTAGGAACGGGCATTATTTAGCCCACCTAGTAGTTGCCTAGGCCCAGGAAATCTCCATCCATGGTGCCTTGTGAAGGCCGTGTCTGGACCCTCAGAAAAGTGCAGCGTTTTGAGGACAGAAGAAAGCCAGGGCCCAGACACATTCACGCTCCAAACGCCTCTTGTGTCTTCAGGGGCGCGTTGTAGACATGTTTGTATCGAAACAGACACGTACACACACAAAAGTCCCACGACACAGTGAGCCGGTGCAGACGGGCCCAGCCTCTCTCCCACAGTATCCGCTATGTCACAGTCGCTCACTGCGCTCCCACTCCCAGAGAATGGCTGCATTGGGAGGGATAAAGCCCCTTTGTGCCTGGGGTTTGGGAAAGGGGGGGTGGGTCACTAAAAGCAGCTGATAGACAAGGTTGGATTTGCATGCGTAGCCCCCTTCCTGTCTGGGTACTAATCTTACATGATGGTACAAGGGATACTGACCTACCTGGGGACTGTTTGTCTTTTTTTTTTCTTGATTTCTTTTTAACCAGGCTTTCTGTGTCCAAATGCTTTTTTGTTTTTTTAATTACAAGATTTGCCTGAACCTCCCCACGCCTACAATCCTTGAACCTTAAAACAAAAAAAATCCAAACCCTGTCTCTCAGCTCTGAGTCATTTCCCAGGCCCCCCTCTTGTCTGGGTGGACGGGTTATTGAATCAGGTCCGTCTTGTCTGTCACGCTCAGCTCAACGCCTCCCTGTGTCTTATTTTTTGATGTTTTTATTTTACAGTGCATGGGGATGTGATTGGCAAGGGAATTTGGGGTTATGTTGATCATATGGCAAGAGTTTGTGACCCAAGCCAAGTATTGCACGTGTAATATGTCCAGGAAGCAAGGTTTCCCTGTACGTTGCATCACGTGTGCTATGCCATCCTCTCAGAGGGAGAAGTTAGTGTTATCCTCGCGAAGACTGTTGCGGAAGATTCTAGTTTCTTTCAGTTGTCATATCTCTGTTCATGAGACCCTCTTCAGTGTTCAGTTCCCCTTGCTTACTTGGCTTGATGTATTGTCTTGGGTACAGTCCATTAAAAAAAGCAGGTTTTTGCCCCTTCTTATAATTTGAACTCATGACGGAATCAGGCCATAAAGACCAGGTCCATGCGGATATACGGCAGAAGAGCTTTCCTGTTTCTTAGATCAGCCCTTGAGCTCCTTGCTGTACCTCTGAAGGTAATAAAATGCGCAGACACAAGAAAACAGGGAATCATTTCACAAGCGGACAACTGCAGTCTTTTAACGATCCGTGTGCCTTCATCGTGTTTTCATTCGATCCCATCAGTGTTGTAAACTAGGAGGAATTCTCATTGCGCCAAAAAAGCCTGCTGGGAGCATGAGACACAATCGTGTATAAGTAAGATAACTAGTGTACTGAAGAAGAAGAGAACTTAGTAGCACTTTCTAAGATACATATATATGTAACTTGGACTGAGAATCCTCAAATTCATGGAGTTTGGACAATCTCAATATATGTTTGCAGTAGACCTGGAGGAGACAAGCTAAACACTCCCCACTATATGGAACGAGCCAAGGGGTGGCTGCAAAGGTGTGTGGTCTCTAGGATGGAGGCGGGAAGCAGAGCAAGGCATGCTGGGAAGGTGCCTCTGTGGCCAGACACTTGTGACACTTGGGAAGGCGTAAGTCAGGCAGGGGTGAGCCTACGATCCTACGGTTGGCTGTGTGGGCGGTTAGTGGTTGGCATGGCTGGTCAATCGTGTGGTTGGCAGGCTGGTTGGTCAATCATGTTGCCGGTCATTAAGTTAGCCACTTAGCGGCTACTTCCTGACCTTCCCACGAGGCAGTCGCACAAAGTCACACCAAATGGCACCCACATATCTGGCACACAGAGGGCACCTCCCCCCCTGGCCACAGCACTGGGATCCAGACTTATCCCATTTCTGCACCCCCCAACCACCCCCCCATCTCCTGGTTCTCATACCATCGCTGAAGGTCTCTCCCTCAGGCATGTATGGTGCCATCACAAAAGGCAACGCACCCTTCTGCTGTGTGGCTCCCAGCGACGGCAAGGGGGGCATTAGCATGAGAATAGCCCACCGTCTCTGTGAACTTATTTGACCTCTGACCTCCCCTTTTAATGCGTCTCAGACAGCAAATAGCTGCAGTCGGGGTTGGGAGTAAAGTAGCTCCCCCAACTTCTGTTACCCCCCCCGCCCCCCAGTCTCACAGCCCTCACTGTCTGTCTGATTAAACCATAGAAATAGGGGGGTGGGTGGGAAATCTCAATTAGGTAATTTAATATTGAAGTCAATTCCCATGCACCCCCCTTTTCTCCCCTCCCGAAACACACACACAGACACACTCCCACACTCTCACCCAGACAGTCTCACTCGAGGACTTCATCTTGCTTGCTCCTTGCTTTTCTTCGCTTGTCTGTCTTTCTTTTCATTTTTTTCTCCATTTTAATTAAGAGCTTTAACCCTTAAACTGTCATTGGCAATGTGTCCCACATTGTGGCGGTGGCAGTTTTTTTTTCCCCTCTCCTGTGTATGTCTGTGTGTCTGCAAAAATGACTTAATCCCCCTGATTGGTGCTTTATAATCCTAACATACGCTGTATATCACTGTTCCCATCAGTGGAGAAACTCGGTCAGTCTGTCTAGAATTTTAAATGTTTTTTTGTTTAGTATTTTTGCTTATGAAGCCTGCATGAAGAAGATTAAAATCTATATACATAAACAGTTATTTAGAATTTTTGTTTTGTGAGTTTGAACCCTATGATACGCCAAATTCAAGATATTACGCGTCACCATTTAAAAAAAAAAATAATAATAATTTTCACAGATTTTATGTCTCCCTTTTAGAGTACGATATTCTAACTTTTGTCTGTGCTGTGTCAGAATCCCCCCATGATTTTCTGAAACGTGTAATTTTGTGAACTAAAATCTTGGCTGTGGGACTCTGTCGTGGATGGCAATACTGAAACTGATGGCACATTCTGGGGGAATATTGCGCAGCAGTGTGGCATCAAAATAAAAAACACAATCGAAGCTTCGGGGCTCAGTTTGAATCACTTTCTTCTACTTCTGCAACTTTTATAAGCCGGGGGGGGGGGTTCTTGAGTATGAGCATAGCCCTACTATCAATCGATCTCTTAATTGTTTTTTTTGTTTTGTTTTGTTATTTTTGCAACATGTAAGACACGCTTTGCTGTTAAGCAATTTTTTTTCCCCCTTGTGCTACTTGGGAAACATGAATAAACACTTGAATGTTTGCTTGGCTACTCATGACCCCGCATTGTCCATTTTCGGTGGTACGGAAGAGGCCCTTCAGCCTGATGTAGTTTGGGTTCATTATTCTGCCATAAGGGAGGGACAGAACAGGCACAGAGGTCAAGTGACCAGCTTGTTCTTGGAGTTGTCGTGAGCCACAGGGCGCGACCTCTCAGCCCTAGAGGTCAAGCAGCACTTGTCGTCTCTTTGACCATGTGTGGCACCCCAGTTGTGTGGCCTCTTCATAGAGCTGCACTCCGTTCCAGCAGCACGCAGTGGACTCTAAAGTGGAGTCCAGGGCCAAATGAGCAGCCTTGATGGGGGGGACAAGAGGGATGACACAACACCTGGCATCAAAGGGAACGGGCACTTCCAATCTAGTTCGTTCCAAAGCTTTCCTGAGCTGTGAGGGGCAGCATTTATAGGTATGGACACTGCAGCCAGGTTACATTTTAGTTTGGGTTGTTTAGAGATACAAAATGTGAATAATAAAGGGAAATGATGGGGCCCCTGGAGTGTCTAATTTGTTAAGTGCAGACTGAGTCCTATGAGCTGAGGTTCTCCGGTTCATGTTATTAGCCGATTGTGACGGGAGCGACCCTGGGCTAGGTTCTCTCAGCTCATCACTAACGAGCATCAGTGCTGTCTACCTTGGAGACTGCAGGTTTGCCTCTCCTCCAATCAGCGTTAAATCTCAGTCATACTTCCTCACCCTCCCAATTAGCAAAATGCGTTGATTATAGAACTTGGGGCAGAAAATACACAAATAATTGGCGATTCCAAAGTGAAATTATGCAGTAAAATTGAATTTATCGATCCAATGCGGGTTACGTTTTGGTCTGGTGTAAGGTCAGGGTTAGAGTCCCCCGTACCCTTGTTTTAATAAAGGTGACAGTTGCTATTCTAATGAGTTAACTGAATCGGATGCAGATTAGGTTGGGCCTGGCTTCAAATTCCGGTGTTGTCTAGGTTGTTGTAGCGGCCTAAGTTTCTCCATTCCCAACTGCAATGCAGTATCACAGCTAGCAATACATATTCAGAATATTAATTTGGTAGTAGGCTAATGTATCGTTATCTCTGTATTAGATTTGGTTATTTCAAGACGCTCCATATTCGCAACCGCTTCTGCCGCATTTGGTAAAATTATGCCCACCATTAGGGCCAGAGTCTATATTAGTATCCAAGCCGTGCTCTTCGTCTTTCTCTTCCTCCTCATTCCTCCTGTGGTAAACAATAATTTGATGCCTCCAGCTGGATTAAGAAAATAAATACTGATGTTGTATCTGTGAGGAAGCAAAGAAGAAAAAAAAATCACAGTGAGGGGAAAGAGTGGGCGATAAATAATTCATTGGTTCTTGCCGCCCAGCTACGCCAATAAAGCCACAATGGGAGGAAAAACTGCAGATCAGAGAAAGAGAGGGAGAGGAGGGAGGCGGGGAGAGGGGCTCTGTGTCAGGGAGGGTGGGCTGAGGGGATTTCAGTCCCTGTGTGGGCGGCCCGTCTCAGGTACTGCTGTTCCCTCGACACTGGACAGGGCCTGTGTGTCTAATCCCATCAGGGTCCACACAGATTCAGAGAGAGTGAAGGCGGTGGGGGGGCGTGGGCAGATTAGGGTTGGGTACCTGAGGGGATCAAATACGCTGGGACACACAGGGGGCACACGCTGATCCACAGGGAACAGTCTTTACAGTACAGCACAGCCCCCTCTCTCTCTCTCTTTTTTCTCCATATCGTCTTCCAAGTGTAAGGAGCCGTGGCGCCCAGATGCAATTCTCCCACCTCCCAGCCTGCTGTGCTGTAATGAAATATCAGCGATTCGTGTGACCGTCTGCTTGACACTGTGTGCTCCCGGAGCCTGGTTTTCCTGCTCCTGTTTGTGTCTGCTCAGAAGTGTGCATGGTGTTTTCCCCCCAAGCTGGGTCAGAGATGTGTCAACAAGCCTCCGCATTTCCCTCAACCTTATTTGTGTGTGTTTTTGAGTTAGAAGCAGGAGAGGAAATGTAAGGAGGGAGCAATTTGCTGTTGCACACTGCTTCTGCCCAAACCTAGTCTCCACTCAGTGTCACATTGAACAAGGTAGACATCCCCTCTCCTCCCTGAGCATCTGCAGCAGGCCTTCTGCTTGGCCACACCAGCACCTAGGCCGTGTTTGTGTCTTTTTCTCATTCGGAGAATTAAGAAAGCACCCATGGAATCTGCCCACTACCTCAAAGAGAGAGCACACGGTTCGGTCAGGCGGGGGCCGCGTCTTTTTCCCTTGCTGACTCCCTGCCACCAGTTACCCCCCCCCACTCCCCCCCACTCCCCTCCACCTCCGTAGACCTTGCCGCCGTGTTGTCACGGCAACCAGGAGACAGCGTGTTTGCAACCGGGAGGTGGAGTGACGGGGAAGGTGCTGGTGTGGTCGTAGTAGGGGGGGGATTGTTAGTCATCCCGGCTGTCAGTCAAAAGCTGCGAGCCGGAATCCCGTCGCAGCTGCGGAAATCGGCCGACAAACACAATGGCAGCCTGCACTCGGCGACGTGCAGCGATGAGCAATCAGCACAGTAATCGGCCACATCGACTGCTGCTGCGCTTCCAGATCTGTCGGGGGCAGCTGCTTAAAGACAGACAGAGAGGCAGAGAAATAAATCGCAGGCATTCTTTCAATTCGCCTTCACAGACAGACAGCATCAGGATCTCAGCCTCTGGTTGCACTGGGCTGGTGTCCGAGGCATATTTGAAATGGATAAAAGCCACACTGGAGCAGAAGGAAATTTAGGCCCCGGTCGAGGGCTGGATCTTGGGACGGGGCTAGGAATAGGGTTAGGGCTTGCACTACTTCAGTAGGGTGTACGCAACTAACAATGTTAATCAACACGATCAGGTCTCTGTGGGGAGAGGGGGGATTTGCCCATTGTCCATGCCATTTTGGAAGTGCACTATGGCTATACTAGGAGCTGGGGTGCAGGGATCCTGTCATTGCACTTCTGACTGGCTGTGTTTACAGGGTCTGCCTTGATGATTTTGCGGAAAAATATACTTTTCCTCCAAAACTCAGATTGCCCTTGCAGGACCCCAGAATGCCATGTAGTCGTGTTCCACTGGTAGCACATGGCACAAACCCTTCAGACGCGTAGATAGAGCGTTTCCTCCTTTGTTATCCGAGCCATTTTCTTTGATTTTATTTTACACTGGGGAGGTGTAGAGGAGCTGTGGGTGTAGGTGGCCATCATTGCTTCTTTCAAATCCTCTGAGTGTCTTAGGATGTCAGATAATCTAAAAATGCGCTGGCTCGATCCTAGCCCCACTCGCAATGCAAGGTGTGCTAAGAAAATACCAGGCACAGTACCAGTCTGTGGTACTAGCCCTACTTTAACAGAACCAAACTAACAGAGACACACCAAACTGCCCTGAGATCTCTCCCTAACTGCCCTTTCTTGTCAGACAGGGGTACTGTGATTTGGGTCAAATTCCAAATGCAGACCAAATGCCACCCACCCATTGCCCATGAGGAAAGTAAACGCCCGCTTTCTGGCCCCAAACCCCAAAGCTGTCTGCCAAGCCATTCCCACCAGCCAACGATGATTCAAAATGCTCCCAATGTTCTCTCTATCTGAGGCTACAGCCAGGATCGGGACCTGTGTACCTGTGCACCCCCCCCCCCCACACACACCAAAAAAGGAAGAAAGGAAAATGAAAGAAAAAAATGGAAGAAAGTCACCTACCTGAATTATGCTAATGACCATTTACATATGGGAATTTTTTGTGAATTCAAATACTTTCGCCTCATCCAGGAAGTGCAGGTCTTTTGTCTGTATCACACCAGCCACCCCCCCACAACTGGTGTATAGACAAAATAAGTTTGTGAACCCCCCCTTTCCTCTCCCCTTTCCCCCTTGCACAATAATCACAGTCTAGCCCTTACCCACTCCCCGACACCCTCCCCCATGCAAACTGCAGTAGTCTGTCCTGTCTGGGGCACTGTGAGATTGGGCAGCTGAACTCAGCAAGACTGATTGTTTATCTTTTCTCCCGGTTTTTCTCTTCATGTAAAGACAAAGAAGAGTTTGTGTTGGGCCCAGTAGAAGTCTACTGGGGGGGGGCTGTCGCGAGTTAAAATGCAGACAGTGACTGTCGACTTGAACTTGAACCCACCTCAGCTCTCCTTGACCCCCCCCCCATCTTTCCCCCAACCTCCATCCTTTGTTGAGCTGTCATCCTTAACTGTTGGTGTGCCATTTCAACCCCCCCACCGTCCCCACGGTCCCCCTTAACCCTTCGCCCGCCTGTGGGAATTTGTGGCACTCGCCGACTGAAAACTCGCCCGTGAGCAACAGAGTGCTGCTCTGGAATACTGATACAGCCCGAGAGTTACACTACCAACTCCCAGAGATTTTTTTTTACACTTTTGTTGTCTTTTTAAACTCCTGAGGTTGGGTTAGCTGTGGCATTCTCCTAACTTTAGATAAACCACCTTAAAATCTGTGCATTTGAGGATTAAACAAAACAACTAAATTACCAACAACAAAAAACAAGTCAAGCATTTCTGTCCACTGTGTACAGAAATCTACATCTGTGTGTGTGTGTGTTTGTGTGTGTGTGTGTGAGCGCAAGTATCTATAGGCATGTATAAGTCTACTTTAAAATCTATTATTACTTTTCTTGGCAAGTGCAGAGAGATGTATTTATTTACTAATGAAGGACTTTAAAGGAAATTAAAGTACTTGATCTTTTATCTTTTTCTTTTTTGTATCCAAACTCTCAGTCCAGTGTGAGCCAGAGAAATACAATAGTGCCCCCCCAAAGTATTGCAAAATCGCTCTAAATGTCTATACAGCTGTTGTTGAATATATTCACCCTCTTAATTGGAAACTATTCAGGGATTCGCTTACTTTTGTACAATATATACAGACTTCTGCCCATTTAGAGATATTTACTCACGCTTGTTACTTTGGCCACAGTTTGCTCTGTTTGCTGCATAAACTGATGTTGGTTTGCCTTGGGTTCAGTGGGAGATTCAGATAAGGATGATGCAGTGATTAATCCCAGTGATGTCATGATTTGGTCTTGCTGTGGGTGATGTCATACTTTGTTGAAGCCTCTGTAATGGCTGGGTTTAGCTTAGTCCTTAGTAAGACTTGTTTGCATACCGTATTCGCTAGACTTCTGCTTTCAGTATGTGTGCTTGTCCCTTCTCTGTGGTCTTGTTCAATCCGATAAACCTCAATCAATCAATCCTTAAACTCAGCGTGGGCTATCCAAGAGGAAATTGATCTGTGGATTTTACGCACCTGGACTCTTGGCTTGAGGAAATGTATGTAAACATTAGACTGACTAACATGATCACGTTGTACATGTAGAATCTCATGAGTCATTTCAGATTTTCGGTCCTCATGTGTCATGTTCAGGGTCAAAAATATTTCAAGACGTTATTGGATTCACGTATCCAGTGCAGACAGCCCCCCCCACCGCAGTCATCTTGAATCCTGTCTTTGTCTAATGCTACCATGACAAGTTCCCTTCGCGCCATGTGATTTTTGTTGGCTGTCACTCACCTGAGATCAAAGACCAAATAGAAAATACATTACATTACATTGAAAAGACAAACAAAAACTTGTCCTCAGTCAGGCTTTTTAGTTTTAACTGTTTCCCTTTATTGTGACACAAAATAATCATGGCCAGGATGAGACCAGAGTCTGTGAAGACATACCCGTGTCATAACAGCGTAAAGCCAAGGAGATGATTTCTGCTTGTGTAGAAATGCTCCCCTTCTGTGGGAAGAGGCGGGGGGGGGGGGGGGTTAGTGAGTGACGAGAGAGGAGGAGGTGTGGGGGGCTGGGTGGTGGAGGGGCTCTGGTCTGAGTGGTTTTTTTTTTTCTCATGCTGCCTGCTTGGTGAAAGGCGTGTGTAATGGTCCTTCAAGTAATGGAATCGTCCCCCTTCAGAAACAAACAACAGGAGGAAAGAAGAAGAAGAGGGAAAAAAATCTCAGTGAAAGCATTCAGACTTCATTTGCATATGAATGACATCACAAACGAGGCCTGGGGCGGGCGGGCTTGCGGGGTGGCGGGAGGGGGTTGGGGGATTTGGGGAGGGGGGGAGACATTACTCACAACCCTGCTGCAACCCCCCAAACCCCCTTCAGTCCTCAGTTTTGGTGCCCCTACCCAAACGGTGCTTTTGCCAAACTCACTTCAATGCATAAATCAGGGGTCCCAGACTTGTGGTTTCTTCTAATTTTTCTGCTGACGGAAGCCCCCCTAGTGCCTGCGCCGGGCGATGCCTCACGTGGTGATGGTCTGTTGCATATAAATCCAGATTTATATTAATCCATCGGAACATGATTCCAAAATGCATCACATCTTCTGCATTGGTATTGCATTCTTTTCAAATGTTTCTTTTTGGTAAAAATGCACATGAGTCTGTATTTTATATGCCATCAAATGTATGCTGGCTGTATGGTTCATATCGGGGGCGGTCCGCAATACCTGAATACAATGCAATAGGTCTCCCTAATTACAGTGTAGTAACATAGTAGGTATTACATCTTAAAACAGTGTAATTATGCATTTGTTAACATGTACTTACTAATTAACAGATTAACAATATATATAAGTACATGTTTGTCTGGTAAGGTTGCCTTTGGAGCTATACTGAGCATCATAGGTGTAGGTTTAGGGGGTGACGGGGGGGACATCATCCCAATGTGGTGAGAGAACCCAACATTGAATACACGGCTCCGTAGGCGTTGGGAACTCATCCAGCCCAATATTGGCAGCATCTCCCCCAATATTGACACTGTTCCCCCTGAAACAAAACCTACGCCCCTACATAGCCCACTTTTTACACATTAAGTACATGTTAACAAATGCATAATACCACTGTTCTACTATGGGTACCTACTATGATAATACACTGTAATTAGGGAGACCTATTGTAAAGTATTACCGATACAGCATAGCCGGGCCACGGCTGGAATAATGCTGGGAATCGCTGAGTTAGAAGATTCTCTTGATTCTTCAGCAACTGAGTGGCTGGGTGGCTGAAGTGAGGGCTCATTTGGTTGTGTCTAGTGGTGTGTATGTCAGGATCCCGAGTACCATCGGTCTTGCTAAGAAGTCCTGCGTCATTTTAACCCTAACTCCATTATGTTGACTTGGGGAGAAAGAGGGAGAGTCAAAGAGAGAGGGGAGGCAGGGAGGAAGAGAGAGAGGAGGAGAAAGATGGAGTGAGGGGAGAGAGAAAGGGAGAGAAGGACGGGAAAGTGAGAGAATGAGGGGAGGTGGGTGAGAGAGCGATAGAGAGAGAGATAGAGAGAGAGAAAGAGAGGGAGTGTAAGAGAGTTGTTTTTTAGGGGGAGGAGCCCATGCTGGCTCCTGAGAATGATGTTGCAGATATACGTCAGATATCAGATGTGATTCCTAATCCTTTTTCTGTACACAAATATGAATCTTATGAAATACTGCTCAATACACCTTTCCAACGGCTTTCACCAGCAAGGCACCACTTTCAGAACTGAAACGCCCTCTTGTTTCAGGTGTACGATAGTGTCTCCACCTCACCTCTTATACTGCATTTCACTTCACTCTGTGACTGATCACATGACTTCCTCGCATTATTCTCATTTTCTCTCTAATCGCCTCACACTTCCCGTTAGAGCGCCAGTCACTGCATTAGAGGAGGCTTCCTCTGAAGCAGAAACTCCACCGACTGTAAACATTTTACTGGTGGTGTAAACGAGTCGTAAAGCCTTAATAGACTGGGAAGGTTGTTTGAACAGCCGCATTGAGTCACTGTGCTCAGGGGTTTATTGGTGGTTAAAGAGCCACACTCCCCTCAGGCCTTGTAAATGTAGAGGGCTGCCCACACTCCACACCGAGGATAGACGTATGCCTGCAGCCTAAATTCCTGCATTTTAACG
The DNA here is from genome assembly GCF_036373705.1 of Amia ocellicauda. Classification (NCBI taxonomy): domain Eukaryota; kingdom Metazoa; phylum Chordata; class Actinopteri; order Amiiformes; family Amiidae; genus Amia; species Amia ocellicauda. The sequence continues at coordinate 28,198,847 of NC_089863.1, read as the reverse complement.
AGCAGCCTGTGTGCGGTAAAAGACTGTGTTCTTACAGGGTTTGTTCTCCCACTGTACTGCACTGGACTTTTGTCTTTGGAGGGGTGGTAATCCTTTTTGAAAGAAAGCGATCAACACTTTTACGTGTATGTGTTTAGACTGTGTATTGTGTTCTGCCCTCCCGTTTTTTATTGAATGGATTTTCAATCTGTTTCTGCACCGCGTCACTTGGCTTCTCTGGGACCGAGGTTAGGACAGGCCAGTTTTTCTGCAGGTCTGTCTATCTGTCAAAGGTAAAAGGTTTAAGAAAAAGGCAGGGAGGTCTTGATTTGTGATTAGAACCAATAACGGTAAACACAAGTGTGAAGGGGACCTAGATCAATGACGGGGGCAACCTGACATCCGGGCTGGCTGTTTCTGGGGTTCCAGGTTTCTGGAGAATGGAGATAGAGAGTGAGAGGGCTTGTGAGCTCAGTGATACCACTGTGGTGACCTCGCATGACTGAGGACAATGCTGAGGGTCAAGCTCTCCTGGGAGAGTTCCCGTTGCAGAGCTGCGGGTTTTATAGGGGTCTTCAAATGCTGGAGCTTAAGATCTGAGAAGAACCTAAAAGCCATTTCACACTAGCACATGAACCTGGCCTAGGATGCACTCTTTAACAACCCTGGGTTCTGATTGTTGTCAGCATGAAAGCACCGGACTGGCAGTCAGGCAATCAGCCAGCCAGCCCACACTGAACCACCACAGGGAGATGATATGGACTGCGCACTGTGTGCTTCTTTCCAGCCTGGTTGGAAATGCCAGTGGGAAAGGGGAATTATTGACACTGGAGTGTGTGTCCCCAACACTGACGTAACCCGGGAGAGGGACAACCCAGACCAAAGGGTACTAATGTAAAAGAGTTTTTTATGAAGTTTCTCTTTAGATTTCCCCCTTAACCTTGGATTTCAAGGAAGCTGCACAAAGGTTTGCTGCAGGACTCCCTGTGTCTGTCTGCTGGTTTCCTATTACGGCCCCAGTGGCTGTTCAAGAGCTGAAAACAACTGACCCAAGTGGAAATAAGACTTAGGAGTTCAATGTACAGATCCCTGAAGAGTTCAGTTAAGACAAAATAAACCCAGGGGAGACCGGGCTCCTCCTGGAACAAGGCAGGGACCCATGTGTCTGACATAATCTATGCAGTGGAAGAATAGTCGAGCATCCATGAACTCAACTCATACGATTACTTCTCCCAGGGAAAATTTCTTTGAGGATCTGTCAAATTGTGTGAGGTGCATTTCAACGGGCACTGCCGACACTGCCCTTTGCATGCTGGGAAATTAGTCAGTAGAGTGGAGGCACTTGTTATGACTTTCTTGAAGGCCATTAGAGGCTACATATTGTGAAAGAAAGATCTGAATGCACATTAACACTAAAATCGAACTGTAACCAAGTGCAACGGACTGTGGAGATTTCCCTCATCTCACCCACATCAAACAGTGAGGCCAGAAGGTCTTGGCATGAAAAAGAGAAAGACAAGGAAACCAAAACATTTCCTCAATGTAAACATTTTATTGATTGTGTCAGTTTTCAATTCCACAAAAGTATTTATCGACAAAAGGCAAAAGAAAAAAAGAAGACGAGGCAGCGGTGCCGTCACAAAGTGCAAAACCTGCAAAACAACATTCACAGGGCCATAAACCGACAAAAGGCCACCATTCAACATTTCAGCATGCGTCACTTCTACCACTAAATTATTGCATAGACAATTTATTTACATTTCAGTGCATAGAGAAAGTTGTCATAGACAAGGAATGCAATCAACTGAACTCATTTGATTGTGATTGTGAGGCTGGGTAATGCAACCTCGCAAGAACCCGGTCACTCGATATTCACCCAGTTCAGTGCATATCAGTGGAGACCAAAATTAGCTGGAATACTGGAATGGGAGAGAACTGTAAATGTTTTTTTTTAATCTTTTTTAAAGTCTAATCCTTTTTTTTCCCCTTCCCCAGGGCTTCTGAAATATTGTTGTTCACCCCTGCCTCTCTCTGTAATAATCCCCCCTTGATATGGCAGACCATAAACTACACAGAAAGTACACAGTATTGCCATATTGTAAACACAGGCCTTACAGACAGAGAGTGATTGGTTAAGGTATCTGTTATCTCGTATAGATTGCATAGAGTTACGATGATTGTCTTTCAGAAGGCAGCTTAGAGAAACTTTGTCTGCCATAATTGTATGCAAAAGCTTGGCATGAATGAAACGGATGCAAATAAACACAAGATGAATGTAGAGTTGGATGCAAATTCCAAGACTTATTTGAAAGGTGGTCCACCCTAACTACCCTAAATATACATTTCAGTTTGAAATTGGCACCCGGGGCTAACTCTTAAGATCTCCCTTCTTTCCTTCACATGACTGAATGCTCCAGGATGGGAGACCTCTGTGCTGCATACTGGGAGAACCCAGAGTGGGTCTGGAAGGCCACTGTTACTCATAAAGTAGTTAATTGGAGATGTCTGTTTTGGACCATAATCTTGGTAAAGTTTCTCTGTCTGAAACGGATTCTGGAGAGGTGATGCCAAAGTCAAGTTTATCGCTTTTGAAACCGTCAAGACCTGATTGAGACAAGGACCAAATCCCACCCCCCCACCTACCCTCCCCTATTTCAGTTGACTGCATTTCCCACAATTGTTGCATAGAAAGTAAAGACAGCAGCTAACCCATTCACGCCTGTGTCAGTAAGCCAGAGCGGAGTGACACACTTAGCTGCCCAATCACAGTGCAGTTTCCATCATCGCCTGCAGTGGGTTTGCATATTTTGACACTTTTTAATTATTCATTTTTTCATTTCAAGTTGGGGAAAACAAAACATGAAAATGTCACCCCCCAAAAAACTCACAAGGAGATCAAATAACACCTCCCACCCACCCCCACATGCACACGCACACATACAAAAAAAAAATGCCAGTGCTTTCTGCAAGGAGACAGCAGGGTCCAGTGTCCTTTACAGGATTGGGGGGGAAAGAAAAAATGAAGAATAATAAATTCGCAATCCAGACAAGACTGCTGGGCTTTCATGTGGGCTGGGAATCTGGTTGCTATGGGGCGCAATCCTCCATAGATACCCCCTCTCTTTGTCCTGCTACTTCACAATGCCGTGCTTAAGACAAAAGAGGAGCGATCAGGACTATTGGGGGCAGCCAGGAGAATATAGCAACAACGATAAGAGTAGTTAGCAGTCAGGCACTAGCGGCAAGGGTGCAGTGATTTACAACCAAGTTTTACCAAGCAGGGCGTGAGTGTGCTTGTGAAGAACTTCAGTTCATGTTCTGTCAGGTCTCTACTTGACGATCATTCATATTTTGTCACCATATTTCCCTGTATAACACTGGTCAGGATTTTAACTCAAGCTCCGCCCCCTCAGCAAAATCTCTTTTTTCTTTTTTTTTGTTCAAAGGAAGGCGTGCATGTCCTGTCCTAAATCGCTGATCGACCCTTCACAAATGTTAGGCCAAGTAGAAAGCAAAAGTCCAGATTAAATCGGGAATCACTGTGATGGCCGCCAGCTTCCTCTTGAGTCTACTCAGTACGAACCTGCCATGGAGCAGAGGGGGGTCTGTATTGTGCCCCGTTAAACCAGGGGTTGGGTGTAATCAGTAATCCAGGCTCTGGGGGAGTTGGTTGATTTCACAGAGTGTGGAGATGCAGGGTGGAAGGGCCTATATGCTACACACTGAGGACCCAAGCCGGACAAAAAACGTATTGCACATGTTCTTCAAAACCAACAAACAAACACACAACCAAACCAAAAAAAACAACAAACAAACAAAGCCTTACTCTGGGAAACAGACTAACTAGTGCTACGACTAACGCACTCCTCAGGAAGAGGCCAAACACATAATCCTACACATAAAGGGTCTCTTTAAGGACCTGATTTAAGGCCTGGGAAATATCTGATTGCTGTTTTCTGATTAGATAAGAACAAATAAAAATAAAAATAAAGACATATCTGTAACGTGGTGCTCAGTGTTCACAAGTACACCCCCCCCCCCCCCCATGTGTGCTGAAATCAGTGAGGTTCTCCCAGTCGGGTTATTGCACTGGCTCCTGGTTGCAATGAATCATGGGATGGAAGAAAGTCATTCCGTTAGCTTGTCATTTCTATGATGATGGCAGGGTATCGCTGACATGCTGTCCAGGCTCTTGCTTTTAAAAACCACACCGTGACAGGTGACATTTCTCACAGTTCACTTTAAAACAATATATTTATTTATAGATAGATATATATATATAGAGATATATATTTTTTAACATCTAAGGCCACTGTGGTGTAGTGCAACTTCTATGCAGGTTCCTCTTCTTAAAACCCGTCTGAAACGGCTGTGCCCGCATCACCATCGCCACACCGGATGGACTGCCACACCAAACTGCGTGATTATACAGTCGCCAGAGCCAGGAGGAGAGGACGTGCTCCCTGTGGTCCTCTCGGTCCAGGTGTCCATGCTGTGTGAGCACTAGTGTGCAACTTCTCTGTCAGTCCCCGGAAAAAACAACAACACTGATGGGAGGAACAAAAGGGGCGGCATCGTGCTCCCAGTATATCCACAATGCAATGGGCTCTGGGACTTCCTGCCTCCTTAGTTCGTGTGTGCCGTCGGAGCCCCCCATCCTTGTAACCAAAGTGTTCCGTCACCGAGAGTTTGAAGCTCTCCAGGTTGGAAGCTGTCCAGTCTTGACAGGGCCAGTAGATGGCATGACAACTGTCCCAAAAGTGACTGGCACTTATATCCTGTCCCAGCCCCTTCTCGTCCGGCGTTCGGAGCAAAGTGCATCGAGCATGAAGGGTTCAAGTTGACATGAAGTTTTAACATTTGTTCTCGTGTATCGGAAATAATTCATTGACTTTGCTACGAAAAGAAGCAGAGCATGAAATCAAGACCTTGTGAAAGAAGAAGGAAAAGTTATTATGTTGAATGAGTCATCAACCAGTCCTAAGCAGGGAGAAGGCAGAGGAGTTTGACTAACAGAGGGGAGAGGGCGGTTTCTGATGTCCTGCCTGCGTTTCCTAAGATGGCGGCATCCAGTTTTGGCTCTGTCATGCTTCATGGTGGAGCAGATCTGAAATGTGTGTTTCCTAAAGGATTTGGCCAGGGTCAAGGGGGCAGGAAAGGCAACCTGGAGGGGAAGGTTCGGGGTCTGGAAGTGATGATGGAGAGGCGCTGTGGTGTCCGTTGAGTAACTTCAGGCAGGTGTCCAAGAAAAGTGAACAGTCCTTCTGTGTTCAGGGCCTGGGGATGGAAGCCTAGAGTTGGATGACATCACCATCAGGAGTCCCCAGGCTGGGGTTGATTGGACTTCCACTTCGGTGGGTGCGTCTCAGGCGAACACTAGCTTGCAGTTCTGCTTTCCCGCCAAGGAGGGCACCTAGAGGGAAGAGAAAGGGATTTTGAATGTGGTGTTTCAGAGTGCACCATCCGGCAACGAACCTGCGTTGGTGTATGTTGATTTAATTTGTTGGCATAATTTTGTATTAGTCATAACTTTATGTCATTATTGTATAATAATCTCCATCCTTATCATCTTATTAAGAAAACATGCAAAATTAGATCTGAAGACTGGGATCAGGGGAAACAAATATTCAGGAAGGTCCAATGGGGCCACCTGTGCTGTCCTGAGCCACAGTCATAGACAGAGAGCACCACCTACCCAAAAACTTTACTTCCCAAAACCACAGACATTCACACACACCATGTTCCAGAGCAGAAGGGCAAAAAAGTAGTTTCTCTACATTGAGGAGCCAGAAGTGACCCACCCCCCACCACCATCTGAATACACCCTTTGGTTCGTATTCGCGTGAAAGAATCTTGTTTCTTTCCATTTTGCAAAACAACCAAAAGTGAGGCTCATTAGAAATTGACTTTCATTTTTTGTACAGCGTAAGGGGTGGGGGGAGGATTGAGGGCGAAGTAGAAAGCCCCCCGCCCCCCCGCCCTCTGTAGGTAGCTGGTACCTCCTAGGGCTGAAGCAAAGAGGAAACATGTGACGGGCATTAAGCTGACCAACTAAAGGGGCTTCGAGCAGCAGGCATTACAGGAGACAAGCAACTTAAGATATTAAGGCCGTGGATTGGGGATCTGGGGCTGGAAACATTTAACCACTTTGCTGCCTTCTGAGCGGCCGCGTGGTTCGTGTCCGTGCAGTAAAACTCTCCAGCGCTGTAAGTCTTTGTTTGCTGTGGCCCTTATGCAAGCTGTGAGCCTCTTAGGGTTCCTGATCATGTTTTCTCTTTCATTACCAACTAGCCTCGCCCAAATAAATCGGCAACCGCTCACTTTCTGGTTTGCGGAGATTTCAAGTCTTTCCTGGACTTTTTTATTGGATAACCCCTGAACAATCTCTCTCTGTGGTTGCACAATAATAATAATTAAAAAAAAAAACATTACGTCAACTTTTAAAGAAAATCTTTCTGCAGCTTTAGTCATGTGATCAGATTCCTAGGTCCCTTTTCCTAATCCAAACATTACGGATTTACGGTGAAACAATGGATCCTGTAAAGGGGAAATAATGTATTAAAATGACGAGATGCTCAGTTTAAACTCCAGAGGATTAGTGGACTTTGCTGTGGATCGTCCAATTGACCGCAGAACCCGTCTGAACTCCTTGTTGCGATCCCGTTTTTTATTTCAGTTCGTCATGCAGGACTGTAGTAGACGAGGGTACTGTAATTGCTGCCAGAGGTGCTTCCACCAAGTATTAACTCAAGGGAGGGTGGAGACCTGTCCAATTATGATATTTCAGTTTTGTAATTTTTGTTCCAACTGAGCTCTCAATTATTTAATTAAACCCTTAATTAAATTAATAATTTCCTTTTAATAATTTTAAACAGTAGGGCTTTTAAGTATAAAAGTGTATACAGAACTTATTAAGGAAACAACTTTTTACACCATTTTTACACAAGTCAAATGTGAGCAAAGTATTAGTTCAATTAAGGGTTCCATTAAGTAATTGAGAGCTTGGTTGGAACAAACAGCAGCAGGGTAGGGAAGGAAAAGGGTTGGGTACCTTGTGGTTTGTAGACCAAGTGGATAAAATCCTCTTTTAAGTGCTTGAAACTCTGAGGCAGTGACACAACAACATGTGATAAAAATTCAAGGGGCCTTAGATTTTCTTAAGTTAACCCAGGAAATCTGACTTTTGCCAGTAGATTTCAGTATGGATTTGAACAAGACACTATATCTGTCTGGATGGGAGCGAGGGGCCGTCTTTTAGACATGCAGACAGAGGGGTGGCCTATTGTCTTCATTAAAACAAAAAGGAGAGAAAAGGGATGGAGAAAGACTTTTATTTCTTAAAATGTAATTTATTATTATGGGGATGGGTGAACACTGAACACTAAATCACCCTGATTGTGCTTTATTTACAACCCTTGCCAAAGCTGGGGGAAGAAAAGGAAGTCTGTGTTTCAGCGTGTGAGTGCGAGCGTGCGTGTGGGGGGGGTGTACATTGAATAGAATAATTTTAGGGGTGTGGGTGCATGAGGAAGGGAGTTGGGAATGGGGGGGGGGGGTGAAAGTAGGCTCAGATTGTCCCGAACAAACTGCGTGCGTTGAATGTTATTTAATTCATTTATGCCCTAGCTCTCTCTCTCTCTCTCTCTCTCTCTCTGTCACTTGTCTGTGCTGAATGAATAGCCAAGTCTGCCTGGATCTTCAGTGCACGGCTGTGTCTCCCTGGGCTCCCCCCTCCCCTCCTCAAAAAGTCCTGAATAGGGTCCTGAGCTGAGCAAACAGCCCGCCTGTCAGTTCAACGGGGGGGGGAGACCGTGAACTTGAAGTTATTCCCAGGCCCTGAGTAGCACAGGGGAGGCAGTGAGGGACTGGTGGTGGAGTTGGGGGTGAGGAGGAGGAGGAGGGGGAGGGGGAGAGGGGGGGGCAGACCGAACCAGCCATGCCAAGTATGAGGGGACCAGGGGGGTTCCCATAGCTGGCACCTAAGGGGAGAGGGAGGTCCCAACTGGTATCTTAGCAACTGTACAGTACCAGGAGTGGCTGGGATGGGGGACGGGGAGATGGGTGGGGGGCTGGGAGGTAGGGGGTCTGTGATAAAGACAAGCAGTGGGAATTGAAAGGGGTTCAGACAGTAGACATAGACTTCCACAAGAGTGTCTGCACCACCCTGACCCTGCCCTCCCTGCCCCCCCTTGGGCAGACTTCCAGACACAAGCTGCTCCAGCACCCCCGCATCCCCCCCCCCCCCACCCCACACACACACACACACTTCCTCAGTTCCCACTGTATTATTATCTAATTAGGGAGAGCCACTATTGAGGCAACAGGGCCACTTGCGTCTAAGTGTTCTATTAATTAATTTGTTTTACAGGAAAGAGAAGGCAGATTGAGAAAAGAACTACCCCTCTCTGGCTTGTTAGCCTTTCAAAACTTATTTTTATATAAATATATATAGGCTATACTGAATACACAGTGCTTTCTCCATTTCAAACCTCGATCATGATCCACCAGCAACTAATACTAAGACACAGCTGCCATTACTCAGGCCGTCGTGTTTACTCATGCTCCGAAGAGCAGAATTTCCATGTGCAAATTACAACTATATTAAAATTTAGTTCTACAGAACTACTCTAGAATGTGTGTATATATATATATATATATATATATATATATATATATATATATGCATTCTATTTGTACTATATATTTATTTATCTATTTAATAGAAGCTGTCAACATTGCAAAAATACACAAAAAACTGTTGTGTATTTCGCCTGTTAGTTTTCTTAAACATAACTGACTGAACACCTCTGTTTTACAGTTTTGTTTTACAGATACATGCAAATGAAGCCATACTAGAATCGAAGCAGACCACTGTATACTTCCATATCACTTTAAAACGGTGCGTAATGTATCAACACTAAAGTTCCTGTTAAAATACAGATAATATATTGGATTTTGTCCCTCCCCCCGGTTTTTATTTTGGTCTCACATGTGTTCCAAGCCTTCAACCAAAGAGAAAAATGGGCACATCCAAGTATTTATTTGTTTTCCAAACAAGGAGCTAAACTGACCACGGCCACAACAAACACGAACCACGTCACATCTTTCTGTGGCGGTGGTCGTTCGGAAATATTTAATAAGAGAGAGTTGCGGAAGACCAAAAATGCCATCCAACCCTCCTGCCTCCCCCCAACCCGCCCAAACCCCTTCTCCACCACCAGCTCTCTTCTTAGCTGAAGACTATAGCGAATGTGCCTGACTGTTAGCACAGCACTTGCGCCCTACAATATCTGCCCGACCGCCACATTATCTTTTGCTCCGATAAGCGGCTGCTAACAAAAGAGTCTTTTCGCCGTGCGGGGACAATGGGCCGCATTGTTTACGGCCCCAGTTAATCTCTCACAGCCGGCTCTAATTGGTGTTTTGGTTAAGCGTTTTTTAAACTTCTCGCTCTCTCTCCCAAGTAACCCACGCTTACACCACAACAAGCTTACAGGTTGAACAATGTGCAGCTTGTCTGAAGCAGGCCCCACGAACTTCGCCACAGACACAAAGAGATCCTTCCGCTATTGAAACCACACTGAATCTCGTCTCTCTCTCTCTCTCTCTCTCTCTCTCTCTGTTTGAATTGTGCTGCATCAGTCTCTCTCTTGTGATAGAAAGGGAAAATGTATACCCCTTGGGAAAATACACAGCACTGATTGTACCAAGATGCAAATTATTTTTCTCTTTTCTTTTGTTTGTTGAATGTTATATATATTCATCTCTCTGCTGTGCAGCCTACCATATGCAGGCAGTAGAGACCTTTGCAAAAACTCTTTCTGCCATTTCGTAGAAGTAAAAAGTATTGCCCATTCAGATCCCAAACTGATTCCAGGGTATAATCTACTGGCTGTCACCCGACTGGTGCGCACTGACGTTGATGGGCTGGGTAAGGGAGCGAGAGAGCGAGAGAGTGAGTGAAAGAAGGATTCGGGTTCAGGATGAGGATGAACATTTCTAAGTAGTTAATATGGGTCCACACTGACAGGAACGGTGGTGTTAATGCAGTCGAGAGACACCCTAATGGGATAATCCACTTTGCAGTTTTGTCAGTGTATTGTTCCCTCGCAGTGGATTCAACTGCTTTTTCCCCCATTGTCCCTCCTGTGTGCTTAACGCAGCCATCGATTAAGAGCGGGTGGGAGTCCGGTGGTGCCCGGCGAGGCCTGGACTTGAGATGCCCCCCCACTCAACGCGGACACTCTGCACAGCTTTAACGGTCTACTGCACAACTGCTGACTTTAGCTTTGTGGATGTAGATGGGTGAGAGGACTCCGCTCAATCTACATGCTGTTCTGGATTTTAGCCCTAAATCAAGGTGCCAACTAAGATCTAAAACCTGGAGGGTTGGGGATGTTTACTGTAATCAAGCAATTAGAGGAGATTCATCCGTAATTCCCTTCCTTTCTACTGCGCTGTCATAAGAGAGGCCATCCTACCTCCTCTTCTCATCTCTCTCTGGGATTACTGATCTCAATATCGTTTCCATTTCCTAGCCCCCTTTCCATAAAACTGGGAATAGTGGCTGCGATTAAGAGGATTTTTCCCTTCTGGGAGACCCCCCTCACCCCCGCCCCCATAGGCCTGTGTTTGGGTTTTTGCTGCTGTTCCGTATTCTTAATTGCTCTCTTAATGAGTATTTTTAATCGGGAAGGCTTGGTGTCGCAGTATCTGACGATATAATCAGTGCAGATGCATATATTTATATTTTGTTAATGTGCACAAATATACCAAATGTCTCAAGTCAGAATATCGATGCACATTCTGGGCGCCTCCTTGTTCACTTGTCTGTCTGTGCTGTAAATATCACAAGGGTGGTGGGTTAAGTATACCTTTAGGTCTGACACTGCAGTATTGATTTGTTTATTTATGCTGTAAATATCACAGGGGCGGTGGATCACGTATGCATTTCAGGTCTGCTGTCACAGTCCCTCCCAACGATATTTGACAAGGGCTCACGTGTGTCCTACGACTCTGCGAGCATGCAGTCTCACGCAATGCTGTTTACAGGGCAAGGATGGATCGTGAAAAGGCAGCCAGTAGATCCAGGAAGCTCCACAGACTGAGAAAAAAGGCCAGGCCTTCTGAGACTTGAAACACACACACACAAACACACATACACATATATACATGCATATAATTAATCTCATAGTAGCTGATTCACTGACTATGTACCCACGCGTATAAAACATTCCCAACCTCCACGACCACCCTCTTGGAAAATCTCTCCGCCAATTAACACAGCCCAGATAATTAAAGAAAAGAAAAAGCACCCAGGCGATCGTCAGCTTTCTAAATTGGGAAGAGGCGCTACGCTCAATGAGAAGGAGGGAGGGATGTAAGGGGGGAGATTGGGAGGGTTGGTTGTCAATGGTTTTTGCCATTATGTCATTTTATTATTATTATTATTTTTACCTGTGTGAATTCACATCCATTTTATGCCAGGATTCTAAGATGGTGGTGCGGACTGCATCCGGCTGGGGCTGTACTGTACTGTGCTGAAGCAGGGGGCAGGAGAGAGAGAGCGGAAAGGAGGGAGGAGGAGAGGGGGATGCGTGGTAGAGGAGGCTGGAGGAGAGGAGGGCAGACCAAGCTGGTGTTCGTATGGCAGCCCCTCCTTTTCTCTCGTCTTGTGATCGAATGGGCAGCCTGCAGGAAAACAGAAACCGGGGGGAGGAAACAGAGCAAGAAAAAGCTTTGAGTCTGCGTTGCCCGACTGGCAGATTACAGCAGCAAACACACACACACACACACACACACACACACACACACACACTCACACATACACACACACATACTCACACACACAGAAAGAGTCACAGATGCACACACTCACGCATGCGCAGACACACACACACACACGCACACACGGGCGTGAACACACACACACCTTTTCATGTCTGTTCTCATGGTACAGTCTGCCCCCAAGCATGCAAATGACTTTCATTATGCAAATGCATGCAAATCAGACCCAACCATCTGAGAATCAGGGCTGGGAAAGGAGGAGAAAATAACAGCAAAGAAAGAAAGAATGAAAGAAGGAGAGAGTACAGAGAGAGAGAGAGAGAAAAAAAATCCCTTTGGATGGCGAGGCGGGTGGAGGTGGGGGAGGCATTCGGCAGTTAGTGTCTGTGCTAGGATGGGCTACTGTGCCCTGGCTCTTTGAGACAGAGAGAGAGAGAGAGAGAAGAGGGGGAAAAAGGAGAAAAGTCTGGCACTGCGGGCAGAATGGCGTCTCTCTCTCCCTTCTCCTTTTCTCTCTCTCGCTCTCTCTGTCCCTCCCTCTCTCCCATGCCTTCTGCCACTCTCTGTTCTTGTTGCACCCTTTCATGTTCCCAATGTCATGCCACTCGGAGACAGGAGCCTCAGAGCCATGCCCGCAGAACAAACGTACAGGAGCCTTGGGATGGGGGTGGGGGAGGGGTGCGTCCTAGCAAATTTGCCCCCTGTGTAAAGCGGGCACTCCGCTTCCCGTTTCAAAGATACTAGAACCACCGCCTGTATATCCTTTCTCTGTGCTGTATTGTCCAAACATGCAGGGCAAGAAAATGCTTTGTCATTATTAAATCAATAGATAAAATCTGTTTTGATCGCAATGCCAGTTTATTATACGGGTGTGCTTTTGTGTGCGTGTCCGATGCCTGTAAACACCCAGTACTTTTTGGTTTGTTTTTCTTTTTAAATCTCAAAAAACTTCAAAGGTAGATGCTTGGGTTTATATCTTTAGGATGATCCAGATAGGTTGTGAACTACTGTACTGTATAGAAGCTCCCCTCGGCTGGGACCGTGTGGTTCGATTGCTCCCTCTTTTTTGGAGCTGATTTACAAAGAGGGGCAAATTTCCCTTTTAGTCACAGTCTGGTATTTTCCGATTGATTTTATAAAATTAATTATAATCAAAGTTGATATGCCTTTTTTGTAGGGGGGGTATAATAGCTTCCAAATAACATTGTCAGACCAGACGACTGTCATTAATTTGAGATGAAAACTATTTTGTTTGCTATTGAAACTTTTTAGAGATTTACTGCAAGGTCACATTGTGTTTCGGGACAAAAGCAAATTGGTAGATTCCTCTTCAAAAACAACCTCAGATGATTGTAAACCATATTGGATGGGAAGATGGGCTGCTTGTTCAGCAATCTACCAATGGGGCTGGAAAACCAGGGCAGGTCCAAGAGCAACCGACAGGGAGGAAGAGTTCTCCTTGATGGATCAAATTTCTTCTGGGAAGACGTGACCGGAAACCAATATATAAACGTGGGTAGACATCCAGGATTTAAATATAAAAAGCAGCTGACGACTCCCTGCAATGATTACAGAGTCTGATGAAAATGAAACGGAGGTAATACAGCTGAGACACAACCCCATGCACAGAACAGAGCCAGGACCAACACACACCAATCTCTCTTTGGAAGCTATTGCCCAGCATGGTGGATTCGACACCTGAGCAGAGATCCTAAAATCACACAAACGAGGACTAACACGGAAGAGCGGCGGGAAGAAAAGTGTTCTGCAAATCAATACAATCAGGCATCTATACAGCACCCCTCAACACTAACTGTCCTCAAGCCTGATTCCAACAAGTGAAAATTCCAACTGGCTGTGAGAAATCTGACCTGGGGATTAAAAAAAAAAAAAAAACAGATATGGACACACAAAAAATCTCCAAAAGAAGGGTTGGGATAGACCCGGTCTGGTCCAAACGAGCACAATGAGGCAAGTCGTCTCGTGGGGAAATGGCGGCCAAATCTGATGTAGGATGTAGGGCAAAGGGAGCGACATGAGATACCCGGCTGACGGGCCCAATCTGAACCGGTCTACGAGGGGGATTGGAATGGACTGCAGCGAGATGCTGGACCGTAACAGTAGCCGCCAAATAGGAATGGGAGCTACGCCAGGCACCCCCCAACACCCCATTTCCAATCCACGCTCACACCTGTCGTCAAGCACGTCTAAAGCGCTTGAAGTGCTGTTGATCCCCCTGACAGCACTCGACTGAACACGGCAAGCGCACAACGGGCTCTGCCAGGGAGAGGAGAGGAGAGGCCCAGCCAACAGACAGAGCTGCTAGCGTGTTGTGCTCTCTCTCTTTTGCTGTCAAAGTCCCCCCCCCCATCCAGAATAGATCCTTCACCAGTCACCGGGGTGAAAGACAAACAGCTTTGTTTCTGGGGTGCCGCTGACTGGGGGGGTTGAGCGTTGAAGTGGAAATGGAGGTGGTGGTGGTGGGGGAGGGGTGATGGGGCCATTGTATGGTGGCAAACCTTTTCTAATTGGCACTTGACATTTTTTTTTTCTCCCCCTTCCCCCCACCTCAAGTGGGCCCTTTTTTAAGACCACTTTAAAAGCTTGTTGGAAAGGTGCCTTATGCAAATGGAGTTATTGTGATGTTGGTGACATTAACGCTACAGGCAAGGAGAAAAGAGACGGGGGGCGTTGAAAGAGACGGAAAAATAAATGTTTTTTTGCGAGAGGCTGGTCGGTGGGAGCGAGAGGGAGAGGGCAGTTAGGATTGGGTGACGGAGATCTCTCATTGTCAACAGACGTAGGTCTCAAATCCAACCCTCTCTGTCTCTCATTTCCCCTCGTCCTTTCCCTTCACTTAGTTGTCGGTTTTTGGTGTATTGCATGTATGTGTGTGTTTCTGTGTGTGTGAACATTGTGGTTTCTGTTCCTGATTCCAGGAGAAACAGAGTTTCTTTTACATGATTTTTCTCATGCAGTTAATCCACTGGCCTCTTCAGCTTTAAGCAATTCATCCTTCCTTACACATCTGTTCATATTCTCTCTTTTGCACCCCCCTCCTCCACGCACGATTTACCGGCTAGTGAACTCCTCCGGGTTCGTATTGGGGAGCTATACCCATCTCTCCAAAATGGGATTGACCAGTCAAGTGGCCGGTGGGTGGGATAATCCAGCCGCAAACACTTCACAGGAAGTTAGCAGTGCAGTGCTGGGTTCTACAGTGACATCACTTCCCTTTTGAGGAAATGGTGCTCCTGGCTTTTTCTTTTCCCATTCCAATTGTGACCTCTTTCTTTACCTGTGTGAAAGCGGAACACCTGCAAACAAATGTATCCCCCCCCCCCACCCCCAAGCTACAGACTTTTACCCAATATATGAATTCGTCTCCGGGGCTATAGAGGAAATATAGTTTAGGTGCTGTAACTTGGGTGGATTGGGGAGAGGGGGAGGTGGACAGAGTTGGGAGGGAACAGTAAGGCCATTCTTCTGCCCCTGTTGGCACATCTCAATGAGCCGGGGCAAGAATCAGTGCAAGGTTTTGGGAAGCCGTCTCGCTGGTGCGCGGCGGGGGCGAGTGAAAGGGGGAGAAGGCCGCTTTGTCTCCGGGTGTACGAGCTCTATTGACTGTACAGTTGACTGGGGGTGAAGGGGAGGAGGTGGCGGGGGTGGCGTTGCCGACAATGGCTGTTTTTCTCCTTGACACTTGGGGGCTAAATCTTCTTTGCTTGGAGCATAAAAGCCAAGACAAATTCAACCCCCACCACCACCACCACCTCTCACCCCTTATACACACACACACCCAATCACCCCCCCTCTCTCTTTCCAGACAGACAATGAAGGAAAAAAGGCTCAGGGGAAAGCTTTTGTGTCTTAATCCAGACTCGCACCATTTCCAGGCGAGGAATAGAAGCAGTCTGTGTTTTTTTTTTTTGTGTGTGTGTTTTTTTTTTTTCTTTTCTTGCTCGGGTTCCGGCTACGAGGCAGCAGTGAGAAATCACAGCAGCACAACTAGCCAAGACCCCCTGCGCCGGACGCGTCTGCCATAAATTAAACCTGGTTTTCATGCAACGACTGCCCCCACCGAACTTATTCTGGACTTACTTGTGAATGTATATCATTGTCAACCACACGGCCTGCCCATGTCTTCTACTGCTGGCAGTCGAGCAACGAACGTGGCACCAACCGTAATGTGAATTGTGGGTCACAGTCACAATCTGTGACTGCAGGAGGAGTAACGCAATGGTGACTCTTTACATGACACCTCCTGTCAGCTACTGGGCACAAAGTTTGGGACGATCCGTGTTTGTTTTTTTGTGGGGGTGTTTGTTTGGGGTATAGATACAATGCCCAGGTTAGGTTAGCTGCCGCCCGTGGCACTGGGATGACGAGAGAGACGTCTCACTGGAAAATAAAATAAAGAAAACACTAAACTGGTCCCCCATACCGGGGCCATCAATGTCCCCCCACAAAAGACTAGCTGAGTGTGCCAGACAAACTCCAGACAAACTCCAGCCATAAATATAATTATATATTTAATTCCAGGACATCCCAAAGCATGTTACAGTAAAAATAAACAACATGTCCACATAATAGTCTATTGCTGTTCCAACTAAATACTTAAACGACTAATTACTACTGAAAACAATCTTATGCCAAGATATCCCACAGTGCTTCACTGTAAAAATAAAAACACAATATATATCCACAGAATAGCACTACTACTAACATCTAATGTCTTGCCACCACCTCTGGGACTCCTACTCCTACCCCTTCTACTACTATTACTACTAATACTAATACTAGTAGTAATAGTACAGATGTTCTGAAGCAAAGGTGGACATTTCCCACCGGGGAAAACCAAAGAAGCATCGTCAACATCTGTGGTGATCTGGGCTGAGATTGGTCCAGAGCCACAGAGGCTACTGGTTGCGTCCTCTCCCCACATCCCAGCGCCAGTTTGAACAGTTATTGAAAAAAAAAAATGTGTGCAAGTGCAAAAACGGGTTGAAGTTTAGTTTGGGTCCAGGAGACATATCCTCCCCTCTCAGCACTAGCTATTGTGACATAACTTAAGCACCTGTTACACCTGGAGACACATTTTAATATATTTATGAGAGACGATGATGTCGTAATTTAAATAGGTTTGAGTTTATTTTTGTTTATTTTTTGGTTCATGCTTTGGTATAATATGTGTCCCTTAATTTCCCCCCCCCAGGAATAGTGATAAACTAAAGGGACAATTTGGAAGGCAACCCTTTTTTTTTCATAGTGAACTAAAGCTACTTAATCAGTTGCCACCTTGAGCCCTGATCTCAACATATCACCATCATAGTGGAATCTGTTTTTGTTTGTTGGTTTGTTTGTTTTCCGGGCTGAAAACATCAGGGATCCAAATGGTCTCCCGTCCCCATCCCTACTGGCCTGGACACAGAACACGGCTTGGTTTGTTAACCGTGGACAAAATTGGTGGACTACTGACCACCTACCCACTGAGCAGTCAAGGTAGGCTCAGTTGTACGTTTCTTACCTTCTCGCTCGCCTCAAACCTGGCCCTACAAAAGTTCTAAATCTCACGTCAAATGCTAAATCTCACCACACCAACAAGCGTCTGGCGCCAGGAAGGTTTCTCTTTAAATAGGATAATCTGAGCTCACACGCCAAATCGAATTGCACGCTGGCTATGTGGCCGTTCCTCTCGAAGGGTTGCTGATTGGCCCTTCAAACATAGCATGCTAACCAAAACACTGGACGGTGCCCATGATGCATTTGTGTCCGTATACATCACGTTAGTTCAGTCATCTGAAGAGGCTGAATTGATTAAAATACAGAGAAAGCGGGAGGGAAAATTGTACAGAAGAGATGCTCGTTCCCAGGGATGATGCATTGTAAGAGTTTTGACTAACAGATGCCACAGCAGCACAAGAACAGTCTTGTCCGTATGCATGTACGTACCCCCGGGTTGCCTTTCAAAACCGGTGAGGTGGAAAAAGAAGTCTAATTGTACTGATTTAAAGCCCGGGGGCAAGGCCTAAAAACAACCACGAAACAACAGTGATAACCTTTCCAGACATCAAAATATGGAAGGGGACCGAGAGGGGCAGACAGGTGCGGGCACGTGCATCTTTGGTGGGGGCACTTACCAGGCTGGGATCCTCGCTGGGCATCGGCAGGTCCGTCAGTACATTTCAGGTCTCGTCTCGGGTTGGCGTGTTCATTTCCTGGCTCATTAATTTTTTGTTTTGTTTGTCGGTGTTGTCCGTTGCTTCGTTTGAGGCCTTCCTGCGTAGCGGGTCGCCGGACATGGAGGCGGCCTCTCTGGTGTGTAATGGGATTCTTGTTACTTTCGGTTATCTAGCTTTATGAAGAATGTACAGCACTCATACAGCTAGATAACCAAAGATAACAATCAACCCCTCAGGCTACTGTTCTTCACGTGCCCCTCCTCTTCCTCGGCCCTCCACTACGTCCTGCACGGCATCAGCTGCGGACAGCAGGGGCCCGGACCTAGTGAAGAGAACACAGAGTTACACTAAAGACACAGGAAGGAAACCTGAGTGCATCTCTTGTTTGTGTGTGTGTGTAAAAAAGTGTTCACTAACAGACCACTTACAGTCCATCCCAGGAGAGCGGGGCTTGCAATAAACTGACCATTATTGAATTGTTATGCGGCGGGTTTAAGTTTGGGTGCCAGAGAAATGGGCAACCTCTGGCCAATACAGAGGAATGTGGTTGCCTTGCACACCAGTAGAAAGAAGTTGTAAAACAGGGAGGAGGCAGAATTAGGCAGAACCTAATCTCATGTGCCTTAAAATGCCACTAAAATATATTGATCAATGCTTATGGAGTACGGAGGATGGATAGATAGACACCACACAGAGGCATCCCACCATCTCTCGTTGTTTGTGTACGTCTCTGAAACCACCTCAGCAACGGCACTGGTTGATAACTAGCGTTTGATCTTCGGCTCTCTAAAAAAAACACCACATTGCCTTTCAAAATACACTCAATTCCAGAAATGGCCAAGTACCTCAGTGGCACCACACGTAAACACAAACACAACAGGGCTGCCCTTAAACAATACAAGGACACTAATCCCATCATGCTTTAGGTTTGGGTATCATTTTACCCAGGGAAACAACAGTGTTTTTGGAACTCCATCAGGCCAACTTAAAAGCAGGACCTGACCTATCATTTTTTCCTTTTCATTTATCTCATCAAAAATTCGGTGGCATCCTCCCACAGAATGTAATAGAAGAAATATATCAATACATAAATAATTGGAAAAATCCTTGATTCCTCAAGATACAACCAAAATGGCTGTTTCAGTTGGAATAATACTCTCTGTTTCCAAGTATCTTGCTAACCGATTCCCAAACGGAGGGTGTGTGTTCTTCTACAGAACCAGGAGGGAGGTACTGCTTTGGGATAAGGCCTCCGCAGAGTGAAACGCGGCGAACAATGCGTGCCAGGGAAGTAGTTTGTCACCCACTGCTCAGGGCACCCGAGCTCCACCCCTTCCTAGATCACTACGCCAGTTGCCAGGTCTCCTTTCTCTAAGGCAGGGGTGGGCACGGCCTGTCTGTGGCTGTGCAGCTGGTGCAATCAGAGGGCTTTCTCAGCCTGGCAAAGCTGCCGGCTCCTCCTCCGTCACCCCTAGTATTTTCTGATCACGGGGAATCGAGCATACCAGCCTCTCCCTCCCTGTGGGCTGGGTCCTCGCCATTTTCTGATTCTGAAAACCCAGCTCTCTCTACCTGCATCTCAGCCTCCATGTTCCCCACAAAATGAGACTTTGCGCCTTTTATCTCAGACTTTGTTTTATTCTAATTATTCTAATTATGATTATTTGGTTTTCTCTCGAGACTTCTTCTGTTTCGCTGTCTGCAGCACTTGGGCGATACATAGGCAGCAGACACCAGTAAAGTGCACGAGCTGAGAAGAATCTCTTCAGTCAGGCGGCTGCATCTTCTTTCGATGCCAGAATCAAAATGGTCTGAGTACAACTGTGTGTCAAATTCAAACGCATTTGTGTCTTGCAAGGTTCAGTCTGTCGGTCAGTCACCAAACATTTGAAAGGGCATTATCTAGGATTGCGAAAACCATCAAACATCTGCCTGAGATATTCACAAGCACAATTGGCTGGAGATCTCTTACTGGTGATCAAAATACTAATCAGACAAATAGGAGCTCTTAGAAATGTAGCAAATATCCAGTAGATAATATCCATCATTAGTAATTTGAGACTCGAGAAGCTTAGTAACTGTAATATATTGAATGATCTCTAATATAATTGACATACATTGGACAATAAGGCCCTATTCCTGTTTCACTGACAATCAGAAAGAGTCATTTTTGTGTTTGCCAAAATTTTGGGGGTGTTTTTTCAAAGTACACTTTTCATAATAAGTCATGGCCTCACAGCTTAGAATTTACAGTATATATGTTTTTAGTTATTTGATTGCTATGTATATGATATATTCACTATATTATATGTGAACTATCTTATCTGATTAACCACGAATTTACGTAATAATAAAGTTGCTCACTATGAACTGAGCACAGACAATTGAACCAATTTGTTTTTCTTCTTCTTCTTTTAAAGGAATACTTTTCATTTGCTGTATATTCGATATACCAATTAATACGTATGAGTGGGCATTATTGCAGTGTATCTTCAAATTCGATCCAAAAGCAGAAATATTGCCAGCAGAGGCAGCTGTAGCAGTGGCTGTCCTTTTCTGTTGGCGATGAAAACAGCAACAGTCTTCGCAGAGGGCACTAAAAAGGAGAAGCTATCCGTTGCAATAACAGTTTGTAGTAAGTGTTCCTGTTGCCCTGGCAATGCTTTAAATATTGCCCGAGACCTCAGGAAAAGGTCTAAGCCCTATGCACCAGTCCAGCAAAGGGTCAAAAATAGCTGCCATTATTATTCTCACTAAATACAATTGTTGTTTTTAAATCTGTCAAAAAGCAAATGTTTTCTCAATTAAATTCAATTGTAGAGATTGTGGTTCTTGGGCTGTAATTTAAAGTATACCAAAATATAAGGACCTTTTTCTCTTTTCGGTAGCGGGGCTACAACCAGCCCATCATTCCCCTCTGTTTATGATCTATTTTGAAATTGTTTTAGAAATAAGTTGTTAATTTCATTTTAGAAAGGGGAGTGATCAAATGCTCCCCTAACACTCAAAATAATAGGCCTGGAGTATCTGACTGTACAAAATTGATTAAAATAAAAAAGCACAGGGCAATACAGCTTTGTAAAGCACAATTGTGGCAGATTTAAAGAACAGACAACCTACAAGTCTTTCCTTACTCATTAAAAAAAATACTGGCATGGAGAGAAACTAGTCAAATCCTCAGAAATTAATATCAAGTGAAAGGGATCACATTCAGATTCCTTTTATTTCAGAGTCTTATTCTAAATATTTGTTTTCTTTAAAAAAAAAATCCAGAATGGCAAGGGTTAAACAAAGGGTTGTCTGTTCCACCAACCAAAGCCTTTATATAGAGTAATTACCCACACACCCATAAGAGACGTTTAAATAGTATGGCAAGGTGTGTGCTCTCTCTGGTAAAGTTTACACAATAAGCAAAATTATTAATGTACTGAATTAATGCTGAGCAATCAATGTATTCATTTCATATTTTGTGTGGGCTTCGTATTTTGAATTTATAAAATATCAAAAAAATCGACTTAATCTATTATAATAATAATGATGATGATGATTTGTAATAACATTAATAATAATTACTAGTATTATTTAAAATAATAATATAAATAAACGCAAGATTATTTTAAATGGTTTTAAATGCAATAATTGTTTTGTCTGCATTCTCGTTTTACACTGGTGCAAAACCAAGGCTGCTGATATCAACACTGTAGCTCCAAAATAGAGAGATCCATTTCAACACTGCCCAGATATCCAGGTTTGCTAATACCATAGAAATCCTTGCTTGAGGGTCAGTAACTCCACTGATTTTACTGGGATGAGGAACACTGGTACAAATGGGTACTAATGAGCCCCTGAGAGCAGTCTGGTTACAACCATCTGCACTTGAGCTCAAATACTAAACAAACACAAGGCAAGTTCCTAAGTTTTTTTTTTTTTTGCAAACAAAACTGGCTTCGTGTCGCTCCAGAATATGTGTATTCCTTAATCAAAATATGTGTATTTTTTAAATCAATTTAAAAGCAACAAAATAAACAAATAATCTTGAGAAGACAATTAAAATATATTTGTGTACATAATCTATAATCTAATAATACCCGATGTGATAAGATGTACAAGGAACATATCATGTGCATTGTTAAATTTCATATTAATGTATCCTAAATCATTCAGTCTGCGCGCCAAACTGAAAAATTGTTTGTATGCTTGTATGTGGGTGTGTCCGTGTCCGTGTGTGTGTGTATATATATATATATATATATATATATATATATATATATATATATATATAGCCTCAGAATTATATATATTGCTTTTAATTATCTTAGTTTAATATGTTCTGGCTATTTTATTAAAACGCATATGACATACTGAATCTGTATGTGTGTGTATAAGTGTGTGTGTGTGTGTGTGTGTATGTATATATATATACATATATATATATATATACAATCTGCGCGTATGTCCTGAATTTTATATTTTTGTTTAGGAATGTATTACTATTACAATTTAGTTATTGTGAACATAAGTCTAGGATAAGGAGATAATATTCGTATCTTTCAGGATTGCTTATTGCAAAATGTTTAATTAAATTATACATTTAACCACAGCTTCCAAAGTCATTGTGAAATAGTGAGCATCGGAATCTGGAGAATGTTACACAGTGACTAAGCATTCTCGCCTGTCCGTTTTATCAGGAAAATATGTTTTTCGAGGCCCGAAATGGTAGCTACAGTAACCAAGACTGACAACCAAAAAGATTGCATCTTTCATACATACATCCATACATAATCACATACTCACATACATACATACGAATATTTAAACTAATTGTGTTCAAATAACATCAACGATATATACCACTAGATAACCAAAATACGTATTCAACTCCCAATTAAATACTGATAGGCGAATTTGGAAAATAATAATAATAATAATAATAATAATAATAATAATAATAATAATAATAATAATAATAATAATGTTTTGTATGTGTAGGAAAATATATTTGATTTCTTATCCACTTCGTGGGTTTAAACAACGCCAGGTGCGGAATAATCATTATATTAATACCTGGTACCGTTGAGAAGCGATTCCTTCTAGTAACTTTTGTCTAGCAGGTCTGTATGCTGTGTTAGAGCCCCTGCAACACGTCGAAGTGTTAATCTGAGAGGAATGAGAGCGGGTGCAGGACCGAGGGTCGCTTCAGCACCATTTACAGTGGACAGCAACCGGTCTGTGCGCGGCGCTCAATTCAGCACTGCGAACTGTGCCGCCGGACTGACCGCCCACCTACCGCCGAATACACATATATACATGGTACATATTATACATTTATAATACATATTAAATTATATTTAAACACATGCTCTGAGCAATCTTAATTCCACCGACAGACATATTTTTATTATCATCCTTAATCTGTTGTACGTATTAGTATTATTGTCATTATTATTATTATTATTATTATTATTATTATTATTATTATTATTATTATACTAGAACAACTGCGCCTTAACAGCATTCATATTCAATGAAAAAGTGGGAGAACCAGTGAGTAATTAATGTACGGTGTGCGTGTGAAAAGATATAAAATATATACATTTTATCAAAATTGCATAGGTTAATGTTCAGCGTAAACTCATATAAGTTTTACTTTAAAAAGGAAATCGTCTTATTATTGTCTATTAGTCCTTACATTTTCCAGCAGTCGGGAGCAGAGGTGACACGGCGGGCTGGCACAGTCCCTCCCCCCCCCCACCCCCTTCCCTCGGTCGGGTGGCTGTAGCAGAGGCGGCGCGGTGCCCGGCGGCCACCCTCGGGAGACGGGCACGGAGGTTGCGGGCGGACGGTGTCGCAGGAGCAGGTCGAGCCCGGATGCGGATCGGCCACGTCCTCCGCAGCGCGCCGACTCGCACACTGAGCCCTGGAGTGGGGCTTCATTCATTCATCCGCCAACCCGGTCTAATCCCCGCCCTCTATTGGTCGAACCAGGGGGCTGACGTCTTTAACCCTGACGCGCCTGTCAATTTAGTGATGGCGTTTTACATTCGACTTATCTAAGAAAGGAGAGGGGGGGGGGGGGGCTCGGTGGGTATTGGGCACATGCAACGTAGTTTAATTAATCTGCCACGTTCGAACACCCCCCCCTTCTTAGGGCACATCCTGGACACCGCCCAGATCGTTGCAGAATTATATAAAATGTAATATATGTATGTGTGTTTGTGTGTGTGTGTGTGTGTGTGTGTGTGTGTGTGTATGCATCGTTGTGTGTGTGTGTGTGTGTGTGTATAGTGGTAATTAAAGCGACATTCAGTTAGCAGTTTTTTTGAAGTCCAACCTCGGCTAAATTCATCTTGTTTTACTGACACCAAGCTTCACATATCCGCATGTTGTTGTTGTTGTTGTTGTTGTTGTTTTAATTATTATTGCTGTGTCTCTTCTCTATGATTCTGCACAATAGACCGTCGCTCGCCCATCTGTCTGTTTAGGTTTGTTGCCATATGTCTGTTTTGTTTATTTCCAGCGGCCAAATCCTAACCTCAGTGAAAATGCCCGTATTTCACTAGGAACTATGTCATTATATTGCTTATTTTCTTTTTTTTAAGGCATTTATTTTAATACTAAATATGGAGCAGCAGGCCCAATTAAAATGTAGGCTATATAGTATTCGGCTGCTGCTACACTTCTAATTAGTAATTGTTTAAGGCACCGTTTTAATTGCTTTGCTGTTGAAACGCACGGTGTGTAACAGTGATATCATTTAAAGAACTCAAAAAAGAGACCCCTTATCTTTCAAAAAGTATATAGTAATTGAATTTTACTACTACTACTATTAATAGTAATAATTATTATGATTATTATATAATAATTATAATACTAAGCTATTGAGGTTTTACATTCCTGATGGAGTATAAGCGAAGCAAGATAAATTGCTGCTACGAAAACTCAAATTGCTCACGAGTACAATTAAAAGCAAGTAAAGATCACTCTCCTGTTTTCCAATCTTAGTTTTAAGTCACATTACAGACGATTGTTATCGTCATAAGACGCTCTAGCTGTCATGCTACAGAAATAGAAGGATAATATTCATATTTACAATATTATATTTAGCACATTATATTATTATTATTTATAATTGTATGATATTACATTTTTAAGTATTTTATTTTCTTATTAATAAATGCTTAGGCTAGATTTTAAGTTTCTTAAACGATATTTATAAGAAAAGTGTGCCGCTCTGGTGACCAGTCGAGAAAAAAACAAGAACGGATAAAAACATGTTAAATCTTGTACCTGTTTCGTCATATATATCAATAACTATCAGTTATTATGTGCAAGAAAATCGTCAACTGTTACATTAGTTATATTTATATATGTATGTATGTAGTCTTGCAAAAAATATTATTTATGCATGTCCATAAATCTAATATTTTAAATAGTTACCGTTTTTTAAATCTTATTTATGACACTGATCTGGTTAACATGCGTATATTATACATTCAATTAATACTTTTCAAATAACTCTTGTAGTCTGCCTTTCCAATCATCACAGAGGGCTAGAATTAGTTCACATCACGATAAGAATATTTACCGTTTCAAGTGTAATAATGCCAAAATGTAACTTATATTTTGGGAAAAATTGTGATTTAAAGTACAAATGGTATGTCATATGGTAAAAAATGTTTTAAGGCAAGGGGCCAAATAGTAGGCCTATAGTATAGCCTACGTTTCCCAGTGATAACGGGGAAAGAATGCAAAGATACAAGGGGAATATATCCTATTAAATAAAATATAGAATTAAAACAATCATCTGGGTTGTTGGGCATCTTGTACTCACATGTTTACACCCCAAAATAGTCGCAAATCGTTCAAATAACGCAGGTGTGTTGTGGAAATATATTAAATACTCATTAACACGTCCTAGTTCTTTTAACAGCTTTATAATGTATGTATTATAATGCTAATACCCAAGAGAATGTTCCTCTTATCCAATATGGATACGAAAATGCGCCATCCGATTCCGTTCGGTTTAGGGTGTGTAAATAAATAAATATACTTTGCAATTTGTTGTATTGTTGTATAAATTAATCACAATGTATTGACCTGTTTGCAATAGAAATGTTGAAACGTAATTGTCAATGTACGTAACGTCTGCTTTTCAAAATAAATGTACTTGCATTTCTCAATTAAAATGATCAGAGAGTAAAATTAAAATTATTAGAAACATGTTCTCTATTGTGTACTCTACTATTGCGTAGTTTTATTCGAAATAGACGTTTCATTATTTATGATTATTAGTAGAGGTATTGGTAGTAGTATGTTTTAAAATACCGCTTTTAAATCAGTTTATATCAGGGTTTTTTTTACCTTTTTTACAGATTTTCTATTTAACGAAAGGAATACATATATAATACAGACACACACATATATGTTTGCTTTGCACGGTCAGGGGAGCACCATTTAATCGATACTAATATATCGGTAATAACTACTGTCGTTTTGACCTTTACCTTTGTTTTCACATGTCCTGGCCCCAAGCCTTGTGTATTGATGACCAAAACAGAAACGGGTGTCCACAAGTTTGTATCATTGTGAAGAAGAGTGCAGTTATGTTGGGTAAAGAAACAAATAACCTGACGTGGACACACTGTAAAGGGCGTCGAAAATTGATCGATATCTTTATGGTAGATGTTCACTATTGGGTGTAGGTAAATGATTGCCATCACAGAGGTTTGCAGTTTGGTTTTCGAAGCTATTGGTCACAGATTTCTGTAAATAAACAATTTGATTAAATATATAAGGATTGCATATGTTGTATAAGTAAATAAATAAGTCATGTATTCCATTTACGTCAATGTTAGATATTTTTTAGGGAGATGCGTGTGGGAGGTGTGAAGTGTGATACAGTGAAAGAAAAAAGTGAATGTCAAAAAGAAAAAAAAGAAAAAGAAAAAAGGCGTCGTTACCTGGACCACGTGGTGTGGCGTCCCTCCGTCTCTCTCCTGCAAAAACAAACCAGAGCCGCATTAGTGTGTGCTTGCCTCTCTGCGCATGTGCCAGTCTGTGGGCGAAGAGTAGCTGATGCACATAACCCGCGGTTCCGCCAAGATGGAAACGGGAGCGTCTGGGTGAGAGACGTGATGTATTGGCCGCAGATCTGACGGCTCCAAACCTGCAGTTTAACCAACCCTTTAAGAGGCCCTGCTGGTGTGACAGGCCTGGGATAAACCCCTGACACGTGTTGTTATTCAACTACAGTATATTCCCCCGTGAAATTGGGCGATTGCCAATATCCTACCTCTGACTTTCAAAGTAGATCCCAGAAAAGCCCCAATTTTCTCATATGTAGAATTGCCCAACAAAGGGGCAAAAGCGCTAGGCCAAATTGAACCCAATAGACCCAACTGACTGTTGGTCTTCGTGTTGTGGTTTGAAAGCGGACCCTTCCCATATTGTTTTCTCCATTTTGTGCAGTACAGGTGAAGAATGGATAGCCACACACTCGCACACACCATCACCCGCTTCAGTATGTTTTACATCCGGTGTGACGATGGGGCCCAGGTAAGTCAAATAGAAGGGAATGTCTGTTTTTATGTCTTAAAATATGTTGACCTGCTGAGAATATGAAAGAGCTGAGCGGGTATGTCATTGTACACTGTACAATTCATACTTATACGTATAATAATAATACACAACACAGAGAGCCATGACCAAAGAACAATACCAACATTCAGTGTAAGACCCTCAGACATATACACATACCTATCCGAAATAATTAAACCTAAAGACATATGCTCCCTTGTTAAAAAAAAAAGACGCGCTTCTTTTGCAGCAGCAAGTGCGCTGTCCTTCGACCTGCAGTTTGTGTTTCATGCAGTATTCATTCACTTCTGTTTGATTCACGGCAGGCAGACAACGAGGCTTGGCTAAGATGCTCTACAATTTTTTAAACCTGTGTATTTAAAAAAGAATAATGCATAAAAGAAACGTGTCTATATTACTCTCAGAGCTCTTCCACAGCCAAATTGTGTCTTCTTCACCCTCAAGGACATTCCTCAATGTAATTTGATCAGGCCATCCTCCGGGTTTTACAAAACAGACCAAAACAAAGACATTGCAAATCGCGCAACAGCTTCACAATTCATACGCATTTTTAAAAAAAATAGGCATAATTCAATTTACAGTAGCATCTATCCGTGCATTTTGTGTGGGCCTATGGTCTACAAATGCTCAAGAAAACCAAAATAAATTATATACCGGAATGTGGGGAGGCCGGTTACAGTTGTCGTTGTCTCACTCAAAAAAAAAAAAAAAAACACTTACACTGCAAAAGGTGTGTGAAGTGCAGTACAGTGCTATATGGCGCACACAGCGTGTTTACGAGGGGCTCAATACAATTCTGTACACACTCGACCAGGAAAGAGTTAATCTCCTCTGGCTTCTGAAACCCTCCTAATTATTCATGACCTCATTAAATCCTGTTCCGCGAAGAATACACAGTTTGCAATGACCCTGCTAGCTGATCTGATTAGAAAGAGATATCACAATAATAATAATAATAATAATAATAATAATAATAATAATAATAATAATAATAATAATAATACAGCATCAAACATGCATATCATTAGAAGCAGATACAATTGCAATTTTAAATTATTACTATTATTATATATTAA